>NC_139019.1:61048703-62248703 GCF_964374135.1 Grampus griseus
TGAAAGTAGACAGAGGAGCAAGCCCAGGGCCTACTTTCGGTCATGCCAAGCACAGACGCTGCTTTGGAAAACAGCATTTCCCAACAGGCAGATTCAGGCCTGATTCATTTCTGAAAATATAATTCATGCTAACACTAGAAAGGGCCCTCTTGTTTTTGTCTAGCTGCACAGTTCTACAGGGTTGTGAGCCCTTGGCCAAGATTAGGCAAACGCCACTTATTTAGAAAACAGCCATCTCTGGTCACCACCTCACACGGGCTGGAGGCAGTGTGATCTAATTGTCTGCACCCTGGACCAATCTGAGCTCAGATATCCACTGCCTAGGGGTGTGCTCCTCATGGAGCTATCTACCTTCTCACTGCTGATCTGCCTTGCAGAAATGCAGGGAGCCCAAACAGTAAATCCGCTAAGAAGTATCATTTTAACAGAAAGCAGCACCATCAGGGGCTGGCCTGGTAGGTAACTTAAAGCCTCTCACAGTCCTGGGGCGCTGGGGCCTTCTCCCAGTCCAGCAAGGATGGGCATTGGCTCTCTCCACATTAGCTGTTCATGTGTGAAGCAGCAACTAGTTATGTCCTACATCCTGTGGGAGTCTAGGACAGCAGTAGAGTTGGTTTCCTTTTTCTTTCTTTTTTAAATAGAGTCCTTCCCTCAAAAAATTAAAGATAGAATTACCATATGATCCAGCAACTCCACCTCTGGGCATATATACAAAAGAACTGAAAGCTGAGTCTCAAAGAGATATTTGCACGCTCCTGTCCATAGCAGTGTTATTCAGAATAGCCAAGAAGTTCTACACAGATGTCCACCAGTTAATGAAGGGAAAACCAAAATGTGGTGTGTACATACAATGGAATATCACCCTTAAAAAGAAGGAAGTACTGACACATGCTACAACATGGTTGACCCTTGAGGACGTTACACTAACTGAAACGAGCCAGTCACAAAAAGGCAAATACTATATGATTCCACTTACATGAGGTACCCAGAGTAGTCAAATTCCTCCTGGGAGGAGGAAGCAATGGAGAATTGTTATTCAATGAATATGGAGTTCCAGTTTTGTAAGATAAAAAATTCTGGGGTTGGGGGGGCTTCCCTGGTGGCACAGTGGTTAAGAATCTGCCTGCCAATGCAGGGGACATGGGTTCGAGCTCTGGTCCAGAAAGATACCACATGCTGCAGAGCAACTAAGCCCATGCACCACAACTACTGAGCCTGCGCTCTACAGCCGGTAAGCCACAACTACTGAGCCTGCGTGCCACAACTACTGAAGCCCACGCACACTAGAGCCCGTGCTCTGCAGCAAGAGAAGCCACTGCAACGAAGAGTACCCCCGCTCGCTGCAACTAGAGAAAGCCTGCACTCAGCAACGAAAACCCAACGCAGCCAAAAATAAATAAATAAATTTATTAAAAAAAAAAAGTTCTGGGGATTGGTTGCACAACAATGTGAATGTACCTAACACTACTGAAATGAACATTTAAAAATGGTTAGATGGTAAATTTGTGTTATGTGTATTTCACCACAATAAAAATAAAAAAATTCTCCCTTCCTTCCCTCCTTCCTCCTTCCCCTTCCTTCCTTCTATCTTTTCTTTTTGCTTTTTCTTTTTTTTTTTTTTTTGCGGTACGCGGGCCTCTCACTGCTGTGGCCTCTCCCATTGCGGAGCACAGGCTCCGGACGCGCAGGCCCAGCGGCCATGGCTCACGGGCCCAGCCGCTCCGCAGCATGTGGGATCTTCCCGGACCGGGGCACGAACCCGTGTCCCCTGCATCGGCAGGCGGACTCTCAGCCACTGCGCCACCAGGGAAGCCCTTTTTTTTTTTTCTTTCTTACCAAGTAAAATATGAATACAATCTCATGGGCAAAGGGTTCCAGAAACATGGAAGTGATAATCCATCTTTATTCCCCTCCCTAGGCACAACTAGTCTGCCATTTGATGTACATTTTCCCAGCCCTTTAGCGGCACATTTTTATACACACTCATTTATGTACGCATACACACATGTATAGGCATACATTTATATATATATATATAGTCACACTTTAAATGGAACTCGATTTTCCCCATTGCTCTAGTCCTGGCTTTTTTGCTTGAAGAACACTTTTACGGTTGGTTCTACTCTACAGGATGTCTTCAGGACACAAGAGGTCTCCTTAGCCTGCCTCTGCTGATGCCACCAAGCCTGCACACTCCAGAGCTGAGTGCACCAGTAGTTTCTGAAGGTGCCTACTGGCTCCACGTAGCAGAGGCAACACAGGGGCTGCCACCACCAGACCTCTCCTGGCTGAGTTGAAACTTCGGAGCCCATGCACCCACCAGCATGGCACCATCACTGCCAGAGCCAGGTAGCTGGCAGCAGAAGGGTTTTCTGTGGCAAGCTACTCATTTCCATCAGTGCAGTGGGCTCTAGCACAAAACCTTGTCAACTACTGCATGGGGTGGTGGAGACTTAGGGAAACAGTAATCAGAGAAAGGAGCAACTAACTGGAGGCAAAGGGCTTTACCACCTTTATAAAATATGAACAACTGTATTGATCTGAGAAAAAACTCTCACCCTTTTAGCCTTTTCCAAATTGAGATGATAGCACTGTTATGCATTAAAAGATGTTATCAATCGCAAAGAGCAAGTATGGTCTTATACCAACTAATATCTGCTAAAATGTACCTGACTGCATTGGAAATGTTGCAGCAGATTGGTATAGCTGGGAATAATGAACCACTGCACCCCACTGAAATGTAATTACACAGCCCTCTTGTTCTTAAACCTATAAGGTGAAAGAAAGATGAATAGTGAAAGTAAAAACCGCTGACCCTTCAAACTTTAATTTACGTTATGCATTCACTCGCCCTTCTGATAGGTTTTAGAAAGGTCATAATTTAGGGTATTTTGCAGTTGATAAATGATCTGTATGTTTGTGTTCACACGCACCGATTGATTTGTTATAGCCAAAATATTGTTTCTGTAACAACCCAAGGGCCCTTAACTAGACAAACAGCGAACTGGAATCCGAGGGGAGGCAGAGAGAAACCTGGGCCTGCCCGGAAAGGGCTGGCCTTTGCCCAGAGACTCGGGGATGATGGAGTGGGTAGGCGCCAGTGAGGATACAAGGGCGAAGTTGTGGGAGGAGGAGGTGGTGGCCAGAGCAGACAGAGCCTTGGTTCTCGGCAGGCCCTGGTCGTGGTCTCTTCAAACCCTCTCTGCCTGGCGTGGGTGGCTTCCACCGCAGCCCGAGCAAGTCTTGTCAAGACTTTCAAGTTGAGCTCCCTTTGGTGCAGAGTAAGCCAGCAGGGTTGTGAGAGCAATTTTCCCGCCTTTCCAGCCTTGGAAGAGGCTCCTGTTTCCGGGCCCAGTTGATGCATTATGCATCAGGGCTGCCTGCAACTGACAGCCCCTCAGCCAACGTCGACTTGAAAAGCAATGGTGCTAATCAAAGCCGGCACATTTGAATGTCCAGACACACACACAGAGAAATTTACTAATCAAAAAGTGTATTTCCTAGGGCTGTCTCCAGAGAAATCCACGGGAAGAAATTGGAATAATTTATTAGCTTACAAGTTTTCGTTGACAGTTAGCCCAAAGCTATTTATCTCTGTAATAGAGAACGTCTCCAATGTGGCAAAATTGACCAAATCAAACAGCTTTGATCAGAAAATGAATCTGGCAAGCCTGCCTGTCGGAGGGTCCCAGGAGAAAGGGGGGAAACAAACAAAAAGATTTAACAAGTGGTCAATAGGAGAAAGAGAAAGGGATCTGGGAGAAGAAAAGAGCGAGGGAGAAAGAGGCAGAGAGAGAATTTTGCAAAGCCACAGCCCCGGCTCTGGAATGAATTGTTGAAGAAATAAATGATGTTTCACATCATAACATTTAACATGGTGCTTGTGCATTATCTGAGCCCTGCAGCCCAAACTGAGATGTGTTCTTTATGGTAACAAGATGATGACAAACTACAGAGGGAAGAGGTCTGCTGCTGGTCATGGCAGTGGCGAAATAAGCACAGGCAAACCCAGGGGCTCTCCTGGCCCCAGGATGAGCATTAGCCCATTTCTTCTAGAAGGGAACAGTGATGCTGACTTCACCCAGTGTGCCTCAGGAAGCACAAAGTGCTTGCCCATCAAGTACCAAGCTGGCCGAAAGATACTGTAACCATGTGTGAGTCCAGAGGTAGGGCCCACCCGAGGTCCCTCTCTTCTTCCTCCTCTCATGGGCAGTGCCAGGGAGATCATAGTGGGAGAGACCCATGTGGTGGGAGAGTGCATCGCTGCTTTCTATCTTAATCTCTTCTTCCAAAAGGCATACACAGCGCAATAAAGGGAGAGCACCAAATACAGCTTTCAAGCCCCGTGGTACATGGATAAACAAGATAGCAACTATGAACTAGGGGAAAACCCTCGAAGCATCATAGCCTTACTTTACATATTAAAGTGGGTCTCTCTATCATAAAGGGTGACCAACTACCACCCTTCAATCCCAGATTTGCCCAGATATCTTCTGTTATGAGCAACACTCCACTGCTAACACCCAAATGCATTCACTGGCAAGGGGGTTGCTGTACTCAACAGGCACGCGATTTGGAGGACGCTCCAGCAGCCAATATATTTGTCCCCAAAATGAGTGCTGAAAAACCATAATCAACATCACCACTCACTTTATTCTACAGAAAAGATTTGTGTAAGCTCTTTGTGTTGATATGCATTGAAAATAATGGTGAAAGGTTGGCAATAGTATTTGTCAATAAAGAAAAATGCTAAACTATGGAGAAATGCTTTCATACCAGGACCTCTGGGTTAGAATTGTTTCATGAGGACATTGTATGATGAAGGCTTGAGAGCGTCAGGCAGACATGAAAGGGAGCACCAGCTCTGAAGTCTAAGAACCCAGCTGGCACATTGTCTGTGACCTCCATTCCAGCACACACTTTCCTTCTGTGTGTGAATCATACGCGTTGCCCTGGATTATTACTACCTGCATAGCAGGGTCTGTTGTGGGAATCCAAAGAGACAATTACCAGAAAGCACTTTGTAAAAGAATTCAAATCTTACTCAGATTGCTACTGTTTTGTCGTGGGGGAAGGAGGGGACGATCAGTCATTTGCTTGATCAACCAAGTCCAACTTAGGAAGATCCATGTCAGAAAACCAAGACACATGCTCTGAGAGTTGGCCTTCCAGACATGATCCTGGGTGTTTCCCTTGGTAACAGGGCATCATATCTTTTTTCTCTTCTTTCAGAGAATTGAGTTAGAACCTCATAAGGAGGCACTGGCCAAATACCCAGTGCTTCTAGGGACTGTCTCCTTCGGGCTACACACCCTTGCTCAGACATTTGGGGGAAAGATAGAGTTGGCTTTAAATCCTTTCAGGCTCCCAATTCAGGTTTAAGTCCCCATGTCTGATCCATATGTCTGTGTATTCTTGGAGCTATAACCCCTGGCTAATTGAGTGCTAAAGGTGGATCAGCAATTTTGCTTGATCAACCAAGTCCAACTTAATCTGCTCCGTAAAAGGACTTAGTGGACAGTATCTGAAAGTGAAACCATTCAAGCCAGACAATCAACTTGCTTTTGTTGATATTTTAGAGGGGCGCAGGGGAAATAACATTTCGGCCGGTCCTAGGTTTGTTTCTATGATGGCAAATAAGGCAGTTTAGCTTTATTTGATTAAAATCTGCAGCCTGTATTGTGCAGGATAATGGGTTAGCTTGGGTGTTTGGATCAGGTCCTCCTGTGAATGTATCAAGACTGTCCTTTGTTGGGGCTTCCCTGGTGGCGCAGTGGTTAAGAATCTGCCTGCCAACACAGGGGACACGGGTTCAAGCCCTGGTCTGGGAAGATCCCACATGCCGCGGAGCAACTAAGCCCGTGTGCCACAACTGCTGAGCCTGTGTTCTAGAGCCCACGAGTCACAACTACTGAGCCCACGTGCTGCAACTACTGAAGGCTGCGTGCCTAGAGCCCGTGCTCCACAACAAGAGAAGCCACCACAATGAGAACCCCGCGCACTGCAAGGAAGAGTAGCCCCCGCTCGCTGCAACAAGAGAAAGCCCGTACGCAGCAACAAAGACCCAATGCAGCCAAAATAAATAAAAATAAATTTATAAAAAAGGAAACATTGTCCCTTGTTTACAAGAATTGTATTTTAATACCAATCCTGATGTTATGACAGCCACACTGCACAGATTTGCCAGCAGCTTCCCTTGGAGTTGCTCTCAGAAGCCATCACGCCTCTGATCCATGTTTTATGCTCTGCCTGGAAGCAGGACCAGCACACTACCTTCTGCTGTATCCACAAGCCCCTTTGCCCTAGTCTTTCAGTACCCCCACATCTTGCCTGGTTGGGACCTCTGCATTGCTAGTGTGTGCCCTTCTCTCTGACAACACAGAGCAGCAAAGAGGTTCTGTTCAATGGTGTTGCTGTGTAGTGTGATGGGAATGTGACAGGAAGCTGCTACCAAGAATCAGCTCCAAAGTGGGTTAAAAAGGCTCAAGCTTTTTTATAGTCAGATTTCTGCCTCCTCTACCTTGAAATGTTTTAACACGTGTAAAAGCCGCTGGCTCTTCCAATTAGGAGATCACTGAAATGTTTCCTGGTATGAATTAAAAATTTTCTCTCTTGGGTAACTGATAAAGTGTCTAATATTGGAGGCCCAGGTGAAGGCTCCAAGAATTTATCAGAAAAAGACTTCGGTCTTCTCAAGGTGTTCTTGAAATCCTGACCATGTAATTCTGTCAAATCTTAACCTAAGAGGGAAACAAAGAGCCTTAGGAACCAAACGCTCATATCGACAATGCAGGAACTTCCATCTTGAATCCAGAGGTTCTGGAAATGCCGTTTTTCTTGAAACCTTCCCTAATGCTACCTGATATTTAGCAAACAGACTTAGAGGAAAGGCAGAGGTTGAGAAGGTGAGGAAGGTTTAAGTGGAAGTGAGCCAGACAACGATTTGGGGAGCTGTTGTCCTTAAAAAACACTGTGATTTTTTTTCACAAACAATTTTTCCCATAAATCCCTCTAACTATAGAATTAGGTTATAATTGGAATTTCTGAAAATTTCCTCTGCTTAAAATTGAAATGGAACCTATAAATGCCACTCTCAGGGTCCTGATCTCCCACAAACCTTGCCTTTTCTTTTTTTTTTTGTAGAGCATAATGAATTTTATATATATTCATTCCATCAAGACTTCAACTTGATTCCAGGTGTTCAAATTTCTTTTGACCTTAAAAATTCTACTTCAAAGCCATTAAATTAACTGAAATGTTTAAATGGCCCCAATTAGCTTTAATTATATAACTATATAGTCAGTAAGAAATGAACCTATATAGATAAGAACCTAATGGAAAGAAAGAAAATACCCATTCTAAAGCTTGGCATGAATTAGTACTCAGACATCACAGGAAAACTTACTTCTCCCTTTTAAATGAGCTTAATAGGTTCCTAAACACATCCTAAACACGACGGGAATATTTCCCGTAAATACTGACTATATTTCAGGGGGTCACCATAAACAAAGAGCTGGCCACAGACCCCTCTCTGGATCAGGGAATTCTTTCTAGAGAATTCAGTTTTATAGTTCAATTCATTAATAACCATGTTCTGAACAGAAGAAGTCTAACCCCAACCTTGCTCCTGAGACTTCAAATGAAGTACACTTTAAAAGCCCGGTTCACAAAGAGAATCTTCCAGACACTTCTGTTCTAACCAGAACAAAATTTTTTTAATGTACTAGTTCTGCTCAATCTTTGCCCCCCTCCATCCTCAATTTCATCATCTTATTTTTATTATAACAGTTGTGTGTGTGCAGAGGGAAAGGAGAACATGGAGAAAGGCTGCTCTAAAACCTCTGTGCATCTATTAAGAGGTCCCGGGTTTTAAAGAACCCTAAATGTACAGGCTCTCAGGCCCCATGAGATTCTGTACAACATAGTTCCTTTAAAGAAGTCGGAAGGGTTGAGAAAAGGCTGGACAGGCGTTTTAGGGTTTTTCTTTGTGTTTGTTTCTTTTTGTCAGTGGAGAGGACTCTACATGTGGAATCAACCAACAAACATTTTTTTTCCAAGAAACATTTTCAAGCTGTCCTATGATCTACCTCAGACAACTGATGCTCACATTAATCCTACCAGGCTGAAAATGCTATCCCTACTTTCCAGATAAAGGAGCTGGAGCTCAGGAGGATTCAGTGTTGGACCTGGATTATACCACCAGACCTGAGAGAGTTGTGATGGGAACCTGGATCCCTCTGACGCCAAGTCCACTCTGCCACTGCCCTTAGGGAACAGAAAGGAGGTCCTGGTTTATCCTTAAATGAGAGATGCACTCTTTGCTATGTTCACAAACACTACCCTGCACCTTGGTCCATCCTGCCTGGTGTGTACCTGTGATGGTAAGGATGGGTTACATATGCTATGAAATAGTCTTGTTCATACTACACATCTGAAGCAGATTGGCTGGGAGGCTCTGCATCCCATAGTCACCCAGGGATGTAGGCTGACAGAGGCTCTACCATCTTATTAAGCCAAAGTCTCAATGCAAACATTCAGGAGTCACTACAGCAAGGGAAGAGAGCATGGACAATTACAGCTCGGCTCTTAAATGCTATTACCCTATGTAAGGCGAGACTCCATTAAACTCTTAGAGGAAAACATAGGCAGAACACTCTATGACATATATCACAGCAAGATCCTTTTTGACCCACCTCCTAGAGAAATGGAAATAAAAACAAAAATAAACGAATGGGACCTAATGAAACTTAAAAGCTTTTGCACAGCAAAGGAAACCATAAACAAGACAAAAAGACAACCCTCAGAATGGGAGAAAATATTTGCAAATGAAGCAACTGACAAAGGGTTAAACTCCAAAATTTACAAGCAGCTCATGCAGCTCAATATTAAAAAAACAAACAACCCAATCCAAAAATGGGCAGAAGACCTAAACAGACATTTCTCCAAAGAAGATATACAGATTGCCAAGAGACACATGAAAGAATGCTCAACATCATTAATCATTAGAGAAATGCAAATCAAAACTACAATGAGATATCATCTCACACCGTCAGAATGGCCATCATCAAAAAAATCTACAAACAATAAATGCTGGAGAGGGTGTGGAGAAAAGGGAACCCTCTTGCACTGTTGATGGGAATGTAAGTTGATACAACCACTATGGAGAACAGTATGGACGTTCCTTAAAAAACTAAAAAATAGAACTACCATACGACCCAGCAATCCCACTACTGGGCACATACCCTGAGAAAACCATAATTCAAAAAGAGTCATGTACCAAAATGTTCATTGTAGCTCTATTTACAATAGCCAGGACATGGAAGCAACCTAAGTGTGCATCAATAGATGAATGGATAAAGAAGATCTGGCACATATATGCAATGGAATATTACTCAGCCATAAAAAGGAATGAAACTGAGCTGTTTGTAGTGACATGGATGGATCTAGAGACTGTCATACAGAGTGAAGTAAGTCAGAAAGAGAAAAACAAATACCGTATGCTAACACATATATATGAAATCTAAAAAATAAATAAAAGGTCATGAAGAACCTAGGGGCAAGATGGGAATAAAGATGCAGACCTACTAGAGAACGGACTTGAGGATACGGGGAGGGGGAAGGGTAAGTTGGGACAAAGTGAGAGAGTGGCATGGACATATATACACTACCAAGCGTAAAATAGATAGCTAGTGGGAAGCAGTCGCATAGCACAGGGAGATCAGCTCGGTGCTTTGTGACCACCTAGAGGGGTGGGATAGGGAGGGTGCGAGGGAGGGAGATGCAAGAGGGAAGAGATATGGGGACATATGTATATGTCTAACTGATTCACTTTGTTGTAAAGCAGAAACTAACACCACTGTAAAGCAATTATACTCCAATAAAGATGTTAAAAAAAAAAAAGGATGCATGTCCTATCAGGCACAGGGAGCTGGGTTTGAGTCAGTAACCAAGGGAAAGAATAAATGGACCTTAGGGGGTAAAGGGCTTCTGTCTTATATTAGTGTAAAAATTACACTAATCTAGTATTTAGATAACAATATATTATAAACATATTACTATGTACTTATATTTTGTAACATAAGTATATTATAAAATAATTAAAAACAATAATTTATAACAGGAAAAATCTATGTTAATATAAATATAATACATGACTTTATAGAAAATATAAATAATACATACATGTGTAAAAACCATAAATATCACCAATTACCCTATCACCAAAAATTAATTGATGTTAACATTTTGGGAGACTGTCTTCAGATCTTCTTCTATGCATATAAACAAATAAATAAGTAAACAAATAACTAGATATATTGACCATCCATTCACACTTACTGTATAATCCCAATGGAAAGAGAACATGCTTCTTTTCCAATAGTTCTAGCAATAGTCCCAGGGCCAGCTCTCATTGGCCCAGCTTGGATCATGTACCTATCCCTAAATCTAGAACACACAAAAGCCAATTTAACCTATAAGATATAGGTTAAAACTAAATATATACTTTTTTGAGTCACTATACTTAATGAAATAAATGAAACCATGCATGTGTAAGTTTTTTGCAAATGTAAGTAATTATTAAAATCATTAATTATATATGTTATTAATATCATCACTGCCCTTTCTCCATTGTCCTTTTTCCTCTCCTCTTCTTGCTTTATCTGTTTTTCTGCTTTTTCCTCTTCCCACCAAATCTCCATCATATCTGGGTTAACTCGGCTGTGGTGGACTAGTAAGGAGACCAAGTGCTATTTATAGCAGTGTTTCCTCGGGTGGTGTGGTGTGTGGTGATATGGGAACACACCATTAAGGGATACTTCTATCTCCCATTACAGCCAAAGTGGCTTCTGAGAACTTTGTCCATGGTGAGGAAGAATGTAGAGAACACGCTCCTCTCTCCCAGCAGAGACAAGCCCTACCTTTTACACCACCTGGTCAACCACTTAGGCATAGATTTGGTAGAATAAGAGTTTGTCACTCAGGGAATATCTGGGATGATGCATTCCTGTCAGTAGACCTACAGAAGGACATTTCAGCTGGAGAGAGACCAGAAAAAAACAATCAACCCAAATCCTGGAGAGGACATCAAAGTGAGAATTGGCATTTTAGTTTGGCAAACTGGAGGTTGGCAACAGGTCAGGGACTGTAAGGACAGAGTGTCATAAAGTCCTTTGTGGAATCTTGGATATGTGAAATAAGTAGTTTGGGAATAATTAAATTCCTACTTTAAAAAGTGGGTGGCTGACAACACATGTACACTGGAATTGAATAATTAAGTAAATGAATGGCAGATGGTGGGAGCCAGGTTTCTTATTGTTGGAGTAAATGTTTACAGATAAGTAAGAGAAGGCTAGAATGATCCATGTGGTAATGAATTAGAATTGAAGACATAAGTGGGAAATCATGCTTAACTTAATATCGATACAGATGGTTACATATGGAAATATTTATAGATATACATACATACATGGGTTAGTATACACATCTATTTCCTTGCTATGTCAGCTGAGAGGATGTAGAAGCAATGACATCCCAGTAGCAATGAGCACACCTAGCACCCAGATCTTGGTTTCTAATACCATTCTCCAATAAAAGGACTAGGTCACCTTGGAGAAATGGTTGATTCTAGAACTGGGGAAGGAAATATACAGGATGGTCCAGGAGCACCTTATAATGCCAGAAAGTAAGGAAGTACTCAAAACTCCACAATGATGGGGGAAGTGGTGAGGTAGAGAACACGAAGGAACACAGGAGCCAACTGAAAGAACTCCTAATGGCTAAAGCTGTAACAATTTGAACAAGAAAATAAGATACTATCGTATTATAACTCAAAGTATAAAATGAATATTCATGAGTACATACCAATATGAATAAATAATTGAATAATTAGATAAATAAGGGACAATAGATAAATCTCCCATATAGAAGAATTCCAAATAACATGTGTAGATACTCTCTGTCTTCAAGGAGGTGGAGCATAACTCCTCAATCCTTAAGATGTAGATTGCCCATAATGGCTTCCTTCCAAAGAGAACAGTATGGAAAGGAGTGGGGGGAGTAACTTTACAGTGCAGAAGCCTGTCAAATACTACCTTAGCCAGGACATCAGGTCACCATCAACAGTAACAAGTCATGTCAATATACATACTCTTGATATGATGTGATGAGAACAGTGCTTCACCTCTGTGGTCTTCCTCCCCCCAGAATCCATACTCCAAGTCAGATCATGAGAAAAACATCAGACAAATCCCAGTTGAAGGTCAGTCTACAAAATATCTGACCAGTGCTCCCCTGCACTATTAAAGTCATCAGAAAGAGGAAAATTCTGAGAAACTGTCACAGTCAAGAGGAGCCTAAAGAAGCATGACAACTAGATAACATAGTACCCTGGATGTGATCCTGCAACGGAAAAAGGAAATGAAAAAAACTGAGGAAAACTGACTAAAGATTGGACTTAGCTAATAAAAAATTAAATAAATAAATAAACAAACAAATAAATAAATGCTCTTACCCTGAAGTGACAGAAATCCATTCACATTTCATTGGCCAAAGCAAGTTACATGGCCACACCTGACTTCAGGCCAATCCTCCCATGGGCCCGGAAGAAGAGAACCAGAAATTTCAGTGAGCTCCAGGCATGTCTACAACAGTACTCTTACTCACCAGGAGCCCGGGCCTTCACCCTAGTACTGGCTCTGCCACTTGATAAGCCCCTTAGCCTCACCGGCTCTACCTTCCCCCCTGAAAGTGAGGTTCTGGGATAGACAGTCACCCCTCTGATTCCGTACCAGACCAAATCCATTACCCCTGCTAGATCTCAGAGCCCACGCGCTTCAGAGCGGGTCAGTGGGGTCAGCTCTAACTCGAGCGCGTGGCTCAGGGAAGATCGTGCAGGGCGCTGTGGAAATGGACTCATTTGTGCATACAACAGGGAAGCCGGCTAGAGTCAGCCAGTTCTTAAGAGTTTTGAGAGAATCCACACAAGCATGATGAATGTGTCAAGGGATTCTGTGTCACAAAATATACTTTGTTAACTCACTTTGACAAAGGCATTTTAGTTTTAACTGCTTGTGACAGCAGCTCACCGTTTACTCATAAATGTGTCCCACATACAGGTGTTACCCATTTTGTATCATAGATGTGTTCCTTAAAAGAAAGGCGGTATATAAACTACATGTTCAAAAAATGTAATTACTGCATGCGTCTATGAAAAAACATACTACTCAAAGGAAACCAATGACGAAAGTCTTTGAGAAAGGGTGAAAAAATCATCTCTGGTTTTACTTTTTCTCTAAGATGTTCCTTGATGACACCCAGAGCCTCCAGCACAGTGCACAAAGGACAAAGACAGTCAGCAATATTTGTGAGTGAATGAATAAAACTCAGTGGTTCATCTGTGGTTGACTTGCATTTTCATAAAACAGTAATGATACCTGACACTTATATAGCACTTTCCAGTTATAAAGCCTCACATTTTCCTGGGACAGGTAAGAGCATAAACTTTGCTGTCAGGCTAGAATTCTGATCGTAGCTGTTTGTTAGTAGCTGCAAGCTACTGTTGTTCCTGTTGTTACTTCACCTCTTGGAGCCCCTGTCTCATTTGTGAAATAAGAGCAATGCTAGCTTCTCAGGATCGTTGAAGTGGTATAATGAGATCAGTATGGTAACATGTCTAATACAGGACCTAACATGGATAAGATGCTTCATAAAAGGTGATTCCTCTCCCTATTCTGTGAGGCAGGAAGGGGAGGTATCATTACAGCATAGCACGATGCTAATGATCTGTGCTGGGCATGACTCACGTTGAAGTAGGAAGGGGCAAACATAGAAGTGAGGAGACCAGCTGAGAGGTGTTGCCATGGTCCAGGTGAAGGGTGAGGGTGGTTGGATTTGGTGGTGGCAGTGAAAAGAAGAGACATGAATGAAATTGTGAAATAATTTAGGAATAGAATTGATGGGATGTGGTGATGAATTTGATATGCAGAGTGAGAGAGAGAGACGACTCACGTGTTTCTGGGTGTCTGAACTGATTTCCTAAGATTTGGAGGAGGGGCAGAGAGGCAACGGGGATAGGAAGAGTCTGGTCTGGCCATGTTGCATTTGAGAGGCCTCTGAGACATCCAAGAAGAAGAAGTCATTGGATATAAGAATTTGGAGCTTAAATACATATTTGGGAATCCTTGCCACCCAGGCGGTATTAAAGCAGTGGGCTGGTGAGATCATCTAGGGACAGAACATAGAAAATACTGAGAGGAGACCTAGGGCCAAGCCCAGACCTCTGGACTAGGGAACGAACTGGGGAGAAAACCAGAAGAATAAAGTGTCACAGAAACAAAGAAAGATTCAGTGCTTGGGAAGGAGGGAGTGGTCTGTTCCACCTTGAGAGGTGAGGTAGGTTGAAACCTGAAAGGCATCACCAACTGGGACCACACGGAAGTTATTTGTGACGCTGACAAGAATGGAGGGTGGAGGACCAAGCAGGAAGGGACCACAGAGCTGAGAATGGGACCTGAGGGGAAGACACAGTGCTCTGTGAACATCTGTGAGAAGCCTGGCTCTGAAGGAGAACGTAGAGAGAAGGGCTTGAGGAGCATATGGGACAGGAGAGATAGCTTATTGGTTTCGTTTTGTGTTGAGAAATGTGAGAGCACATCTGTATGCTGAGGGGGAGGACCCAGCAGAGAAGGCAGGAGAGAAGGTGCTGGAGTGAGGAGAGCGCCCATGTCCAAGGCCACCAGGCACCACGCTCTCTAACCAGCCCCAGGTTCTGTCTCCTGCCTGAGGCACTGAGAGAGGGGATTTCTCCAGAGCCTCTTGGCACTAGGGTCCTGCAGAGCTTCTAAGCGCCGTTCACCCGGCAGCAGAAAGAAACAGAGGCTCTTTCCCACTGTCTAGAAGTGGAGGAAAGAGAAAGATGAAAAAGAGAAGGGCAGAGGGGGAAGAGAGGAAGAAAATAGAAAGTGGAGATGGCCAGTCCTCCCCTGTGCCCAGGTGGTCGGGAAGCTGGGAAGCTGAACTCCAGGTGATCTGGGGGCTCTGATGCCTCAGAGGGCCGTCTTCTCCAGCTGAAGCCCAAGACTTGCCCAGCCTCAGGAGGCTAGATGTCAAGTGTTGGCTTTCCTTGCGGATCTCAAAGTCTTGTCAGTCCAGAGAAACTTCCAGGGTGGCAGCCACTATCCCAGAGCTGAGAAACCGGACTTTCCTCTCTTTGTACCTCCCAGCTCCCCACCTAGGTCTTGAGCCACAGAAGGTTGTATGATTTCAATGAATTATCACAAGATGAAAGTGTTTTGCCTTCCCACCAAGTCGGTCATGTTTCCCGTAGGCAAAGGGGAAGCAGAAGAAAAAAAGGCTGGCCCCTGGCACGATTCAGTCCCTCTCTGAGGCATGAGATTTGATTACCAGTCTTTGAACACGCATGACAGCAAACGTTACCATTTGCCACAGAATTATCTGCCCCCCTTTGAAATTCATCTACCATGTCAGGATCTTTGACCCCCAGAGGCATCTTTGATGCCACAGGCTGACTTCATGCCACTTACTGCTGCTGCCTCCTCTTAGCAACAACGCCTTTCTGGAAATACAAGACATTAGGACAAAGAAGTGCCTAATTTCTGGGAGTAAATATTACAGTTCACTGAAGCACCTGCTTACTTTATAAAGCAGCCAGCTAGCCATGATTCTTCAGCCTCTAACCTTCTGTCACTCTTCTGATTGGCACCCTCGGACCATTGTTTTTAAAAGTACATTAAAAAAGAAACCACCACCAAGTATCACTGGTTACTACACTTATTCTCTTCCACATCGTTCTCCGCTTTTCCTGTGCTTACAACTAGACCAGAAAGAAGTCCAAAGTACGACCGTTTTCTAACTTCTGGGTGGTGACGGGCTTGGAGGTGACATGTGATGCTGTTGGCTGGGGGAGGCCGAAACTAGAATTTAAAAAGCAGGAGCTGCCCCTTGACTTCCATCTCTGGAAATTCAACGGCCACCTCCACACTGTCTCTTCTAATACCCATCATAGTCTTGAAACCCATTATTCAGCATAATATCTTTTAAATTGTTGACAGGAGCCACTTCGGAAGAGTGTGCCCCCTGCTCTCCTTTTACCTCCCTCCGGCCTCCCTCCCTGATGGGCCTGTGCTGGCTCTCAGGGCGGCTTTCTTCCTTGTTGTCCAGCTACACCTGGCATAGTGCTTCTGCCCTCTCATAAGGCTCTCTCTTTACAATGTAAGCTTTTCTTGTGCTGAAACCCTGTCTTTCATTTGCTCTACAAAGCTCTTGTCACACCGCATAATATAAGCTAGACAATGGCGGCACAGAAGAAATAACAACTGAACATAACCATCCACTATGGAACCACTAATGAATAGTCTGCCTTTGGAGGGCTTCTTACAAACTAAACTACAAACGAGGATAAAGGGCAAGGCTGAGGAAGAGTCAATAGAACCTCACAATGTGAAGACTTAACCTCTGTCTCCATCAACTCATTAGGCTTTTGAGTTTTATCACCAGCCAGAACCTTCTCTACTTGCCAAGGGCCAAATGTCTGAAATGTCTTGTCAGAGCTTGGCTAAAAAAAAAAAAAAAAAAGAATTGCTTTTTCTCCACATTAAGATATAAACTTAAAAGCCACAATTCCTGCTGGAGATTGTTATACATTTTGCGAATATGAAATCAGCATTGTTACATAAATGTGTGATGAAAAGAAGCAATTGTGTTGTAACCAATTTTTTTAAATTCCACAAAGACAGTATCTATGATTTAGGCTGTTCCTGCCATTTTGACAAGTGTTTTTATTTCTTGGTGTATTAGGTTAATGTTCAAGGTCCATGCTATTTTCAGCTTGCAAAATTATGTCTAAGTGCTAACATAAGGGAAATCAAATCTTATATTTTAGTCTGCTTTGCTTCCAATGACTGGAATCAACATATCCAACCATTCACACAACACTTCCTGAATGGCAAAATAATGATGTTTATTCTCCTACTATTAGTTGAGGGCTTACTATGCCAGGCATTGTCTTAAATGCTATGATATATTAGTTTTATCCTCATGATAACACTATGAGGTAGCAATATTTGTACCCCCAATGGTGAGACGAGGAAGTACTTTAATCAAGAGAAGATGCTTAAAGGCAGAAGTAGTAATATATAACATTAGAATGATTATTCTAAAATTATCTGTGTGGTAGCAAGAAAGCTGCATACTTTCACTTTCCATATTTGGAAAGGGTGTCTACAGGGTGAGTGGTTCCCAGTAAACCAAGTAAGTAAGGGCAATGGGAATAATTTGCTGTGAGACTCCAAGTAAGCTTATTTCCCTCTCTGGGCCTCAATTGCCTTGTTTGCAAAAGATGGGGTTAAACTGGAAAATTCTATGGGTCTCTGCCAGCTCTAACATCCTATGGTAAACTGTGTCTCCATACACAGCAGTAAGACAGATCTTCCAGCTGTCCAACTTCTGGAAAGGTCTACTCAGCAAGGGAGGGTGTACCCTGACTATCCCGAGGGAGGCACGTGGTGAGGACACGTCCCACCTGAAGGTCCTGGGGCATCTTCATACAATGCTCAGAGCAGCCTCTTCTTACCTTGGTTCGTCTTCTCTGAAGGGCTGCATCATATTTCGGGACAACGGCATCCCTCACTTCTGCAAATTCTGAATCCTAGCAACATCTTTACCCTCCCTCTAACTTTTCGGTAACTTGATGGAGTAGACTAGTTTTCTTTCTAGATTCATATGCTCTCATTTATCTATTTCCCTAGGATCTCTGTTTCTTTCTCATATTCAGACTGAGTTACTCAATCAATTTTACTATCACCCACTCACCAGTTGATTAAATCCTAAATTTTATCATCAGAGTATTTTGGGGAGATAATATGTTATAAAACTTAAAGTAATTTTTTTTAAGATATTGGGAGTAGGAGTTTATTAATTAATTAATTTATTTTTGCTGTGTTGGGTCTTCTTTTCTGTGTGAGGACTTTCTCTAGTTGTGGCAAGTGGGGGACACTCTTCATCGTGGTGCGCGGGCCTCTCGCTATCGCGGCCTCTCTCGTTAAGAAGCACAGGCTCCAGACGCGCAGGCTCAGTAGTTGTGGCTCACGGGCCTAGTTGCTCCGCGGCATGTGGGATCCTCCCAGACCAGGGCTCGAATCCGTGTCCCCTGCATCGGCAGGCAGATTCTCAACCACTGAGCCACCAGGGAAGCCCTAAAGTAATTTTTAATTAACATCATAATATGCTCATAATTGCATTTTCCATAAAAGTCTTTAAACTTATGGAATCATCATATAAAGCAGAGCTTGAACCCAAACACTTATCACTGGACTTTCGGAAAATATGATAGATTTCTCATCTTGGTTATGTTTTTTTAGCAGCTTTCTTTACATGAAGCTAGGAGAAATGATACTGATATATTTTGACATTTTTCCAAGTATAGTCCAAATAATACCATACAAATACAGAAAGAGGATATTCCTAAGCTCTGTAGTAATTTGTATTCGATGTATGATATTGAGAAACAAGTTTCTAGAATTAAATTAATTAAATAATTAAATATCACATGGTTAATGTATAGGTCTCTGTCATGTCAGCTTAGTATACTAAAACCACAACCTTTATTTTCAACTAGGTACAAAAGTCATAGACTACAGTTTCTCGTAACATCCCTTTTGGACAGAAAATATACTTAGTTATTCAGTCTAAGAGCGTATTTGCTTCTGAAGATGTTTATGTGGCCTCTGGAAAAGGCTCAAGTATGCCATAGGGCAGATTTGCCCAAACCAATTTGGCTTTTTTGACTGACTTCAGGGGCCAAGAAAGAAAACATGAAGTCAGTCTAAAAATTGCTTTATATGTTTGTAAACCAACTTCACCAGTCAAATGGGCTAAAACCATCAAACCAGTTCAGGTTTGTGGACAGTCTTCATTTAAATCCTAGTAGAATAGAAGTGGCCCAACATTCCCATCCCTTCAAATAACAACAGAGCTTGGCTCAGGCTGGAACAAACCTCAGAGACTGAACTGCTCACGTAACACAGGAGCCCGTTCGCTAGCAGAAACAGCACAGGGAAGCCAGGGCACCAGGTACCATCAGGCCTGGGGCCTCCAAGGGGCACCTTTCGATTTGCAGGAGTGAGTTGCTAAGAGGAGGTGAGATGCTCTGAATCTTAACATCTCTGCTTAGTGGAGATTTTCCAAACAAATGCTTTTTTCTCTTGCCCAGTAACAATTCCACATCTATTCTATATATTCTTGAACACTCACACCTGTTGACATTTTGCTGTCACAAGAAAAGCCCTGAGAGAGGAGAACCCATTGAATTTATCTGTGCTTTTAGTGATTTCTGAGAGAAAGGTGGTATTGCAGCAATCCATTGAAGCCGCGTACCATAGCAAAGCTAAAAGTCTGTCACACAAAAGCACCACCTGTAACCACTCTTTTGAAAGGCAAGTCCTTGGCAAACAATGGCCCGAGTGAACCAGTTTAATCAGGCAGGAGTCAAGATCACTGAGACATAAATTAAGCATTCATCCTTGAGTAGCAGCCAAAGCCCCCATAATCCCAATGAATCCCATTTTGTGTGGTTGCCCTTGGGCCAAGGGCAGAGGGGAAGAGAATTTGCACATGCCGGTTCCGCATCAGCTCTTTACCTGTACAGGGGTGGGTCTGTAATAAAGGAGGGCACCTATGCAAGGGCTCCTGTCCTTACGTTGTAGCAGTCAGAGTCCTCCCCCCACCTCCATCCCCCTCAGCATCTGCAATCTGTCAGCAGAACTTTCTTCAAGGACATCCGTCACTTTGGGAGAGTTAGATGCTGGGTCTCCTTTGCAGACAGACGTGACTGCCTCATTCTCCTTTGTTTGTTCAACGGCATTGACTTCCCATCACCTACTCTTGTGGTCACACAGAGTGAACAAACGCTCCGCAACCCCCCTGGAACCCATTTTTGCCAACTGATTTTCCATTCTGGAGGAGAAGTTGACCTGCTTCCTAGGAATAGGAAATTTCCCTCCAGAGACCAGCTGTTGTGTCCACAGACAGAATCAGACTAATGGGACCACTGCTTACCTCTCTTGCTCTTTGTGGCAAGGAAACTCGGTCTACTCTCTGCAAACATGTCCTCGTCTTTGCTGCAGTCACTGTGCTCGGGCTCCCAGGCCCCTTCCCACTTTACCAGAAGCCAGTCCAGACACCGGCTGCGTAGAAAGGGCTCTGTGGTGGCTGGCTGGCCACCAAAAGCCTTCCCCCTTTCTGTGAACATCTTAGCAGACCCCGTGTCCCAGCTTTCCTTATAGTTGAGGGAAGGAAGATGACATATGACTCGGTTCTCTCCAGCAGAACATGAGCACAAATGGTGTGCACCGTCTCTTGCTTTGGCCCATACAATCCTCCTGGACAAGCTCCTCCATGCTTGTTCCCCTCTTCTGGCTGACTGAGATGGAAATGCACCCCCTCAACTCCCCTGCCCCGTATTCTCCTGGAAGCCAAGTTTTAAAGATGGCAGTGTCACCCTCAGCCTGGGTCCCAGAATGACGACAGCCTAGAGCCACATCTCCTCTTGCCTTTTCCAACAATACTTTTCCAATCCTACCACACTGTTAGGTGAGCAAGAAATAAGCTTCCATTGTGCTGAGCAATTCTATGTGTGGGTCTGTCCATTACGACAGCCTAATCTACCCCAACCATACAGGCTCAAAACACGTCAGCTTCTGGACACTCTGTAGGGCTCTACCACTGGACCAGCAATCTCTGACCACAGATCAGGGGAAAGGGAAGAGAGGTTGTGAGAGCTCCTCAGCACAACCCTAATCCTTCAACCCTGAGCTTCAGCAATTCCCTGATGGTAATGGGTCTCTATTCTAGAAACTCTGTCCACACCCATCTCTTCCTGTAGGTGAGCCCTTAGGTCCTTGGCCCTGATGGTGGGCTGGGCTCTGAGGTTCTTCTCCAGCTGGAGGTACAGGTCTTTGTGGCTCTAGCTCAGCAGAGTCATTTGTGACTCAGGCTTATGAGTTAAGCCCACCAAACGTGATGGAGAAGTAAGCCTTGACTTTTGGTGGAAATAAGAGCTAAGAAGAATCAGCATGAATCTCACTTCTGGGAAGAAAGAAAAGCACTGAGACTTTCCACTCTAAGTCACGTTTAAGGAGAATGAGGGTCTGTGGGCCCTTGTTTTAACTGCAGTGAGTCCTTGTCACTTAAAGTTTTCATTTCGTGAGGAGTGTCAAGTTTAATTTCCATTATTTCAGTTAATTGTTTAAAAATAAATTCGATAGAAAGAAATAAAAATAATGTCTCCTATTATATTTATTTTTGAAGATGCTAAGTGTTAAATTTTCAGAAGAAGAAATAGAAAATAGTATCCTCATTTTCAGCACCAATATACTGGTGTCAAGAGATTGGACTCAGGGATTTTTTTTTTTTTTTTTTTTTGCCATACGCGGGCCTCTCATTGTTGTGGCCTCTCCCATTGCAGAGCACAGGCTCTGGATGCGTAGGCTCAGCGGCCATGGCTCACGGGCCCAGCCGCTCCCCGGCATGTGGGATCTTCCCAGACCGGGGCACAAACCCACGTCCCCTGCATTGGCAGGCGGACGCAACCACTGCGCCACCAGGGAAGCCCATGGACTCAGGGATTTAACAGCACTAAGAATAGGACAAATGGGACATGAAGCACTGTAAACAGCGTTCAGTATAAAGAAAAACCACCTGTACTTCAAGTAGGTAGAACTGATTCTTCGAGAAAATAAATGTACTAATTTGATTGGACCTTTCCAAATCAGACATGTTAACAGGCAATATAGAGAAGGTACAGCCAAGAAAAATCATTCACTCATAAAAATCATTATTTAAGAGAAAAATGTTGTTTTACTCAAACTCATTGATACTCATTTCAGTGTTTTGTTTGTTTGTTTGTTTGTTTTTCTAAACTCTCCATTTGTTGATAAGAAGTTACAAAGCAAGGAGAGAGGCAATATGCCCCTGCAGATAAGTCAGCTCCCTCTAGATGGGTAACCCAGTTAAAACTAAGTTTCTCCTGGTTATCTCTTACATTGCTGGTGGGAATGTAAGTCTGATGATTTCTAAAAAAATTATACACTTACTATACGACTCAACAATTGCATACTGGGCATTTGTCCCAAAGAAATGAAAACTTTTATCCACATAAAAACCTATACACAATTGTTCATAACAGTTTATTTGCAGTAGCCAAAAGCGAGAAACAACCAAAATGCCCTACAATAGATGAATGATTAAACAAACTGTGGTATATTCATACCATGGAATATTACTCAGCAATGAAAAGGAACCAACTATTGATACATGCAACAACTTGGATGGACCTCAAAGGCATTATGCTGAGTGAATAAGTCTATCTCAAAAGTTCAAATACCATATGACACGATTTATATAGATAGCATTTGCAAAATGACAAAATTATAAAGATTAAGAACAAACTAGTGGTTAGCAGGGGTTAGGGATTGTAGGAGAATGCGGGGTAGGCAGAGAAATTGGTAGAAAAAAATGAGTTTTTAATTCCCACCTCACATGTTACATGTAATTTTTAATGTAAATTATCAAATATTTCTATCTCTATTTTTTAATGTGTGCTAAATATTTTTAAAAGGAGTAACCGAAGCCACTTTCAGAATAATGGTGATGTAAAGCATATTTTCCCATATGAAAGAGGAGATCAGATGATCTATTTTAGTCAGGGGTTTCAAAAAGTGAGGGGGACACTCCAGGGTGTACAGAAGACAATCAATTGGATAGTGGGAAAGAAGTATTAGAATACTTAGAATTTCTATTTAGTGCATATCTTATGCATTTAAAATTTCTATTTTGGAGTATATGTTACGATGTATATATTAGTTTCATAGAACCAGTGTATCATTTACACATAAGTAAATGTGACTGTGGGGATGCAAGCTCAAAAATGTTTTCCTTTTTTTTTAAAAAAAAATTTATTTATTGGGCTTCCCTGGTGGCACAGTGGTTGAGAGTCCGCCTGCCGATGCAGGGGACACGGGTTCGTGCCCCGGTCTGGGAGGATCCCACATGCCGCGGAGCAGCTGGGCCCGTGAGCCATGGCTGCTGAACCTGCGCGTCCGGAGCCTGGGCTCCGCAACGGGAGAGGTCACAACAGTGAGAGGCCCGCGTACCGCAAAAACAAACAAACAAACACATAAACAACCAAAAGACAGAGTCAGTTAGGGACAAAAGTGAGCACAGAACATACTACTAGAAACAATGGACTCACTGTTGTTTGCTGGCTTTTTTCTTTAGTGGGGGGAATGTAAATCAAAGAACAAGAAAACAACTTTTTAGTCAATCAAGACGGGTAAATGACACCCCCAAGGCTTTACACATTCAAGAGAGCTAATTACGGCATTAACAAATGCTTTACTACCACCAAGAGAAAGGACTAGCTGCTTCCATTTCTAATTTCCTTAAATACAGGAAAATTCACGAAATAACTTTATGCCAATATTGCTTGCTACAAAGCAGAGTTCATTTGTGTGGTTCTGGCAAAGAGACTGTTCATCAATGTTGTGAATGTACACTAGAAGACATCTGATGTGAAATTCATAATTGAAATGTTACGAGCAGTTTAGCATGTGGATCCTTCACATCCACTTAATTGCCAGTTTAGTAATAATTGTATGTAATGAGGCATTATTAATAATACGTGAAATACTAAATTGACGTAATACCCTAAAAACGTAATATGACATTTGCCACTGAAAGAATATTATGATTCCAGGTGTCTTTACTACGATTTCCAAAACATATGTGATATTACATAAAATATTAATCTTTACAAACAGCTTGGTTATGATGTATTTCAAATTCATTCTCCAGGTTATAATTTCTTTTTTACAAAATGTGCAAAACTTTGTCCTTGTGGACTCACGTTGCAACTGTTGCTTGAAGCTCCCACCCCGTTGGGTAGTTGCCATCTCGATCCTCCTCCGTTGAAGTGTCATCTGATTCACCAGGAGGGGGAAGTGAGACAGAAAAGTCGGAAAGGTTTGTCCCAGTTCAAGCACTTAGTATAAAGAGGGAAGCAGAAGCCAAATGCTCTCTATTGACAGACTCCTCAAAGTTTCATCACACCTCAGGGATTATTAAAATATCTCAATACAGGGCTTCCCTGGTGGCGCAGTGGTTGAGAGTCCGCCTGCCGATGCAGGGGACACGGGTTCGTGCCCCGGTCCGGGAGGATCCCACATGCCGCGGAGCAGCTGGGCCCGTGAGCCATGGCCGCTGGGCCTGCGCGTCCGGAGCCTGTGCTCCGCAACGGGAGAGGCCACAACAGTGAGAGGCCCGCGTATTGCAAAAAAAAAAAAAAAGACAAAAAAACAAAAATATCTCAATACAGTTCCTAAAACCTTCTGATTGGGGCCATGATTATCATTTGCATTTGCGAGGCCTGAGGGAAGAATGCAAATGGAGACTCACATACTGCAGGTTTACACATTTTAAAAGTTATAAGTGAAGCGAACAAACTATTAACTAAAATACGATCCTTTCTACCTTGACAAAAGTCTGTCAAAATGACAAAACGGAAAAATATGTAAAAAGCCTTGGTTTTTATATGAATTAAAATCAGGTAAAATATAAAATATCAAAAACTAACCCTGATTATTACTATTCTTTATTATTGTTTTTCCACTGTTGGGCTATGGATGAGTCATGAAATAAAAATATATATAATTCATAAAAAATTAAAATTCAGTCCACAAAATTTGTTTTCCTTGCTATTCTTTCAGCAAAATTTCTAAAGAGCTGTTATAATCAACATTTTAACGTTACTTGTGTTCTATTGACAGTAATGACCTAAATGACTAAAAAGCAGAATGTCATTGTAGGCAGATGGAAATTCAAATATATTTTCATAATATATATTAAATGTAAACATTCATATTTTTCATATATTTTTGCAAACATTTCTAAAATATTCACAATTATACATTAAACTTAAAAGGCAGAATGAAAATTAATTGATGACTATCATTTAAATCCATTTATTTAAATAATGCTGAAAATTTTAATTTAACCCTTTGAAATTTTAATTAACTCTTTATAATTAAAATCTTTGTATTTTATAAGGACAAAACTATTTGCAGTTACAGCATTTTATGTTCATCTGGTTGCCAGGGTAAAGAACAAGCATCACACTTCCACATGCGTGTCTAGACAAATATATCTATATAAATCTATATAGACATACAGATTTAAGAGTGATATGATCAGTTAACATTGCAAAATGTTCCTAAGGCATCATGAGCAACCGTTGCAACTACCACACGAGCTTGTGAACCAGGAACTGGAATGCAATGAGAAGAGAAGTAAGAAAATGGATGCTAAGCACTACTGGGAAACAACAGTTCATAGTATAATAGTCTATTGCCTTCATGCTGACAGGAAGGATTTGACAAGTTAATTAATTTGTCCTTTCTCTTACCTAAGCGCTTTAGCCTCTTAAGTCTCCCTGCACTCAAGAGCAGTGTCTGCCTCTGAAACTGGCAGTGGCACAACCCACGCATCTCAGCACTTGGATGCAGTTGCCTTTTGTTTTGAGGACACGGGGTGGGGGCAGGCCACGTAGAAAAGTGTTTCCTGGGGCCTGGAAGGTATTAGCCATGTAAGCAGATATTTAGAGGTTAGGGTTTTTCTATGTCAGCACGGAGCACTGGATCCCAAGTGACAGAGGTGCACATGTTCCTTGATAAATGTGTGTGTGTGTGTGTGTGTGTGTGTGTGTGTGATTGTAGGATCCTCTAAAGTGCAGGTTCCAGAACAAGACTACCCCTTGCCTGGCTCTAAGTGCAACACAGAACGTGGTACATATACACAGAAAGAGTTTAATAAATGTTGCTCCCATACCAAATAACAACACTGCCTCAAAGAGTCCGAAATTTTCCCCTACATACTTCCCTTTTTGAGCCAGACTTCAGCTCAGATCTTTCTCCATCTATTCGTGGTGTGTTGGGGGTGGGGGTGGGGGGCGGGGGGAGTGGCCATCATCTTTAAAATTTTGTATCTATGTCCAAGGCTGGTTTAGCTTATCACATAGGTCTTGCCATACAGCATGTTATAGCACTGAAATTCCTCCACAGCATTTGTTAAGCAGTGGTTTTCCTGAACCCTATGTGTGCCTCTAACCCTCATATCGCCCACCTCCCTTCCCTGGGACCGACTTCCCAAGATCTCTACAGAGAATCTCCAAGACTCTGCTTCAGTGCCTGAGCCACAGGTGTGGCTCAATATTTTTAATATCACCCGTGTCGATGTCGTATAGCAGGGAGAAGTACAGGTGAAAGGGACAATGGGTTAACACCGTTTGCACATGCATCAACAATATTTTAAAGAGCATCATTGGTGGAACACTGGTAGGATATTTCCGGATGGCACCAATTTATCTGAATAATAGGAGGAGAAGAGATGCCCTTTCATTGTGAGGTTGGCTACTGAAATCTGATTCAGGGTCAGTTAGAAGGAGAGCTATTTCCATGCTGACAGATGTCCAGTAGCTTTTGTCAAGTGAGTTGGTGGCCTTTATCCAGTTCCAAGTGGCCAGATGTCCAAATCACTATTCTAAGCAGATGTGTGATCTGATTAAGGTCCTTCTTGGGCTTTTTGACTCAGAGTTCAAAACTGAATTGGAGCAGAGATTGAGACAGGCCTGTAGGGAAGAACTACAGCATATTCTGATTCTAAGACAAAACCGAATGCTTAAGTGTACCCAGCACTAACCCATTTCGTAGAGTAACCTAGGATTTAATCTTCATGAAACATTATTTTAGCACCTGTCAAAAAGTCTGCAAGAAAACAATTGGTTATTAAAAGTAAGGGTGTTATTTCAATGTTGAATATTTTTTGTACTGAATGTTCATCAAAGGCTGGTGAGAGTGAAAGGAAGGAAGAAGAGGCTAACATAATAGGACATTTTCCAAGTTGAAGTCAGTGATTTTGATTTCCAAACCCAAGTTAGCCCAGCCCCTTCCAAGCCCAGATTGAGTGTGGCCTAGGGTTTCTTCCAGAGCTTGGCCGAGCACCAAGAGTTTGCTATTATGAAATAGATTCAACCTTTATATGTATTTTTATACTGTCCATGTTCAGAGACAGATGCATCCTTAAGGTTATGCAGTTTGGAAATCTCTTTTTTAAGAACATCAAATCATAAATTCAAAATTTGTAGGGCCCCAACCAGGGCTTTACGAAGGACCCCTGCAAGTAAGGGGTCCTGAAACATAAGCTCTAGGAGCATCTTGGTGGACCCACCTCTGTCTAGACAGTTCTCCCAGTGTAGTAGGAACCAACAGACTCTGTGGAAATGTGACCTTCTTTTTTTTACTCCTTGTAAGTTCTTTGTTGTGCTATTGTGCCTGCCATAAAGGAAAGTGCAATTTGGGCAAAAACCACCAGGTTTCTGTAGCAGGAGAAAATGGATTTTCTGTCATTTAAAAGAGATCTGATTAAGGGGCCACTCCCATATAAAGGCTTGATGAAATGTGAGTTGTGTGGCCAGATTAAAAAAAAAAAAAAAGGTAGAATCTGTGCTGCTTTCTTTAAGCTTAAAAATGGGTATAGCTGGTATTCATACCTGGAAAACTCTTTCAAATCAACTATATAGTGTAAACCCCTGTACACTCTGAGGTGGTATGGGAGGGGGAGCAGGCCAGTTATTATATAACTAATGTCTTATCCCCCTTATTGTGCCATGTAAAGCAGAACATGGAGGGCAGGGATTGAAATGGCCGTGGTATCACTCAGGAATTTAAGTTGAGATGTTGTTTGTGAAGGTTTATTTCCATTTGCTCTAAAAAGATAAATTACAGAAACATTATTACATCCTTCCCTCTTTCTAAGTTTATGGGAGGCAGTGCCTTTGAGAGTCAGGTGGGAGTCCAAGTCCTGAGTGGGGCAATCCAAGGGAGATGGTATATAAGATTCTATGGGACAGACAAGGATGAGACAAAAGGGCCAGGCACCTTAGCAACCTGCTCTGTTCCTGGGCTGGACTCATGTTCTAGAGTCAAGAGGAGGCATCTGGGTCCTGGGGATGAAGGTGAGATAACTTGATTTTTTCATGAGTCATTTAGAAACATTTTTGGATTTCTAAATGTATCAATATTTCTTTTAACTTACTTCTTTTCATTAACTTCTGTCTTGTGATAACTTTTCTTAAAAATATGTTGAGGGCTTCCCTGGTGGTGCAGGGGTTAAGAATCCGCCTGCCAGTGCAGGGGACATGGGTTCGAGCCCTGGTCTGGGAAGATCCCACCTGCCGTGGAGCAACTAAGCCCATGTGCCACAACTACTGAGCCTGCGCTCTACAGCCTGCAAGCCACGACTACTGAGCCTGAGTGCCACAACTACTGAAGCCCGCGGGCCTAGAGCCCATGCTCTGCAACAAGAGAAGCCACCCAATGAGAAGCCCACGCACCGCAACAAAGAGTAGTCCCTGTTCACCGCAACTAGAGAAAAGCCTGTGTGCAGCAACAAAGACCCAACACAGCCAAAAAAAAAAAAAAATGTTGAAACATATGACCTAGCATATCATCTATTTTTGGAAATGTTCCATATGTGCTTAAGAAGAATGTCTACTCTCCAACTGTTGATAGGAGAATTCTATATATGCTCATTAAATGATGGTTATTAGTTGTGTTCAAATCTTCTAAGCCTTCACTGATTTTCTGTCTGCCTAACCTATCGAAATCTGAGGAAGAAAAGGAAAACAACTCAGTTTTAAAGTGAGTAAAAGAATCATGCCCCCTGATTTCACACTACATTACAAAGCTATACTAATCAAAACAGCATGGTACTGGCATGAAAACAGACACGTAGATCAATGGAACAGAATAGAAAGCCCAGAAATAAACCCACACTTACATGGTCAATTAATCCATGACAAAGGATGGGGAAAAGACAGCCTGCCTCTTCAAAAATTGGTTGGGGACTTCCCTGGCAGTCCAGTGATTAAGACTTCATGCTTCCACTGCAGGTGGCATGGGTTCGATCCCTAGTCAGGGAACTAAGATTCCGCATGCCACACGGTGCAGAAAAAAAAAAAAAATGATGTTGGGAAAACTAGATGGCCACATGCAAAATAATGAAACTGGACTACTATCTTACACTATACACAAAAATTACCTCAAAATGAATTGAAGTCTTTTGAATGTAAGACCAGAACCATAAAACTCCTAGGAGAAAACATAGATGGTAAGCTCCTTGACATCACTCTTGGTGATATTCTTTTTTAGATCTGACTCCAAAGGCAATGGCAACAAAAGCAAAAATAAACAAATGGATCATATCAAACTTAAAAGCTTTTGCAGAGCAAAGAAAACCATCAACAAAATAAAAAGGCAACCTACTGAATGGAAGAAAATATTCAGAAATCAGTATTTTTCTTCCATTCAGTAGGTTAATATCCAAAATTTACTTAGGTTTATTAACCTAAATAAACCAAATTTATTTAGGTTAATAAAAGGAGTAAATATCCAAAATACACAAAAGTTCATATAGCTCAATAGTAACAGCAACAACAAAAAAACAATCCAGTTAAAGATGGGCAGAGGTTCTGAATAGACATTCTTCCAAAGAAGACACACAGATGGCCAACAGGCACATGAAAAGATGCTCAACATCACTCATCATCAGGGAAATGCAAATCAAAACCACAATGAGGGCTTCCCTGGTGGCGCAGTGGTTGAGAGTCCGCCTGTCGATGCAGGGGACACGGGTTTGTGCCCTGGTCCGGGAGGATCCCACATGCCGCAGAGCAGCTGGGCCCATGAGCCATGGCCACTGAGCCTGTGCGTCTGGACCCTGTGCTCCGCAACGGCAGAGGCCACAACAGTGAGAGGCCTGCATACCGCAAAAAAAAAAACACAAAAAAACCCACAATGAGATATCACCTCATACCTGTCAGAGCAGCTATTATCAAAACAACTAGAAATAACAAGTGTTGACGAGGATGTGGAGAAAGGGGAGCCCTTGAGCACTGTTGGTTGGAATGTAAAATGGTGCAGCCACTAGTATTACTCAAAAAATTAAAAACAGAACTACCGTACAATTCAGCAATTCCCCTTCTGGGTATTTATCCAACAAAAATGAAAACACTAATTTGAAAAGATATATGCACCCCTATGTTCATTGTAGCATTATTTACAATAGGCAAGATATGGAAGCAACCTAAGTGTTCATCGATGGATAAATGGATAAAGAAGATGTGGTATATATATGTATATAAATATATATACAATAGAATACTACTCAGTCATAAAAAATGAAATCTTGTCATTTGCGGCAACATGGATGGACATTGAGGGTATTGTTTTAAGTGAAATAAGTCAGATAGAGAAAGACAAATATTGTATGATCGCACTTATATGTGGAATCTAAAGAATAAAACAAACCCAAACAAAACTCATAGATACAGAGAACAGACTGATGGCTATAAGAGAAGAGGGGGTTGGGTGTGGGCAAAATGGGTGAAGTGGACCAAGAGGTACAAATTTCCAGTTATAAAATAAATCATGGGAATGTAACGTACAGAATGATGATTCTGGTCAATAATAATGTATTGCAAATTTGAAAGTTGCTAAGAAAGTAAGTCTTAATTGTTTTCATCACAAGGAAAAAAATTTTGTAATTTGTATGGTAACGTGCTAACTAGACTTATTGCAGTGTCATTTCACAATGCATACAAATGTTGAATCATTATGTTGCAAACTAGAAACTAGTGCTGAATGTCAGTTATACTTCAGCTATAAAAAATAAAACAAAATGAGCAAAAGACTTGAATAGGCATTACACAGACTAGAAAATATTTACAGCCAATACACATCCAAGAAGATGCTTAACCTCATTAGTAATTAGAGAAACATAAAGACTACAAAGAGATACCATTTTTCATTCATTTAATCTGCAAAATTCAACAAGTCTGACCGTACCAGTTGCTGAAAGGATATAGATCAGGAGGATTTCTTATATATTATTAGTGGGAGTATATAAAGGCACAACCACTTTGAAAAATAATGTGACGTTATTTTGTAAACATGAACATTTATGTACTCCAAGGCGGATCAGTTCTATAACCAAGAGAAATTCGTACACACATGCATCAAAAGATGGTGTAAGGAAGTTAATTGCAGCACTGCTTGTAATAGCAAAAAACTAGAAAAGATTCAAATACCCATCAACACGAGAACAAATAACTAATGGAATATGTTACAGCAGTAAATAATGAATGAACTATAACTACCTGCAACAACAACAGATGGGTATCAGTAACACAATGTTACATAAAAAAACAAAAAATCAAGTCCCAGAAGTTACAAAGTTACCTACAGTTTGTACTACTTGTTTTATGAAGGCATATATATATATATATACACACACACACACACACACACACACACATAATAAAACATTTATCCTATTGCATATACGTAAGATAAACTTACACTGTAGGACAGTGATTATCTTCTGGGGTTAGGGTGACAAGATAGGGGAGGAACACAAAAGTGGGTGTAAGTTATTGTCAGTGGTTTAGTTTTGGCATCAAGTGGTGATTTCATAGGTGCTTAATACATTACAAGAATAAAGAAATAAATAAAAGATAGCGCCACACATGAACAATGAAGCCTATATATCATAAACAAGTAGAACAGAATAGTTCTGTCTGCTTGAGGTTCCATTTAAGTGTAAATAAATGAAAGATAGGGGAAGGCCTGGGGAAAGCCCAGATGTAATGAAGGGGTGGGAGAAACCCAAGCTTTAGCTGTCTGATTGTACTGTGAAGCATAATTTGGCTAGGTCTGCAGACATCTGATCCCCCCAGGCTGGGCTGATGGTAAACAAGTCTGATACTCTTACAAAACAGGTGCCTCAGTTCCACTCACATTCAAGAGCAAGGTGGCTGTGATGATGCTATCTGTAGGAGGAGCCCTTTTCCAGCTCTCCCCAGCCCCAGTTCACTCCTGTCTTGACCAACTCTCAGCTAACTGACAGGGGCTGAGGCTTTAGGAGAAGGATGGAGCCTATTTTTAATGAACTAGAGGGGAAGAGCTCAGGAAACAATTGTTCAACCTCACTCTTCTCCCACCTTCCCATCTCCTTCCAGTATCTTCCACCAGCCTCACAGAGCAAATGGGGCTGCAGCTTCCCCCTGGAAGCCAGAGGGCAAAGGATGCATTGAGGCAGTCCGTACAGGTCAGCCTGCCAGGGCACAGAGCAGGTTGGAGAAGGGTGGGAGTAGATCTGAAGAGACAAGCAGAAAATATCCAACAAGGAAAAAGAAACAGAAGTGCTGAGGGAGGCTCCTGAGAAAGCTTCTGAAAGGGAGACTGACTTTTTAGCCATCTTTTCTCTTCTTCCTTCCTGGAATGGAGATACAATGCCTAGAAGCACAGGTATCATATTTTGACCATGGAAGATGCAAAACACATTTGAAGAGTGGTGAATCAGGAAGATAGAGAGAGCCTGGTTCCAAAGCAGCTATGAATATAAGTGAGCCCCAGAGTCATCGTTACATAATAAAAAATCAAACAAACCGAACTTTTAACGTCAGGCTTCTGTTACATGAAGCCAAATGCAATCCTGACCAATTCAGATACCAGATACCATATCTGATCAGATATGCTGAATTATTAAGTAATTTTCTATTCCTTCCAATGTACTAGATGATAAACATCATTTTGGAATCATTTGAGTTAACGTTTGAGACTTCATAAAAAAAAAGATTCATTCATCTTCATTTTTTAAATTTAAAATTAATTTAATTGATAGTAGAAATAAGCTGAAAGTCACTAATTTTTCTTTTATCTTCATATTAACTGACAGACAACCCAAAGTTTTTATTCATTTTTCTGGCTCATTTAAGATAGCTTATTTTGGGAGTAAATAAGGTGAGGTGTCAAATTTGTAAAATATGGTTAACACTTCTACCTAAAACAGTTGATTACCAAGTCTAAAAATATACTGATTTCTAATGCACCAACCTGTATAAAGACTTTTTACCTAGAAAATAATTATGAAAATATGGCAAGAAATAGAGTAATATCATGATCACTCTTATGATTAAGTCAGTTCTCTCCCAAAGACAAAATGAAATGAAACAGCTCTCTCATAGCTGAATAAACAAGAAAAGATAATATATAACAGATTAAATGTATATCTATTTATCCATCTATTAGTATGCGTTATATGATACATTAAATATTACTGAAAAGCCATACAACTTCTCAAGAGCATCTAAAATGTTTGAATATCAGTGAATATTTTGACTACACTAGAGAAGTTTGCCAGCTAAAGGAATTCAGCTAGTGGATTTTATGGTAAAGAAAATAATTACATTTGTAGTTAACTGTTTTATAAAATCTACCTCTTATGAATTGGGGCAAAGCTGTATATAGAAAAACCTGTGATGTGTGACTAATCTGAGTTCTTAGTCAGAAGCTTGTGAAAGATTTTGTAGCTCTTTGTAGACCAATTAGGTCTCACAGTCTCACAGTCACCAGGGGCCTCTTTAACTGCATCTTCAAACCTGAAACTGTTGGCGGTTGACGCTCAGAGAAATGAGGTATCAGTGGTGTTGGTGACAAAACTTAGAGTGGTGGGTCATGGGCAGGATCTGTGTATGCCGGGGCATTTAAAGGAAATGCAGACAGATGGAACGACGGCACACACCAACTTCCTTTGGGCTCTGATTGATAAAAATAGATTGACTCAACACACTGTGGTTTAAGAACATGAAACTTTTCTTTGGAATTCTTACTGCATTATTTTGTGCAGCCCTTGTTATTCAGATCAGATCTCCCTTTATAAAATGTCTGGTGGGGGGGGTCGGGGAGGACTTCCCTGGCATCCCAGTGGTTAGGACTCCAGGCTTCTACTGCAGGGGGCAGGGGTTCAATCCCTGGTCTGGGAACTAAGATCCCACATGCCATGTAGCCAATAAATAAATAAAACGTCTCAAAAAAAAAAAAGTCTCAGGGGGATATCTAGCAAAAAATGCGGTTTTGGTTGCTGTCTCCGTGTAGCCAAAGATGGAGAAGGCTTATTACCTTTGGTCGCCAACCTTTTCCTTAGAGATATTGTATGGATTAATCTTATATAGTAGAGACTGGCCAACTGTTCTCTTTTCCTCCCAGGCACTCAGTTAAACTATATTTCCCAGTCTCCCTTGGAATAGGTGCAGCCATCTGATAAGTTCTGCCCAGTGGCATATGGGCAGAAATGATGTACACCACCTTTAGGCCTGGCACATAGCAGTCCTCCCTTCTTTTTCCCTTATGTCAGCTAAACACAGGATCCTCTGAAGGCTTTAGAGAATGAAACCACTATTCTGCAAGGAGCCTGGGTTCCTAAAAGACTGTGGAGCAGTCTCCCAGCCAACCCTTATTGGATTGATGTGAATAGGGAAAAGAATAACAGCAAAACTCATTAATGTGATACACCACTAAGATTTTAGGACTATTTGTTACAGCAATTAAAACACCCTGACTAATAAATCTTAAGATCTGTATATGAAAAGAATACTGTTATAATTATCTTCTCAATTCATACATACAAATAAAAATGTGTGCATAGGCAACTTACTGATCATTCCATTAAAAGTCTAGAAAATACCCATTCCCTAATGACTTTAACATAGTTTGGCATATAGGTCTACAGTCTTGGTAAGTATCAGACTTCATTTTGGGGGAACGAATGTCACAGAACTAAGGGCTTTCATTCCTATTTTCTTCACCTGGAATCTATTTTAAAAACCATTCACTTCTTAGAAAATTATTCATTTTCAGTATTACTCAAACGATGATATCAATACATCAGAATATAAGACCCTGTCACCTCTATTTAACAAGGAAGAAAAATAATTGCATATGTAGTTTTTAATTGTTTCCAAAATCTTTTAAAACCAATCTTATCTTTTGGAACAATAAGAATAAATGCTTGTATCATTGGCATATGATCACAAGAAATACTTCTGTGATTGTTAAAACACTAATTACTGCACTTATGCAATCCTGCCATGGGTATCCTACTTTTTTTTTTTTATTAATTTTTATTGGAGTATAGTTGCTTTACAATGTTGTGTTAGCTTCTACTGCACAGCAAAATGAATCAGCCATACATATACATATAACCTCTCCCTTTTGGATTTCCCTCCCATTTAGGACACCAAAGTGCATTAAGTAGAGTTCCCTGTGCTATAAAGTATGTTCCCATCAGTTGTCTATTTTATACATAGTATCAATCGTGTATATGTGTCAGTCCCAATCTTGCAATTCCTCCCACCCCACCCCTTTCCCCCTTGCTTTCCATACATTTGTTCTCTACATCTGTGTCTCTATTTCCGCTTGGCAGTTAAGATCATCTATACCATTTTTCTAGATATCCTACTTTTACTATGTGCTCAATATATTCAGATAAACTCTAGCTTGCACAAATAGTTCTTGGAAATGGCTTATTCTCTCAAAGTCTTTACTCACCCCAATCCTGTACTATGCTATTTGACCAAGTTAAGAATGTTTGACCATAAGCATAGTGAGCTTCCAGTTATTTTTTCTCTTAGGTGCTTTCAATCGACTACTCAGAGATTAGTTTTCCCTACACAGAGTCATTGAACTCAGTCATCTCAAAATAGCTAAAACAAAGCAGTATAGATCAGCTCCAGGGTCAATGGTCACACTGGAGGAGCACAATTCATTTGTTAATTAAATGCATACTATCTACACCACTGCCTCCAGTTAGCTTCAAATTTCTGTTTACAGGCTTGGTTTGCCTAAGAAGTGAAAATAAAATAGACACCTCCCTCTGCTCCTGCTAAATAGTCTTTCACGGAAGCTTTTCTCCCACCCCAGTAGCGGATCAGCCCAGTAGCATTTTAATGAATGTCAACTCTGCTACTTGTTTCTCCCTACATCCCAAAATTAATAATATAATTTGATGGTAACATAATAATTGAAAATTTATATCAATAATTTGACAGTAACACAATTTGGGGGAACAACCAACTGCCATATTATGATTCTACCTAGAAGCCCCAGGGATCAGCCTGATTTGGACCTAAACTTGTGGACAGATTTGGCCCTGGATATGACTTGAGTCTGCTCAATACTGAGCTCCCTGAAGGCAGGGACTGGATCTATTTGGCTTTCTGCTGTGTATGCAACATCTGGTGCAGGGCCTAGATTATAGCGGTTTCTCAAAAAATACGTTATAGAAAGGAAGAAGTATCAAGAGATAAGGCTAGAGAACCTCATTTTATATTTTTCTCTATATATACATATCTATATAGATATTCTTTTTCAGATTCTTTTCCATTATGGGTTATTACAAGAGGAACCAGTAATTTTATGAAGGGGATGCACATGAATACATCTTCATTTTTAGAAAGCTCCCTCTGGCAGCGTGTGCCAGCTGCACTGGACTCCAAGCTACGTGAAGGGAGGGGACTCTGCCTGTCTTGTTCATCATTGGTATTCCCAGTACAGAACACAGGGCCTGGAACATATAATCTGCTCAAGAGTTACCTGCTAAATGAATGAATTAAAAGTCCATGAAGCTTGTCTCTGAATCTTCCAGAAGAACAGAAAAGTTTTAGGGCCTCATGAGGAATTTTGACCTCCTCTAGGTTAGCCCTGTGATTTGACTTCGCTGGTCCTTGACCCTTCTGAACTTCTAAGAAATTCACCAGAGCAGAGTGAGACATCACTCTGATCTAGAGACATCTTTTGGACCCAACTAGACATATCTCTTGGGCCTAAAGTAGAACTGATTCATTCTCCAAGACATAGAGTAGGATGAGCCATCCTCCTTGAGAACATTTTCTCAAGGGACATTTGCAGGATGCCTGGAGGTCCTTGTCAGCCCATTCCCAAAATAACAGCACTCCAAAGGATACAAACCATAGGACCAGCAGTTAATTATATGGCTGATAAACATGTTTCAACCTTGAGCTCCCCGATGTGTTTCTGTGGGTCGACTAGGCAGCCTCTGGAGTGCTGACCTTTGAAAAATGGGCATCACAACCTGACATTTGAGGCTGTTCAGTGCCTCTGGTGTCCGCACAGTTCAATAAGTCTTGCTTCTCACAAAGCCTCCTCCCCTGCTAACCCTGACTGTTCCCTAATATAAATGAGAAAATTAAACATTTACTTTGATGAGAAAATAGTACTCTCTCTTCGACACTTCTTCACACCCTCACCGATGTGATTTAGTTATAGTTTTTAGTAGCTGTTTTTACACTTTTAATTATTTTGTAGAGTTAAAATACGTAATAATGGATAACTGTGCAATACATTAAATACTTATGGGTACATTGTGCCTTCTGTTATAATATAAAATCCATCTATTCTGGTTGATGGGTTTTAACCTCACACAGAATACTTTAAACTCCATTTGGACTTGTGCCTACAATCACCTTAGCAAAGTCTCTTAAGTAACTGCGCACAGCCTAATTAGTATGCATTATCAATTAACAAACTTAATAGCCGGCAGATTGATTAGATCCTCTGTTGCAGGGGCAGAGCTGAAGCGAAACAGAATGAAAAATCATTGCATGCATACACTGCAGCTTTGTTATTTTCTCAGATACCCTCCTCCTCCTTCACATTCCTTTAATTAATGCATGCATATGGTTCTGCATATCTGGTAAACCTGAGCTTTCCCTGACTCCTTCATAAAGCTCATTCTTAAACAGAGGGAGTCCCTGCTTCCCTTTTCTTTGGGGGGCTCTGCATAGATCATTTTCACCCCTCTTCTTGCCCTTTGCGTCGCACTGAATTTTAAAGGGCTGCTTCTCCCAGCCTGGTTATCCTCCCGGTGGTGGAAATGGGAGAGGAATACAAAGATGAGTGGGAAGCCTGTGCTTTTTAACACAGAGGACCGCCCGGGAGTCACACTGGTGGGGCTTTGACAACCGTAAAGTGCTTCTAGCAATTATTTCCAAAAAGAATGGTACAAATGGACTGTCCTGTTATATCTTGTCTATTTTTGATGGACTGGAAATAATATGAATAAATGAAGGAAAATCTACATTCCCTGAAAGCGGGGATCAAGCTAAAAGGAGTCGCCAACTGCACTGTTCATAAAACACTGGCATTATAAGAATTTTACACCTTCCATAAACTTTTGTCACAAAACTCTAAAAAGACTTCTGAAGACATTTCCAACACCATAAACTGTCACGCTGTAGTGCTGGTTTGGGTTTTATTTTTCTATTTTAAACAAAGTAACGGTTCACGCCAGTTTTTCATTTACTAGCTGTTCTCGGGTATAGCATCTTTCTGCTTCTATGTGGGAAGAGTTATAATTAGGATGCGGAGGAGGCACAGAGAAGTGTTTTTTTAAATTCTGAAGCAACCTATATGCCTGTGGTTTATTGACTGTTCCCTCCAAAATCATATCAGGCATAATCCCAGGAGTCCCAGGTCTAGAAAACTTTTTCTTGACTGTCCTTCAAAAGGAAGTTCCTGCCGGCCTCTCTGACTTCACCTCCTGCCATTTTCCTCTTAGTTCATGATGTTCCAGCTACATCAGTCTCCTCACTTCCTGAACACACAGAGCTCCTTCCTCTCACTTGCTTCTCTCAGCCTGGGATGCCCCTCCCTTCTGACGGTTTGCTTTTTCTTATCATGAGGGTCTCAGCTCAACTATCACCTGCTAAGAGAGGCTTTCCCCAATCCCCCAGTCTAAAGTAATGCCCACTCCCCTTGCCCAACCACCATACTCTTTTCATCACTCTATCATATTAATGTCATAGCTCTTCCACTGTCATACATGATCTTACTTATCTGCTTCCTTATTTAATATATTCATCTCTTCTAAGAATGCAAGCTTCTCACTGGGAAGGACTTCATCTGTTTATTCTTGGCTGTTTGGCTTCAACATTGAGCACAGTTCCAGCACATTTTAGGAGCTTAATAAATGTTTGTTGAATAAATTATGATTGAATAAATGAATAGAAAATGAATAAGGAGTGGGCATTAGTGTAAATGTGCATGAGAAGAGAAAAGGGGGTCAACACTGAGCCCAGAGTAACACCAACATTTACTAAACGAGCCCATGGGTAAAGGGCATGTCTCCAGAGAAGACAGGCAAATAGCCAACAAGCACATGAGAAGATGTTCATCCTTAGCCATTAGGGATATGCAAATCAAAATCACGAGGTACCCACTAGGAGGGCTAGAATAAAAAAGACAGATAATAACAAGTGTTGGCAATGATATGGAGAAATTGGGACTTCCATACATGGCTGGTGGGAATGTAAAATGATGTAGCCTCTGTAGAAAACAGTCTGGTAGTTCTTCAAAACGTTAAACATAGAGCTGCCATATGACCTAGTAATTCCACTCTAAAATACACACCCTAGAGAAATGAAAACATATGTCCACACAAAAACTTGTACATGAATGTTTATAGCAGCATTATTCATTATAGCCAAAAACATCCCAAAGTCCATCAGCTGACAAATGCATGAATAAAATGTGGTCTATCCATACCATGAATTACTATTTGACCATAAAAAGGAATGGCAGGCTGACACCCACTACAACATGAATAAACCTTATGTTTATGCTAAGTGAAAGAAGCCAGTCACAAAAGACCACATATTATATGATTTCATTTATATGAAATGACTAGAAGAGGACACTCTACAGAGACAGGCAGTGGGGAATGATACAGGGAAAAGGCGTCATCAAGTAGCATCAACCAGAGCTGAATCCCTCAGGGACCCCTGGGAAGTGGCGCAAACACTCGCCTCAGAATTGTCCTGCTCAGGCAAGGCAGGGTGCGTGTTTACACAGCACCTCCCGCTTCCAGGGGTGTGAGCGTTCCAGCACCCCCTACTCACTCCCCCCCCCCCGCCCCGCCCCGCACTGGCACAGAATGGCCTTGAGTGGTCGGGGCAGATCCTACCTGCCGGCAGGCACCGGGAAGCACCACCACAAGGGCCGAGGGCCGGGGAGGCACTGGCGCGTCCTGGAGGGCAGGAGCCAGGGAGGCCGGGCCCCGCGCAAGGCTGGGGAGGCAGCCTTGTGCCCAGAGCAGGGCAGGTGGCGAGGTCAGAGGCTTGAGGAGGGTGAGGAGGGCTTCACACCTCTGGAGCCTGGCCTTCTGTGAGACAAACTCTCCGTGGTCCAAGCTGGCTGACTCTGCACGTAGCGCCCTCCCCCTCATCCCACCAACATCCCATGATCCATCTCTGCTCATTTCTTGAGCCCTTGTGTCTGCCTTTCACGTGTCAAGCCCACAAGCAATCTGTGAGACCCGGAAGGGTATGGGCCACAGCTGTGTGATCCCAATGCCTAACTGCTCCCACCTGAGAACAGAGCCTCTGCGCTAACATGCAGGATAGTAAAGCTGTTTTAAAAGCTTTGTCTCGGGGCTTCCCTGCTGGCGCAGTGGTTGCGAGTCCGCCTGCCGATGCAGGGGACATGGGTTCGTGCCCCAAAGCCGGGAAGATCCCACATGCCGCCTAGAGGCTGGGCCCGTGAGCCATGGCCGCTGAGCCTGCGCGTCCGGAGCCTGTGCTCTGCAACGGGAGAGGCCACAGCAATGAGAGGCCCGCGTACCGCAAATAAATAAATAAAAGTTTTGTTTTGTCTTTTTACTCACTTTATGCCCAAATTAATACAGCTCTGTTCTCTCTGGGGTGGGGCTGGTGGGACTGGGGCCGGTGGAAAGAAGGAGAGGACTGGAGAATGGGCCGCAGAAATGGAGGGGAGGGGAGGAAGGGCACGTCCTGTCCTAAGGACCGTGGTTTCCTAGCCACTGGCCCAATCACGCGGACTCTCACAGCAGCTATGAGACTTCCTCAAGGGTGAGGCTGTGTCACATTCGTTTTCAACCTCTGTGCTTAGGTCTCCCCTACTCTTAGGTTCCCAGTAAATGCTTTTCAGCTGAATTAGACTGATGGGAGGCAGCCTGAGGTGGTTAGCTTGCCCCAAGGGGCCCCTCCTGGGCCTGCTTTTCTGATTAGGACGCTTTGCTGCCTCCTGTTCCATTCACCTAACCCCTTCCCAAGCCCACCACTCTCTTTCACTTTCACCCTCCCTTCTCCACACACGTACACGTACTTTGTCTTCTCAAACCTGAGGAGAAATTCATCTTCGCCTTCTCCAACCATCATACCCCTTTCTTTCTCAGGCGGCAGAAGCATTTCAGATAGGGGCTCTGGTGAGTCCCACAATTTTGGATTTCACAGACCATATTTCAGAAGACAGACTTGTGAAACAGACAAAGATTTGGTAACCTAATAAAAACATCAAAAATTACCATCTATCAACACCATAACTTCGTATGAGAAAGGACATTTAACAACAGCCAAAAAAGCCTTTCCCTGATAGGAAACACATACTTTCAGAATGAAGTTTGAAGGATACCTTGTAAAGATAGCACAGTTGGCAAATACATGATTTTCATTATTTATTTTGTTGTGCTGTAGATTGGTCAAAATTTTGCTGAAGATCAGTGTTGAGACCCACTGGTCTAAAGTGATTCTAAGAGTGGAACTGAAATGAGAAGGAGTCAGCAAAAGAGGCTGAGGAGCAGTTAGAGAAACAGGAGGAAGACCAAGAATGTGGTGTCTGGGAGCAAGTGGAAAACAGTGTACCAAGTAGAAGAGAATGATCACCTGTGTCAAATGCTGCGGACAGGTTAAGGTAGATGGTTATACATTAAACTAAACAAAATAAAAGGCATTTGGAAAAGAGAAAAAAAACAAGAGTAGAATTTGAGGCTAGGGAAGTCATGGCTGGAAGGGAGAGGTATTTGGGGCCATATAAAGCCATAAAATAAACGTGTGCCACACCACCCGTGATTAACAGCACCCACAGCTGGCCAAGCACTCTAGGTCCTTCTTTCTGCCCTCTACTTCCTAGGACCCTCACTTGCCTGCCACCTCAATTCTGACCCTAGAGCCCCCAATCTAGTGTGTTCTTCACGTCTCCTGGGTAACTTATCATCCCTTTCAACGTTTTATCATCTCACTGTCAGTTTAGAGAAATTAAGTCGTCCTCAGATATTCTGACAATATTCAAAATCTAATTTTACTGGAAGAGCAAATCAGGTACTTGGGTAACTTGTACTACAGCTTTCCAGTTGTTGGCTTTTGCAGGTACTTAAAACCTAGTCTGCCAGAAACAATGTCCAACCCAGCAGCACTGAGCAACCTAGTGCCCAGACTACGGTCTTAAATACAATTTCTTACTAAAAGGAATCAGTGCTCCTTGGAGAAGTGATTGATGCCAGGATTATGCAAGGTGAGCCTGGAATACCTTGTCATACCAGACAGCAAGAAAGCTCTCAGAGACAACCAAGGTCATGTCAAAAGACACAAGAGCCAACTTGAAGGCACTGCCACTGCCCAAAGGTGAAAGAATCTGAGCATTAAAAAGGATAACAAGTATAATGTATTAAAATACATCAAATATATAAAAATGCATAAGTGCATAAAGACAAAAAAATTGATAACGTCACCATTAGGTGAAAGGCCAACGGGAAACTTTATATGATGAATCAGGCTAACAGCCCCTCAACCTACTGGTCAGTTGTAAAATCACAAAAAGAGAGACAATGGGACACTATGTGCCTCCTTATGTAATGCAACAATGAAACCCACATGTCGTTATGCTCAGTGAAGTAGTCTTGACAGAAAAAGATAAATAAAAATAAAGCCTATAGAGCTGATTCACTTTGTTATAAAGCAGAAACTAACACACCATTGTAAAGAAATCATACTCCAATAAAAATGTTAAAAAAATTAAATAAATAAAAATAAAATAAAGCCTATACCTGATTAAGGCTCTAGAGTTTACTATAGAATATACAGAGAACAGAAGAATGTGTGCAACTATGGGAATGCATTTAGAAAGATCCAGAATATGGTATATTTTATAGGAAATAAAATTTTACTTTATTAATAATAATTTTATTTTATAGAAAAATTATCTGATTTCTTCAATAAATAAACAGCAAAAAATTAAAAGGAGAAGACCCAGAAATTTAAAAATTCTTTAGAGGCATATCAACAACATGCAGAGTATGTAACTTGCTTGGATTCTGAATAACAACAAGCCAACTGCAAAGAAGTTATGACACAACTGGAAAAACCTGAACACTGTTTAGATACATGATGATATTAAGGAATTGTTACTTTTTTAGGTGTGATGATGGTATTGCGGCCATTTATGTTAAAAAAAAAGGTCCTTTTTTTTTTAGAGGTGCATATTGAAGTATTTACAAGAGAAAATATCTTATTCGTCATTTTAAAAAAAACACGGTTGAAAAGGGGTTGTGGAAGAGATGCCTAGGAAAACAAGATTGGTCAGGTGCTAACTATTGAAGCTGCAAGATGGGTACATGGTGATTTATTATACTAGTTTCTCCACTTTTGTATATATTTGAAATTTTCCATAATAAAAAATAAAACCCTAGCTTCATGAAGGTTTTAAGTATCATGCTTTCCTGCCGGAACATCAGTGCTAGAATTTTACTCTGTAGGAATAAAACAAGTAAAACAAACAGCTTTTCTCCTACAAATTGTTACTGGGCATATGGTGACATGTAAGTCTGTGCTACTTAATTTTAATGTACTCCACAAATGAGACATGCTGAGACTTCCTTCAGGAAAACTTCATTGTTTATTTAGTAACATATAAGGAGAATGGCAGTAAGGCTAGTGGGGGCGAAAAAGCTAGTTTCTTTTCCAGTCACTTTTAATAAAGGAGTTGGGGAGGGTAAAGCTAGTTTAACATAGGGCTTGATGTTTCTCATTGAAGCAGGTTAGGGCAGTAACAGTACTTACTGAGTACTTACTAACCACAAGTCACTGTGCTAAGCACTTCATACTGCATACGATAACACTACAAGAGAGGTACTATTATCATCCCCATTTTACAGATGAAGAAACAGAAGTTTAGAGAATTAAAGTAACATACTTCTTCCACTCATAAACCCACCAAAGATAGATCTGCTTCCTACTGTGTGACCTTTGTCCGTTCTCTTCCTTCAGCCTCATAATTGTAGCTGCCATTTTTGAGTGCCCACTAGGTAGTAGCAATGTGAAATTTACATACATCAATTCACTTTAACCTTCACTCAAACACCGAAGGGGTTTCCTACCATCCTCATTTTATAGATGAAGAAACTGAGGCTCAGAGAAATGACTTGCCAAGATGACACAGCTAGCAATGGAGGAGGGTTTCAAACTGACCCCAAAGCCTGTCTCTTGATCACTCCTTGTTATCTATGGCTCAAAAGGTCCCTCCTCTGTTCTCCACTACACTGCTACTCCCTCCCTTTTGGTACCAATGTCATTATATCATGCACGTTCACTGGGGACAGGGATGGTGTCCATTCAGCAAATACCTATCAGTCACCTTATGTGCAGTCACTGTATCTTCCCCAGTGCCTAGCACGTAGCTGGTGCTTCATAAATGCCATCTGAACAGCAGCACGTTTCTTAAGATCAGCATAAAACAAACCACCACTTACAGTCAATATTTTAATATACTATGTAGTTATTCCCCTCTTCCTTGTGCAAAGTTTTTGCCTGAGTAAAATAGTATTTATCACACTGGAAATCATTGTTTTGGGTATGTTAAAGGCTGAACAAATTTAGAATTTCATCAGGACTGGTCAATGGCACAAAACTCTGAATGGTAATGTGGAATGGTGGTAGTTTCAGGTCAGAAAGCTATGACATTTTGAGGCAGAGAAAAGCCAAGAGGCTATTAAACATATGTTCTTTCCCTAGAGTTAGCAACATCCCCTTTAGATGCTTTAAACTTACAAATAGCCACTCTAACCCTTTTTAATTTTAACACTGCTGATAAGATATAATTGTTCAAAGTGGAAAAGAAAAAAACATCACTCTTCATTATTTAATGCAGATGAACCAAATTGGAAAAAATTATGTTTCCTTCTCTGAAAAAGCTGTCTCTTATTTTTATCATCCTCAGTCCTTTGTTTTATATAGTTTACACTCGATTCAGAAAATGCCTGTCTAGATTCACTTTCCTAGCTTAAGTTACTAACTCCTTGTTCTTGTATTTGACACTAACTCAAATAGCCTTGAAACAATTATCCTCTTCATTCCCTTCAGAATTGTCTGTACTTTAATGAGTTCCCACTTAATCGCTTCTTTGCCAAAGAATACCACTCTGATAGCTAAGATCCTTAAATCCCCAGGTGGCTCTCTTTGCCCTCTGTTGTATCGTCTCCATTTCTATAATATCCTTTTATAATAAGGTGACTGGAACTGTGCATAGTATTCCAAATGTGGCCTCATCAGTCCTCACAAAGAACCCAGATAATTCCCTGGATTTATATTCAATCCCTGTTCTTAATCACCCCCAAATGGGGGCTATCACAGGGTCTCTATTGCCATTAAACTCTGAAAATATGAAATATTGAGTTTCTTTCTACTCCCATTTTATCCAGCCAAATTTCCAGTTTCCAAACACAGTGGGAAGTCTGGACCACTCTGGCAACTAAATATACATTTTTTTTCCCCCCACAATCCTGGGGCAAAAAGAAAGTATACATATCCTTCAGGCCTGTTCACTGTAGCAGGCAGGAACAAGAGACTCTTTCTTCAGGCAGCCAATGACTGAAAGAGGATCCCTCCTTTGGGAGATTAACATTGGGTTTGTTTTGCACTGACCCCATCACTTCCTCCTCCATTGCATCTCCTTCAGAGGAGAGGGGGGGTCTAAAGCCAAAGATGACCCTGGAGTGGAGGAAAAATAGCAGATGCTCCTCAAAGACGTACATTCTTGAGTAGAAAATTTGGTGAATTCAGGTTTTTGAAAAGATCCCTAGAACCCAAAGAATACAAATGCTTCAAATGTTTTTGCATCTAACCTCGAGCATGCACACCTGCACACACACAGGTACACACACACACACACACACACACACACACACACTCACCTTCTATATTCCAGCTATTCAATGTGAAACATGATCTCAGTCCTCTTGAGGCTTTAGTCTTGTGTGGGAGACAGACAATCAAATGAACCCCTAAAGGAATACATAATCACAAAATAAAATAAGCTTTCAGAGGAGCCTGATCCAGTCTGAAGGACCAGGGAAGGCTCCCCCAAGGAAGTGATGGAACTGATATGGGTGTACAGTAATGAGTAAGAGGTATTGCACTGGCTTGGAGATAGGTGAGGGCTAAGCATTCCAGGCAAAGTGAACCACATGTGCAAAGGCCTTATGGCTTTTGGGGGAAATGAAACACTACCAATTTGCTGGAGGGCAGAGAGTGAAGAGAATGGTACAGAAGAGCTAGAGATAGGTAGGACCAGACCATGCAAAGCCATGGTAAGGATTTGGGTATTTTTTCTATGAGCAATGGGGAACCACTGAAGAATATAAATTAGGGAAATGTTTTTTAAATTTTTGTTGGAGTATAGTTGATTTACAATGTTGTGTTAGTTTCTGCTGTACAGCAAAGTGAATCAGTTATACATACATCCACTCTTTTTTAGATTCTTTTCCCATGTAAGTCATTACAGAGTATTGAGTAGAGTTCCCTGTGCTATACAGTAGTTCCTTATTAGTTACCTATTTTATATACAGTAGTGTGTATATGTCAATCCCAATCTCCCAATTTATTTCTTCTCCCCTTTCCACCCTGGTAACCATAAGATTGTTTTCTACATGTGTGACTCTATTGCTTTTTTGTAAATAAGTTCATTTGTACAATTTTTTTAGATTTCACATATAAGCTGTATCATATGATATTTGTCTTTGTCTGACTTACTTCACTAAGTATGACAACCTCTAAGTCCATCCATGTTGCTGCAAATGGCATTATTTCATTCTTCTTTATGGCTAAGTAATATTCCATTGTGTATATATACCACATCTTCTTTACCCATTTATCTGTCAATGGACATTTAGGCTGCTTCCATGTCTTGGCTATTGTAAATAGTGTTGCAATGAACATTGGGGTGCATGTATCTTTTTTTTTTTGCGGTATGCAGGCCTCTCTCTGTTGTGGCCTCTCCCGTTGCGGAGCACAGGCTCCGGACGCGCAGGCTCAGTGGCCATGGCTCACGGGCCCAGCCACTCCACGGCATGTGGGATCTTCCTGGACCGGGGCAAGAACCCGTGTCCCCTGCATCGGCAGGCGCACTCTCAACCACTGCGCCACCAGGGAAGCCCTGCATGTATCTTTTTGAATTATGGTTTTTCTCCAGGTATATGCCTAGGAATGGGATTGCTGGATCATATGGTAGCTCTATTTTTAGTTTTTTAAGGGACCTCCATACTGTTCTCTATAGTGGTTGTACCAATTTACATCCCCACCAACAGTGTAGAAGGGTTTCCTTTCCTCCACACCCTCTCTAGCATTTATTATTTGTAGACTTTTTGATGATGGCCATTCTAACCAGTGTGAGGTGATACCTAATTGTAGTTTTGACTTGCACTTCTCTAATTATTAGTGATGTTGAGCATCTTTTCATGTGCCCCTTGGCTATCTGTATGTCTTCTTTGGAGAAATGTCTATTTAGAAGGAAGTGACTGACAAGGGATTAATCTCCAAAATATACAAATAGCCCATGCAGCTCAATAACAAAAAAACAAACAACCCAATCAAAAAATAAGGGAGTGTTTTGAAAGCAGATTTGTGTTTTGAAAAGTTCTCCCAGGCTGGCATGATCAGAGGGTGTGGCAAGTACCTGTGATGTGCTGTGCCACATCCCCTAGAGCCACCTGACTTCAGCACAGCTACAGTGGACAGTTCCACACAGTGTTACCAGTGTGCCATATCATTTAGAGTGGAGGACTAAGGGAAGCCCATATTTAAGGGGAGGGGAGTGAGATTCTACCTGTTAATTGGAGGAGTGTCAAACAACTTGACATAGTAATATGCTTTGGGAGTGGACCCTATAAATGAATTCCAAGCTTTGTTTCATTTCCAATGTGAAGATACTCAAACGAGAGAACAAAGTCCTGCCTGGAATGCTCCTGTGAGGGTCTGATATTTACTTAACACATCAATATACATGAGTAAATCTGTCTCTCCAAGTTATTCCTGCTCATTATAGGGGAGATTCCTACTTGGTACTAAACCAGTGAGGAGGTAGGGAAGAACTGAGACTGTTAGTCTATCCAAGAGTCGTGGGTACCAGGGAAAGCAGCCAACTCCTTCCTTGTGATAGAGGCTGCCTTAAGAGAAAGTAGAAGGAAAATTATATTAATGACATATTCAAGTTTTTGAAATTGAACTTAGAAATAGCGAGGTTCATGATTTATTTTTCAATATTTGTATTGACTACTTTGATCTCACAAATGTCAAGCCATTTATTCTATGGTTAAGGTGCTCATATTTTCAATGGAAGTATTTCCTTTTAAATGTTAAGAGACATCAACCTCGAAATCAATCCATTTTCTCCTTTTGTAAAAATTAGAATATCATAGCAGGACACAGTCTAATTGATGTTAACAGGGATCAGTGCAAAAAAGGAAACCCAAAGTCTTCTATCTGATTTTCCTTTTAAGACTAACAGTTGAATAATAGTAGCTATTTTGAACTCATCTACGGTCATTGATCTAACTTGTCACAAATAAATCAATAGTCAATCAATATGCTCTCTGAACTAAACAATGAATTTGGAAACAGTCAATTCAAACCCTAACACCACCATGGTGACCCCACTCTAGCCACTTATCCTTAGTTAAACTGCTTTTCAGTTTAATCTGTTAACAATGGCACTGCTGTTTTTGCCATCACAAAAATAAGTTGATTCATAAAGTATAACTTCCAATGCATAGTTATTTTTTCCTGAGACTCTGGGCCTGTAATTCCAGAAGGAGCTAAGAGGAAGAAAATTAGGGTAATGTAAATTCAACATGTAGATTTATTCTGACTGTGAACACTGGATGTCTTAGATATAATATAGGCAGTTGGAACTTTTCCATAAAAAACCTTATTCATTATCCATTATTCATTTAAAGTAACATGAATTTTTAAACATTCTGGTTAACTCTTGCTGTGTAACAAACTACCCCAAAACTTAGTAGCTCAAAGCCATAATTTATTAGTAGTACTATATACATCATGATTCTGTGGGTCAGGAATTCAGACAGGACAGTGAAGATGGCTCATCTCTGCTCTATGATGCCTGGGACCTCAGCTGGGATAACTCAGAAGAACAGGAGCTGGAAAGCTGTCAGGGTCTCTGTCTCTCTCTTTCTCCCCTCCACCTCCTGCCCTTCAAGACACACAACTTTCTCCACCTTCTCTCTCCATGTAGTTAGTTTGGGCTTGCTCACAGTATGGAAGCTTCAGAGTAGTCACATATCTTACATGGCAACTGGGGGCTTTAAGAAGGAGTGTGCCCATGAACAGAAACCAGATTTAAGTTCTTTTAAAATGTTGGCCCAGGGGCTTCCCTGGTGGCAAAGTGGTTAAGAATCCGCCTGCCAATGCAGGGGACACAGGTTTGAGCCCTGGTCCAGGAAGATCCCACATGCCACGGAGAAACTAAGCCTGTGAGCCACAACTACTGAAGCCCACGTGCTCTAGGGCCTGCATGCTGCAAGTACTGAGCCCCCATGCTGCAACTACTGAAGCCCGCATGCCTAGAGCCAATGCTCCGCAATGAGAAGCCACTGCAATGAGAAGCCCACACACTGCAACGAAGAGTAGCCCACACACTGCAACGAAGAGTAGCCTCCACTCGCCACAACTAGAGAAAGCCCATGCGCAGCAACGAAGACACAACACAGCCACACACAAAAAAAATGTTGGCCCAAATGGGCACAGTGCTACTTCCACCATATTCTGTTGGTCAAAAAAAGTCCACTCAGATTCAAGGGAAAGGAGCATAGATCCCATGTCTCAGTAGGAAGCATTTTGAAGAATCTAAGCCATCTTTAGTCCACCACACTTAATTATCTCCTAGTATGCCTTATAATGTAACAGACATTCTAGCTTCCGATAATGGAAGAGAAGCCCCTATTGGGCCAACCCTCATAAAGATAACAACTATGAACACTGGACAAATATAAACAAACAGATATCCGAAGGCACTGGAGAGCAAACAAAATCAAACACTGAAAGGGAGTCAACAACTGGAAGAAGGAATGGCACTGGAAAAATTTTTCATTTTTTATGGCTTTTTACCTAAGGGCCCTAGCCAGTGCCAATCAGAGCAGCTAACACTAGGATAGAAGGTCTAAATTCTTACTGGCTTGAAGAATAAGAGGAAAAACTTCAGAGATAACACAACAGTCTAAAAGTGAAGGGAGGACACCCTAAAAAATGAGAGAGCCCCAAATTCTGCATATGAACTCTCCCCAAATCTGACCACTGAACTATTCATATATAGAGCAAACTCCAAGCAGCCCAGATAAGACTACAAGTGCTGAATGAGATTTCAGCTGCTGTCCAGCCAAGTTAGCTGCCTGTTTTATGTTTTAATAACAAAACAATAACTTTCAGAAGGACAAAACAAAATCCAGCGTTTTAATACTGTATCATTCAATGTCCAGGATATAATCCAAATGTATAAATACATTTAAAAATGTGACCTAGACTCAAGAGAAAATGAAATCAACGAAGATCAACCCAAAGATGACTCACAAATTGAAATTAGTAGACAGGGAGTTTAAAACAGCTGTTATAATTATGTTCAAGGACATAAAAGAAAATATGCTTTTAAAGAATGAACATATAGGAAATCTCAGCAGAGAAATGGAAACTATTTTAAAAAAGAATCAAATCAGAATCTTAGAAATGAAAAATAAGATATATAAAATAAAAATTCGCTGATTGAGCTTAGTAGAAGAATAGAGATGACAAAGAAAGAAGTCAGTGAACTTGAAGCTCAAGCAACAGAAATTATTCATTCCAAAGAACAGAAAGAAAAAACGTTAAAAAACATGAACAGATCCCCAAGGATCTGTGGAACAATGTCAGAAAGTTTAATACATGTGAAATTAGAGTCCCAAAAGTTGACGAGGGGGAAATGAAGCAGAAAAAATATCTGAAGAAAGAATGACCAAAATTGCCCAAATCTATTGTAAGACATAAATCTATAGATTGAAGAAGTTAAGCAAACCACAAGATGAATAAATACAAAGAAAAACTACTTCTATGTACATCATAGTCAAACTTCTGAAAACCAAAGATAAAAAGAAAATCTTGAAAGTAGCTAGAGAAAAATAGCACATTACACACAGAGAAACAATGATAAGAATTAGGCTGACTTCTTGTCAGAAACAATGAAGTCCAGGAGAAATATTTAAAATGCTGAAAGAAAAACACCACTGTCAACCCAGAATTCTATATCCAGCAAAAATATTCTTCAAGAATGAAGACAAAATAAAGATGCTTTCAGATAAAAGCAACAGAACACCATGGAAAAATATACCTTGTTAACTCTACTTGAACTTACTAACAGTCACTGTTAATTTAAAATATAATCATATTTATGTAAATTAATTATACTTCAATAAAAAAATATATAAACAGATTTTTCTCTTTGCACTCCCAACTGTTCTGTTATTCCATTTCATTTTGGCTAGCTTGCCTCTGTACACAAATTCCCTACTTTTGCCTCCTTTTTCCTATCAAAGAGTATTAAAAGCTTATTGACTGAACTGTAGTAAAGAGGTATAATTTTGAGCAAATACTCTGTGCCAGGATCCTTCTAAGGCTATTACATTTAATCCTTATCCTTATCAACAGTTGGGGCTGGTATTATCAGGACAAAATTACAGATGAGAAAATGGGCTGAAACTAATTATCAGTAATGTGTCCAAGGCCACAAAGCTAGTTAGTGCTAGAACCAGGTCCAGGTAGAGGTTCTTGATCTGCTTGAACAATATTTCATGGACACGTATATATAGCTTGAAAATTGACTATGTCCCTTAAGGATCCCTTCTAAGATCTGTTTATACTATTTGAGTAACTAACTCTTTTTTTTATTTTAAAGGCAAAATTTCAGGTTAGCACTCTGATTGAGTCTGTTAGTTGCCTGGTAACTGCCTGCCCTCTCCCCTTCCCCACATTCTCCTCCCTTTAGCAATAGAGAACACCCCAACGACCCCCAAACACAACACTCTATCTCCCAGCCTCCCTTCAAGCTACTTGTGGGCCATGTGACCAAGTTTGGGTAAATGGGACAGGAGTGGGTTTGAATATAACCAGAGTTCAACTTCTGATCAAGTACTTAAAGAAAAAACATTTGCCTTAGACTCCCTATTCCGTTTCCTGAGGGCTGGAAAATGCAAACATGGGCCCCTGCCTTGGACCTGGCAATGAAAGCTACATGTGAAAGGCAGCAGAGTCAACCTGTCTGCCAGTCTTCAAAGATGGCTCTAGGTGGCTGGACTGGGCATGGAATACCTTAAAACAATTTAAAGAAAACCAAAAGATTAAAAAATTTAAAGGCATTTGTTGAAAACCTGGGTATGTGGTCATCTCTGTGAATTTGGCGTTTTACTTAACCTCTCTAAGCTGTTTTCCCATCTCAAAAATGGGATGATTATTTTACTTTCCTCACAGGGCTGGTCTGAGGGGGCAATAAGATGATGTGTATAAACATTAACACAGTGCCTGGCACAGAGAGCCCACATGTGTTACACGTATCATGTGTCACTGGGCTAGATGCTATGAAAGATTCTTCAAGTACTGAGTGCCCTCAGACACTGCAAAGAACACCTGCTTAATGAACGCTACATGTGGAGATTAAGAACTTGCAGCCACTAAGACAGGTGGTAATGATGTCAAAGGCTATGTTTTCATTCTCATTTGACCCCCCTTCTTTCTCACCATTCTCAACTCATCTCATCTCTCTTAAAAGAATGTAGTGTGGTTTAAAAACATGGTCTTCTATAGTTCTGAAGGAGATTTTATACACACACACACACACACACACACACACACACACACATACACACACACATACACACACACACACTCCAGGTTAATTCTTAGAAAATTAATATCTCATTTTGAGGCCAGGTCATTATGGGATTACTAAGATGGTAAATTTCTCTCAATAAAAGAAATTATTATTTTCCTGCTGTATTCATAGAGACTTCCCTCCCAGTCCTCCCCCAACCCCAATCTGAGCTTCTCTCAATTCTCCTTCAAAAGGATATATGATACCCTGGGAAGCAGATAGCATGGGATGACTGTTCAACATTCAATGCGTGTCTTCAGCACCAACAGAGGAACGATTAGAAATATAAGCACAGCCCCTTGTTTATTGCAATTTCACAGCTGTGGCAAATGCCACAGAACTCAGGGTTGGTGGCAGGAATTAGTGAAGACCTGATAGTAATGTTTTCTTTCCCCTCACTGTCTCCTCTCTTTTCAGGGTGGCTGCCAGTTAATGCTTCTAATAAGTTAATTTGTAAATAAGGAGTAAAGGAAGGCCAAGGAGAGGAGGCTATGGGGAGAGCTAGGGCAGGGAGGGAGGGCCAGACTGGCAAAGGGGGAGGAAGAACCAGAGAGAAGGGGATGAGAACATGGGAGAGAAGGGAAAAAGGGACAGAGGACAGAGCAAGAAACAGTTTGGGAAGAAGTGGAGTAGACTTTTATTTATTTATTTTTAATTTATTTTACTTTTTATTTATTTTTGGCTGCATTGGGTCTTAGTTGCTGCACGCGGGCTTTCTCTAGCTGCAGTGAGCAGGGGCTACTCTTCGTTGCGGTGCGCGGGCTTCTCATTGCAGTGGCTTCTCTTGTTACGGAGCACGGGCTCTAGGCTCACGGGCTTCGGTAGTTGTGGCACGTGGGCTCAGTAGCTGTGGCTCACGGGCTTAGTTGCTCCACGGCATGTGGGATCTTCCCAGACTAGGACTTGAACCCGTGTCCCCTGCATTGGCAGGCGGATTCTTAACCACTGCGCCACCAGAGAAGTCCCCAGAGTAGACTTTTAAAAGAAAAAGGGGGAAGAAAAAGTTGCTCACATGAGGAAGAGCAGCCGTTTCAATTTCCTCTCTCTAGCAACGATATAAGGATGATGGGGAGAAATATAGCGATAATCTCAAAACTAATGAAGGAGGCAAATCTGAGTCTAGACTCCCTTTTTTAGCACCTGGAAAATTTGAAAGAGTACGACTTGCATAAATTCTAAGGTAGTCATCTCCCTGCCTTGCCGCCAGTCCTGCTTCTGGTGATACATTATTGCCTCCATCTTTAAGTCTAGGAATAACTCAGAGGAGGACAGACTCCAACTCCCCAAGCCTAAATTCTAACCTCCACAAAGGGCTTGGCCACACTGGATTGGCCAGGACCTAGGAACGACTTAAGTAAGGGAGGTGCTGGGAGCCTAGGTGGCATGTTGGTGGAAACCTCACGTTATGGGGTTCTGACATCCTTTAGAATAGGGCCTCCTGCCTTCTGGGATCCCCCATGACCCGAGGTTGATGTCCCAGGCCTCTCCTCACCCAGGGGAGAGGGGGGCTTCTCGACTGCCACAGAAAAGCTGCACTGACTTGCCTCCCAATCTGCCATTCCATGGTGGGAGAAGGATAAACGGGAAATGCAAAAATTGAGAGGAAAATGGACTAGGAAACTCAGGGATGAAAACAGGCTATGAAATTTGAACCCCAATTTCTAGGTATTTCCCCTACTAGTTCTGACTCAGCAATTATGAAGCAATTGACTTTAGAACAAACCATTTGTCTTTCAACAAATACACCAGGTTCAAGACCCAGAACAGGATAGTTGAAGGAAGCACATCTGTCTCTGTATTATTTCCCAATTTAAAAGACTTGTGATTTTTTTTTTTCTTTTGTTTGCGGTACGCGGGCCTTTCACTGCTGTGGCCTCTCCCGTTGTGGAGCCCAGGCTCCGGACGCGCAGGCTCAGCGGCCATGGCTCACGGGCCCAGCCGCTCCGCGGCATGTGGGATCTTCCCGGACCGGGGCACGAACCCGTGTCCCCTGCATCGGCAGGCGGACTCTCAACCACTGCGCCACCAGGGAAGCCCAAGACTTGTGATTTTTTTTTTTTTTTTTTTTTTTAAGACTTGTGATTTTTGCAAAAGGTTCTGGATGAACAGCTTTGGGTAGAGCGTGGCTTTGCTTGTCACATGGAGTGCCAGGGTCCACGTTTGGGCTGCATGGCTTTATCCCTCCACCTTTCCAATGCCTTTCCTTTGAACTATTACCAGCCAGCCCCTTCTTCTGCTTTCCTCTCATGATCCAAATTCCCTCCACATTGGCAACCCCCGGAGAAAGCCAGGAGAACACTGCGCCTGCAGCCACAGCCCCAGCTCTGTCACCATAGGGAAGGCAAACCCAGAACCCTCCATCAGCCGTCTCCCTCCCACAGAAGACTGTCAGTCAGTGTCAGTGGGCCAAGAGCCTTTTACCAGCTCCAAACAAGCCAGACTCATTCCCAAGAACCAAGGAAAATGCTCAGCTCTCCATCAGTAGCTTGAAACTTTCAGTTCCACTTGAGACAGATTTGAGTTGACCTGTCAAAATCTGAGATACAGTATGCAGTTGAATTTGAAAGGAAAAAGAGGGGAAAAAAACCCCAAGTTGTCCTATATTTCCTCCATGTGCGTTGAGTTTTCAAAGTATTCCCTACTGTCTTTTTCTACCTGCTCCCAGTGTAAGTAATCGATAACCTGGATAACTTTGGAACACCAGTCACCAGGCTGAAATTGAGCAGGTGCCCGTGGAAACAGGCCATTGGCCATGAGGGAGAGGGGCAGTAGGGTACATGGGTTATAAGCACAAGGTCTGGAGCCAAACGTTTTGAGTTCAAATCTCACCTCCACTGTTTACTACTTCTGGGACCTTGGGAAGTATTTAATCTATGCCTCAGTTTCTTCAACTATAAAAAAGCAAGTGTTAAAAATGGTGTGAACTGAGTTGCTGTGAGGATTAAATAAGCTACCAACTGGCACACGGTAAGTACCCTACTTGTATTTATTACTCCTCCTCCACCACCACTACTACTACTACTATGTGTTCTGTGGGACATACAGGGGCCTCTCTAGTATGAAACTAGTCTTCTCGGTTGCCCAGGAGGAAGAGCCCTGGGTAGGTGACCCCATCTTCTAACTGTATTTCCTTTCTTTTTAAAAAAATTGTATTGAAGTATAGTTGACTTACAATGTTGTGTTAATTTCTGCTGTAGAGCAAAGTGATTCCGTTATACACATATATATTCTTTTTCATAATCTTTTCCATTATGGTTTATCACAGGATATTGAACATAGTTCCCTGTGCTATACAGTAGGACCTTGTTGTTCATCCATCCTACAGATAACGGTTTGCATCTAATTGTCTTTCAGCTGTGATTACTCACTATAATAAAGAGAACAGATTAGAGAAAAGATGGGCAAAAAAGTAAGGTGGTCCTTCCCAGCCCTGTTGATCAAACCTCCCCTACCCCGACTACAGACTCTAGGTTGACGGCTACAGATTAAGGGATTCCTAAGGGGGAGCACAAAGAAGGAGCTCACAAAATAGTTTTACTGATTATGTGACTGAGTTTAAGGTTGTGTATGGTACCAGCTGTCCCCAAATGAAATATCTGAAACTAGAATCACACTTATTAGCACAGAATTGATTTACAAAACTCAAGGAGGGCACGGAATTCCTATGAACTGTAAATTAGTAAATTGCTTTTTAATCTACCATAAAAGAGCATTGAAAAGTCCTCTTAAAATCAAAGGGCTGCTAATTCAATCATAAACACATTTACCCAATGGTGCTCAAGGCAAGAGGAAACCTTCAAGGCTGCGCAATTACATTTAAAACATATCATTTAAGAAATGATTTAAGTTTAATTACAATATCGAATGAAGATATGTGTTATTCTGAGGAGACATTGGCCTCCACATTAATATTTGCTTTTAAAAATATTTTTAAATGTAATGGCACTTTCCCCATATCGTGCTTCCTGATCATACCTACTTTTCTGAGAGCCAGGGAAGATAATGGTGAAGAAGATGGTTCCAGACACAGCTGTCCTCTTGGGGCAGAGTGTGTGCCCTCCAAGCTACAGTGTGCAGAGAGGACTAGAGAGGGAGAGATCGAGTTGGCCTGGAATAGGAATTGCAGGCTACACACTACATCAGAGACAGAAACTTTTACAGTTCAGCAATCTGTCCCCGTGTGATAGATGCGGAAACAGACCCAGAAAGATGAGGTGACTGGCTTGCCATTAGGGCCCAATGTCAGAACTAAAAGCCGGTTCTTCTCTTAGGTCAGTCTTCTTTCTACTTTACCAGTAGTTCTCAGGTTCGAAAGTGCTTAAGAATTACCTGGAGATCCTGTTTGATATGGTGGTTCCCGCCTCTCCTTTTCTGAGTCCGCAGGACTAAGATGCGATACAAATCCAGGCAACATGGATGCAAGTGGAATCAGAGACCACACTTTTTTTAAAATTTAATTTTATTTATTTTTTATACAGCAGGTTCTTATTAGTTATTTATTTTATACATATTACTGTATACGTGTCAATCCCAATCTCCCAATTCATCCCACCACCACCACCACCCCCTGCTTTCCCGCCTTGGTGTCCATACATTTGTTCTCTACATCTGTGTCTCTATTTCTTCCCTGCAAACAGGTTCGTCTGTACCATTTTTCTAGGTTCCACATATATGTGTTAATGCACGATATTTGTTTTTCTCTTTCTGACTTACTTCACTCTGTATGAGTCTCTAGACAGAGACCACACTTTGAGAAACTCTGCTGTAAGTTGACTGTCTTACGGCAGATGCTTCTCAATTTATTAAGCCATTCAGCTAATCAATCCAGAAGTGAAAGCCCTTTGAAAAGTGGTACTGATGCACTTTCAGTATGCCCTGAAGACGCACTTCACTCCTCGGTACATTTTTCTATTCAAAATATGATCCACAGAGCAGCAGCAGCGGCATTACTACCTGGGATCTTGTTAGAAATACAGACTACCAGGCTCCACCCCAGACCTAATGAATCAAAACCTGCATCTTAACAAGACCCTTGGGTGATTTGAATGCCCAGCAAAGTTTGAGAAGCATTGATGAAAGGTCCACAAAGTCTTGTGGAATACAAAAACAATTGATCTTATTCTATCTTATGATTTTATGGGTCAGGAGTGGGGCCGGACTCACCTGAGCGATTTGTTCTGTTCCATGGTGACTGGGACCTCAGCTGGGGTGGCCCAGGTGTCTGGGGATAGTGGACCAGCTCAACTAGATCCGTATGACGGGGGCCTTGGTTCATCTCCAGGTGGCATATGCTGTGGCTAGAGTGTCCCATATGGTGTCTTCATTCACATGACTGGCATTTGGGCTGAAATGGGTGGAAGCTGTGGGCTGGTCAGCATTACTCTGTTTCCACTGGGGGTGGTCTCAGGGGACTCAGGTGCCTGGCTTCACTCAGGGGGGCTGTTGAGGAGGGGAGAGGGTTCCAAGAGACAGGAAGTGGAGGCCGCCAGTCTCTTAAAGCCTGGGGTCAGGACTTCCCTGGTGGCGCAGTGGTTAAGAATCCACCTGCCGATGTAGGGGATGTGGGTTTGATCCCTGGTCCGGGAAGATCCCACATGGCGCGGAGGAGCTAAGCCCGTGCGCCACAACTACTGAGCCTGCGCTCTAGAGCCCGCGAGCCATAGCTACTGAGCCCATGTGCCACAACTACTGAAGCCCACGTACCAAGAGGCCATGCTCCGCAACAAGAGAAGCCACCGCAAGGAGAAGCCCACGCAATGAAGAGCAGCCCCCGCTCGCCGCAACTAGAGAAAGCCCATGCACAGCAGGGAAGACCCAACACAGCCAAAGATAAATAAATAATAAAAATAAAATTTTAAAAAAAACCCAAAGACTTTCATTATATAAAAAAAAAAAGCCTGAGGTCAGAAACTGGCCCAGCCTCACACTGGTTGTGGAGTCACAGAGCCTGCCCAGATTCAAGGGGAGGGGATGTGGACCCCAGCTCTCTGTGGGAGAATTTGTGGCCATCTCTAACCTGCTTACTAACTGAACATAGGAAATGCTTAGAATTGTGAAGCACTTTTAGCCAATCTATGAGCAAAGAGCCAGGCTGTGAGGGCTAAACTGGAAGTAAAATCTGAGGTGAGAAAAAGAGAGACAGCTGGAAAAGACTTTACAGGAGAAGATGAGACTCAATGGACTTGGAAGTGTTAGTAGGGGCTAGACAAGCTGAAAGAACGGAAAAGGCCTTCCAGAGTAATTTCTAGATCTTAGTAGCCTAAGGCTAGTTTTTTTGTGTCCGCTCCCACCCCCAGCCCCGCCCCTACCCCTGACTCTGGGCCTTAGGATAAGTGTGGTAGAATCCTACTACAGAACCGGTAGGTATCCTACCTTACAGGATACCACGTTGTCCTCTTTCCATAGTTACCTCCATGTAAATCTGCAAAGTAGAAACAGCTTCTCAGATTAAGGTTTCCAAAGAAATCTGAAATGTCCCACAGGCTCACCACTCTCTTAAGCATTCAGAGAAAATCAGCAACTTTGTACTATGTCACAGAGAGTGGTTTGCTCAAATCGGAGTCATTTCCTATCCAAAAAGGATAGATAATTCTAGGCCCTGATTTTCCTCTGCTCTAACTGGGAATATTACAGCCATCGCATAGGAAACAACCCTTAGAATGACCCTTGGATCCAGAGAAGGAGCCAGAAATATATGTACAAATAAGTAATTTTTTAAAGGCAGGAAACTGGGACTTCTCTGGTGTCCAGTGGTTAAGACCCCAAGCTTCCAGTGCAGGGGGCATGGGTTTGATCCCTGGTCGGGGAACTAAGATCCCCACATGCCGAGCAATGAGGCAAAAAAAAAAATTTAAAAAGCAGGAAACCAACTGAACATAAAATAGGTCCCCAATTATATAAAAAATAAATACAGATAAAACAGTGGAAGAAGAAATGACAAAATGTTAACTGATTATTTCTGAGTTGTAAAAATGAGCATGACTTTTTCCTCTTCTCCATCTTTCAGTAAGTTTTCCAAAATGAATAGTATTCTTTTCATAATCACAAAAGCCTATGTGGTCTAAAGATAAATTTTGATTTTCAAAGAAGATGCTAAGAACCCTGACACAGCAATGAATTCTTCAAAAACACAGATTTCACAAACCCTGTCACAGATCCTTCCAGAGACCTACATACAAGTATCTGCCCTGATAAATGCCAGTTCTGTTCCTCAAGATTTACTTGTCAGGAAATCAAGACACACAGAATGAGTTATTTCAGAAGGAAATGTTCTGGGATTCTGGAAACAGATGATGCTTTCTTTCAGCCTGTTGTCATTCTTCTCCTTCATGAGATACTGTCGCCATCCCTCTGGATTTAACTCACCTTGACAGTAGCCACATTTCTGTGTTGATCTTCATCTTCTCTTTTGGTGAAAGTCTGTAAATTGAGGCTCAGCTCACAGCTATTTCATACTAATCAGACGCTGGGACGCTTAGAACTAAGAATAGACCAGAGGTGCGGTAATGTGAAGCCGACCGCCTCCCTGGCAGACACGTTATGCTCCGGACCTCAACCTCATGAATGCTGACCAGGCCATCTGCTCTCTCATTTATAGGCCAGAGGGCCATGGCTCTCACTGCCTATCATAAACGAGTGGCAGCATAACCCTTCACTTGCTTTTCTTCTTTACTCCCAGTCTGCACTGCCGCTAAAATATTCTGCCTCTCAGCTGCCATTATCAGCGTCTAAATCACCCCTCGTCTAAAGCCCTAGTTTTCCAAGGGCAGAAACCACAGACTCAGCAGCTAGGATGTCATCAGCATACTCCAGACTACATCATCTCCTTCTGCCAACCTTAATACCACTATGGCAACCATCAACAGCAATACCCATGATTATTTCAGTAGAAATATTGAACAGATGTGACAGCCTTGTCAAATTCCTTTGCTGGTGTCCAACCACTCTGTTATACCTTTTGCAATTCTAAAATCTCTCTTCTGGCCATAACGGAGACAGCGTGCGCTGACCTCGCGAGCAGGAAACTATTCCTGTAGCATCAATTGGCATATTGAATACCGACTACCAACACCAACTTACACATCTGGTGCTTTACAGCCTGCTAATCATTTTCACACACATCCTCCTTTCGACTCTCAAGACAGCTGAGCCCACGATAGTATAACTGAAAAGAGCACGGACTTCTTGTCGGAAGTTTTAAGTTTCTGGGCTCCCTACTGCTTGTGAACCTTGAGCAAGTTCCTTTGCACTTGTTTCTTGTCAGTAAAATACTAAACCCAATTTGAAAACCAAATGAGATGGTACACTTAAAAATAACCAATTATGAAAACAGGTATTCAAACAAATACTTAAACACAAATATTCCAAATATTCGTAGTAGTAGTATTCACAAGAGCCAAGAGGTGGAAATAGTCCTAATGTCCATCTACAGATGAATGGTTAAACAAAAGGTGATATATGCATACGATGGAGTATTATTCAGCTGTAAAAAGGAATGAAGTACTGATAAGATACATCACGAAGGAACCTAGAAAACATTATGCGAAGTGAAAGAAGCCAGACATCAAAGGTCACACATTGCAATGATTCCTTTTATATGAAATACTCAGAACGGGTCAGTCCATAGAGACAGAAAACAGATTTGTGATTTTGAGGGGCTGAGGAGAGGTGGGAATAGGGAGTGACTGTTTAATGGGTATGGGTTTTCTTTTGGAGATATGAAAATGTTTTGGCACTGGTTAGAGGTGGGGGCTGCACGACGCTGTAATAAACGTCACTGAGTTGCTCAGTTTCAAATTGTTGATTTTATGTTATATAAATTTTACCTAAATAAGAGAAATAAATTATGAAGCACACAAAAGTCCTAGTTAGTAGATCCAGAGACAGAACAGTCTCCGAAAGATTAAGTGACATATGAAAGGACAAAAACTTAACAAACAAAAACAAGAAAATGAAAACAAAATAAAACAAAAAATCCACTCAGACTAGAATTTTCTGGTCTTTTTACGGGCCAGGTAGGTTTTCTTTGTGCCATTACTGCAATCCAGTTCTGTGTGTGAACATAGACACTTAAGTTTTTAAGATAGACACTTAAGTTTTTAAGATGTCACCATTTTCTCCTTTGAACTTTTATATCAACTCCAATGGCCTGTTGCCTAATCCAGTCCACATAGTGCCATATTCAGCATCCTCTTCTCCTTTTTCACTCACAAAGATACTCAGACAAAATGATAATCTAGTCTAAAGAATGGGGTCTTTGGAAAACCAGAAGAGCTTCCCTCTTTACCTTGTCTAAAGAAAGAGAAAGTTCCTGAATGCTCAGTCGTAAGTTGAGAAGATAGTGAGCTTTGTTAGAAATGCATTACCTTGGGCCCCATCCCAGTCCAGCTGGATCAGAATCTGAATTTTACCAAGATTCCCAGGTGATGTGTATGTATATGAAAAGTTTAGACACATTGCTCTGGGGTTGTAGACTTGTAACAGAGCCCTACTTACATAAAGTCTGAGGATGTTGGAGATGTAAACAATAAGCTGTGTTGGGCCTACTGGGCCATTTGTTCTGAGTAGAAAATATGTTCATTTCAATCATCTTCATCAACATTTACTGAAAAGCTTGTGACCCGTGGAGAAAGCACATGGGCTATTCACTGAGTTATACCTAATTTCACAGATATGAGTAGCCTCCATGATTCTTCCGTACACTGGAAACAATAATTCCAGCTCTCTAGTTTTCTAGTAATACCCCCAGTTCACAGGAAATGTCTACAAAGGCATTATTAAGTTATCAAACGTCACAGTCCATGGGAAATTTAGAGGTCACCTGGCCAGTGGTTCCTAAATGCTATTCCATGGACCAGTTCTGAATTGAATACATCAGAATCACCTGGGAACATTTCAAAACGGCAGAGTCCTAGGATACAGAATCAGCTCATTACATCTGAGAAGAGACCCTGGAATGTGTGTTTTTATTTATTTATTTTTTTTTTTTTTTTTAATTTTTGGCTGTGTTGGGTCTTCGTTGCTGCATGAAGGCTTTCTCTAGTTGCAATGAGCAGGGCTACTCTTCGTTGCAGTGGGCAGGCTTCTCACTGCGGTGGCATCTCTTGTTGCAGAGCACAGGCTCTAAGTGCATGCGCTTCAGTAGTTGTGGCACGTGGGTTCAGCAGTTGTGGCACATGGGCTCTACAGCGCAAGCTCAGTAGTTGTGGCACACGGGCTTAGTTGCTCCGCGGCATGTGGGATCTTCCCGGACCAGGACTCGAACCCATGTCCCCTGTATTGGCACGCGTATTCTTAAACACTGCGCCACAGGGAAGTCCTGGAATGTGTGTTTTTAAAAAGCTCTCCAGGTGATTCCAATGCAGTCAGGTTTGAAAAACACCTTTCTAGCTCAGGCCGTGCATCCCCTCCACAGCTTCCCCACCAACTCGGCCTAAATACCTTCAGGGACAAATACATTTCATTTCTGATAGCTAATTGTTAGAAAATTCCTTCCAATACATTGAGTCAATACCTGCCTCTCTATACTTTTCACCTGTAGGTTCTGTCCTTTTGAACCATACAAAATAATACGAGTGTGTTTCAGATGTAGAGTCTCTCTTCAATACCATGTGACAGCCCTTCAAATGTCCGGCTCCAGGCCCTGTGTCCATCTATGTCTTCTCCCTAATAACACTTATTACCTTGAAGTCTATTTCATCCAGTAATAATTTAGTTACACACTTTCTTTTTCTATTCTTTTACTTTTAATCTGTAATAATTTACATGTATAAGAATATATCATTGTCTCTCATGAGACACATATAGCTAGATTTTTTTTTAAGTCTAATAATTTCTTTAGTTTAGTCAAACATTACACATTTATTGTAACTACTAATCTAATGGGAATTATTTCTATCATATTTTGTGCTTTCCTTTACCCTGTTTTTTTTTTTCTCTTCTCTCTTTCTTCTTTCCTTTCCTAAATTCTACTGAATTGATTGAGTTTTCTTTATTACTTTCCTGCCATATTGCCCCCACTCCCACACTTCCCTGAATTTGGAAGTTGTACCAGCTTCAGTAGTAACTCTTTAGAGGTTTTTTTTTTTTAATTAAATAACAGGAATATCTAACAAAATATAAACTTAATCAACTTTAGTTGTTATTCTTAAAATTTTGTTATGAATACTTAACATAATCTAAAGTTAATCAACATCTATTCTGCCTCCTTAACAAATCAAGGAACTTAGAACACTTCAACTCTGAATAATCACCTCCCGCCTTCCATATACTTATTTCCAATATTTTAGATTTATCATGCTTTCATACCCTAAATAAATTACTGTTGTTTCATGTCACTTCTTTTGTAGACTCACTCATATATTTGCTCCCCATTCTGTTCTTTATCTCAAGTTCTTCCTTCTGGGTTCAATTTCACCTTTCACTGATGATCTATTAGGAGAAAATTCTTTGTGTTCGTTGGAACATGTTTTCCTTTTCCCCTCACTCTTGTGTGATAAGTTAGCTGTATACATAGCTCTTGATTGGCAGTTATTTCCTCTCAGCACTTTGAATATATTATTCATTGTCTTATGGCTTTTGTTGTTGTAAACAAGTCAGAGACAGTCTAAATGTAGTTCCTTTATGGATTATCTATCTTTTTTCCTCTGAATGCATTAAGTATTTTCTCTTTGACTTTGGTGTTTGGCAGTTTTATTACAATGTGTCTAGATGTGAATTTTTTATGCCTCCCATTTGGGATGCATTATACTTCTTGAATATGAAGATTTCTTTCTTTTATTAGTTCTGGAAAATTATTGCCATTATCTCTTCAAATATTGTCTCTTCCCCTGTTGCTTTGTAGTCTCTTTAGGAGAATCCTATTAGACATATTTTTGACTTTCTTATTCTAAACTCCATGTCTCTAAATCATTTTTTTTTTTTTTTTTTTTTTGGTGGTACGCGGGCCTCTCACTGTTGTGGCCTCTCCCGTTGCGGATCACAGGCTCCGGATGCGCAGGCTCAGCGGCCATGGCTCACAGGCCCAGCCGCTCCGCAGCATGTGGGATCTTCCCAGACCGGGACACGAACCTGTGTCCCCTGCATCGGCAGGCGGACTCTCAACCACTGCGCCACCAGGGAAGCCCCTAAATCTCTTTTTTATATTATACTTTTTTATCTCTTCATGCTGCATTCTAGATAATTTTTCCATTCACTAATGTCTTTTCAGCTATGTCTAATTTGCTGTATAGCTTGTCCATTGAGTATACAATTTCAAAAGATACATTTTTCATTACGAAAAGTTCTCTGTCTCTTTTTTCAGATTTTTCTTTTCTACTTTCTTGTCTTATTTTTATTCCTTCCTTTGTGTCTTCAATGTTTTTAACCAAACTTATTTTATAGTTTTTAACAGGTCTTTTTATTACCTGAACTCTTGAATGTCTAATCCTGCCATTGTCCTGTTTGTTGATTTTCATACGTATTTTGTAATTTTGTATTGCGAGGTCATCTTTTGTAGGCTTTATCTGGGAAGTTTTGCCTGGGTGAAGAGATGGTTCTTCCAAAGAGATTTTTGCTTTGGCTTTTGACAGTTGACTCAGAAATATCACCAATTCCAGACTACTTTTATGTTAATTTCTGACCTTAGGGGTACCTAGTAATGCAATCAATATAAATAAGCCCCAAACCTGCACAAGGAGCAGATCCATCCTTGGGGGAGACTTTTTTTCCATCTCAAGCCCAGGTTGAGATAGAAGAGTTTTCTTGTATTGATGGATAGATTTTTTTTTTCTAGTGCATTATTTTTCTGAGGGTCCTAGATTTATGTAGAGATCTTGGTTCTAACTCCTGCCTCATATAAGACGCTTTTCCTTCTGTCTCTGTGGTGTTAACTGTTAAAATGCACAGCAAGTGTTAAAATGCACGTCAGCTCATAAACTTACTACTCTATTGTTTTGTTTTTGGCCCTGGGGTAGTTCCCATTTTTTCTTGGGATGTCATCTATTCATTCAAAATGATTTTTTAAATATATTCAAGCCCAAATTTCTAGGTGTTTGTGGCAGGAAGGCTTTCGATTCATCTACCCTGCAATATGGATGAAAATAAAAATACCCTAAGTTATCCGTATGCAACATTTTATTTTTATAATAACTGAATAATAATTCGTCTCAGTACATTTTCTCAACTATATTCAACCATGCTCCAGCATTAAAAGGTGTATTTCCAAAACTTTAGGCTATACTAATCTCAAACTATGTCCCATAAAAGCAATGCTTTGTTATACCTATAAAGTATCCAAATGCAAAGTGGGACTGTTAAATAAAGAGACTGAGTCTATAAGCTAAATAATTACATATTTTTGTACAGACACTATCTGCATATGTTCTCCAGTAAGTGAAAACAGAACTCCAAAAGTGAATTTTCCTCTTATTTGGTTACTTATTTTTTGGATGTAAATAACTTTATTGCTATACTAGGCATCTTAATTATCGAAAACAATAACAGCAACATAATCCTTTAATGAAAGTAATACAGAAGAAGAAATCAGAAACCTAAACACTAATCAAACAAGTACTCTAAGTTTTTTTTTTTTTTTTTTCAGTACGCGGGCCTCTCACTGTTGTGGCCTCTCCCATTGCCGAGCACAGGCTCTGACGTGCAGGCTCAGCGGCCATGGCTCACAGGTCCAGCCGCTCTGCGGCATGTGGGATCTTCCCGGCCTGGGGCACGAACCTGTGTCCCCTGCATCGGCAGGCGGACTCTCAGCCACTGTGCCACCAGGGAAGCCCAAATACTCTAAGTTTTGATATAGGGCAGAGAGTTAGCCAATATGGTTATTTCCTTCAGCTCCTTCATTAGATTACTGTGTAACCCAAAACAAGCTTTCACTTTCTTTCATGGCTCTGTCTCGCCATCTCTAACTTGTAACTTTACCACTGAATAACAGCGTAATCTAGGGAGAGCCTCCAAGGGCACAGGGCTCCTTTTCCTCTTCAATAGCAGGACTAACTAGTTCCACCTGGTTTTTAAGGTATCTCCATGTCTAAACCCCATGGTTCTAAATCCTGGGTAACGGACATCTGTACAGTACACGTCTTTTCTTTTTTTTTTTTGGAATGTCTGTGTAAGCTGAGTGGGGATATTTTGTGTGGAACCACTTTATTTATCTACAAGTATATTAATAACTACAAATATGACCACATGTAAAGATGTGATGGCAAAGAACAACACAAGAGCACAAAACAATGAATCAGAAAAGCTGGGCCTTAACAAGCCTTCTAAAAAGTTCAGATGTAGCCTTCTATAAAAACACCAAAATGTGTTCTATCTCTACTCAATAAATAGCATCTTCAAACCTCCCATGCTGTGAGAATGTACCTCTTGTTCCGTGGCTGCTACATTCCATATTAAACCCAAGGTCTTCTTGCCTTCAAAGCACTTTAACCTGCACTCAGTCTACATTTATCACTTTTCTTAAAGGTATTGGTGACAAGACCTCAAAAGGATGTGAACTAAACGTCCACAAGTCCATACTGACATGAATAAATGATTAAGTAAATAAATAAGTACATGGGAGAGACAAACTTCCTTACAGAAGAATTCCAAATAATTTATAGATACTCCTCCCTCTAGGAGCATGGGTTGGACTTAGTGACTTGTTTCCAAAGAGGAAAGTATGGGAAGGGTGGGGGAGAGACTTCACAGTGGAGGAACCTGACAAACACAGCCTCAGCCAGGTGATCCTGATAAAATTCATGGTGATAGCACATACCCCCTGATGTGATGTGATGGAAAGAGCATTTCTCCTCTATGGCATTCTCCCCCCAAACCCCAGTTTAATCATGAGAAAGCCATCAGATAAACACATATTGGGGGACATTCTACAAAATACCTAACCAGTATTCCCCAAAGCTCTTAAGGTCGTGAGAAACAATGAAAGACTGAGAAACTATTACAACCAGAGAAGACTAAGGACACATGGTGACTGAACACAATGTGGAAACCTGGAAGGGATGCTGAGATGAAAAATGACATTAGTGGAAAATCTAGGGAAATCCAAATAAAGCCTGGAGTTTATAAATAACATGTACTAATGTTTTGGCAAATATACCATGAGTCTGTAAGATGTTACTATCAGGGGAAACTGGATGGTGGGAACTCTCTGCACTATCTTTTCAGCTTTTTTTTTAAACTAAATTTATCCAAAATAGAAAAGTTTATTTAAAAAAAAAAACCAATATGACTCCAAAGAATTGAAAACTCAAACAAATACTCATACATAAATGGTCATAACAGCAGTATTCATAATACCCCAAAGGTAGAAACAACCCAAGTGTCTATCAATGTATAAACAAATTCTGGCATAGAATACAATGGAATATTATTTAGTCATAAAAAAGAATGAAATACTGACATTGTGGATAAACCTAGAAAACATGCTAAATAAAAGAAGCTAGATACAAAACGTCACATACCGCAATGATTCTCTTTACATGAAATATCTCAAATACGTCAATCCATAGAGACAGAAAGCAGATAGGTGGTTGCCAGGGGCTGTGAAGATGGGAAAAGGAGAATAACTGCTTGATGGATATTGGTTCACTTTTGGGGAAATGGAAGTGCCTTGGAACTACATAGAGGTGGTGATTATACAACATTGTGAATGTACTAAACACCACTGAATTGCTCACTTTAAAACAGTTAATTTTATGTTATGAGTTTCACCTCAATAAAAAAAGAAAGGGAATATAACCTAAATGTTGGGTTTCATGAGTTTCAGCCAAGAGACAGATAGGAGAAAACAGATCTAGAGTAACAGATGGACCAACCATCCTCCAGATGAATCCTTAGCAGGAAACTATGGGAAATGAGCAGAAGCTAGGAGTCTGCAGACAGGAAATGAAGAAGCTGTAACCTAGAAAAAGAGACATCAAAGAACTTAAGACTATTTTTCTAGGGAATGTTATATGGGTTATAATACCAAAAGAAAACTCTTATTTAAGTCAGGAACAATTCTTTATTTTTTATGCTCTTCAACTTTTCTCATGACATTTTCCCAATGATCAAGAACAGGATTCTCTATATCTAGAAGATAAATTCCACAAAGGAGACCATATCTATCTTTTTTGCACTGAATCCTTAGAGCCTGGCATGATGCATGGTACGCCCTGGTAAACCCTCAAATAAAATTGATTAAATTTACAAATTTTTTTAAAATAGGGGATATACTAACGGTAAAAATTAGTGGTAAAAGATTCTATTTTGTTTTAGTTATTTTTTTAACAAGTGTTGCCACTACAATAATTAATGCACTAGTTATTTTATATTATTGTTCATTAGTATGCATATAACATCTCAGTGAACTCTTCTGATGCAATCACGAGCTTTCGATGAGAGTTTAAAAGACTATTATAAACCAAACTGTATGCTTTGTTTAACTTAAGAATGGGCAAAATAATTTGTTTTTAAACTTGTTCATTAATACAGTTGAAATTTCCCACTTCTTGTCAGTATTCCTAGGTCTCTGCCCATATTTGCTGATCCAGTAACTAGAATTTTTAAACATAAGCTCTTTGAGCTAAAAATGAGGATAGAGGGGCTTCCCTGGTGGCGCAGTGGTTGAGAGTCCGCCTGCCGATGCAGGGGACACGGGTTCGTGCCCCGGTCCGGGAAGATCCCACAAGCAGCGGAGCGGCTGGGCCCGTGAGCCATGGCCGCTGAGCCTGTGCGTCCGGAGCCTGTGCTCCGCAACGGGAGAGGCCACAACGGTGAGAGGCCCGCGTACCGCAAAAAAAAAAAAACAAAAAAAACAAAAAATGAGGATAGAGAACTATCCGATGTTAAGGATGCCATTTTTTGTATTATAATTCGACTTGTAACCATTTATGTGACAGTGACTATGAACAGCCCAGTCATTCCCTTCAGTGATTTATAGAGTAACACTGCATCTAGAGGAGACAGGTTAAGCTAACCTGCAGAGTTTAAAAGTTAAACATATAAAGGCTGAAACTTTCCTTTATGTAAGAGAATTTTGTAGAATAATGATGTACTTGAAAAGCAGGCTCTGCAGACAGACTGCCAGAGTTTGCACCTCTGCTCCGTCCACCACTGTGTGACCTCTGATGAAAAACTGATTCCTCTAGGTTCACGTCCTCAGCTGTCAAGAAGGGCGACAACAGTACTGACCCCACAGTCTGCTTGTGAGGACTACTTAAGCTAATTTACCTAAAGATTTTAGAACAGGACTGCCAACTTACATCTGCCATTATTATGACTATCACCAACATGTAATATTGTGATAATAAAATGAAAAAGAGGTCTTTTAAAACTATTTCCTCCAAGAACAAAGATTTTCCTCAGAAACCAATAAGTTATTTAACACCAAGTGTTATTTTTGTACAAAGGATTTCCTGACGGGCTTATGCATGTTTTCTATAAACAATCACGCTGCGGATTTTAACAAGAAAGAGATATCAACACAGAAAGGAAAAACTATGATGGTAGACGGGAGATATGCTTCATTTTTAAGCTTGGTAGCAGCGAAGTATTTCAGCTTCAGTAATTACTGACCCCAAAGGACATCAATTTTAAAACATCGCTCAAATATTATTCCATTTAGAGTTTTCAAAATACAAAGTTGGGGCCAGGGAACAAGCTGGTTTCTTTCTGAGATACATGAAAAATTAATTCCTAAATTACATGATCTCCTTTAAGATTAATTTTAAAACATTCTCAGGAACATATGAGTCTATAGAAATATTATAATTGTTCACAGATAAATACTATACAAATCACTAAGCCAGTAACATAAGAATCTATAAAAATAATTGTTGTATTATGCAAGTGCCTTAGGAATAATAATCTGAAGAAGCTTCTGTCACCTGGAGAAATGGAATTTGCTAAGTGAGATCTAGAACTGGAAGCCTGTCAGCAAGATTCCTTTCCCCAGTTCCACCATTTGCCATGCAGTCCAAGACAAAGCTCTCATTTTTGTTACGGCTCTGTATATCTGTCTCTAACATTTAAATAATATCTGCCACTTATCTCATTAACAGAGGTGCTGTGAGGATTCAAGAGATAACGTTAGTTAAGAATTCTGACACGCCCATAAACACAAAACATTATCCCTGATAAATATAATGGTTGCCGTGGCAGGCTCTGTTGAAGATGTTTGTGCTTGGCAATGGTGAGGGCGAGGATAAGCCATGTGAGAAGCTCCAAGATGACCTTGGTCCAGAGCTGGGAGTGGCTAGAGTGAGGTGGGCAGAGCCAGGTGGTGGCCCTATACGTAGGGTGCCTAAGGTCCTCTGTTAATAACAAAGCTTTAAGGTCACCTCTGTCTTCAGGTGCTGGGGTAGTTGGAGGTCAGTACAAGGAAGATTTCTTCTGCACTGGACAGCTCCCAGCCCAACCCAGTCCACCTGGGAGGGAAGAATGTCCTTCTCCCTCTCAACCTTTTCCAGGAGAAACGGAAGACCGTCAACAATGGCCTTTGTTCACTGTTTCAGAAGAGCAAAACTGAAACCGCACTAAGCACTTCAAATCCTTCTTAAATATTAAAAATAATAAAGAGAGCAGTGGAGACTGTGTTTTTAATCACCCACATGCAAGCATTTAAAAACAATGACTTTTTTTTTTTCTTAATCTAAATGTGCTTCTCCAGTGTTGTGCAGGGAAAAAAAAAAAACTTTTCATTTTCTGTCTTTGCGTTTTGGTTTTACAGGGACAAAATGTGAAATAAACTTCCTTAATTTTCACTTCAGTGTTTGCAGTTTAGGATTCCATTAATATATCCTTTCCCTGGGTTGTGCAGGGTCCTCGTTTGCAGTCAGTTCATTCTGCACTGATGTATATTTCATTGCCCAAGACTTAATGTTGATTTATTGTCCGTCCATAAATTAGAAAAATATGCTCTGGAATTCCATCCTGCTGAAAAGCTGTGCCTGATGTCAGGGGACTGGGTGATATTTAAGATGTCAGAAATACATATTGGATTAGTGTGCTTTGTTTCCCCACAACAGCAGGTGTTTAATCATAGCTGATGGCTGAAGTTAAATGCATTAGGACAGCAGCAGCCAGGAAGACGGAGTTTTTCTAAACCACACAAACTCCAGGATAAATAACTCAAAACTAATTGTGTGTCCACATCGTAGATACATTTTTATTTACTTAATACATTAAACAATGAAAATAGCCTCTGGCACTTAACTTCATGTTTAAGAGCCTGTACCAATATTTTATGTTAGTGAAGTGTTGGCTGTTTAAACAGAATTACTGTTTCCCTTACTCGCCCTCTGGCGGCTTTATATAAAATATTTTGTAAAGCAGGAATGAATAAAGGCTGAAATGAGTAATTCAAAGATAAGGAATTTTTAGGGTTTGCTTTTTTCCTGAATATAATTTGAATGCTTCTATCTGTCTCAATGCTCACTTTGCCGTAATCCAAATGATGCTCCCGCATATCTACTGACCAGGCATTTTCCCTTCCTCTCTTTGTAAAGTACAGGTTCTCGTTGCCATTATGTTTATATTAATTAGAGGTCTATGTGAATAGAAAAATGATCAGGCTTGCTCTGGAGCAATTTAGCTGGAGGCCGGAGAGAAGACGCTTAGGAGAGCAAATATTTTCAAGGTGCAACCGGTGACCTGTAACAAGCTGGGGAGATTCATGGCGAGAATCGTATATTTTGACACAACAGTGATTTGATTAAAAGAGAAAGTAATGGGTTTAAACAGTCACTATGAGGATGTAGCCAGACTTTTGTAGTTTTTTGCAATTTACTTTACAGACCAGCGATGGAGCAGGAGAGAAGACCTTTGCCACTGAAAAAAAAAGGCCACTTGGATTTGGAAACAAATATAAACAACAACTGAGTGGTTGAAACAAGTTTTTTTTCCCCCTGTCCTTTTTGTTTTGTTTTGTTTTTAACACACATCCATGGAGAGGGAAGGATAATACTAAGGCAAAGGAAATATTGAGGTCACTTTGAGAATGGAATTAGATTTTATTTTTCTTGGCTATCTTTAAAAGAATTATTTTTTGGAGTCAGACTCCACTGAATCAGCTTGAAAGGAAAAGGGAAAAAATGTAATTCTCTGCATTTTGAGAAAAAGAAAAATTTATACTAGGAAACTGAAATAATTTATTTCACTTAGATAAGCAGTATGATCCCCAAGAATAGCTAACATACATAGGATCAGTGTAGCATCAAATTTAATTCTAATACAGTGGTTGAGAATAGTGTAGTGTGGTTTGAATTAAACAGGTTGAAAAGGGTATTAATAAAACATTAAGTAAAAAAGTGCAACTTACAAAACAACCTATATCGTATGATCCTATTAACGTGAGAACACAAGAAAAAAAAAACAAAACAAATTGAAAGACATCCCATGTATGTGCATAAGTCCAAGGATAACCATATCTCCCTTAGAAAAGGGTCTGAAAGCAAACAGAACACTGGCTATCCCTGAGAAGGGGATTTTAACTTTTTACTTTATATACTTTTGCATTGTTTGATTTTTATTTATAATGATAACATTTTGAGGTGTAACTTGTATAAATTAATTTCTAAAGAGTTCCAGTAAAGGTCTGTTTTTAAGGGAAAAAAGAGGCTTATTCCCTATTTTGATGCATATATCCTGCCTTAATCAAGATCAGTTGTAATTATTCTCATCGTAACTATGTGTTGAGCGAAATAGTCATTGAATGTTATTATAAGATAAATCCTTTGAAGAAAAAGTTTTAAAAATTGCAGTCCCAATTAGGTGTTCACGTGGCGCAAACCTCATTAGTTCCTTAGTTTTCTCATTGGAAGCTCACTTGTTTTTCCTTTATCCCTCCACCCCCTCAGCCTCAATGACCATGACCAGGTGGCTGCCTCAATCACTAAGCATTTATTATACAAGGCAATTCACATCCAAAAAAAAGATACTAAAAACATCAAGGTCCTATCACTGCTCTTTGTCTCAGAACTTCTAATAATAACATTCTCCCTGGTAAAATTTCTTGTTTTCCACAAGTCTGATTTTTAAAGTGATATTTTGGTACTTTTGTTTTAAAAAAAGAATTTTCTAAAATGCATTCCTCATTTACTATAATCATTTTCATACATTTTAATATCTTTTCCTGTTTTGCAACTGCTGTCCCAAAGTTCTTCAACTATTTTAACCAAGGAGTGCCAGACGCTTAGGAAAAAAATTGATATGGGGACTTAAGGCCCTTGCTCTAAACTGTGTGCCGTCCTTTCTAATATTTTTAGCCCGAGTATTGTTAAGTCGGGCTCCCCAGGAGCTATTGCCTCTGAGATGAAGAGGAAGATTTCTTGCAGGAGGCTTACTGGAGGGTGCTCTTGGAGTCACATCTGAAGAGGAGAGAAGGCAACAGGAATGGGTAGAAGTTGAGCTGCTATGCTTCCACCACAAAGGCCTCAGCTGATCCCACAGGGGTTCTGGAGCTGGGTGGTCCTGCAGAGGTGCTCCCCCTTGTACCTCACACTGACCAGTCCTTGGATGCAGGCTGACCCTGGAAGGGAGTGTAACTTTGGGCAAAGCAGATGACATCCCTTTAGCAGACGACAATTCCTGGAAAGGAATGTGACTGAGAGCCTTCAGCAACCAACACTCCCAGCAGCTTCAGTCTTAAAGGGGGGCTCTGGGTAGTGCACCCCAAGTCCACCACATTCAGTTTGCAGGTTTTATTATCTTCATTTCCATCTACAAAGAACAATGTTCTTTAAACAGTGGCTAGAGCACCTCTCTAAAACAAAGGGGAAAAAGGAGAAACATTCCTTTTCGACAAACATGAGAGGACCATCAATCCAAGGCATTTTGGGTAAATGATGCTAAAAGTAGAAGCATGAAAAATATTCCATTGCTGTCATATAAGCAGTAAAGCAAGGAAAGAGAATGACTTAATGAGGGGCTTAGACTTAACATCTGAGATTTCGTTTCCAAATTTTCTTGATTCTCTCATACTGCAGGACTAGTTCTCTGGCTTATTTCTTGCATTTGTATCACAGAAGTAATTAACTACACATCCTATGAAGGGGTCTGGAGATGATTAACTAGAACATTCTATTATACATGGAATAGTATGGATCATACATGCATTACATCTAGTAGCTGCTATTTTGGTCTGTAAGACAAAAGTGGAGGACATCAGGTACCCATGATTGTTTTCCCAGTTTTCTGTTCCAAAGAAACCTGCTTCCAAGAGGAGATGGTGCAAACGAAGTGGATTTGCAGAGCAAATGGGGAAAGTGGGCTTCATCAAATGCCCAGGGACCAAGGAGGACACGGTCTGGACCAGGAAAAGTGCTATCCTTGTCCCTGTCAGCATATGGCAACATGAACCCTGACTCTGCCTTGGCAGCCTGGAAATGGATTGGGCATATTTGGAAGCAAATGACATTAATTAAGATTTGCCTAGGTATGTGGGAAAGAGAAAACATAAATGTTTTAAAAAGATTGTTCACAGAGATGTTTATTCAACCTCTGGTAGCCTAAGTAGAAAACACTTATGTCTGAAAAAGAAAAAGCTTGACATATTATGTTTGCCTAATATATTACCAAAAAAAAAAAAAGAGAAAAAAAAAAAAAAGATTCCACAAGCATTGCCCAAACAGTAGTCCTCCTCAGACAGAATCATTTAAGGAAAATTCAAATCCTCCTTGTTCTAACACAGAAAAATGAAGGTACCTGAAAGAAATATCTGTTCCTACACATCTCCACAGCATAACACCCTAGTCCATGTGTTTGTATCTATGTATACGGTTTGGCAAGGGCAACAGATTCACATATACTGAATGGCAAAAATAGTGGTGGTAAATGCCTTGGATCCTAGCAAGATCTAGGATTAGGTCCTGGGATCGCTCATTCTTGGACTTGAGGTTTGGTCCGCCTCACTGGCTCCTTTAAAGTTTAACTCTTGAAGATAGCTTGTGTGATAAGAGTAAATGTGGAAGTAAGCAAGGACAGATGGGGGACAAAGAGGGGAATAAGCCAAAAAGCTATTACAACGAGCTGTCCCTAATAATAGTTGTAAGAGCTAATATAGGTTGAGTGCTTTCTGAGATTTCCTTCTCAGAGGGTTACATACATTACCTTAAAAAACATAGCAATAACCCTAAGGAGTTGGTACTGTCATCATCTCCATTTGTGCAGATGAGGAAACTGAGCCTTGGAGAGGCTATGCAGCCATGTGGCACCGATGGGAGGTGGTACAAATGAAGCCACAGCTCAAGAAGCTGACTTCTGTGTAAGAGCTGCACCTCCCGTATATCTACGGACACAGGGCTGCAAGAGACCTGTGAGATCCAGAGACCACCTTGCTCAAGCCTCTCCCACGGCAGGCAAGGAAACTGAGGCCAGATCAAGAGACAGGATAGCAATCTATTGCTTCTGTGGTCATGCATGTTATCTCCCAGAAAGATACGTAATTACATGATAAATGATATTGTGGTCGGCAGTGTTTCTATTTGCCCAGGTAATAAATCATCCTGGGTTTTGTGACCGGACCCACAGTCTCTTCTTTCATGTGGTTTGCAGAACTAAGCATACTGACCTAGCCTGCTAGAAGAAAACACTGTGGATCTTCAGATTCCCTTGAAAAGGGTTTCTGAGGATCCGCTGAACCACAGCCCAATTTGTCCTGGAGTTCTGATGTCATCATATGACAGGACAATGAGAGCAGCCGCTACCATCTAGAACTGAGGAGACCTGGTAAGGCCATGAAGTCTGCAGTTGATTTTCAGGAAGATCCTTGGTATTTCCAGGGACCTCAGCAACAATGTGGCCTACGTTAGTATTGAATTCATGGGATTAGAGCTATCCAAGGGCAGGGACTCAGTTTACAGATGAGGCTACCCTCAAAAAGACCCTAGCCATCATTTTTATTTCAGGAGCAGGGAACAGTTCAAAACTTACCATTTATTCAACCATGGAACTGGGTTGCCCCTCTATGCTACATAACGTTACCAAGATGTACCTTAAGCCAATGATTTCTGGTCTTGACAAGGGTCATTCTTTGGTCAGAAAACATAAATGGCTTGACTATTTCTATTCAAAGGCTGAAAAGCATCTACATATGCTGAACAAGATCAGGTTTTCTTTTTTTTTCTCTCTTATAAGGAATTCTTAGCTGCTTCAAAGAATCACCATGTATTTATTCATCACACACTGACGCAGCCAAAAGCTGGAGGAATTTACTTCAGTAACTGAATTATAGTCACCCAGTAGTTTGACGACAGATTCTGTGCTACCACTTATGGATTTTGAGTCTGACATTTTACATCCTGAAAATACGCCAAACCTGTCTCTTAAGCTTTGTTATTTTAGGATCACTCCCTGCTGCTATGTTTTCAAGTCTCCGCCCTTCACTTGTTCAGGAACACCTTGTGCTTTATTCAGGAAGAAGTCGTTGGGAGTAGCCACGCGAGCCTTCCTGCTTTGGAAAAGCCCCGGGTCTCTCTGCTCACCTTCTCTTGTCTTCCTAAACAAGAGACAGAGCTTGGGGTCTGGTGATGTCATTTTATATTGCTCAAATTTATTTAGCTTTAAATGGACACAGAGTATTATATAGTGAAACAACCTTGGGCTGTGTTTTGGATAAGACACTTAACTTCTCTGTGCATTTCTCATCTCCAAAACGAACATAATGATTCCTACCTCATGGTTAAGAAGTTTAATGATATAAGTGTACACTGCCTGGCATATACAAAATGCCCAGCGACTGATAGCCATCATTATTATTTCTAAAAGATAAGGATTATTCTCAGTGAAGATGTTCTATACAATACTTAGCATAAGAGGATAGAAGAGCAGGTATCAATCGTAAATCAAACTTAGTTGAGGCTTCCTCAGGCTGTGGACAAAGGACTGGAGCCACCCTACGTGGGTCCCCAGAAAAGATCTAATTAATCCAGAGGTAGCAACATCACGGGGACAGGAACAGAAGTAAAGAACTTCAGATGAGGAGGTGACTTCCCCAGCTGCCCCAGCACACTTTGCCCTGTGCCCTCCAAAGCCAGAGATGAAGCAAGATGGCCTCTCTATCACCTCCTCCATCCGCCTCGCCAGGCTCTCTAGCAGAACCCAAGCCACAAACCTCAGACTGAGGTCTCCCAAGCCAAAGTGCTCCAAATCACAATTTCAGGACGTTCTAAATCAGCTGTTCAAGGACCTGTCACCCACTTATGCTTCTGACTTATGCAAATGTATAAGGATTGTTTTTAAAGTGAGCCACTGAATTAATATGATAGTCCTACCTCACTGCTAGAGTGATAATTTTTTTTTAGGCTTACAAAAGTTTTAGCTTGTCAGCCCACTTGGGCAAAGCTGTGTTGGAAACCTTTTGTTGCCTATTTTAATTCACTTTGCCTAAGAATAAATACAGGTTAAAACCCAGTCCTAACAGGGAATAAGAAAAGAGCTGTAGAAAACTGAGCATGCAATATGTAAAGATCAGGACAAAAACTAGAAGATACAGAAAGGGACATGGAAAAATGAAAACCATTATATTAGAGTGGCAGGGTTGTGGGGAATTTCTTTCTTTTAAAAATTACTTTAATTTGGTATAATTTTTTTTTTTTTTTTTTTTTTTTTTTGCGGTACACGGGCCTCTCACTGTTGTGGCCTCTCCCGTTACGGAGCACAGGCTCCGGACGCGCAGGCTCAGCGGCCATGGCTCACGGGCCCAGCTGCTCCACGGCATGTGGGATCTTCCCGGACCGGGGCACGAACCCGTGTCCCCTGCATCGGCAGGCGGACTCTCAACCACTGCGCCACCAGGGAAGCCCTGGTATAATATTTTTAGAGTTTACAAAATCCCAGCATTGAGAGTGGGGAACACCAATCTTCTAGAAGATTCTTAACATTTATGTCAAACCCTTCTTACAAAAAAAGAAAACAAATGAAGACACAAAACATTTTAAAGTCCATTTTCTTCTTCTTTCAGGCTTCATACATAGTGATGTATGCTCTCATATAATGGGGCTATTAATTCCCACACTGGAAAAGGCTAAATATTTAAATGGTGTTATTACTGATAATGAAGCACTGGCAAAGGAGGCCTCTCTCCCAGTTTTTCTTTTCATAATAATTAATTCTAATATTTTGACATGCAGATAACACAAAACTAGAAGGGAAAGCTTATAGATTCAAAGAGAAAATTCGTAACCAAAAACATCTAGACAGGCTGGAAAAAAGGATCCATTCCAACAAGAAGGCATTTCACAGGTGTTAATGTAATACTCTACACTTAGACACAAAAAATTAATTGCCAAAGTATAGAGGTAGAACATCCTACCAAGAGCAAGGAAACTAGTTTAGGGCTTTTATTGCTCACAAGTTCAGTAGGAGCAAACAGTGTGCTACAGCTGCCCTAAAAGCTAAGGTAATTTTAGGTCCACTCTCAGAGCAAGGAAGGCAACTATTCTGCAGAGTATGCAAATTAACCCAAAACTCGAATCTGGTCATCAGAAGCTTGGATGAACTGCAGTCAAGGGATTCTCCCAGAGAGTCCAGGCAAAGTTCTCTCCAAGTCTATGATTCTAACTTCTCAATCCCCACTGTAGATCAAGGGTTCATAATCCAGAATTCATGGATTACAGGCAATACATGGAATACAGGGCTCATGAATGGGTTTCAAGAGACCTGCAAACCATCTAATGTCATACACAAAACGCCTGATTTCCATGAAATAATTCAAGGAATTTTAAAACTAATGCTCTAGACCAGCGTGTGTCACAGCAGGTAACGCCACCCCTCCAGAAGGCAATGCATTGCCCCCCAAAGAATTGTCCGAGTTCCCACAGACAATATTCAAATGTTCCATTAGACACTACTTTTTCACCTACAGGTAGAAAAACCTTTAATCAATATCTTTAACCCCAGTTTACATGTAAACACAAAGTATTTTTATGGAGTTTTAACATATACTGAATTTTCCAGAAATACAACTACTATGTACAGTTTTATCACAACTATACCAAGAGTCACTCACCACTCTGGAAAATTATGTCACTGACCGTGGCACAGCTGGTGGGTTTGAAGTCTCCCACACAACACCTTCAACAGTCCCCATGCACAGCCATCACCCTGGGATGATCCTACATATATGAGTAAATACACTTATTTGGGCCTATTTCAAGAAGTCAGCTATACCCAGCAATCCCACTCCTGGGCATATACCCTGAGAAAACCGTAATTCAAAAAGAGTCATGTACCACAATGTTCACTGCAGCTCTATTTACAATAGCCAGGACGTGGAAGCAACCTAAGTGTCCATCAACAGATGACTGGATAAAGAAGATGTGGCACATATACACAATGGAATATTACTCAGCTATAAAAAGAAATGTAATTGAGTTATTTGTAGCGTGGTGGATGGACCTAGAGTCTGTCATACAGAGTGAAGTAAGTCAGAAAGAGAAAAACAAATACCGTATGCTAACACACATATATGGAATCTAAAAAAAAAAAAAAAAATACTTCTGACAAACCTAGGGCCAGGGCAGGAATAATGACGAAGACGTAGAGAATGGACTTGAGGACACGGGGAGGGGGAAGGGTAAGCTGGGACAAAGTGAGAGAGTGGCATGGACATATACACACTACCAAACATAAAATAGATAGCTAGTGGGAATCAGCCACATGGCACAGGGAGATCAGCTCGGTGCTTTGTGACCACCCAGAGGGGTGGGATAGGGAGGGTGGGAGGGAGACACAAGAGGGCGGGGATATGGGGATATATGTGTATGTATAGCTGATTCACTTTTTTATACAGCAGAAACTAACACAACATTGTAAAGCAATTATACTCCAATAAAGATGTTAAAAAAAAGTCATTTATAAAGAAAAAGGGTCAACAACAACCAACTGAACATTTTCTCTTAAATTAAAATGTAAATGTTATAAAATGATGTAAGCATTTGACGACTTTATTCACAGCTCTCACGATGGAGAAATGCATATTTTATTATATTTTATCTGTTATGTTTTCCTTTACAGTCATGCCATCGTGTATTTCCTCCTTCCCTCCCTCCCTCCCCTTCTTCCTATCTGTTCTTTTGCTTGGTTTTTTTCTTTCTTTTTTAACGATGTGTTTCAGTAGGTGATATTATCCAACACTTTCACTGCAGGATGGTTAAAGAGGTATTACAACATGTTTATTATAAAAGGAGGGTTGTTGGCACCGAACACAGTTGAGAATCGCTGCTCCACACGTGTCCTCCACTATAACGTTTCCAAAATCTCCTAGAAAGTGTTTAACGTCACTTCGCTCTTAGAAAAAGGTCTGGCACTGGTTTGTGTGCAGTGGTCTGAGTTCCTCCAGAACAAGATGTAAAAACACAAAAACCCGGCCTACCCCGGGGGACCAGGGTCCCTACACCTTAACTCTCCCCGCCTCCCACCCCCAGGTAGCTCCTAGGAGGCCCAGACCACTCCCCACACGCAGCGAATCCGCTGAGATGCCAAGATGCGCGGCTGGAAAGCTTTGCCACCGTCGGGTCATATGTCAATCCGTGGCTCCAAACCCAGCCCCGGGCGCCCTCCCCAGCCGTGCCCCATGATGAGCGCCGCTGTGGCCCCTGACTTTTTCTTATTAATGTTTTTTAAAAGAAAAAAAAATGTAAATCATTACTCAGCTCAGCTCAGTCACCAGGCAAACTGTGTTTAATAAATTAGCTTAATCTATTCCGCAAGTGGTTTGTGAGTGCAGTGTTTCCTCCAGTTAAGGAAAACATTTATATTCTCTCTTGGCCCTACGTTCCTAGGCTCCCAGAGTCACTCCCTGGGGGCGGGCGCAGGGGGCGATCCCGAGTGAGTGGCTTTCCTCGGGAGACACCGCCTCGAGCCCCAGGGCGGGCGGCCGGAAGGGCAGTTGGTGGCCGCGCGGCTTTGTCCCCATCAGGCTCCCCCCACCCCCCGGCAGTAGCCCGAGGCGCTGGTACCCACCTCGCTTCCTCGAGACCCGGCTCCCCACCTCCGCCCCCTCCCCCACCCCCGAGCACATCCCACTCCTCCAAAGGGGCCTCTTTAACTGCTCCCCATGAAATAATAATTCATTATGTTACCAGGAGGGAAGTAAGGGAGTGTAAGTGTCTTGATGGGATTAGAGGAAACCCCCGCAGAGATGATTTAGGGGCCGTGATAATTCATTTAATAGGGGCCTGGGGCAAATTGCTAGACAGGGAACTGGAACTGAACCAGCCTAGAAAGGGCGTCCGACAAGGCTGTGTGGGAGAGCTGGCTTCATTAGCAATATTTAAGAGATTTCATTTAAGAATGCGTCATAAAACGCGGTACTATTTTATCCACCTGGTGTGGTGGCCTTTAGCTTTTCTCTGCATGAATATTAAATTTGAAATGGCAGCACAGCAACACATTTTGGAAAGTGTTCTTTGAGCTGTTATTTGTATGGTTGGTTTAGTTTCTCGTTTGTTAACCTTTTAAAATGAATATCATTGAAAATGGATAACTGTACAACCAGAACTCGAAAAGATTATTAGCGGGAATCTAATGCTTTAGAATAGGTTGTTACTAAACTGGGTAAAGGATTTAAGTTTTTATCGATCAAAACACAAAAGGCATAGCGAGTGAGTCAGTAAATGGCAAATTACTTTGACAATTCCCGATTTTCATGCAGATTTGGTGAAGCTGCCCCATTCAAAGCCACCACCCACAGCTTGGAGGAGACCACAAAGCAGTGAACACAGATGGGACTTGCCTACAGACACTCTGAAAAGTCAAACACACTTCAGGAAAATACTTCCAAAGAGTGTTTTCTTGGACAGATAATATTCCCTTTTGTTTGCAAGAGACAAAAGACAAACTCTAGTTTGATCATAAAACTATTTCCTTCAAATGTGGATTTTTATCTTTGGTTGGGGGGTGCAGGTAGAAGTGGAGGTTGCTTGGAGTTTTACAAACCCAAGAAGTTTAAATGCGGAAACAGCGGTAGTGGTTCCAATTACAGCTATAAGGAAAAAAAAAAATTCTCTTTTGGTGTGCGTCTTCCTGTTTGGTGTCAATGGCCACTTTACCGCACTACATTGAGAGTCCTAGCTAGGAAACGTTTTAGCCAACACTCAGCCTTCACTCCACGGTGTCCTACACGTTTGTGTAGCCTAATGCTCTTCCCTCCAAAAATCTTACCTTTGCAAAATAAAACATTAACTTTGATCCCTCCCTTTTAAAAAATAAAAATAACTCTCCCAGATATGCTGCATCCATTTTCTTTTTTTTAAATCACAGCTGCATTCTGTTATTTTAACAAAACAACTGGCAGGTCTCTATTCACAGAGCTGCTTTAGCCACGTAGGATACATACGATGGATAATTAATATGTACTCTAAAAGACTTCCTTAATCAAAAAAGACATTAACTACATGTAAAAATATTCACTTACGTATATTGGTTTGGGCAATTTTCCACAATGACAGTAGAATTGGTATCTAAATATATTTTTATATATAACAAAACTTAGCAAACGTCGTTTGTAAGGCGTGCATGGGTAGGGTAGTACTAATATTTGTGTTCCTCTTGTTTATATTCCACCATCTCCAGGTAAAGATGCTATATTTTATACAGGGTTGTAAACCACTTTGCAATATAGTGAAAGGATCTATTTCAAATAAAATAAATGTGACTAATGTACTATATAGTCAGTCTCTGAACAAAGGCAAGCATCCTTTAAGGCTGGTTAGTTCCCTCAGAGCCTCTTCCCTGGTCCTTAGACTTCACTTTTCTCAGAGCTTCCCTTTAGGGAGAAGCAGCCAGCACCTGCCAGTAACAGCCCTGGTCAATGCGGGGCCAAGTTCTGAAAAGGTAGCTTGTCTTTGACTTAAGAACTTTCACTCTTTCCTTTCTCCGGTGAAAAGTCATTCCAAGCCTAACCAAGGGAGTCCCCCCAAAAGAAATCTGTCTGCAACATCTATTTTTGCTTTTCAGAAATAGGATTTCATTGCCCCTTAGAAAGCCAGAAAGCAAAGAAGCTCAGAGAGATGGGTATGCACACATACCCAAACTGTTGAATCTTGGAGTAACTGACAGTGTTTAAAGGACCTCACAGGTTTAAAGGTTTCAAACACAGTAAGCACATCAGACAGGCTGTGTTGGGAGCCCAGTGTGCACAGATGCAGAAGCTACTAATGCAGGGACTGTTCTCTGCTTTCCCAGAGCCCAGCCTCCAACCACACAAAGCCACATCCTTGTCAACAGAAAGGACAGGAATATAGCATTATGCACGTGATCAAATACCTTAGAGGACTGAGGTACTAGTATATTTTTAAAATATTTTTAAATATTTTAAACCAACAAAGCTGGGAGTTGGGTGGACAAGGGAGTATAAATACTTTTATTTAAAGTCCCAATTTTTCTAATAATAAATTCCAGGGTTTTTTTCCCCACATTACAAAAAATAAAGGTGAAGAAAATGCATAGCCAAGTTGTCTTCTCTTTTAAAAAAATATTTAAAATACTAAATACTATTTCTGAGGGCCCCCTAATTTTTGAAAAGAAAAATACCTTCACACGAATGAACCAGAAGAACTAGTGCTCGCAGACAGCACACGGGCCTCTGCAACACTTCCCTGCCCCCCATTCAAAGCAACTAGGGACACCAAGTCCATTACAAATCACAGGAGATCACTGCTTTGTAAATCTGAAACCACTGTGCTTCAATAATGTGGGCGAAATACATCAAATATCATGAAAGTAAGTTTATACTATAAATTGACCCAAGCTTTGTGAAAAGTACTTTCGGAATATGTATCAAAAGCCTTAAAAATGTTCACTTCATTTAATCCAGTAATTCTGTCTCAGACTAGCTCCTGGGGAGATCATCTGAAATGGAAACAAAGATGTAGGTAAAAAGATGTTTATCTTTTACATCTATAATAGGAAAAAAGCAGAAACCACAGAAACATCCAATAATAGAAAATAGTGAAGTAAATGATGGCACCCTACAATGAAACTTAATAAATGCATATTCAATTTTATACATGTAGGATGCTCTGAACTGTGTCAAACAATACAGAGGAAAGAAAATGTTAACAGGATTATCTCTGAGTGGTAGGAATATGTGGGGTTTTTCTCAAAATTTTGTGTTTTCTATAATGAGGATGTATTACTTTTATAATATGCATCTTTTAATATATCATATCAATTTTATATACACACATACATATATAAAATTCATTAATTCCTTCAGTGTTTATGACATGATAAGCTGACAGGCCAAACAGAAATCTCAGAGTCAAAATAAAACTGAAATCAGTTAATTAGATATTTTCCCCTTAAATAACCACATAAAAACAAATGAACATGTATTTCTTTATTCATGTCAAGCAACACATATCTACATGTTTTCTTCTCTATCCAATAAATACATTTCATATTGTGATTTACTTTTGTGGGCATATTAAGGTAGAAAACATCCCATGTTTTAGTAGAAAACTCAGGCGATAAGTCCATATTCCATCACGACAACTTGCAGCTCACCCTTGGCGCCCAGGGTACACATATTTATTTATTATTTACCCAAATAACAGCACATGGCAAATTTGCAAGGACAGCCCTGCTCTCAGGCCATTGCATTATCTACAAAAATCTGTTTTCAGCAGCAGACTATCTATAAATTTGACCCTTAGCTCGCTTGCTCTCTCTCTTTTATTTTTTTAACTAGGTCAAGTGGCTGTCCCTGTAGCACCATCAGTATATTCAATAAAAATCAAGTATATCTTGTGTTTGAAACATACATTATAAATAGATGTATAGATGGAGCAGATATTGAGAAAAGAAATGGTAAAGATTATGAATATTAAGATTTATATTAATCTATAAGCCTATTAAAGTACAGTAAAACCTGTCCTTCAGACCACCTTTTTAAAGATATCACCTCCCTGATGGGACCACTAAATTTCGGGCCAAATTATTTTCCCATAAAGAACAATGAAAAGAAAACGATTATATTAAGACTACTTCTACTATGGTTTCTTTTCATTGTTCCGCCAAAAATGATTCCAAACAGTAAAATAACATTGATTTTGACCTTGTTAATGAACTTGAAGAATTTCATGGAATACTCAAACACCGATTTCCATTTTTAACAGGAAAAAAAAAATGGACCCTCTGCCTCACATTGTCGACAACACCAGCAGCATGTAGGGATTGTTTCATTGAAATTCGGTGGATGTAGCTTATCTTGATATCGCTAATGTTCCATAAGGTTTGCCATGTGGATTTTTCTTTGTGCCAAAAGCTGGAGATGATTGTGTGATTTGTTAAAATATTGAAGAAGCCTTCAAGCCGAGAGGTTCGTTTCATTTCTTTTTGGTTACAAAGAATTTCACATACAATATTACTAAAGCGATTTTCAGTTTTCCAAAATGCCACGCTCTCCAAGGGAACAGCTTTCTCTCCTTTGGCCTTGCAAGGACTCCCCGTGGCTTTGATTGGCTTTTCTTCCAAACAAAACTGCCATGGGATCCACACTCCCCGGAGCCCCCCACCAGGTGGGGCCTGGTTCTCTTAATCAGGTTCTTCTTCAGCTCACTCATGTCAGCCAGAATCGCCAGAGGCCCTACCCATCCTCGTGTTGGGCTCCAAAGCCTATTCCCTCACTGTTTAAGTCTCTGGAATTGCTTTTCTTCGCAGTCTCCCAGAATACAACACCATGTTTTTCTTTTCAGGTCTCCTCAAAGTCTGTCTACTTAAATAGGACTTCTTTTTTCAATGGATATCAAGGATTAGTCAGGTGTAGATATTCTTTAAAGTACTCATACGTGTGCAAGGAACACATCTTAAAATTCTCCAATGAATGGGCTTCCCTGGTGGCGCAGTGGTTAAGAATCCGTCTGCCAATGCAGGGTTCGAGCCCTGGTCTGGGAAGATCCCACATGCCGTGGAGCAACTAAACCCGTGCGCCACAACTACTGAGCCTGCGCTCTAGAGCCCGCGAGCCACCACTACTGAGCCCGCGTGTTACAACTACTGAAGCCCAAGTGCCTAGAGCCCGTGCTCCGCAACAAGAGAAGCCCCCGCTTGCAGCAACTAGAGAAAGCCCGCACGCAGCAACTAGAGAAAGTCCGCGCACAGCAACGAAGACCCAACACAGCCAAAAATGAAAACAAATAAATTAATTAATTAAAAAAAAATCTCCAATGAAAGGTAAACACACGAGCAACAACTGCACAATGTTCAGGCCCCTTTGGGAGGCTTCAATCAACCCCAGAGTCTTGGAGGGCAGGAACTATGTCCTGTGCGTGTACCTGAGCCCAGCTTGGAGCCCACTGCCTGCCATCATCAGCTCCCAGTAAGCCAGTGTGGATCTGAGCTGCCAGTCACGTCATTCTAGTCTTGTCACCGTTCTTTAGCTAGAGGTCACTGCACAGTCATCAGCCCAGAATCGCAGAATCCTGGTGCTGAAAGGAGACTGGAGCACACTGGTCCAGCCCAGGCTTTTCATCTCAGAGATAGAGTTACTGAGGTCTCCAGGGAAGGGATGCCTCAAGCGGTGTCAATACACAGCCACAAACCTTATGGATGAAAATCATGGGTGTTTGTTTCTGTTCCTAAAAAGCAGAGGCCCATGATTTTTTAAAAAGTATATTTTAGCTGATAGCTTAGAATAGTAAGCAGCCAGCTGTGTGGTTTGAGCTCAAAAATAAACCATAAACATTCACAACTTAATCCTTCAAATACCGGAATGTCAGAACAATAAAATTTCTTTTTTTCAAGCAGGATTTTTTTTTTTTTTCAGTTGGAGATGGAGACAGCAAGGCATAGTGGACAGTGAGTGAGACACGGCATCTAGTAACCTGGGTTTGAATTCCAGCCCCACTGTTGGCTAGCTGTGTGACCATGGCCCAGTCACTGATCCTCTCTCTGGGCCTCAGCTTCCTCACCTGTAAAATGGGCATAGTAATACCATCAGCCTTCCCACGGCCACTTGAAAAGCAAAGGAGATAATCCACGTCAATACACTGTGTCTTGCAAAAGTAAGTGATTTGTTGGCTGGGGAATGAATTTCAAAGCTATGGCTGCGCGTATAAAGAAAAGAAAGCACAGATAAAGAGGAATGCACACACTCATTTTAACTTAGATATTTCCCTCTCTCTTTGGAGCAAGATAACTGGATGATCAGACGTGTGATGAAACACAGACACCTGGGTGAAAACCCAGCTGGAGGCCCAGGGAACCCCTCACACAGAACAGGCCCGGCTTTCTCTTTTTCTCTCCTCCCCAGTACCTGCCCCCATCCCTAAAAGGGACACTAAGGAAGCTCAGGCCTTTGAAAATGTGGACCAGAACAGCCCAGACTCCTAAGGAGAATATTAAGGCTTTCTTTCTGTTCCTTCAGTGAGAGTCTCCTTGCCACTCCCAGACCTAGACGAGATGGTATGGACGTCCTCTCCTTCCTCCGATTCATTTTACCTGAGGTTAACAGACCACAGTCCTCCCCCTGAGCCTAACATGTGTTCTTCTCACCTTGTCAGTTTCCTCCTTCTTTTCCCTCCCAAAACCTGCAAGTGAAACAGGCAGCTTTAGCTTTCTTGCGTCAGGAAGCAGGGTAGAAAAAGCCAAGGGCATTATTTTTGTCCCACTTTTGCTGTTTCTGTGGGGACAAGGCTGTCTTATTTTGCATGATCACTGCGAAGATAGACAGTGCTCGGCTGTGAATACCTGTTATTCTGGACTGAAATTTGCCTTTCTCTGACACTGAAAAGACACTTTGGATTTTCACATATTCACTCAGCAAACATTAATTGAGGGGTGATTATGTGCTAAGCACTGTGTTAGAGCTCAAGTGGGCAGAGGCACTCTCCTTCCCAGGCGCAGCCCACTCTGTGCTTCTGGAGATGTCCTCTTGCTCTTTTTTGCACTCCTCTAGTACTAACGGCAGCCAAAGAGTCTTCCCTCTCCAAAGCGGAGGCCTGACACAGCGCTGGGTACCTACTTGAGGCACAATTATTGCTCATGAAATCAGACATGATCTTAGAACTTCTGAATGGACGGGACCAGTGAACCCCACCCCTGTATTGACCCACAGAAGAACGAGAGGCCTAGGGATTAAGTGGCTTGTGGAAGCCACCCGCAGTGGCCTGTCCCATCTGTCTTGAGTGGTTTAGGGCTGGTCAGAGGCCCAGGGATGTCTCAGAAGATGGCTAGATGTCCTTTCCAGTCTGGAGATTCCAGGCAGACCAGAAAGAACGGTGGTGACCTGGCCAAGCAGTCCTCTGGAGAGTTCAAGGATCTGAAGCAATGTGAGCTGCCGCGGGTTCGTGCCACCTCCAGTGTTTGCCTACGCCATCACTATCAGCATCAAACTCATTCACTGCTTTGTTAAGTGCTTTGGGATTTCTCAAGTATAAAAGGTGCTATATAAAATCAATCACAGGAAACTCTGCTGCTGGCAGCTCAGAACAGCTATAGTAAGCCGTGTCCACTCAATCAATAGTCCCTCACTGAGAAGGGGAAAGAATACCATTAAAAAGATGTGCTCCAGGGAGATCAGCTCGGTGCTTTGTGACCACCTAGAGGGGTGGGATAGGGAGGGTGGGAGGGAGACGCAAGAGGGAGGGGATGTGGGGATATACGTATGCATAGAGCTGATTCACTTTGTTATAGAGCAGAAACTAACCCACCATTGTAAAGCAATTATACTCCAATAAAGATGTTAAAATAAAAAGGACGTGCTCTTAGAAAAACTTCCCTCAAGCAAGAAAAAAATAAAATCCTACCTTACGAGAGGAGCACACAATATACTGTTCCTCCAGGAGCAATATTAAACATGATGGAAAGAGTTGCTTACTGCTTGGTGCATACTTTGGCTTTCATTTTAACCAAGCAAGAACACAAATTGACACACACTGTGTCTGAGAAACCTTGTAGGCCCCATGCAGGAAATGCCTATTGGATTTTAAAATCCAGTCGTACCATGAAAATGGAATTAGCGCTCGGCACCACAGTAGAAAAAAGTGATTTCTAAAAATTGCTTGCCAAAGGACAATATGCACGTTTGGAATCTAGTATACGTCATCTACCTTTAATTAATGTTTAAGTATAAAGAAAATATTTAGATGCGTAACATTTTTATGATGTTACAGAAGTGGGCTCCTTGCACCATCCTGAAAGAATATTGATATGGGATATTTTGAGATTTTATTTCAGAAGGTGAAAACGGCAAATAAAATAAAATTATGTCACTATATATACGAACTCATGGTATTTCTCAAAGCTATGACGTAGTCATTTAAGTAGGTGCGAAAATTAGGGAGAGAATATCTTACGGTATTTTTAGAACTCAAATTATTTTTTGTTACTTACAGAAAAGTATTGTAATAGAGAACCTGAAAAGCAAACAGTAACTTTATATGGAGTATAATCTATAAAAATATTGAATCACTATGTTGTACACCTGAAACTAATATAATGTTACATCAACTACACTTCAATAAAAAATTAAATAAAAACAAAAATAAATACATTGAAAAAAATAGAAGGCTGCTTTCATAACCTGAGAATATAAAAAACCATAGGTTATTACTGTATTTAAAACGAAACACTGAAGAAAAAAAAAAGGCAAACAGTGATGGCCACTGAACTTCTCATGAACAAGTGCATTTAAGAAGCTGTTCAAGAGTTTGCCTAATGAAGTACTCCTGTGTCAGTCATCAGTGTCTCTTCAAGTCTTTTCCTCAAACTGTAACATTAGAGTTCAAATTGCTAAAGCATAAGTGATTAAAAACCTCACATTTACAAGAAAATGTGTAGGTCCTTTAGTCCGAGCATTTTAAACTCCAGAGTGCATGAGAGCTCCCTGGGGGGTTGGCAGAGGGGCTAGCTGGATGCTGACTTGGAGGGCTCAGGACCTCACCTTGAGAAACTGGTGGCAGGTTAGGAAACTGCAGTACGTGCCTGTTTGGCGGTGACTTGCCCAAGGCCCCCCGCTAGGTGGCTGCAGGGCCTGGACCATCCATGACCCATGCCTCCCATGGGTCGCCCAGTACCACTCTTTCCCCTCAGCACCTGGTCCTTCTCTACGGAATAGTTTGGGATACTGTCAAAAAGCTTCCTGAATTTTTCACCCAGAAAAAAATAATGTTCCCTTCATGGAGAGAATTCCAGAGGAGTCCCTCCCTCTTCCTTCCTTCCACAGATTTCTGTGTATTCATTTCAGCCTACGAAGGTGGAATCGAGTTTAATCAGTTTATTGCATGAAAGTGTCCAGTTATAGGCCTAGTACTAGTTATTTGATGATGATTGGTTTTGAAATTCTCAGGAACTCAGGTCGGGGTGGGGTGGGTGCAGGGAAGGTGTGTGGACTGGGTCAGTGTCCATCAAAGTTCAGACTCCAGGCTTACAGCTCCATCTGTGGTCCCCACCTCAGATTTCAGCAATTTCCTTAACGTGAATTTACTTCCCAGTGTCTGAACACGCTGTCAGAAATTTCAGATTAGATCTAGATTTAAATAGTCACTTTCAGAATTCTGGGAGACTTGGTTTACTCAACTCTTTTATAACCTAGCCACACCAGTGGGGCAGAGCTTTAATAATTCACACATATCCTGAAGTTTAAACCCCAAAGGCAATCATTGAAACTCCAAGAGAGTCATACACAAATAAGCCTAACTCTTCAGCAGAATTGCTTAAAAGCCTATCCAAATACTCCCTTTTCTTCTATAATCAAGGTTATTCCTGATTACCCATCATACTAGAAACAGGGGAGAGCCATGGCTAAGTATGATAAACTACATTCTATCTGGAATTCTGTCCTATTTCCTCCATGAATTATCTCATCAAGTAATGATAAAATCAACTTCTTGGAGTCTTAGCTTCCTCCCTGTAGAGACTGCAGGAGAAGGTAAAAAGCCAAAAAGCAGAAAAAGCAGGCAATCAAGAGGGCAGAGGGGCTTCCCTGGTGGCGCAGTGGTTGAGAGTCCGCCTGCCGATGCAGGGGACACGGGTTTGTGCCCCGGTCCGGGAAGATCCCACATGCCGTGGAGCGGCTGGGCCCGTGAGCCATGGCTGCTGAGCCTGCGCGTCCGGAGCCTGTGCTCCGCAGCGGGAGAGGCCACAACAGTGAGAGGCCCGCGTACCACAAAAAAAACAAACAAACAAAAAAAAAAGAGGTCAGAAAACTGGAAGAGGAATAATAAAATCTCAATGACAAGTAACTGAGATAAGCCAACTCTCAAATACTGAAAACTTTAAAATTTTAATTCTGTTTCACAATTTCCAGATAAGTGAGCAAAGAATAACACCCATTTTCAATTCCTTTAAATCCATAGTTTTAAAAAATCCGTTTTATGTGCCAGAAAGGTTTTAATGTTTACATGTCCAAACAATATTGACAAGGTATGACAAAAACATTTGATATTTTTCTCATATATTTACAATGTTTATGGTTTGGTTGGAATAATGATGTATATGAGGAATATTTGGGATATTCCATTGTGTGTGTAATATTGAGCAAGACATTTAACCTTTCTGGGTCTCAGTTTTCCCATCTGCAAATAGGGATGTTTAAAGGGTTTGATGGTCTCTAAATTTCCTTCCAGTTTCAGGCGTCTACAAATAAGATTTACAACGTGTCATCATTAGGATGAACAAAGTGTTTCCTGTGTGATTTTTCCTCAGAGAACTCCATATCTACTGGTGACATTTTGGTTGTTTAAGTATTGTTGTTCTAAGGAGGATCATTAACTTAAATTTTATGCTCTAGTCAGCAGCCTGGATGGACTTGGAGTTCTGCACCTGGATTAAAAATATATTGGATTCATCCAGCACGTTGTTGATAAAATGGAGTTGGGATTTCTCCATGGCAGATCCAAAGGAAATAGTGTTTGCAACTTCCAGAATAAGTTCTGTCATCCTTCTCTGCATACTTGAGGCAATGAATGGGCTTTCAGTGGCCAGTTATTGACATCTCCAACAGTGAAAATGTATTTCACTCTATTATCCCAATGTGCAGATAGCCAGATCACATTTTCTGAAAATGCATTAAATTGAGTGGTACAGCAGCCTGGCCCTGGTAGCAAAAAAGGCAATTTTGGACAGTTCAGGGAGACCTACAGTCAGGTCACAACTCTTTCATAGCTTCACTATGAAAAGCTGGGCTTTTTATAGCGGGAAGGCTCTCATGATGCAAGAGAAATAAGCAGGAGCTGCACCAAAGTACATTATATTGTGACACAAAAGGCATAAATCATGTGTGTATGAAAATCATAAGCCCTAAGCTTTAGAGAGAGTTGTGCAATTGACAATCAAATGGAGCTTAAAAGGAATTATGAGGTTTTCAACTAAAGTCTTGAAATAAAGAAATATTTTACAGCAAAAAATTGTAAATGTCAAGTTTAAATCATAAGACTTTGCACCATTGAGCTACTAGCTAGTTCTATAGCTTCTTCAATGCTTAACACAGGGAGAGACCAACTTTCACGCTCAATAAAACTTAAGAACTTTAGAAATACATTTAGGAAGATAATTCATGTATTTGTGACTTTTCCCTCCCCAAATGGCTAATTGTAGAAGAAAAGTGAGTAGGCATAAGAACTTCTTGGATGGTAACCTGTTCCACCATTTGCTTTGTGCTGTTATGAGTTCTTGTGATTTTTAAATAGGGCTGTCACCAATTTGGTCATTTAAAGAAAAACGGGGTCTAGCGAATATGGAAGGCAGTCCTCCTTTCCCGTTCGGTACATCTAGCTCTTGCTCTGGAAAACCACAGAGCAAACTGAGCTCCCCGGCAGCCAACCAACCACCAGCCCCCATGAAAAGCTGGAACCCAGCTGCCCAATTCGGTTGCTCCCGTCCAAAGCCAGCCAGGTGGCAACCCAGACTGAATCTGTTGTTGTGGGAATGACTTTATTCACAAACAGGTTTATTAAATTTTATATGGAGACAGGCAAAAGTCACAAGATCCTGGAGAGAAAGACCTGATTCACATAAATTTATCTTAATAGCTGGGAATTCGGGAGCATCAAGCAGAAAAAAGTAAAATAAAATAATGGAAAAGCATTTCGCCTCCTCCGTCTGCCTGCTCTCCACTCCCCGGCACATGATATGCCCTCCACCCACATAGATCAACAACTACCACGGCTCCATCCGGCCCTTCGCAGGAGGCGTCCGACACATTGATCCGAGCCTGTTTTGACATATAAACTCCAATTTGGCCCCAAGTCACTGCGAGTGGACACTGCCACCAACGTTTCTGACACTAGGTTATTTGTTGTTGCTGTTCGCTGTCCCTGTTTGCACATTAATCCAGTGACAATTAGGTGTCAGCGAGCGTTGTTTCTGCTTAGCTGATAGCCTTGGGCTCTGCGCTTGAAGCCCTAATCAGGAGTGTAAACTCTGCTATATTTCAATTTGGAGAAGCGCTCTTCCGCTAAGAGGCCCCTGGCACTGCGATAAATAAAACGCCTATTTACTCTATTGCCACACTTAGACATCTAATGCACTTACTACCAGCCCCCTAATCATAGCCTACAGTTAAAACCGCCTATAAATCACTCTGTTCTCATCCTGCGCATTAGTGAAGCCATTTTCCCCAAACCCCACAATGAGCACTGTTTCCTTTTCTTGTTAGTCAAAAGCTAGATGATTTTTATTAGGTTAAAGACGAGTTCACAGATGGTAAATCGCGCGGAGAGAAATGAGCTGGAGAGTTACACCTAGTCAGCGCGGGACACCGCGCCGGGGCCGGGGGTGGATCCAGTTCTGGAACCCAGGTGGCGGGACTCCCCAGAACAGCTGGATCCAAGTCCCCACCCCACCTGCACGCCCACGGGGCGTCGGGGCTGCGCAGCCTCACCCCCCGGACACCCCTAGCACCCTGCGCCCCTGCGCGCCCAGCGCAAGCTGCGGCCTGGCCTGGGGACCCTGGGCAGGTGGGCTCGGCCCGGCATCCTCCTCCAAGACTGCCAGCAACCCCTAAAAATGTAAAAATCGCCCCATCCCTCTTGATCTCGCCGCGCACGTTTCCCACCGACGCCGCTCAGAGGCGAGAGCCCGGGAGAGGCCCGGCGCTGCGCGGCCCCGGGGGACAGCGCGGAACAAAGGCCCGGCCCGCAATCTCTGCTCCTCGCCTTCCTTTTCAATTCTCCCCCGATCTCAGGTGGAATTAGGAGGATTAAAGCGGCGAGTAAATGAGGCGAGTGTGCAAAATGACTCCTTTCTGAACCAAACGGCATGCTCCGTGCTGGGGAAATGAGATGCACATTTAAATCTCATCCATCCACCGCCTGCGGCCACCGCCATGTACCTGCCTACTTAGCCCAAGGGTTAATTAATTGAGGCTTCAATGCACTATTGCAAGAGCATTATTGCATTTGATACTCTACATCTGTGATTTAAAACTCTTTCAGTCCCTTGTCAGCAAGGGAGGGTTTTTAACTAGGAAATTAGCATTCAGATAAGGGAACGCTCTATTTGCTTCTGAAAGGAAGGAAATATTAAGGATGCTGGTGCACAAACCGGGCTGTCATATCCTGTCCCATCCTGGAGGGAGCACGAGGGCCCGGCCCCCCGCCCCGCGAGCCGCGGCGACTGGGGCCTCGGCCTCGTGCAACGGACGCCGGCGCCAGGGGCCGGCAGGAGGGGGCCGCGCGGCCAGCAGGACCCCTCTCCTCGCAGTCTCCTACCTGCTGCGGCGTGTTTGCCTCTGCAAAGTCAAGTAATATATTTTCTTCCCACTTCCTAGGAGCTGATTCTTCTTAAAATGCATCGCCACGTTACTCACACATTGGCTTTCTGACTTCCCCTGGGGGGGAGGGGGCTCCGAACAGGAAGTAACCCAGTTTCTTAAGGAAGAATGAGCGGTAAACATCGCAACAGAATTTTAACGACGCTAAAACCAAATCTGGGACACGACTGTAGTTAGTGGTCATTACCCTTACTATATTAAGTATTGGATTTAAGCGCTAAACACACTTAACAAACACACTTTTCCCACTTATAATTCTTCAGCAATTTTAGCAGAATTTCATTACCTGCCCACGTGTGTGTTTGTGTGTGTGTGTGTGTGTGGCCTGTGCAACGAACTAAAGAACAACAATAAAAATAGTGGTTCTGGGTCAGAAATCAGTTAGAATCCTGCCACCTAAGTATGCTATAACTTAGACATAGTTTTCATGCAAAATGGATACATCTTTAAGTTCTGGACTCCCAGGCAAAAACTTCGAAAAAGAAAAAAAAAGGAAAACAAATCACAACAAAAAACCTTTGGCACTTGCTAACTAACTATAAGATGAACAAATTGCTGGTGGAAAGGAGAATGTTTCTTTTCTTGAGCTCCTCAGGGCCAGGTGAATTTGGAAGACTCTGGGAATCCTTCATTAACACTTTGCCAAGTGCAAGGAATTGTAATTTCTTCTCTGCTGAAGAACTTTAATTAGGTGAAATAGCATCACCTGCAGTGATGAGAGACCCAGGTCAACAATCTGATCTGAACAAAGTTCTTTGGGATTTCTATTAATCAGGCAAAAAGATTAGGGAGTGGATTTGATGGTGTCTGTGTGACATCAATCGTGTATTTCTTTCTAATAATGATCCAATTCTGTCTTTGGGTACTTCTTACTGAATGATTAGCTACCTCAGTAGTTTCCTTTGCAGATGCTAATCATCACCTCCTTTGCTCAAATTCTACTTTCTACATCTTCTTAGCAGCATTTTTAAGAAACCAGAAAAAGCTGGCGATGACAAGGAGTAATAGTTTGACTATGTGTTTGCCTTACTGTTTCTTAGTTATTTCCATTCAAACCTTGAGTCGCGATGCCAATTTATAAGTTGCTTTGGTCCATTTTGTTCCTAAGGGCCAAGTACTGTAACTTTGTTATGTACATAACATTTCAAGTGTTTTACAATACACCCAGTCCACATAACATTGTCTCATTGGTGGCAGTCACCTTTGTGCTACCACATGCAGAGACCAGATACTTTCCATTATTTTAAACCTGTTTGATATAATCCTTTAGATGTAGGAAAACTAGAGCTTGCTTTTCTGTCAGCTTTGCACCACGTTTTTCCTACATTGCTCACACTGGTTCATTATAGGAAGGCTGTTTCCCCTGACTCCTGGGTGGCCTACATTGGGGTCTTCCAAATAAAAGAGCACCACAGGAAGACACACAGTGTTTTGGAAGAGAAGAAACACACAAGTAACTCAATAAGCTCTGAAAATTGATAAAATGAAATGGTGAAATTTTGACCCTACGTACTTGACAGCAATACTTTGGGGACATTCAGTGGCATCAATCTCCTGAGATTACTTGCTTTCATAACAGAAGGGGAGATCTGCCCATTTGGAGTGGCTCAGAGGACCAACTGGATGCCACTTGGTATCCGGGAGGAAATATGGAGCTGTGTACGGAATGGCTTGATTATGATACACATAATTCGAGCATCTTTCGTAAGGATGGATCCAGCAAACTGACACCATGAAACAGACTCTGTCCAAGATAAGAACATAATGAAACAGAAAACGAAAGTGACATTCTTGCTAGGACACTGATGCCCAGCAAAAGCTTTCTGCAATAAGGAATGTGACTATCTATGGCTGCAGAGCATAAAATTGGCCACAAGAATTTCTCTACTTCACAAGTCTTTTCCTTGTTTCCCTACCCAAGTCCCCTCTAGCCCCATCTCTCTCCAGGTCCAGCTGGAACTTCCCTCGCTGGTTCCCAAACATAGTGCCGAATGACACCCTCAGCTTTGTACTTTGTACGGTCAGAGGACAAAGGAAACATGCTCCTCTTCCCCCAACACCATGACGTTCCTGATAGAAGCTAGGCCTGTGTGTCCCCTTGTAGCTCCCCCACTGCCCCTTCACCGAGCAATGCCCCAAACAGGCTCTGCACAAATAACTTGTTGGATCAACTGGTGAAATCCCACTATGACCCAAGGGACCATTCCAAATACCCTGGAATGCAGTTTTGTTGTACTGAAAAAAAAAAAATAAAAAGAGAGCCAAAATCTAGGACCGAGAGATTTCAAGTGCACCCTAATGTCTGTAGTGAGATTTGACCTGTAGCACTCCTGAGGGGCAGCCGGCAGAGAGGATGGATTTGGAAGCCGCTTGGAGCTCCCGATTCTTAGAACCACAGGGAAGGTGGAGCCAGACTTCCTCTCGTGGAATCTGTTGAGCAATGTGATGATAAAAATAACTAGTAAAAAGCAACTAGCCCAGGGCTTCTTTACATAGAAACACAGGCTTTTTGTGTGTGGGTCTTTGGGGTTCCAGCTTTTGTTTTTTGATGGAATTTATTTCTCCTGAAGAAGGCAAAATGGCTAGCCCAAAGAGCTGAGGGTGTTGCCCTGTGCCTCATCGATTGTAGGGCTGCTCCAAACCTGGTGCTTGATGAGGAAGGAACAACGGTGCTGCCTGCCTGGGAACTGGTTCTGTGAACCTATTCCTTTGAATCTGGGATGTACCAGGTGAGACCATGGCTCTTTTGCCAGCCAGGAGACACTAATGATGCCCTGCTTCTGCTGGCTGGATTGACAGCGGTGACCCATTTCCCCCGCTCAGAACGGAAAGTATGGGTGAGGGATCCCGACTCATCTCACCCTCTCTTGGGTAGAAGGGAAATAATTCTAGCATCTCGTTCTTGGCTACAGATACATATGGGACAGGTAAACTCCAGGAGGCCAGCTCCCAGAAGGTCCATCAGTAAAAGCCAGGAGAAAGTAAATGCAAGAGCCCACCTCACATTCCTCTGGAATTCAGTGGGAATGAAATAAAAATAATAAACAAAAGGTAATAGATAAGCAAGTATATAAACTTTTCCTGGAAGCAAAGGAACCCCATGGTGAAAGGTTTAAGGAATACTACTTTAAAAAAAGAGAGTTTGATTTTGGTAAACACTGACAGAAGGAGGTGTAAGTAGTTTAAGTGAAGGTGATTTTTTTCAGACGTCAGAGGGCACTTCATTTGCTTTAAAAACAATAAAAATCGGGGCTTCCCTGGTGGCGCAGTGGTTGAGAGTCCGCCTGCCGATGCAGGGGACACAGGTTCGTGCCCCGGTCCGGGAAGATCCCACATGCCGCGGAACGGCTGGGCCCGTGAGCCATGGCGGCTGAGCCTGCGGGTCCGGAGCCTGTGCTCCGCAACGGGAGAGGCCACAACAGTGAGAGGTCCGCGTACCGCAAAAAAAAAAACAAACAAAAAAAAAAACAAGAAAAATCAAGTTGAAAAGTGCCAAATTTGCAATGGAAAGGAAAAGAGCAGCCCTTCAACTCATGGTTTTCTTTTCCCTGGTAAAGGAAAGCCGGCTCACACAGAAGTGTTTGCAGGAGCGCCACGCTAAGCAGCACATAACAAAAGCAGCAGGCACCTTAGGGACTCAGGATCTCAAGGTTGTTACTGTTGAGATGATCTGGAAAGAGATGGTTTCATTAGCCACACCCCCAAAGTTGGCCCTGTTAGCCAGAATAATAGGACTGTTTTCTGGAAAGTGCCAGTTAATGGTGACCTGTTCCAACTATGAATTTCACAGAGATTAATATACCCCTTTAGGTTTCTTAAGAGTCCATCAGGAGGCCTCCCCCAGTCTTGGGTGTTTTACAATCTCTGTGGGCACGAAGCTCAATTGAAACTACCATTCAACAGCCTAACTGTCATCTTCATCTTCTCCTGGCATAAAAATACATATTTTTCCCATAATAAAGATTTTTTATAATAGCAATAAAGTAACTCCAGAGAACATGGTTGTCTTGAGATAGCTTAACTGTGTCTGGTATCTCATAACGCCCTGGGGATACAGCAGGCCCATAATACTCCCTTTTGCTGCCATGTCTTTGCTTAATTAAGGAATAAAGCCAAAAGGTCAACGCTGGAGAAAAATGTAAATCTTCAAAACTTTTCATTCTTGACCCAAACTCTGTGTCATAAAACCTCAGTTATCTCTGTAAGAAGCAGCACACCTACCCAGTGAGCTAGGAGATACCAGAATATACATTACACCTTTAAAATATGCTTTTGACACCATGAAAATAAATTCCTGACCTCTGGACTTGGAATTATGATTCTGCCTTCTTAGAGAGAGACCCTCACAAACTATCTGCTCATCCCCGGTGAATGGAAAGCACTAACGGCAGAAGCCATCTACTCTATCAAACATGAGTTGCCACTGTGTTGCATTGCAAACATTGTGTTGACTCTCATACAGCTAGAAGGCTGCATGAGAGAGTCAGGTCTTTGTGTGTCGGAGAGAGGGGGAATGAGTATGTATATTCAGCTCTACGGTTTATTCGTTATTTCATTGTGCAAATAGGATTTCAGCTCCGATCGTTTTATTAGTTCACTGATTACTGTCCATCACCATGAATGAGGTGGGTTAGGCATGGGTTTAGTTTACTAGAGCTGCAATCTTTTGTGGTGGATGTTTACAGACTATATCATAGGCGCCACACTGAAAATGGATATTTCTGACCAATGATATTCATTTTAAACAGGAGACATTCGGTCCCTAAACTGATTTGTTAGAGCTGGTACAATGAAATAATAAATATCTACTCGCCTTCAAGAAACAGAACCTTCCTAACACATTCAAGGCTATGCTAATTGGAGGGAAAGTGTTATTCCATTATGGAACTAATTATATGTCATCTGCTTCTCTCTCAGATGACTAAATGGACAGACAGATGCTATGCTGATCAATTAATGTTGTGATAGATCAATCAATTGATCTGGACTTAGATAATATGTATTTATGGAAGACAGAGAATGATTTATTATTTTTTTTCTAGCAAATATGAGAATCCAAATGTGACTTTATTGTACAGATGGGAGCAGATGAAGAGCAAAGAGGTGCCGTTGTATTCTTGCCGTGAAGAAGAATATTCATCCTTCTTCTTTTGCTTATATATTCAGCAGACATTATGGCTCCGTAAAAATGGGATGTTTAAATATTTGATAAACGTGGGTAGAGCAATGCATTGCTAAAACTGCTAGAGTAGTCTGGCGATTCTCACGGAAACATAAATTAGCCTGTACACAAACGGAACTGTTTGGTAATTCTGGCCTTAAAATTACCTCTTTCTCTCCTCTCTCTCACTTTTTTCTTTTCCCTTTTTATCTGATAGGGCTTGGGTTTTTACTGGACGAGTTTCAAACTATGCAAACTGTCAGCTTCACTAAGCAAGTTCAATGAATATCGTACTAGTGCCTAGACATTTGCAGACTTCTCTTAGCTATCATCCCGTGCAAGCAACCAGAGAGGGGTCTAAGCTCTATTGATTTCATATCACAGACACACTTCTTATATCAGTCTGAGAGTCAAGTGCAGTAAACTCATCACTAATATGGAAGCCTCCTCGGGTCGGTCTGTACCTGAGGTCCATCTTCTGCAGTGAGGGCTGACCCCGCCATGCCCCAAGGAGGACGCTGGCCTGGTGCTAGGTTACAGGAGCCCGCTGCCTTACCAACGTGGACTTCACTTGGGCAGAGAGAAGTGGCATCTGGAGGACAGAGGGATGACAAAGAGGGAGGTGCACGGTTGTCCACAGGGGTTGCCAAATGCCAGCATCTTATCTAGATGGGCTCTGGACTTCATGGATAGAATAGAGAAACAAAAAACCAAAAAGGCACCATTTCCCTGTGTGTGTGTGTGTGTGTGTGTGTGTGTGTGTGTGTTTATATTTTGACAATCGTTTTGCCTGGCCTCCCTTTCATGATTTGGAAAGCCTATCCACTGTCGGTGTTTCTGAAACCCAAAAACAGTAAATGAAGCCACGGGATTTATAAAGTAAAATGGCTGACATACTTGGCCAAGATAGGCTCCTGTACCAATGGCTTTTAGTAAAACTAGATTAAGAGTAGGATACTAGCAAGGACCACAGAATGTGGAATTCACTCAGCAAACATAGAGGCCATTGGAGAAGTCTGCGTTTATGGACTTGTCAAATAGATAAATCAATACACTTGCTGAGTACCTGCTACACGTCAGACACGGAACAAGATGTTCTACCTAAGAAAAAGAAGGAGTCATCGTACTGAATTTTGATTAAGGAAATAGAAAATGCTATCTATATTTGTTTTTTTTGGGGGGGGGGATGTGGGTTCATTTTATTTCTTTTTTCTTGCTTATAATTTTAAAATGGATACATAATAACATAGTACCTCCTTTCTTACAAAAGAAGGTTGCTTTTTTATAAAGAAAAGGAGAGTAAATCAATATAATTTAAAATAAAGATTTAAAAAATCCTGAGTAAAATATTAGCTAAGAAATATTTTTAATAAAAGTTAACATTTACTGGGAACTTACTATTTGACAGACACTATTCTTACTGCTTTAAATGTATTAATATATTTATTCTTTATAACAACCGAAAAGGTAGATACTATTATTATCATTTTACACTGAGGGAATCTACCACACAAAACAGGTTAAGCAAGTTGCCTGAGGTCACACAACTTGTAAGCGGTTGAGCTGGGCAAGGCTAACCGGTTATAGAACGCTGCTCTCAATTCTAGCATTAAATAGTGTTATCAACATTAACATTGTTAGCTAACATTTACTGGGCATCAACATACAATTCGATTCAGCTATTTATGGTGTACAATTCAATAGCTTTTACTATATTCACAGACGTGTGCATCCCTCACCACAATTAACTAAGGAACATTTTCATTACCCCAAAAAGAAAATCCACACCCTTTAGTTGTCACCAGCCATCTCCACCAATCACCCTAGGCAAAATATTATTTTGATGCTTAATCTACTGTATCCTTGCAATAGCCCTATATGGTTGGGACTAATACCGCCCCCCGCCCCCCGCATAGAGATAAGGAAACTGAGGCACAGGGTGGTTAAGAAACTTGCCCAAGTTTACACAACCAGCCAGCTGTGGAACTGGGACTTAAGTTTAGGCGGTCTGCCTCAAGAACACTTCTCCTAAAAAAACAGTGGTTGAGAGTCTGCCTGCCGATGCAGGGGACACGGTTTCGTGCCCCGGTCCGGGAAGATCCCACATGCCGCGGAGCGGCTGGGCCCGTGAGCCATGGCCGCTGAGCCTGCGCGTCCGGAGCCTGTGCTCTGCAACGGGAGAGGTCACAACAGTGAGAGGGAGGGAGAGAGACAGAGAGAGAGAGAGGGAGACAGAGAGAGAGAGAGGGAGACAGAGAGAGAGACAGAGAGACAAAGAGACAGAGAGAAATAAAGAAAAGAAAGAAAGAAAGAAGGAAAGAAAGAAAGGAAGGAAGGAAGAAAGAAAGAAAAAATGCTATCTAGACCAGGGTTTCTCAAAGCTTGGAGCACTGAGGACATCAGCTTTAGACGCAGATGCAGTTGCCCAGGCTCTGCCCTCCTGTCTGAATCAGGTTGGTGGAGGTGCGGAGGTTAGGGGGAGGTGACATGGTGGGGGGGGAACACACCATCATAAAAAAGCATCTCAGATGCTTCTTACCCACACTGAAGTCTAAGGATGATGATCTAAGCCAGCAGGTCTCCCACTGAAAGACAGCAAGATCATCTCTTGCAATCTGTGTTCTAGTTTTGATTTTGTTCCCTCGTGTATTAGTTTCCTATGGCTGCTGTAACAAATTACCACAAATTTAGTGGCTTAAAACAAGATAATTTATTCTCTTACAGTTCTGGAGGTCAGAAGTTCAAAATCAGGTTCATTGGACTAGAGTTGAAGTGTTGGCAGGGTTTCTATTCTGAAGGAAAATCTGTTCCTTGCCTTTTCCAGGGGCTAGAGCTGCATTCACTGTTGGCTCGTGGCCCCATCCTCCATCCTCAAACCCTCTATGACTCTGCTGCCCTCTGCTTCTGTCACATGGCCTTCTCTCCTATGTCAAATCTCCCTCCACTTCCCTCTTATAAGGACACTTGCAATTGCATTCAGGTCCACTGGGATAATCCAGGATAATCTCTGCAACTCAAATCCCCAACTGAATCACATCTGCAAAGTCTCTTTTACCATACAATGCAACATTCACAGCTTCCAAGGATTAGAACATGGGTATCTTTGGAGGCCATTTTCAGCCTACCATTAGCAGCCTAGTCTTGCCAATTTCTTTTTTAAAGTCAGGTTTATTGAGGTATAATCTACACACAATAAAATTCACCAATTTAAGGTATACAGTTTGATGAGTTTTGACAAGAGTACTCAGCTATGTAACTACCACCACAATCACGATAGAGAACATTTCTATTACTTCTAAAAGTTCCCTTGTGCCTCTTTGTAGGGATTTCTTTTCTGTCCCTATAATTTTGCCCTTTCTAGAATGTCATATAAATGGAATCATACAGTACGTGGTCTTTTGTGTCTGGCTTCTTTTACTTTGTATGATGTTACTGAGATTCAACCATATTGCTGTGTGTCAATTCATTCCTTTTTTTTTTTTTGAACATCTTTACTGGAGTATAATCACTTTTTTAAAAAAAATAAATTTATTTATTTTTGGCTGCGTTGGGTCTTCGTTGCTGCGCGTGGGCTTTCTCTAGTTACAGTGAGCGGGGGCTAATCTTCGTTGTGATGCACGGGCTTCTCATTGCAGTGGCTTCTCTTGTGGAGCATGGGCTCTAGGCACGTGGGCTTCAGTAGTTATGGCACGTGGGCTCAGTAGTTGTGGCTCATGGGCTCTAGAGCGCAGACTCAGTAGTTGTGGCTTAGCTGCTCCGCGGCATGTGGGATCTTCCCGGACCAGGGCTCGAACCCATGTCTCCTGCATTGGCAGGCAGATTCTTAACCACTGCACCACCAGGGAAGTCCCTATTGGAATATAATTGCTTTACAATGGTGTGTTAGTTTGTGCTTTACAACAAAGTGAATCAGCTATACATATACATATATCTCCCAATTCATTCTTTTTTATTGCTGAATCACATTCCGTTGAATGGATATACCACAATTCCTGTATCTGTTCACTAGTTAGTGACATTTGGGTTATTTTCTCATTGAAGCAATTTTGAATAAAGGTGCTATAAACATTTGCTTGTAGATCTTTGTGTGGGCCTGTTTTCATGTCTCTTAAGTAAATTCCTAGGAGTGGCATTGATGAATTGTGTGACAAGTAGGTAGTTAACATTTTAGGAAACTGATGATCTGTTTTCCAAAGTGGTTGTATGATTTTGCATTCTTACTAGCAGGTATGAGAAAGTTCTAGTTCCTCTACATCCTCACCAACACTTGATATGGTCTTTCTTTTTAATTTTAGCAATGCTACTGGGTATGTAGTGAGATCTCACTTTAGTTTTAATTTGCATTTCTCTGATACTCAATAGTGTTGAACACAGTCTCCTAAACTGATTGGCTATTTGTTTATCTTCTCTGGTGAAGTGTCTTTTCAATATTTTTTGCCCATTTTTAATTGTTGTTGTGTTTTTTTTGTCTGTTTTGTTTTTTTGGGTTTTTTTTGGCTGTGCCGCACAGTATGTGGGATCTTAGTTCCCTGATGTGGGATCAAACCTGTGCCCCCTGCAGTGGAAGCATGGAGCCATAACCACTGGAACACCAGGGAATTCCCCTTGTCTGATTATTGAATTGTCAGAGTTCTTTATATATTTTACATACAAGTCCTTTATCAGAGTGATAGGCAAATATTTCTCTTCATCTGTAGCTTATCTTTTCAATTATTAACAAAAACTATTTTTCAAGTTGGGAATTGGGGTTAAAAAAATCCACCTACCCTGGACTCATAATACAAAACTTTAGACAAGAAAGTTTTTAAAAAGTAAAACTAGGGCTTCCCTGGTGGCGCAGTGGTTGAGAGTCCGCCTGCCGATGCAGGGGACACGGGTTCGTGCCCCGGTCCGGGAAGATCCCACATGCTGCGGAGCGGCTGGGTCCATGAGCCATGGCCGCTGAGCCTGCGCGTCCAGAGCCTGTGCTCCGCAACGGGAGGGGCCACAGCAGTGAGAGGCCCGCGTACTGCAAAAAAAAAAGAAAAAGAAAAAGTAAAACTAAACTAACTTTTGCATACATATTTAGACCTCAATTTTGATCTTAAAATTAGTACTTGAGAAAGAAAGTCATCTGGATCCTAAGCTCCCGGATTCCCTTTTTTAATTTCCTGCTATATGACTGAAAAAATTCCATTTCTTCAGCTGTAATTTTCATGGGGCACAAAACAGCATTTGCTATTCTCTAACATTTGGCTCTATACCAATTGTAAAATGCTAATCATGGTGCTGAGCTGACATTCCTTGGTGACATTGGTATATGGCAAAAGGGCGCTTGGTCAGGGTCTGGGACTATCCATATTGAAATTGTTTGTTTTTGTTTAAGAAACAGACAGACAAGTTAATTTTACCTCCATTTAGGACACAGAAAAGAATCAATGTTTGCCAAATAGAAAAACACAAAATTGGTGAAGGGAAAAAAATTGTATTTTCAAGCTTCTACAATGGAATTAGAGGAGGGAGGGGGGAAAAGTTACACAAATGACTAGAGATTGTCCCCCTTAAAACTGCTTCAGCCTTCTACTCGAAGTTCCTGCTTCGTGAACGGTTCCTGGCGGAAGATGCTGCCCCATGTTAAGGGAAGAAACCAACTTCAAAATACCTGGCTGGCATTTTCAATGACTGGGCACTATTTGACAAACATTCTGTGACTTCAGAGTTGGGGTGAATACTGAAAATTGGAATGTACAAATTGCTTCCTGCTAGAAATACACCTTTGTGTGAAGAAGGTTTTACGGGGCAGAGCCTTATTTTAACAGCCTGAACTTCAACACTCTCAAGTCTCCAGGGGGAGAAATGTGGAAGTAAAGTTCTGAGAACCGGAACCCAAATCCCTTAGGTCAAGGGCACCCGCATCAGGACGGGAGCGTCTCAGGGAGAGCGGGGAGCACAGCGCAAAGCCCTGCCCGCGGGCTGCTACCCAACCCCTGCGGAAACGGTACCCTGGAGAGAAGCGTTATCAAAGCATCTAATTCCGCCCTCCTGTCAGCCTGACAGGGACTTAGAATGCACAACTGGCCCAGCGCTGATTACCTTCAGGTGCAGTTAGGCCGAGTTAAAAATTCCATTAGCAGTGCACAGACGCCGGGAAGCCGCTTTCACAGGGGCGGCTGCTTCTAGTTAACAAGGAAGAAATGGCTTCTCATTTCACAGTGATCGCAGGGAAGAGACCTGTGGTCTGTTTACGCTCTGCAAAGGGGGAAGCACCTCGGCTCCACTGGCCTGCACGCAGAGGCCCGGAGTCAAAGAGGGAACACACTTTCCAGAAGGAAAGCAGGTGGCCGCCAGCCTCAGGCCAGGCAGCACGGGCTCCTCTCTGCAGCCTTTGCCGTCGGGGCCTCCTCCGCTGCCGCTCGCCACCCACACTCCTTTCTCAACCTAATTGTTTTTCATTTTCTCATAATAACCTTCCTCCCTCACCCTAAACCCAACACTGAAACGCCCTCTATTTACGAAGCTCCGAGGAGTGCAATAAAGGTGAGTGCTATTTGCTACTCTCTGCCTTGCTTTTAATTTTATTCTAGAAGAAAATCAATTAGACTGTCAGAGTCCCATCTTCCTTCTTGGAGGCTTTTGGGCTTGAATAGCTCATAGAAGTACTTCCCCTGGCCTCAGTATTTTAATAAATGCTTGATTGTAATGGTTTTTAAAGGAATTAAAAAAAAAGACAAGCAGGGAGGCAACTTCAGAACAAAACTAGGCATTTGAAAGGCCCTTTAGGTTGAGCTGTTCTTTCTGCTCAGGCAACCTCCTGTATTGCTGATATTGTTTTAGCATCAGGACTTACGTTCCCTGCTTTTCTCCTGGTCCACACACTTAAGCTGTTCATTAGCTGAGAAAGGGACATCCTGGCAGAGCAAAGCACCAACAAAGCAGCCACTGGGCTGCTGAGAGAATAGCTCTTTCTCTCTTACGCTCGTTGTCCTGGGCCTTCCTGGGAGCCCTGGCCTCTCTCCTCGTGTCTGGCACCTGTTTAAATGGAGGGTGAGGCCTCAAAGGCCAGCCCGGAGGCCAGCTTGTGAGCATCTGAGGGAGAGGATGGAGGAGCCGGGGGCCCAAACAGGCACTGAGCAAACCCCTTCTGGGGCCTCCCACAGACCTCGCAGTCAGCCTGGAACGCAGGCTTCCATCGATCTGCCAGATATTGGCACGATGGTTTGTGCACTTAGCTGCAACACTGATCAAAATGTGGCTGAGGGGCTTCCCTGGTGGCGCAGTGGTTGAGAGTCCGCCTGCCGATGCAGGGGACACGGGTTCGTGCCCCGGTCCGGGAAGATCCCACATGCTGCGGAGCGGCTGGGTCCGTGAGCCATGGCCGCTGAGCCTGCGCGTCCGGAGCCTGTGCTCCTCAATGGGAGAGGCCACAACAGTGAGAGGCCACGTACCGCAAAAAAAAAAAAAAATGTGGCTGAGGAGCTGTGAAGGGTTCAAGTATATGGAGTGCCAAGATATGAGAGTCAACCGGGAGAGCTGAGCTTCACAGAGGCCCTGGAACACCTTTGGAAAAGGCCACGTGGGGCCCCATCGTACAAGGCCTTGGTGCTGATGACTTAAAAAAAGTCAACCCACACAGCCAACCACCTTCTGAGATGTTCCCGGATAAGTGCCTATTTCTGTGTCATCTCCCCCCTGAGATGTGAGCCCCTGAGGGCGGGCCCCTTGTGCCCTCCTGGCTGCACATCTGGGCTAGAACACTCCTGTCTGCAGAAGGTGTTCAGTGCCTGCTGCAAGGACGAGAGAAGTGGCGGAGGAATATGGGAGGAGGAGATGTTGGGAACCCCTGCTCTGCGAGTGGAAGCAGGGCTTTTGGAGGAGAACACTGAGTCATCTGCCGGGCTCTACATAGAGCGCTGTTCCCACTGACCCCTGCAAAGGACAGGGGAGCGGCCTCGGGGTCTGAGAGGGTGAAGGGCAGGTAGCACAGCCTGCTAGCTTGCTTTCAGGTTTGTTCCGGCCTTCATATGGCCGGCCTCCGAGGGCCACGGTGGAAGACACTGAGGAAGGTTCCTGGGCCTCTCCCTCTGCACTGCCCACACCCCCAGCATTGCAAGGCCGGGCTGGGCAGCGTTTGGGCATTTGGCATGTTTTAATCCCCGGCAAGCAGAAGGGTCTCTATGTTTTTAGGTGGCGATGTGTTAAAGGCCACATCCCTGGCCTTTAACTAACGGTGTGACTCTCTCTCTGTCTGTGTCTTCCTTTCTGTGGTCCACACGCCCACCTGGAATAAGATGTGGGATTTATGAAGAATGTTTCTGGTTTTCATTTTCTTCTGGAATATGGGGCCTTATAAAGCAGGGTTCCTATAGCACAAAGAGTGCCACAATTTCTGTGGGATAACTTCCCTCAGTGAGAGCCCTCCAGCCACCTCCTTTCTTCCCACTAAACACCCTCTCTCCTCCCCACATCTATTTGCATCACAGCACCCACCCCCAACCCCCAAGTATAATTAACAGTCTACAGATGCTGCACCAGTCAGCGTGGTCCTCTTCGCTGCTACAAGCGCTGTGCAGTTGTGGTCACAGACAATCAGATTAAATGTCCTATCACCCAGCATTGATCAGATTAGCAACCTTGTGACTATTCACTAATTGTATTTTCTCTTGGAGCCCTATTCAACTCCATACCAAATGCACTGTTGGTGGCATAAAAAGTAAATACAAATAGGATGTTTGTTACATTTTTAAATGAACAATCTACTACTACCTTTTGAAAAGACGGTATAAGAGGATAGGTAGGTTAATGCAATGTTAATTTTCCTGGGGCAAAATAGATAAGCTAGGATTTCCCAAGAGTCATTCTGTAAAAGGCCTTTTAGGCCTTTCCAGTTTCTTTGGTGTTTCAGGAAACTCCACTCTACCTTGATGGATCTGGCTGGGGTTCCCTGGGGTAGATGTCACAGAGGGCAGGAACAGACCCTTGAAGCCAAGGGGAAAAGAAATCAGGTTCTTTCTGAACGTGACTGCAGAAATCTCAAGAATTGCATGGGATTTAAACATGATAGGAAGAGGAAGAACTTACCGAGCGCACTTCTCTGCCTGGGATGTCGGAGGTCCAGACGCTGGGTGATGCTCCCAGGGTGGAAGGCTATGTCGTGCTGAACAAAGCAGAGTCCAGCCAGTGGAAGAGGGACACTAAGGGGACAGTCACTCTGTCTCTCTGAAGAAACGGAGGCTCTGGGCAGTCTGAGGCCTGACGGATGTCACTCACTGGGTGGTAAACCAAGTAAATGACACACCTTCCACTAACGTTACCCGCACCCATCTGAAATCTCCAGGGTCACAAGAAAACACGGGTGCTTCCCCATTTGTTCATTTTCAAGACTCACAGCGTTCCAGTGGAAAGAAATTTAGGGAAAAAAAGTTGCTAAATAATTATCCATAAAGATACCCTGACAGTGAGATCCATTAGTGACTGGAATAGTCTCCCTAGAGAAATGGTTAAGAATGTCATTATTTGATACTGTTTAAATGATATTAAATAAAGAACTGAGGAAACTGGGGAAGGGGAGACTCTTGGAAAACCCGATAAACTGAAGCCACATTCATGCCTGCCTTCCATCATGTACTTTTTACGAAAACATCTGCATCTTTCTTGTGCACATGCTTATATATATAACACCGCTCCTTTCCCAGTCCGTGATGGAGAACACCCACTACTTGGGTCTTTTTACATAAAGTCAATAATTTAATGATGAATGAGCTCCAGGCACCATGCTGAGCATGTTATCTCAGTTAGTGACTTTTAGACTCCCTTCTCCCCGCCCGCCCCCATGTTTTTCCTAGAGGATTTTCTTTTTTAAAATAATTAATTATTTATTTTTGGCTGCATTGGGTCTTTGTTGCTGCGCACAGGCTTTCGCTAGTTGCAGCGAGCCGGGGCTCCTTTTTGTTGTGGTGCGCGGGCTTCTTATTGCTGTGGCTTCTCTTGTTGCAGAGCACGGGCTCTAGGTGTGTGGGCTTCAGTAATTGTGGCACTTGGGCTCAGCAGTTGTGGCTCACGGGCTCTAGAGCGCAGGCTCAGTAGTTGTGGCGCACGGGCTTAGTTGCTCTGCGGCATGTGGGATCTTCCCGGACCAGGGCTCTAGCCTGTGTCCCCTGCATTGGCAGGTGGATTCTTAACCACTGTGCCACCAGGGAAGCCCTGTGGAGGATTTTCTTACACCAGCTTGGCTCGGGGACCAGGCAGGTTCCGGTCCAGGCTTCCCATCTCCAGCTGTAGGGCTGAGCAAGGGGCTAGGTGCTCTGAGTACCAGTTCCCTCATCTGTGAAATGTGGTTGAAGACAGTCCCTCACAAACCCGGCTGTTGTGAGGACTAAAAAGAGAAAATGTCAGTTAAAGATTGATTAGCCTAAGACCAAGCATAGAAGGCCCCTATTCATGGAAGATATCATTTAAAACAATGGTTATCATCAGTGTGAACCTACTGTTTTCCTTTCCCACTGAGCTATTTTCCATGTATCTTTGTTTATTATTTACTTCTGGTAGCCTGTGAATCTCACAGCAGCACAGATCCTCTCCAAAGCAGATTTAATTGGAGGTAAAAAGGCAGGAATCCTATGAAAAAGATATCCCTGTGGCCATGTAAATGTGAGGAGTAAATATTTCACTGACAGAAAGGCTCCAGTGTTTGTTATTCCATGGAAATCTGCCTATAAACTACGATAATACCTCAATAGATTAGTTTAAATTCACCCTTAGAGAAATTTTAATTTCAATGTTACTATTGTTATAATCTGGGGGTGTCTCCCAAGATGGAAATGTCAGTAGAAAAATAGGGGACCATCTGAGAAACTCATCTAACAGGCAATTTGGGGGCAAATATATATAAATATATATATACACACATATATTTATATTCTGCTTTATATAGTTTAGCACTAAAATGTATGTGAGTAATACCTAAGAACATGTCTATTTAATTTTAACCAATGGGTTATGGGAATCATCAAAAATCAAACACAATAAAAAGGAACAATATTTATGGCATTTTTAAAGCCTATTCTATTATTGGTTAGTACTCCCCTCAATTGTTTAACTGCAATTGGTTCCACTTTCTCAGTGTGGATGATTTTTATACATCTGAGTTAAAAAATAATGCTGCTTGCAAGTGAAAAGTTAAAGACCAAGACAAGGCCTATTAGAATAACATTACACTTTTTTATTCCCTGCACTTATTTTGTCAATTACTAATTATTTCCCTTTTCCTATGCAACAAAATAGAAGCCATAAAATCTTTGATTTAATGAGAACTTCCTTACCAAATAGCTACTCCAACTCTGCTGAAGGCTTATAGGTAATTTATCTGCCTCAGTAGGCAGTGACCTTTCGTGAATCGCAAGTCATTCCTCACTCCTAATGAGATGGACCCAGATGCCATCCCACCTCTGCACGGCCCCTCCTTCCTCCCTCGTTCGAGCCCGCACCGCTCCCGCGCTCTGCCCCCCAGCTTCCCGCAAGTGGGCTGTGATTAGTCCCTGCGTGGTGCGCCCGCTCCCGGGTTGTGGTGGGGGGGGAGTCCCTCCTCCTCGCGCGCCTTCGTTAAGCTGGCTGAGCACCGAGTGTGCTTCTCTCAACGCCCCGAGGAAGAAAGGGTGGGGTTGGGAGAGGCCGAGATGAGTCTCACGATTGTCTGGGAAGTAGAAATAACTTCCTGGCGCCTTGGGAGGCCTCGCTGCCCACTCTTCCCAAGCCACAGCCGTGGAGGAAAGAAGCGGGTGCTTAGAAGGCTGGGTGAGGCCCAGAACCTTAGCAGCGCAGGGCGGTCCTGCGGGCTCCAGGAGGTCTGGATTGAGCCGGCTCCAGTGTGTACATTTATTTGTAAATTGCCTACATGTATTGCTGACTGTATATTATATTCATGTATGATATTATACACATGTATTACTACTTATATTACTCATTTATACATGGGACATTAATTATATCTATTACTGTACATCTATAGGTATTACTGTCTTGTTCCAGTATACTCAGGGCATTATAAAACTAATACAGAAAATGGAAGAAGCATGAGGTCAGTAATAAAGATGAATATAGGTTTTAATATTTTCTCCCTGTTCACTTCTGGATCTTCTTGTAAATCATCCTTTCTGGGGGTCCAAAGAGAGCCTGACCTATGTGCTTGTTTTGGTCCAAAGTAGATCACTACGTGGCCATAAGGAATGGTGTTAGGGGCTGGGGCCCCATGACCTCCCTGTATCACACCGTCCTCCATCTGGGGTGAAAGTCGGGGAGGTTAGTAACTGAAAGATCAAATTGTTCACCGCCCCCCCCGGCCCCCCACCTCTCCCCATTCCTGCAACATGTTTTTCATGCTATGCTTTCCATTGGCGAGAGTGGCTGCTGCCGGGAGAGTGAAAATATTTGCAGACAAAAAGCTCTGGAATTCCTTCCAGAGAGTTTGATGGATCTATCTTCAAAGTAGGTGGGCAATGGTGGAAGTTTTGGAAATGCAGCTGCAGGCTTTGTTGGCGCTGGCACAGGCCTTTCAGGAGGCAGATGCTGGCAACTCCAGTCTGGCCCATAGGGTACAGCCTGCAAATTCCAGATTGCCCAGGGCCTGGGGTCCACACCAGGGAGGACTTGTCCTTTCTCCTTAAAAGGTCAGAAAGGAATCAGAAGTGGTCTTTCACTGCTGCCTTCACCAGAGGAACACCCACCTGAAGGGAAAAGATGCGCACCTTGCAAATGCAGAAGTAGCTAGAGTGTGTGGAGGGACCTTGGAGTAACCTCAGCCTGAACATCTCCGTGCCTGATTTTGATTGCTTCTTGCTGCCACGTCTGTAGAGCATAAGAGAGAGTTGAAAATAACTGGCAAATCCAAGTGCATAAAAAATCCAATCTTTGAAATGTTTATTCAAGTGCTTTTTAATTAATATGTATATTCACAAAAGTAAATGAGGCTACCTTTAAATTAGTTTGAATGCCCGAGACTGAATAAAATAGACTCTACATTCGAGTCTTACAGATAATACTACATTTTTTTTTTCTGGAGAAAAACAAGAAACCTGATTCCTTCGTATAGGATATTTCTTCGTAAGACCTAGATATTCCTATTTAAATGCCAATAAAATAAAGATAGTCATGGGCAGAGAAATTGTGGGGTTTTGAAAATAATTTATTCATAAAAGAATAGAAGTCCTTGATGACTTGCTGCATTTGAAATAAGTAGCTCTCAAGACTGCTAAACGCTTGAACCTACGTCTTAGAGATAATTTTCTTAAAAAGTAAAACAAAAAGAAAAAGCCCCTACCGATGCAGTTTCTTTCTAGGTCAATGGTTTTGCTTTATTCACATGTCTGGGTGAGGCTGGCGAGTGCGACCTGCCAACGGAAGCCACTGGACTTGACACATTTCAGTGTCAGCTGTGGGATTCCTGCCTTAAATCTGTCAGGATGGCCCTGTGGCCACTTCTGCAAAAACCCTTGGGGACAAAATTTATTGTTATACCTCAATAGCTTTTTGTTCACCTCCAAAATAGGGGTCTGGGGTCATACTAACGATTGTGGAGAGACAAAATGCTCTCTCTATATTTTATTAAACAGATCTCTTAATAATTAATCAAATGTGAAAATTATTTTCCATCACTCTGACACTAAGGCTAAAGCCCTGGGATTTTTGTTCTCAGCCTGTTTCTGTTCCTTTTAAATTTGCCCTCGGTGGAGTCCCTCAGCTCCAAAGCAAGTGAGTAGAGAAAGCCCAATTTACCACCTGGCTTTTTAAACCATTATCACCTCTCTGGGCTTCTATTGGTGAAGGGTTGGGGGGCTTTGTAGGCTGTCAGATAAACACCTGAGAAAATCTGCTCTCGGATCGCCCAAGTCCACAGAGGGGCCAAGATACCACAGATAGGAACAACTCCGTGGATGTCCACCACGTGCCAGACCGTAGCATGGTGCCTCTCCTAGGGACAGAAAGACACGGCTCCTTCTCTCAAAGAGTTTCTGTGTTTCAGGGAAAAAATAGCTTGGTAAAGTGAGAGCTACCCTGTTCATCTCCGGCTGGGGTAAGAAGAGAACGCTGCACTGCTGAGGTATGAGCCCTGAGCTCCATTTCCAGGCATCCAGCAGTGGGGCTGGCACCATTTTCAGCCTCCACCCAGACCGGTTTAGAAGATGGGTGGTGTCTCAGGGCCCGAGTCACTGATAGATTAATACCAGATAAGGGACACTGCCAGGGAAATGCACAGCAAGCAGTTCTTCTGACCTTTCCTTACTAAAAGGTCAGAGAGAAATCAGAACTGGTCTTTCATTGCTGCCTTCATCTAGGAACATTCCATCTGAACGTAGAAGACGTGAGTCTTGCTAACATAGGACTAGGTGGTGTATTTGGGGGTGGAGGGGAGGGATAAGGATTTGGGCTCATACTAGGAGAGGGGGCTCTTGGGAGTGTGTGCGAGGTATGTGTGTGAATATGTGTGTAAGAGTGTGTGTGTGCACAACTAGGTAATGTGAAAGCCAAGTGGGCAACAGGAGCAGGTGAGAAAGTACAGAAGAGAAATGGCTGCTTGGCAGCAGCGTCAATATCCTCCCTCTGAGCACTAATTACGTTATTAAGCAAACAGACCAACACAGGGTCTGAGGGACGGAAACATGTATTTAGGATCCAGTCACTCTCCGCTTGGCCGTAAATACTCATGCGCGGTACACAGTTCTTTCCAGCAAGTGACTATTAGTCAGTTTCCTTAACTTCTCTTTAATTTACTAAGCTTGAGAAAGAGGAGTGTTGTTTTCCATGCCAGCCACTCTTGGAGAAGTCAGGTTCTCTACTTCAGTGCCGCAAGCTTTATCAGGTGTTTCTGAGAGTGGTGGCCAGAGCAGCACTGTCTCCCCAGAGGACACGCAGGAATCAGGAGGCATAGGAAATGGGCTCTGAGAGCGACAGCGTGCATCTTTCTGGGCTGCAAACAGCAGGCACTTGCTAATTTGACCTTTGCGACGCACAAGAACCCCAATCTCCTTTGATCTAGCTAAATCCAGCCTAAAGAGGTGGATGCAAACACAGGACTGGAAGAAACCAGGAACAACATGGAAAGGATTTGTATGCGTTGCGAATAAATCTGTTTTTTAGAAAAGTCTAAGAGGGGCTTGCAGAAGGAAATCTGCAGCAGGCTGAGCCAGCCGGGTGAATGGCAGAGAGAATAGAGGCTATTTGAATACTGATGTGGCCCTCACTTTCTTCCATTTCCATTAATGACATGCTCATCAAGGGCAAACAATGGGACCGGCTGCCGGCGCCTGTCACAGTGTGTGGGTGCTGGGATGCCAGGCTGTCATCCCCGGGCTGCATTTAGAGACCTGCACACTAATAAGAAGTGCTCTGTGCCGTCAATGCAGACAGGTGCTTCCGCGGCTGGGACATGCTCCATTCCCTTCCCCCTGAAACCCTCCTCTCCCAGCCCCCCTGACAGACACCATGAAATGCACAAATTAACAGCCCCATCATGTTGGGCTGCTGCTGCCTGCGGTGAAAGCAGAAAATCAAGTTGTCACCCAGGGTGCAGTGATAAAGCCACAGACTCATTTCTCTGTTGGTGCCCTGTAATAGCAAATGCCAGACAGCTGGATAGATGGGAGGCTTTAGATTAAGGCCTTGATGCGCTCTGGCCAGAGAATTAGTCGTTGCTGTTTCCATGTGGATGTTCTGTTCAAAACAAACATCTGGAGAAAGCAAAGTTTCCTAGAGCAGAAATGCCCTTTGCTTTCTTCTGGAATCAAAGAACACGGCCAAAAGAGAGTGGAGTTTCCTTTCCAAAAAACCCCATAAGATTTCAACTCTAAATTTGCTTGCGACTTTACCAAGGACTTAGAGCTATGTGAAGGTTAAGTTAGTCAAGTGTCGATGCCACGACCAATCTTAACGCAGAGAACAGTTCATGGGTCCACAGAGCCTGGAGCTACTGACACCCCATCCAGCAAGTCCTCCTCCTGCTGATGAAAAGGACTTTCTTCAGAATTTTAAAGAACCCCTCGAGCAGTGCTACACATCTTCATAGACTGAAGCTGCTTCTCGTGAAATAACAGATACAAACAGCCCTGCCCTCTGGGCACCATGGCCAGCTGGCTCTAAGCGTCTAGTGGTCCGGCCAGCCTGGGCTGACAGGGCCAAGAGCACACAGGCAAGAAATGGAGGGGCCTGAGCCCTTCAGACTCCAAGGAGTTTAATGACATAATGGCCAGAGAACTTCAACATAAAACAGGAAGAGCAACTAACGAAACTTACAACATAAAACCCCCCTCCTGTCATTTTTATAGTAACAGTAAAACACTTTATTGAATTTATGAGCTACCTAATGACTATGAAGAATGTAACTTGAATTAGAACCAACTCGGAAGTATAATATCAACTATAAACCCTTTTCTGTTACCCCATCCCTTCAGCTTTTTCGGTTCTCTTCCTTTTAACCAAGGGACATTGCCTTCCTCTGACTTTTGCCAGAGACAGAGTTCACAACTTGTTAATAAATCTTGACTTCCTCCTCAGCTCCTCAGCTGACAAGCCTTCAGGGGTAAGACATTCTCCGGGGCGACCATTCCCTTTCAAAGCCTCAGAGCCGTTAAAATGCATCTTAGCAAAGAAACCAGTTCGTCTTTTCTTTGCATAAAGCCTGTTAAATCGAGAGGGTCTCTGGAGACATATATCAGGTATTTCAATATCTGTAACTCCACATTGTAATAGCCTTTCCTAAATAGAAACTATAATCCCTCAGAAGTTTATGAAAAGGGTCCTCAGCCAGGGACTTGGCGTGTGGGTCAAGTTCCTAGTGCCGGGATGGGGGAACGCAGATCACTGAGCTAAGCGGAGTGCTAGGCTGTGTTTTCTGTTTCCATTTCACTCCTTAAGTCTTTCTGTTCCCCAGGGCTTTTCTGGAGGGGTAATAAAATAAAATGGGTGAAACAAAGCCATAAGCCAGTTAAGTCTGAAAGACATGTCATCTCATCTAAAAGGAAGAAACGGACCATTTCCACGCCTAAGGCTGACAGCAACGCCTGAGCTGGCAATAGCGCTATTCCATTTGATTTATAGAATAATGGGGTGACAAATGATGACAAAAATAAACTTTTACTGCACCGAACTGCTCCTGTGTTTATGAAATTTGGCCAAGTAGTGAAATCTTTTATCTGCAAGTTGTAACATGAGTAGGAGCGAGCGATTATGGTGTGGTAATGGTAATCCAGCTATGGAGGCTGAGTCAGTTGGAAATGGATTGAGGTAAAATAACTACCGCACCATGATAAATGTGAACAGCGCTTTGCTGACAGATGATCTAACAGGTGTTCATAACAACTATATAAGAGGATTTATTTATGACCAGCCACAGCTGCAGCACTGTAAATCAACTCCAGCAGCTGTACACCGCTGAAACCAAGTCCCTGATGGAGGACCCGTACAAGAGCCCAAAGAACACAATTCACTCCAGAATCTTAATCATCAAATAACATTTTTTTAGGCAATTACACCACAGCACAGAAATCATAATTACTTTCAATTAGAAAACAGAGCTGCCCATGACTTTTTTTTACAAAATATTTTTATTTAGGCCTTACGGTTTTGATGAGGCCTGAGCAACATGGAGGCTCTGGGGTCCAGGAGAGAGCACCCTTGGTGACGGCGACTTTGGTGTGACGCCAGTAAGAGGCCCTCTTACGGCGGCTTCATTTTTGAAGGCTCAAAAAAGCAAACCTTCGGTGGGGAGGATGCTTATTTTTTTTTTCCCCCAAACTTCTGTATTAGCCTTCCCTCGGCAGCACGTTTGAGCTCACACCTTACCCTAAGTTTATTACAAAAGGGAATAAGCATATAATGGTGAACTCTTTAGAAAGAGGGGTTTACGTTTAGGTGAGGGGCCCACCTACTTACAACCTATCTTAACTACCTTGCAAAGGCAGAATTTAACCTTTTTCTTTTTGTAGGTCATGGTCTTAACAATTCCTCACTGTTACCCATAGAGATGGCTGACCCTACTGTGAAACAAGAGTCCTCATTCACATCCTATTGATTTAAAAAAAAAAGTTCGTTCTTACATGGTTTGAGAAGATGCTCTTCTAGAGGGGAAAAAAGAATCAGAATCTTGGTTGGGGTACAGGTTGAGAGAGCTGATCTCCCTTCCCTCCCTCCCTCCCTCCCATATTCTGATTCCTTCCCCTTGGTACCCACTACACCACCCCCACCAGTTAATGAGAAGGGTGGGTTCTAGGCACCTCTGTAGCATGCGCAGTCTGTATTCGTGTCAGTCTCTGTAGGGCGCGGTCAGCTAACTGCCACGCAGCAGGAAGCTGAAGCAAGCTGAGTCATCCTTCCTGTGGCCACTGCGCTTGCGCTAAGTATACTAATGAGGTTTTAAAGTAGCGACCTATCCGATGCTGGCTCACAAGTCGCACCATCAGCGAAAGCCAATCACAGAGCGACACATGTTCTTAATCCCTATATAAGCAGACTGCTATAGGATTGCGGGGTCTTCCTTCCATCTTTTCTTTAACCAAGCTGTGCTCCAATAAAGTGTGATACGAGAAGAATCTTGCGTGTGGCGACTCGTCATTCTGCTGGTCGGAGGCGGCTCGCCGCAAGTCTCCTCTGACATGAATGAGCCCAGAATTATCTACTGGTTAGGTTTTCTAAATATCTCTAGGTCTCAGAATTAAGATTCTTTTACATTTAAGCCTGATCTCTGGCCCTCTAGGTTGTAAATGAGAAACCAGTGTCTCAGAATGTCACTGAAGACAGGTTTAGTCCATTGTAATAAGTCCCCATTTGAGTTGAGGGTTTGGGGTCTTCAGCGTGCATAACGAACCAGCTAGGAATTACGTGTTCATGTGACTATGTACATAAAACTGGCTCCAGAGAAAGACAAACATGAGGGGAGATTAGGAATTTTAGCATCACTTCAACTCAAAATCACTTAACCAGGAAAGAGATACCAATGGAACTTAATATTCTTTAGCTACGTTTAAGTCTGAAAAGACTCATTTTGGAACCTGCAATGGCACAGGAAACAATCCCCAAGGAAATATCTAAAACTGACCTACAAGCAGGAGACTACAACCAACCAACAAAGCCTGTTTCTGCTGATCTCTAGCTCGACGGTTCCTACCTTTCTTCCTGCCTCTGTGCGGTTCACAAGCTCAGCATGGCCCCATCCCTAACATCTCGGTCCTTCATTTCTTCTTTAAACTGCTGCAGACCACTGAGGTGGAGGCTTGAGGAGTGGCTCCAGGAGACAGAGACTTTGTGACAGGGGCAAGAGGAGAAATGAGGGCAAGGAAAGGAAGGGGACACTTCACTTCTTGGTGTGTTGTGGCCAATGCTGCTTTCCGTACAAAGGTATTTTAAAAGATTCTAAGATACAGCCTCAGCTGAGAACAACGTATTCTCCCTTCTCTCACTCCTGGAAACACTTTTCTAAATACTGCCCCACTTTTAAGAGCTAGCTTCATTGCCTTAGTCAAACCTTCTCAGATCCCTCTAGCCCAGGGATCCCTTCTTCCCCTAAACCCAATAGCTCTTACTGGTGGCAATTTGACAGCCATGCCACTGCTTTACAATCTTTCCCAGAAACCATTTCAGCTTCCAAACAGTGGTGTCCCAAGTTTCTTGGTCAAGTGATCATGTGGACTCCAACACGTTTTAGATTTTAAACATTTTGCACATTATTTACAAAAAACAGTTACATACAGTGGTCACCTTTCCAGGTCAGATCTTAAAATTCTGCTTACTCATAACAGTTGAAAAGTGGTAGAAAAAACCAAAGAGTAATGTTACCAAAATAGGAGGAGAGTAAAGCACTCATTTAATTGTATCAGATGCTCTTTGCTGGGAAGTCATATAAAGAAAGGAGGTAGAGTCTGTTAAGACTCAGAAAAGAATCTTCTGGTCCATCAAAGGGCATATTTTCCTATTAAACACAATTATACCATTCATCTAATACAACAACACTATCACAAACTTGATTTTTTTGTTTCTCTGAACTCTTGAGAGTGAAAGTGATCATGAAAACTTCCTGAGGTAACTGGCCAAGTTGGAAGGTAGGTGGGAAGGACAAAGATTAAAAAAAAATAAGCAAGCACATGGTGGGAAAGTAATTGTCTTTCAGTTAACTGACCTCCTGTTGATGGAGGAACAAAGCGTGCACCCTGTCTGGTCGGGTCATCTGGGAGAGGAGAGACGAGGACATGGGCTCAGCAGGCCTCTGGGGCTGACTCGGCACCTGGAGTGAGCAGGGGTCGGGGAGGAGTTGAGCCTGTATTAGTACGTAAGCGAGATTTGTTTACAAACTAGGGCTCCCTAACTTAGCCAAGTCCACACTGCCATGTCTTCATTTATGGCCAACTGGACTATAGGTTTCTTGGGGGACAGAGCACATCTTCTGTTTTCCCACATCCCTGACAAGGGTTACTGCAGTTTGTCATGCTCCACGGTGGACGCGGTCTTTAAATAGAAAGGTGATAGTAAGGCTCTGTTAATTTTCTGTTATAACATACGGCTTTTTATTCCTCCCCTCCCATTATGCAAAAGAGTTTTCCCCCTTTAAACAAAGTTTTCTATAAGGTCAGAGAGATTACAGAGAAGGAACAAAGAAGGTGAAAGATCTTAGGTTCTCCTTTAGCTGTTCCAACTTTTTTCAAGCCTCCCTTTGTTATTTGTCATTCTGGATTCTTGTCTTCTCTAATGTTAACATTAACAATTTTTAAAAAATATCTTTTAAAAACATTTTATTTACTTTTGGCTGAGTTGGGTCTTGTTGCTGGGCGCAGGCTTTCTCTGGTTGCAGCGAGCGGGGGCTACTTTTCGTTGCGGGGCACAGGGCTTCTCCTTGCGGTGGCTTCTCTTGTTGCGGAGTATGGGCTCTAGGCGTGCGGGCTTCAGTAGTTGCAGCATGCGGGCCCTAGAGCACGTGGGCTTCAGTAGTTGTGGTGCATGGGCTTAGCTGCTCCGCAGCATGTGGGATCTTCCCAGACCAGGGCTCGAACCCGTGTCCCCTGCCTTGGCAGGTGGATTCTTAACAACTGGGTCACCAGGGAAGTCCCAACATTTAAAATTTTAACCACAGAAACACAAGTTACAAGGGCAAACTTTTCATAAGCTTACTATAAAGTTATTCAAATGTTTGCAAATAGTTATTGGGAAGGGCAAGTATCCGGTCTTTTAATTTGATCAGTTCATTATTATAGTCTTTTCAGAATAAAAACATTCTCCTTTTCTTATAATAAAGCAGATGTATTGTGATACCAAAAATGAGGCTGTCTGAAATATACTATGAGAGCCATTCTTCAAGATTGGTGTACATATAATGTCCCATTAAGTGGGCATTAAAATGAAAAACTATAGCTGGAATTAAGAATGCAACATTGACTAACCTGACTCAATGGAACAATTTAAAAGATAATCATGGATTATGATAATGTTAAAGGAAAACATGAGGCCAGGAGCTCTGAATCACTGTACCAAAGAAAGGTAAAAAACAACAAAAAAACCCTAAACCTTAAACTTAGGACTATGGTCATTTCTCTAATTTCACTTATGGGAAAAAATATTTTAATGATAATAAGCTACTGATATTCAAGTGGTTTCAACTGTTAGCATACCACAACATATTAATTTAATATACATTTTAAATCTAAAAATTAGCAGTCAAAATTACTATCTTATTCAAAGGTAAAATCCTACTGAAATTTTCTTAGTTTTAAAAAACAGACAAATGCGTGATCTATTTTCAAAGATGAGTGCCCCAATTTAAGGAAAATAAAAATCTCTACATCACAACATGCATTTCCCCCTCTGCTTTGATGACAGTAAGTCCAAATACGTTTTTCAGAAAATAAGTATTTAGCCTGTCAAATTCTTTACAGTGTTTCAAAAAGTTAATTGACTTAAAAATCCGAAGTTGTAAAGCCCTAAGAAATAGGGTTAATAATGGAAATGCCAAAGGGCTGCAATTACAGAGGTGCTTCTTGGCGTGAGTACTATCCCAGTATGCGTTTCTCCAGAGTGAAGGAGAACATGTGCCTGCCTCAGTAATACCTCCTGCAGAGTAACTGCTGCATTTCAGGAGCAGGAAATTTTAACAAGCTTGTTTGCTCTCTCCAGCTCACAAACTTAAAAATCTAAATAATTTTTACAGCCCGAATGTTCCGAGAATGATTTTTCTGTTTTTCTTTACTCGTTATATATGTTCTACAATGTTTCAATCAATGTACCTTTCTTTTTTACTTTCAAAAAATCATTATGTGGCTCTATACAAAGGGAACTGTCTTAGAGCCTATTATTAGCTTGTATCAGAAAGGTAAATACAATTTCAACTTTTAAAAGTATTAGGAAGAAGTTTTCTGATTATAGAGCAATCAATAAAAACAGTACCTTGCCTAAGTTAGCAATAAAATACTCTAGGGCAAAGTGCTAAAATGTTGATCATATAACTAGTTTTTAAGATTTCTATCATTTAGTTTATATTAGTTAGTTTCCAAAGGCATCAGTCAGTCCATCAAAGTTGGGCATCGAGATTTGTAAAGAAACAATGAGTTTCAAAGAATTTCTTCAGTAGTTGTAATAGGCCTTGTAATCAGATCTCTACTAAGAGATCAAAATTGTACATAAAGAGACATGAAGATTTTTATTTTTGTTATTAAACATATCAACTTTTTTCTTGAAGTTAACTATGACATAAGTAGAAAATCTACCTGGTTTGAAAGTAGTTTTTCTTTCACTAACTAAACCCCATTGTTTCTCTGCATTATATAACACTCAAAATATTTATTTTAAGGAAACCTCAGCATATGAACTTACGGATTATAAACAATTTCTCATTAAAAATGCAAAGACAAATGTTATTCAGGTGCTAGTTTATTTACCTTATTATTCAGAGATAATTTCATGATGACCAGTTACAACACCAGGAAATTCATAGAACAAAATTTTACAGACAAATCGTTGCTTTTGAATTTAATTCTAAAAAAGTATGCTATCCCATTTTCACATACCAAGCTGAGAGGCCATTTATACTATTTCTAGGCTAATTTTTGCTTCCTGCGAGAGGGAAGATGATTTACAATGAACTTTAAGTATCTAATTCATGTCCATCATTGTTGAAAAAGAGAAGGGAGCCGAGAAGGCCAGGAGTAGCAGGACAGAGAAAATGCCACATGGATTTAGGAGTTGGGATCACTGACAGTAAAATATATGTTCTTTGGTTAGCAAAGCGAAAAGGGGGAAAGTACTGCATACATGATAGATACACGCTAGCATTCTAAAGCAGGAGACAAGAATGTCCAGAGTGTATTCTTCCCCCACTGCCAGATGGAAGGGCTATTATTATAAATGAAAGGCAGCAGTAGTGGATGCCAGGCACTTTTGTTGTGTGCCAGATTCTGAAGTCCAGATGTGAGCAGGTTACCCCTGGGACAGGACAGGCTTCAGCTCCCGCAGCAGAAGAGAACCAATCACAGTTTTCTCAGTGTTTATGATAAGCTGGGCTGTAGAGTCTTCCTTCAGTTCCACCGTGACTAGCATCAATGACCCACTGTGCACAGTTTTAGCTGCAAACCTGGAAGAAAAAAAAAAAAAAGAGAGAGAGAGAGACCTTTTATCATGAGGGGAAAGAAGGAGACAGCATACATTCAAATAGGTTTAAAATAACTCGTTTTTTTCTCAATAATTTATTACAGGTTCCCTACTGCCAGAAACCCAAAGCCAAGCATTCTTCTGAAAAATCAATAAACTGCCCAGCACCATGCTTACCACAAGCAGGTAATTTCAGTGTATCTTTGGAACAGAACAGAAAAAGGAATTCTATTTTACTTATTAGTTTGACCAATAGACGCATGTGAATAATTCTCTATTACTACATATTTGGGAATCATTTATTCATTTGATATTTAACATTTCACCATGCATAGTGCCATTTAAAATAAACCACTCTATTTTTATCTTTAAAACATGTTAAGAAAAAGGTACCTTTCTCAAAGAGCTTGAACTTTTAATTCCTCATCTGAAAATGATTATGCAAGACATTAATTTTGTGTGCATTATAAACTCTTCATAAGTTTCAATGAATTCAGACATGTTCAATATTCAGCTTCAATCTCTAATGTTGATGACATGTAACAGAATCACGTGAGAGCCAAGTGCAACACCCTGCTCCCTCCGCTTGTATTTTTTTTAACGTTCATAACGTTAGATCTTCTTTCTGCTTTAGAATGTAAAAGAGGAAACTTGAGGTCTAAGGCTCCATTACTAAATTCCGAGACACGAAGAACCTACTAATTACATGAAATTAAAAGCAAAACTAGCCTTTTAAGCACTGCAATTGACTGCAAAGCCGTTGGAGGCACAATGAACTTCTGTCAATCCTGCTAATTCATTCTGCCTGCACAGTTGAGCCCCAGAGACGGGAAGAGGGTGGTCCCCTCCTAGGCCTCCATTTTCCACGTAGAGCATGTTCCACACTTTTGGGGGGACGGGGTGGGGGACGGGGTTTGCTTGCAGGGATGACTGGAGAAAAACAAAGTTGCTGCGCATGAGCTTTTGAAAACACTAGCAAGTGTAGAGCAGGTCTGTGACCTGCTGTGACCCCACTCTGCAGGGCTGATCCCCTTTCCCCTTTCTGGAGGACACGTGTCTGAATCTGAGCCATCTGCCTCAATCTGCGCAACATCTTCAGCCACAATGGCACCCAGTTAGCCCTGACAGCAGCTCACAATACATAAAAATCAGACTGCTGCGCTGACAGCGCGCTGTGGCCTATTCAAGAGCCAACCAACTGGTCAGTGTCTCATGTCTGACAATTAGCATGGGCCTTGCACAGAGCCCACGGCGTCCTCGGGGATCTGTTTAATTACCATCAACATAAAAGAGGGAGTTTATCAGGAGACACTCAGAAAAACTTCACTCCTGACTTAATTAAAATATTAGCCACTTAAGCAGGAAGCAGATTCTCTTTAAATGAAAAGTAATTTTTTTGAGTTTTTTTAAAAAAATGACATCAAAATCCCATAACATATTAGATTCTTTCTTTTTCTTTTCTTTTTTTTTTTGTGTGTGGGGACCTAACAAGCCATTTTTGGCCTAAATCGAATCATGAAAATCAATTTTCCAACAATAATTAGAATAATGCATCAAAAGCAAGACAAATATGCTAATTTTACTAAGATGAACATATTATCAACACTTTTAAGTCGTGTTTTAAAATGTTAGTTAATGGGTGGTAGACAAAGTGTGTTAGAAACCTTCGTAGACATTTATTTGTGTACTCGCTCCAAACATGCTGAAGACTTGTAAGGAATCTGATAGAGCAGTTTTTCCACTGAGAGAAGCAACTATAAGTAGAGCCAGTTTAGGAACAGAAATCATACCAATGTTTTTAAAGAGGTTTTATAAAGCTCTGGACATACATACCCATTTGCTCTTTTGACGCCCATACACGAGATTAGGAACTAGGCAACTCAGCTGCCTCTTTGAGAGAACACAAGATCACCAGCCCTGAAATGACCTCTCTTTTCTATCACCCCTTGCAGGTTTCTGCATTTCTTTTGTCCAAATTTTCGAGGTTCTTCTGCTTCATAGGAGAGCCCTGTTTCTGTATTTCTGTTAAACCATGTCACCAGATGATAGATACTAGGTGGCTCTATTGTCTCACCCATTTATGCAACTTTCCCCACAGATGTGGTCATCACCAAATCTTCATTCAACAAATATTTCAGCAGAGGTCCCTATTTCTGACAGGGTTATCATTATGTCAATGATAGTCTTTATTTAACTTAACACTTTTGCCTTGGGAACACGGAGAAGAAGACTGTGTCTGAAAAGGAACGCAAAAGTTCCTACTGACTGTTGACTGTCAGGGTTGCACAGCCCCAAAGCACATTTTATCTCTTTTCTATTAAAACTTAGGGTTGATGTTACAATAATATAAACTCAGCAGAGATAAATGTCAATTTTGATGTCAGTATGTTTACAGAGATTAAAACTAGTGTCTTGTACCTGTTTTAAAAATCCTAATACCACAAAATGCTCAATACTGGAAAGAATAGGGGCACATAAGAGGCATTTGCTTACACTGCAGTGGAAACACGCTAAGCAAATCATCCTAGCAATAAAATCTGTTACCTGGTGTGAAAGCTACTGCCTTTTAACTAGGTCTGTATGTTCTAATGGGCACAAATGATAGAAGCAATGTTTTAAAGCAGAAGACCAGAAGATCAGATGTTCTGACATTCTCATTTCACAGTTCAAAAAGGATGTATTTAATTGGAACACAGCATGATTACAATTGGTTTGTTTTGGTCCATGAAAGCAGAAGCCACCCCCTCCCCCCAAAATTTATTAATCATTTAACTTCCAAACAGGCTATTTAAAAGATAGTTTAAAAGATAGTTATGGAAAGAGTACTAGTTGGTAAATAACAAATAGCTAGCTTTGGGATGTAAGAAACACTGATTATAAAGACAGCTTGGGTCAAATACCTGCATATTAAATTTAATGGCAGACATAAGCACCTTTGTACTTGGCCTCAAACTAAGATCACACTGACAATTTTTTTTCCAGAAAATCTGTGAAGTTTTTGATCACTGTAATGATAATAGCAGCTATCATTTATTAAATGCTGTGTGCACTGGGTACTAAGTACTTCACTTGCATTACTTCATTTGATTCTGAGTCAGATCAATCTGTAGGTGAGGAAACTGAGGCCCAAAGATGTTGAGAAACTCGCTCAGGGACATATAGCTAGTGAATGGTTGAGCAGGAATTTGAACCCAACCTTTCTGATTCTAGATCACACACATTCTCTTAATACATGCAAAATGCCCTCTTAATATTTGTTTTTTAACTGTCAACAGGTAAATTAAGGTTTTTCTTATTTACCTAATATGCATATAATCTATTATTGTTCCAGAAACTTTAAGAAGGAAGATTTTTCTCTTCAAAAGTTGTGTACCTGATTTGTAATATTCTGTAATTCAAAGCATCTTGACTTGATGCTTTGCCACAACACATTTTAAAGTTCTGCCTTTAAAGATTAAAAAAAATAAACAAACATTCCCCACCCCCACTCCTTCAAAAGAGACACCAGCAATGAAAAATACAAAACGTTGAATGGAGCTGTAATGTAGGGAGGGACGACTGGGAGACCAACCAACCTCAAACACCAGTAACACCACAGATGAGAACAAATAAGTGGATGACAGTTACAGATGTATTGCCTATGTAAGATGGGCTCCATGTTATTAAAAGGATACCAGCTAGGTATTTTTCATTTTCATCCTACCACCAAGCACTCACTGTTTCTAATCACCAACTGAGAAGGTAAAACTGTTTGGATATATTTGTATTTCCTCTTGTTAAATGTCTTTTTGTCTATTGTCTCTAACAACTGACATTTAATCTTTGAAGTCCATAAGAATTCCTAAGATTTAAAGAAAAAGATGAAATAAGGTGGTTGCCAAACCTAAATCAAAGTATGTACTACTCTTCTAAAAAAGTTAACTTGTTTTAACTACTGACAAAATTATGAGAACAGGTCAAATAACGACAATGAATTTGAACAAATATATTATTTACGATGCACGGACTTACTCCTTCATGCACTTAAACCATACTTCTTTTAGATTTGTAGGAAAATGCCTATGGACCTTAAATGCTCTTTGTTGGAAGGAAAAGAATCCTACAACTCAACTGTTTTAATAACTGAAATGCTGATAGAACAACATGAATTAAAAAATATTTAGCTGAGAGGCTGCATCAATCTCCAGGGTATTCAGAAACATAAAACTTTTTTACGCAGAATCATATTTGCTACACTTAATGCAACAGCTCAAAGACATGCTTTTTCTTCTCTTGGATAGTCTTCCTGGTTTCTGATTTTTCTATTCTGAGTTCAATTTTCTTGTGTTTTCTGTTCTACTGGTTACCAGGAGCTGTGACAATGGCCCACTCAGGCTAAAACTTTTTTTTTTCCCACTCTGTACATGAAGCCTTCAATTACTGTCTGCTGAAGCAGACAGAATCCTATTAGTAAGAAAGACGATCACAAGATGCAGTGCCCTGCCCTAGCTATATAAAAATAATTAGTCCAAAGTTGACAAATGTGTAATGAAGTCGCACAATGACTATACGTAAGAAATACTGGTTTGAATAAGCCTCCTAACATTGAATACCAAAGCATGTTGATTTGGAGTATTATTTTCCAAAGGATTTAAAATGATAAATCCTTATAATTTTGAGTTAATATAGTATAACATTTTCAAAAGGCAGAGAATTTGTAAGTTGTAAAAAAAATCCCATTTCGTTGACTATAAAAGTGTATTTTGAAGTTAAGCTCATTACACTATTGAATTAACATTAAGAAAATATTTACATGTGGTTCAAGTTTAGAGAATTTATCCAAAGCAATGTATTTTTCCCTATTATTTTTAAAAAAGCCAGCAATATTGTAGTGTTTTCCTTTAACATTCTGATTAGAATAGTTAAAACAAAAAATAAACTACCATCAGAATTTAGGACTCTCTATTTTCTATTCTAATCTTTAGAATTGGTATAAAAAGTGATTCCCTACACTATCTTGTCAACGATGCATTCTCTTTATACAGGAAAGCTAAGAAAATCTAAGTGCACTTTCTCAAAGGAGATACGAAACATTCCAGTTATTCCAGAGCATTTTTGGTTTGTCTGTTTGGTGCGGGTGGGGTGGGATAGGACTTAACAGAAAACCAGAGAGTAAAACAAATAAATTCTTACCCCATTCTCTTTGATTCCTTATAAAATTGTCAACCCAGAAGGAAAATCATCAAGAATACCTTTCTTTCATTTTTACATGAAAACATTTATATATTCCTATTTGTAAAATTGTTGCATTGTAGAATATTACTTCACAAACAGTGGAATTAAATAAAATTTAAATATACAATGTTTTAAAGCAAAAATCAACTGCAGTTTGGTTATTTCTGAAATATCCAAATATGCCGCCTTCTGTGTAAAAATTAGAGGTCCACATTTGCTTTTCAATGAATTGCTGCTCAGAGCCTGCAGAGATCAAAGCAGTCAGATAAAAAAGCAGTGCTGCCCTCTAGTGGACAACCACCAATGTGAGAAAAACTCTGATCACGAAATAGGTTCCACAAATCTTAGTCCTGGTTTGAGATGCCAATTTGTTTTTTGTCTGTTTATTTGTTTGTTTTTTTTTTTTGGCTGTGACACGTGGCTTGTGGGGATCTTAGTTCCCTGACCAGGGATTGAACCCCGGGCCCTCTGCAGTGAAAGTGCCAAGTCCTAACCACTGGACATTCTCTCCAATTTGTCATATTATAGAAAAGACCGAAGCCTGGCATCTTTATATTAACAACTGTTTGTACAAACTTTTGTTTTAAGACAGATGAAGTATGGTGACTATAGTATCAGGCTTATAAAATTAGGGCACCAAGCCATCAAATGTCATTCTTATCCATTATGGTCCTTCAAAATGACCCAGTATTTAAATATTCCATAGTTATCAGGGGAAAAGAAATAAAACAACTAGCAAACAAAAACAATAACCCAAAGGTTGATCAACCTAAGAACCAAAAAAAGGAAAATATCAAAGACTCCCACCAAGAAGTAACTATGTCATTCATGTTTCTAACCCCAGCAGCAACAAAATCTGTCACAAAGGTCTTCAAAAAATATTGAATGAAGGAGTTACACAATATAGATGTTTTAGGATAGAAACAATGGTATATACCAGTATTTCCCCTATTAATAACCATAAACATGTATACAACAGTGATTCACTGGATGAGTTTAAGGACTAGAAATGAAATAAGTTGTTCTTTACAACTACTTTAAGTAAAAAAAAATTTATTTTAATCCTAAAACAATAACGGTCTTTAAATGTGTTGATAAATTAAAAAGTTGGCTACTAGGTTGCCATGGATTCACAGTTCCATTCACAACACCTGATTTTTCTAATAGTTAAGGACCTAAGTAACAACAGTAAAACAACATTTATTCTGTAAGGATTGTAATTATTCACAGGTTGTATATGTTCAAAATTTGCAAATTAAAAAAGTGACAGGATAAACAAAATCCAAACCATAGATTACGATATACAGGGGGAAAAAAAGAACGTAAGTACTGAATACAAGTTAATGAAAGCTGTCCTAAGGTCTTACTGAATAAGGTAAGAACTAAAATAGAATCGTGGCAGAGACATGGCTTTCTGTTTTCACTCAAATATCACCCCTTATAAGGTCAATTTGTTGTTCACGAAAGGGAAAAATAAGTTTGTTGTATGACAACTGTTTTTAACAATACTACTGTATATGAATGTCAGAATTCCTGAAACTGGGTTAAAATGTAAAATGTTGAGACTGCTGAAAGGCAAACTTTTACTTATGGTCTAAGACTGTTTCAGAGCTACCACTGTAATGTGCTACTCTAGTTAACAAAAGACTTTCTTGGCTGGAACACACTGGATAAAAAGAAGAAAAACCTAAATCAAACATCTTGTTTACTGATGTTCCTGAATGACTAACCTGTAAAAAAGAAACATAAACACAGAAAAATATATTTTAGAACATGCCATGTGGCTAGCATTAACTATGAACTTTTGGAACACTTATCTGCAACCACTTGGAATACTGGGTCCTGCCCCAGCAGTCCTGAATCTGAGTTTTTGGGTGTGGGTCCCAGGAATCTGAGTTTTACACAAACTCGCACATAGTTCTTTTATACAGAACAACGTTAGAGATTTTGAAGGTATAGAATTTTTGGCTTCTGCATTTTGGTCATTTTTATTCATTAGTTTATCAGAGGACAAGCAATGTAATTAAAGCAAATGCACCTCAGTTTCTACACTATTGAATACGAATCTCCTTCATAAACACTTAATTTCTTTTTTGGAGGGACACACGAAATTTTTTCTGGCCCGGGATAAACCTAGGATTTCCAATGCTAGTCTCTCTAACCTCCCCTAAAACACATAAAATCTTCACCTTTTAACTTTTCCGTCTATTCATATACTGGTTTACTGTTGTTCATTCTGCCCTTTGTATATACTCTATTAATATTGTTTTAAATAACGTGTTTCAAGACTTTCACAGTGTCTCACATTCTTATATGTGAGTATCTAACATAGGACATGAAGATGTTCGGCTATATATTTAATAAATGCTTTTTATGATTTTTTTGATTCTGACTTCTCTATTACCCCTTATCATGTGGTAACTGTAATTTGGAAAACAGCAGATTGGCACAATGACCATAACTCTGTAGATCTCAATAAGATGGCTTTGTTCTCAAAGAGCAGCTTTTTCAACCAGTAAGTACATACCACAGAAATGAAGATAAAATTAAGTCTTTCAATAGTATACTGGCTGGCTTTCTGATGCTATGGTTCATTTAGAAAATCAAAACTAAATGTCACATAATCTGAAAGTAGTTCTACTTTCTCAACTGATCTTTGAAACCGGTTAACTACGCTGAAAATGCTCCTGGTTTTTGAATTGAATTTCATAAAACTTGTGCTCCTTTAATTGACTTTTTCTTAATGGCGGTATTTGCTGCTAATGTGTTAGGAACCATTTTCTCTTACGTATTCAATTAAAATTTCTACTTTATACTGTTACACACTTCTACATATTAATGAAGATTCACTTTTTCTTAGCTAATTCTTATGTTAAATACTTTTTAACTTGGTATTTAATGTAAAAAATATTCAAATTGTAAAGAGTAGTAGGAATATATTATCCTAAAACTAGACAATGGGAACTTAATTCATTGAATGGTCAGAAAGAATATTCTAATGCTAATTAAAAAGTCCTCTCAGAAATGAAAGATCCTGAAAAATTAAATAGAACATAGGTAGGCCAGCCAAGAATAACTTATTGTACTGAAAATTTTAATTTCTTAAAATACTAATGGTCAAAATGCTTTTCAAGCTTATTGTTTTTTTATTAAAAATGATTACCATTAATAAATACAATAATGGTTTTGGTCCTATTTTTCATAAACTCAAAAAAGCAACTACCACAGAAGAATAGAGAAGTCATTCAAAAATCTCATAGAGATTTCAGTTTTATTACTAACAATTAAATCATATAAAGGCTTAGATATATAAACTCATTCATCCCACAGGGTAATCCCCTACTGAACACTGTCAAAAACATTAATACAATTCAATAAAGTGGTAAACTGTTAATTTTTGTTATTATAAACAGTAATTGCTATTTCATTTTAAATGAAATTAAGAAAGCTATTGGTACAGACTGTACTACCAACTGTTTATTTCAGTTTTAACTTACTGAGCATAAAAGAATGGCAAAAAATGTTACATTTGTGGGATAGTAATTTTTGTCAATATCTGTATGAAAACTACAAATAACTCTAGGTATTTATTGGAAGGCTTCTAAAATTTAAGACATTATTATAGCCATACCTTACTATAAAAGAAGCAAATGTAAAACATTTTCAATAAGTACAATGAGACTTGTGAGGCAGGTTAAGATAGCACAGCCTATTTAGAATTATATATAGGCATTTTATTCACTTTTGGCTCATTTTATTCACTTCCGGCTCCTCCACCAAGTTACAGAGCCAAATACCAGGCCACTGTGATAAGGCTGGACTGGAAAAGTGTCAACACATTGCAGAAGTGTATGAGGACCATGGCCATTAAGTATAAGTGCAAACTCTGCACTCCAAAGGCAGATAGAAATGGTTCCTAGCTGTGTGTCTCCCCTGCACTGGTATGGATAATTGAGAATTGACTGTAACTTAATCCTGTGAACAGGCATTAAGTTCTAAACCACCAAGACAAGTTATAGGCAAACTTTATGCTTTAATAAGAATTATACAACTGTGCTAAGTGTCTTACTTAGTTTTTTTCCCAATAGGAAAATGGCTTTCATATCAGTTGGTTTTGAGAAGGTAATCTGGCTATTTTCTTCTAAGAAACAAAAACCTGGAACACTGTCATTGCTTTCAGAAAAGTTAAAAACCCGCATACAAAGCAAAACAAAAACTTAATTAGAAGTTCCAACATAAACAAGGGTTACCCTATGTTGTTTTGTCTACTACAAAGGAACATATTAAAATAAGAATGAAGTATTGCTGGATACTAGATGTGTCAGGTAAAATTTCATACAGCATAAGCTAAAAGTTAAAGTTGATATACAATATTTTGGTGTTTTAGTAATTTCAATAATTCAAAGGATCCATAAATAAAACAGAACAACTTCTGCTGAAGAAAATCACTCAGGAAAGTGAAAAGAAGTCTTTAAAGCAGAAAACAAAACAAGGAAGACTTAGAACCAAAAATTTTTACTAAAAGCCTTCTTTTTGTTCATTTTTCCCCTATTGACCAACACTAACTGACAGATAAGGTGTATATTTGCATGGCGGTACCAATATGATGACCTTATATCCATTTTATTATTTTATCACCACCCTATGTGAGATACATAGGGCTTATCAAAAATTAAGACATGGAAGCATCAGATCTCTTGAGCAACTTACTTAAGGACCTCCTCTTCGCAAAAAAAAAAAAAAAAAAAAAAAAAAGGCACAAGGCAAATTTGATTTTTGACTAGTACATGCAGTTTTCATTCTGTCATGATTAGTAGATGAAGTTAGGCAACTCTGTAATGGCAGATCAAGACTTGAACTCAGCTCTTCTGATGTCAAGTCCAATGTTCTTCCATAGATAACAGAATTTCATTTCAATCACCTTCTTTCCCTGCCATCAATTTCCAAACAGATGAGGTACTTAAAGCCCATAAGGAGAAGTTATAAAGCCCAATAATGGCAGAACTGAGTCTAAAAAAATCCATATCACCCACAGAACTCTTTATATGCGGCCTCTCTTGCCCCTGTATTAATTTAAAAATACATTTTTAAAGGGTTGAAGGCGTTCTCTTTGATTTTCAATTTATTTCCTAAATGTAATGGTGGAAGTATGCCATTGGCAGTAGAATGGCAGAGGAATTAAAAGATAGTTTGCAATGAATTCCTTTAAACTCACAGAGGACTAAGTAACAACTGCATGTTTATTTAAGGAGTAATTATTTTACTTTCATTTCAAGCCACTAGCATTCATAAGGATACAAAGAAGGCACATACTAATCACATTTTCTGTTACCTTTAAGGACAAATAACGTGGACCTCATGTTTTAGATGGTTGGTGGTGAAGATATTTCCTGGCCTAAGACACAGAAGCTGCATTTGGCCCCATGTTGGTTGTCTAGCAGCTCCTTATTACTGGAAGCAGCCTTAGGGAATTGCTGTCAAAAGGAAATCTATACCCAAACGTCCCCCTTTTCAAGTAAAAAAGTCCAAATCCATTGCTTTATAAAACAGTTCTTCCTGGAATTCACTGAATCTGGTGAAATAAGAAATTCTCAGCCATATCTCACACAAGGTACCTTTACAAATCACCAAGCTACTATAAAATGCAGGTATACTATCTGTATCTTTCAGGAAAGCCCACATCTGTGTACTAAGGATTGTATGAAATAGGGAAGAGGGCCTTAATCCAAACCAATCAATCAAATGTATCATCATAAAAAAGGAGGGGCACATATATGTTTAGCGGTTTTTATTTTCAAGGAAAATTATGAATTGAAAAGTATAGATTTATACATGTAGACAAGTTATCTCCACATCACGTGTCAGTGAACCTACCTGTGTATATTATCTTGGCCAGAAGGGACTACACCTACGTTGGCTACGTTTACAACCTTCTGAAGGATCACAGAGGAAGTGAAATTCTGCGGTGCAGCAATAATTACAGTAGAAGTTTCATTCATTCCCGTTAGCATTCCTGTAAGAGCAAAAGGCGGCTCCCTTTTACTAATTTCTTTATGAAAATTACATTAAACAATTTAAAATTCATAGCCAAAATTTAAAAACTTTTTAAGAGAAGAAATACCACTTCAGAATGTAATTTACAAGATAATTTTCATAAAATTAAAATGAACTGCAACTGATTAAAAAATTTTTTTAAATCCTCGTTTGTGTTGAAAAATGTGTAAAAATGCAGTCAAACATCACTCTTAATAACCTGATTTTAAATACTAAGATTGATAAAAGCATAGAATCACAAAGATAAAATTCCAATTTCACTCCCTTTAAAATATACACAATTAATTTGGGCTTTATAAACTATTAAGGTTTTACTTTTTAGGAGTTTGGTTTTTTTCCCTTCTCCTTTTCATTCAAAGATCTCTCTTACCAAATGCTGCTTCAGAACAAATCAAAGTGTTTCTGGAATAACTAGAAACACTATATTGTTTCTATATTGTTTCTATATTGGTCTCAATATAATGGATCAAAGTTATCTCAACAGTGACTGAAAGTCACCGAACAGTTACGTGGTTCTAAAACATAGACAAGTATCTAAGCTACACTTAGTGATAACAGTATTTGCCTAGTAAGTGGAACTATGGTTACTGACAAAAACAACTGAAATTTCTGAAGCAAAAACATTTGAACACAAAGGAAACAATGTAAATTGGAAAAACTTAAATCCCAGAGACATTTCAAATAATATTTAAGAAAGAAACTAAGTTAAGCAAAATCATGAACAAAAACCATATAGAATTAACACAAGGCATGCCATTAATATCAGAATCTTATGTACAAATGTTCAAAGGACAAATTCAATAACATATCAAACTCTTGGAACAAATACTGAAATTAGTTACCCGGTTAAAAAAAACCAAAATAGTTATAATAAATGCCATCTATCTGGATCTGTGATGTAAGTCATTGACTCCTAACGGTATCTACTAAAAATGATTATCTTTTGAGACATATGATATGTGTACAATAGTTTATAAAATTTATGAAAATGGTAAAAGCTGATTTTATGTTTTCAAAAGGCCCTCCACCTTTAGGATTATGTATTTAATTTTGTTATTTATTGCAAGTACAACAGAAACATTTTAAAACCCCTATGATTTAGCAGCATGAAGACTAAAGCCTAACACTGTAAAAAGACTTACTTAGCTTTTAACAAAGAACAGTTTTTACTAACCACTTTCAAACTCGGGGACACTATGTTCTGTCTTAGACTGTATAACTTCAATATTAGGCAAAAGCTTTAAAAACCACACAAGCAAACACTGCTTTTAAGTAAAGCACAGTGGCTGCTGACATAACACTGCTGAGAGATGTGTGTACTCATTTAGGATTTAAACCTTCTCCATTAAGCTCTATTGAAGAGCAACTTCTGAATAAATGAATGCAACTATGTTTATGTTAAAAGCCTGTTTCCCTCCGCCTGTAATTAAAGGAAATGTTGTACAAAGCCAGTACTTTTGTCAAGCTCCTGTAAATGGAAAGATGGATAGCACTCAGAGAAGTGAATGCATTGCTTCATATTTAACCTTAACACTCTTGTCATTAATGGTTTGTCTAACTTGGTCTATAAGAGACAAGGTATTGCTCCACTGAAGTAAAATTAAAAAAAATCAACTAAACCATGCTTTTCAGAACAGAAGATTCATTATCGCCAGCTAATGTATTGGCATAAAGCAAAGTAACATGCTATCAAGTAAGGCACACATTCAATCTGCCTTCCCACCCCCCTTTATTTTTAACTCATGCTGTTTTATTGTTATAGGCAATTTGTACCACTCAGCATGACAGTGTAAACTGAATCAAGATTAATTTACATGCAAAAGAACACTTAGGAGAGCAGCATGGTAAGCAAATGTATTGTCTCGATTGCTGAGGTGGAAAAAGAACCTGGAAAGAAAAAAAGGTGCTCTAATTAAGGGGCATCAAATATGATTGCCTGCGGTGGTTAAGGGCCAGAAAATAGTGAATGTCTGGCCATTTAAAGAATTAGCATCTTGCTAGCTAGCAACCCAGAAGATGGAGGTATAAATCATAATGAAATTAAGTAGCCATTCTAGGTTTCTTAAACCAGAGATTTTTTCTAAATGAAAATATATCAGGTATTCTTAAATTAACGAGAAAGAAAAATATGCCAAGATATCATTAAAAGTTTCTTCTACAAAAACAGACTTCAAATACTATACAGCCTGCTCATGCATAATAAAGGTAAAGTTACTGGAGAAATATTTTAAAATTCTCAGATACAGAATTTGTTGCTTCATTAGAATTTACCTAATTTTGGTGAGGCACTGGACAGCACTTAATTTAGGTTAATCAGCTGTAATTAACTGCTAAAATGTAAATAAAATAAGAAAAGATTTTTAAAATTTCTTGTAAGTTTTAGATTTCCAATTTAATTCATAAGAAGAGGAAATTTGGAATAAGCAGTTGGCTTGGGTCTCTTACAATTAAAACTGCTTCAAGAAACGCAATTACAGTTTTAAAAGTAAAACAGAGATCCTATTGATAGTACTGAAATCATCCCAGAGCTAGATCATGAACTAACTTCGCAAGGCTCAAAACTCATAATAATGAAAAAAATATGGCTTCTGGTTAAGGCTCATAATATGAATACTCTGGATAACTTCAAAATATACAATAAACCAATCTTTTGTTTAGTACTTTGACTACCAACCTTATAAAAATGCATGTTTGGTCATGGAACTCTAAATGCAACAACTGAGAAAAAGTGATAGAGCAGGCTGTATATTAGGAATAAAACATTTCCGTTTAAAAAATATTAATCTAATATGTACAACCTGTTAGAAGTATTCTTATTTAATATTATATACACTTTTCAAATATGCACATCTGTATAAAAATAGAACCATATTTCTCATGTTTTTAATTATAATTTCTTCAGTTAAATCCCAGTTAATACATTTAATACATTTCTTGAGTCTTGAAATATATGCCCTGTGTAACGAGATATTAAGTGTGTAAATTCATTTTATTTAAAGTAGAAAAACAAGTTAAAGCTAGCATGTAATGATGCACGCAGACATTTCTTAAATTTATTGGCATTTTAACTTCCCGAAGTTTGCACTGATAAAATCTGAGGAAAGTGATTTTTATTCTGATTTAGAATTTTCAGTTAATGAGTCATTTATAGGTATCTTCTGCAAAATAAGCTAAGCTCTTCCTAGAGTAGTATAACAAATAAATACATGTGTAAAGTTGAGAATTGAGACCTCTATTACCAAAGCAGCTGAAATCTAGAACTAAAAGGATGCTATTGAAGACTTTAAACCTGCGGTAAATTTGTCAGCATCAAGTCCCATATCAAAGAATGAACTTAGGAGGACAGAAAGCATGATACAGAAATGCCAAGAGCCTTGCAAGGATTTACAAATACTCCATATAAACTAATTTTCAAATAGCTTTATTCAGAGTAGCCTTTCTGCTCTATTAAACATAGCGAACAGCTGCCAGATTTATTCAGACAAATAATCAACAACCATAGAAGTAAAATGGCAGAAGAAAAAGGAATTTTGGCAACATCTCCACAGAGGACCACAGCTGTTCTCCAAGCGCTCCTCTCTCACGTGATTACGGTTCTGTATGGCTAGTCAGGGAAAAAAATCCCTCAGTCACAGCAGAGCACAAAAAACTTGATCAAAATATCAAGTACATAATTCTAAACCAAAGTTGAGGAAGAGAAAAGATATATAATAATCTGCTGCTTTAGAAATACTTTAGCTGCACTTTTCAAAAAAGGAATATCCCCTTAACAATAAATGCGCCAAGGCTTTATTCAGTCCCTATGTGCCACTCACCTGGGTTTGCTGAGCAGGTGTAAAGCAGAGAGGCAGGCTTTAGCCAGCAAAGGGTAAGAATAGCAAATGTAAGAATCAATTCAATTGGTCAATAGAAAAATAAAATCACATATATGACTTTCTATAGCAATAATCAACATCCAAGAAAAGTAAACTCAAAGATGGATTTAGTCATTCTTTTTTATCACTTAAAAATAAGGCAGAATAAAAGGTTACTATTAATTTACAGTCGTGTATGAGATTTTCTTTGTGAGCTTCTTCTACAACAGGTCCTTCTGACGTTGTGAATTGCCAAGGTTCATAGTTTAAAAAAAAAAAAAGTCTCTGGCACTACATGATAGAGTGCCAGGAAGCAAGCCCTTCTCTTTATGTGTAGATATTTGTGTTTGCCTGTACTTTGTGAAAGCTTGACAGGTATGATTTAATGACCTCAAGATGAAGGGAATCTTTGATAACCCCCTCCAAAGGAAAAACTAGCCTAGATTCACATAAACTTTAAAACATTGCTGACTATACCATTTAAATATGTCCTAGTTTTTATAAATTCAATTCTTAAACACATAAAATGAGACAGTTGTTTTCCCTTATTCATACATGACAAAAATTGTTTTTATTAGAAAGTATGCCTAACTCTAGGGCAAGCCTAAGATATTAATGCTTTCATTATGCTGAAAATATTTTTTTTTTGGTGCTTATTTTAAAATGTTTCAGCTCTGATATAGCCTGACAGCATAGCATTTCTTCAATACAGAATAAGGTCAAAAGAAAATGGAGGTATTTTAATGCTATAATTAGGATTTTATTTTGAAGGGTAGGGCACTCTAATGTGTACAGGGAAAAATAATATTAGTAGAACACGAAAAACAGTTCTATAGTGAGAGGAAATACAGAAACATAACATGTATAGTGATGAGACTTTGCTAAGTCCCAAATTCCTGACATTTTCACTAATACAAAACACATGAATATATCATTAGATTGACAAACCAAAACTCCAAGATCTGAAAAGTTAATTAAGAATCAATTTATTATTTAAGACATATTAATCAATTTGCAAGTATGCCAGGAATGTAGACAAACATATACCTTTAAGGTTATTTGATAAACGCAAAGTATTAGCAAAAATTGGAAGACTGTGCATTGACATCTGTTAATGGCTATGTACATATGGTAATTTATTTTAGAGACCAGCGAGAGGAATGTGCACATGTTATTTGGGATGCCAATTTCTAGTAAATTGTAATAATCTCTCACCTTGCTCTTTCTTAAAATCTTTCTCTGACATGGCCACAGGTAAAAGCAGTTCTCCAACAGGAGGCTGAATATTAACACTGAAGCAATCATCCTTGGTACTAAGGAAAAAACACATTAAAGCTGACTAAATGCTTAATAAATAAACATTCTTCTTAATACTATGCAGTTAAATAGGTGCAATGAAAGCATACAGAGATCTGCTTGGCTTAAATATCACAGCTAAAAAAGGTTTGAAATATTTCTCAACACTATCTGCAGAGAAATACATCTGTTACCTGAACTAGAAAACGTGTATATATATATATATATATTTTTTTTTTTAACAAAAATATGCAGTTATGGTAAATATGACATAGAACTTTTAAAAATAGGTAAGCAGCAAGGGTATACATCCATTACTATCAGAGGAACACTTAATGCAGCTTATCTAGTAGAGAATATCTTATCTTCAATTTTGTAGTAAAAGTGTAGAAAATGGAGTGGCTTAGTCTTAAATAGTTAAGATATGTCTTTTAAGATATTAATTTTTAAGTAAAGAATAAAATGGAGTGACCATACTGTGTTAAGATATGTGTGAAAAAAATAATACCTCATCTGCAAACTTGCTTTCTTAAAACAAAACCCCTCATTTTCTAGTAGCATTATTCACTGACATTATTGAACATGTGGTGAAAGTTTTTCAAATTACAGGATACGAAGAATCTAGGAAAGGCAACTTTCTATTTTCATCATACAGAAAAACAATACTGAGTGCATTTATTTCATTTAAATCTCATGAAACTACTATCTTTATTAAAAAATTACTAAAACTGCTTTTAAAATGTTTTAAAATTACAAGTTTGAAGTTAGGTTGATGAGTGTATCAGTTCGCAATGTGTCTGGCTGCAAAGAAGCAGAAAATCCAACTGACAATTTCTTGAGAGATGGGTGCTTATTGTTCAGTGTATAAGTAATCCTGTAAGTTACCAGTCAAAGGCTGGTTCAATGGCTTAAAGATGCTGTTAGGAACCCAGGCTTCTCTAGCTTTCAACTCCGCTAGCCCTAGTGTGTTGGTTCTTATCCTCATGGTTGCCAGATGGCTGCTGTATCTTTAGGTACCACTTTAACATTCCACTGAAGAAGGAAGAGTGATGATGGAAGAGTAGTGAATAATTGAGCCAACTGACAACTAACTACATGATTTTTCCTACAATATATTCTTATGAATACATTCTTATGAAGACTGATCACATGGCTAAGATTCCTATTTCTGTACTACTTATTCTCATGTACTTCCTTGAAATAAATTTCCTATTAATTGAGGTAACAATACTGTAATATGCAGCATGACTATAAGCTGATCTCTTAAGGTGCAAAAGCCGATTATAAAAAGCCATGTGAGGTAACCAGAATTCAATCAGATAGCATTTTAAACGTAGATGGAATTATATGATGCTGAGAATTTGAAATTGTGCAGAATTCTGTCAAGTTCAAAAGTCTTTAAGCTTTTAGACAGGTATAAGGAGCAAAATAAATGCAGAATCCAATCAAGTATTAAAAAAAAAATTAAGCCAACTGAATCTGTTCCTTTTTATCAGGAAAGCAAAAGCTTTACTGAAAGTCCCAGGGAAGGAATTCTAGTTTTGTGTTAGAACTGGGTCTCATGGCCAGTGGGAAGATGGCTAGGGAGATGGGAATTGTGGATAAGAAACACCAAACATTAGGTTAAGAAAAATACTTTCTTGAAGGGTGGGGTAGGGACAAATATTAAAATATAAAGAAAGAAAAGAAAATCCACTTTGATTTTATGCTATTATATACTATAAACTTTTAAGCTGCCTTATTTTTTTTAAATGGAACAAGGTACGGACTAAAAAAAAACCAAAGAATGTTTTGAATTATTCACACATGGATTGCCCAAGGCAAATCAATAAATCCAATTTATTTATTAATTCAATAAACATTTAATGAATACAAACTTGATCCCATGTACTGTGTGAGTGTCTGGGGATTTAAAGACAAGTAAGATTGGCTCTTGAAGTTCACAAGTTTAGTGAGAGAGAAAGAAAGAGTTCAATTATGTTTATAACAGAAAGGAAAGTGCTATGTTAGAGACATGTAGAAAGTATCATAGTCCAAGGAAGAGGGGCTGATTAATTCTGCAGGAGAGAGGTAGAGATAAGTTTACTTCCAAAAGGAGGGAGAGGAGCATTCTAGGGATTCTACACCTATGTTTTGGGAATGGTGAGCAGTGTCGTGTGTCAAAACATGGGATTGGGGGCACACTGTAAGGAACAGCATACACAGCATGACCATTAGTCCCAGTTCTCCCATGGCAGTTGTCCTGGAATCTTGTTCAGTTAATGTCTCCTTTCACTCTCTGAAGTGTCCTGATTTGTATGACAAAGTGTATGATTTACTCTTATAACTCAGACAAAGGTGCTTCAAAGTTTCCTGGAAAAAAAAAAGGAAACTACCAGAGACTTCTGACATAGGAAAATAAATGACCCCATATGTATTTTATAAACTCTGCTGGCAGTGTGTAAAGCTGGAGTACAGGAGAAATCCAAGGCAGGTAAATCAGGAAGGAATCTAATTAACCGTCTAGGCAGGGGTTTTTAGCACTGTGTGTTTTACTTTAGTACATCATAACAATGATCCGAAGAGGTAGCTTCTGTTACCCCTAATTTATTAAGAGAAGTTAAACAACATGCCCAAGGCCACACAGCTAGTATGAAGAACTGAACACAGCAGCACTGGGATTTGAACCCAGGTCTATCCTACTCCAAAGTCAGCTATATAATGTCTGCTGCCATATATATATATTTTATTCCACTATACAAGGTTGCTTCCCTAGGGTGGGTAGCACTGAGAATGGGGGAGGTGCGGGTATTTTATAGTTAAAAGGGACAGATCTGGTGACGGATGGGAGGAAGAGACTTTGAACTGTCTAACGTGAATGACTGGGAGGATGACTTCCTCCACTGAAGAGGAGTTTTGGGGATTAAACAAAATGATTTGGATTTAATCATGTTTTACTTTGAGTACCACTGAGTTACCCAGGAAGAGATATTTAGCAGATAATTGGAAATACAGATCATGAATCAGAAAAGAGGCCAGGGCAGTATATATGAGTTTGGAAGTAACCAGAATGGTACAGGGAAGGGCTGAAGCCTTGTAAGTAGATAAGATCATGTAGGAAAAAAGCATATACCAAGAAGAAGGATAAGGTGGAAACCTGGGGAAGCCCTACATGTAAGTAAAAACAGAAGTGGTGCAACTTGCAGAAGAGCCTGGAAAAGAGTGGCTGGGGAGAAAAGGTGTGTGTCAAATACTGCAGGGAGGAATAAAAAGAAGCACGTGTAAAAGCTAGAGGAAGAATGCAGAACGCAGTGAGTTGAAGGTGAATGGAAAAACTGGCAGGGAAAAACATGGGACAGAAAGCAGCAGAAGCTTCATGAGGACGTAGAGGCAAAAGAAAAATGCTTAAAGAAACTTGAGCATAATTAAAGGCTGGTGCAACACAAAGAAATAGGGTAAGGTCTTAGAGGAGGTAAATGAGGTTGGGATTAAGAGCATAAGAACTAGGTGAATGGGTCAGCCCTGGAATAAAGGAGGATATTTCTTCCAAAAACAGCAGGGAAGGAGCTATTAAGATAGAAGTGTTGGGCTTCCCTGGTGGCGCAGTGGTTGACAGTCCGCCTGCCGATGCAGGGGACATGGGTTCGTGCCCCGGTCCGGGAAGATCCCACATGCCGCGGAGCGGCTAGGCCAGTGAGCTATGGCCGCGGAGCCTGCGCGTCCGGAGTCTGTGCTCCGCAACGGGAGAGGCCACAACAGTGAGAGGCCCACTTACCGCAAAACAAAACAAAACAAAACAACAAGATAGAAGTGTTGAGGGTAGGACACTTGAAGGATAAGACTAGGCTGATGTAATGGAAGGCTAAGTCACATTAAGAGAAATGTAAAGGCTGATAAAGGAGTAAATGGATAGGTATATATATCATGAACTAATTTAGTGTTAAATATAAAATTTTGGCTTCAAATAACTGGATAAATCAGTGTTCTCCAAAGTGGGAAAGGACAAGGCACTCCCCTGAGGTAGAAAATCCACTGATGAAAAAAACCCTATCAATTATTTTTATTTTTTTCTCATTCTATCTGAAGTTCTATATATATATATATATTTTTTTTTTTAGATGTTGGGGGTAGGAGTTTATTAATTAATTAACTTATTTTTGCCGTGTTGGGTCTTCGTTTCTGTGCAAGGGCTTTCTCTAGTTGTGGCAAGCGGGGGCCACTCTTCATTGCAGTGTGAGGGCCTCTCACTACTGCGGCCTCTCTTGTTGCAGAGCATAGGCTCCAGACGCGCAGGCTCAGTAGTTGTGGCTCATGGGCCTAGCTGCTCCGCGGCATGTAGGATCCTCCCAGACCAGGGCTCAAACCCGCGTCCCCTGCACTAGCAGGCAGACTCTCGACCACTGTGCCACCAGGGAAGCCCTGAAGTTCTATTTTTGTCTGTACATAATATCTTAGTACATACATGTTAGCACAGTGAGACACACACACAATACATATAGGGAGTGTGTAGTATAAATATTTTACTCAGACGTATACAATTTAAAAAGTTAGGGACCACTGGGTTAAATTACACATACTACACTATCTCTACTTATGTTTTCTTTTAGATTACGGGTGAAATGACCAGCCTTCTCCTTTCCAACACTCCTGAAAAGGATCCCATTTACCTCTTGGTTAAAGGTAGCTCTACAGCACTGATGCCCAGGGAGAAGGGTGTGAGAGCGGAGAAAAGAAGGGAAAGCAGACTTGCCTTCTAAGGCATGTATGAAAATCAAGGTGGATAAGCAGAAGGCTTAAGTTTGGGGGAAAAAGGTGATCCTGAAATGTCCCCACAGGCAAAAACTCATGTGTTAAGAGATAAATATATACTATTCAACTTGACTGGGTATGTTTCACGTTTGTTACTTTTGGGTAATGCATGTTTTATTTTCTGTGGTTGGTGAAGTGATTAACATGTAATGCTGTATGAAAAACGAAGGATATAAGTTCATCCAAAATGGGTCTTATGAGACAAATGTAATAAAACTGGAATATTGCTGTGGCAGACACTACTTGTTGCTTACTCAGTATTTTTTTTTACCTTTTTCTTCTTTACTGATATAATCCTGATTTTGTTCAGGTAGACAATGTGCCCACCGGAACACTCTCTTCTCAGGCTCTTATAGCTAAGACTGATCAAGTGACCTGGTTATGACCAATGAAGCCTGAACAGAAGTCTGCTGGGACTCCTAGGAAAGTTTTGCTTTTCTTCTTTTTTTTTTTTAAGTATTTCTTTTTATTTTTTGGCTCTGTCGGGTCTTAGTTGCAGCACGCGGGATCTTACGTTGCAGTGCGCAGGTTCTTTGTTGCTGCGCAGGCTTCTCTCTAGTTGTGGCACGTGGGCTCCAGAACATGTGGGCTCTGTAGCTGTGGCACGTGGGCTCTGTAGTTGCGGCACACGGCTCTCTAGTTGTGGTGCATGGGTTCAGTTGCCCTGCGGCACGTGGGATTTTAGTTCCCCGACCAGGGACTGAACCCGTTGTCCCCTGCATTGGAAAGCGGATTCTAAACCACTGGACCACCAGGGAAGTCCCAAGTTTTGCTTTTCTGACACAGATGTGGCTCCTCCCTTCATGTCACTTCTTACCTTTTTTTTTGGCCTAGAATGCAGATAGAATCCTGGAAGTAGAGAAGCCATCTTGTGACCCCGAGGATGACTGGCACATGCTAATGAAATTAGCTCATGGAACAAAAAGTTGGAAAAACCTTATACCAAAAGACATTGTGGAGCTACTCCAGCTGCTCTTAACTGCTGTCCTGTGTTCTTCTCGTACCAGGAGAATAATAAACAAACCCCTATTTGGTGAAGTCACCACAGCTGGGTTTGTGTTACACACAACTGAATGCAAAATCTAATTAATATATGTAACATACTGCATAAGGCAGTCTCAGCTTCTAAGCAAGGTTTGGCTTAGCGGGGAGTAAGATGGAATGTTTCCTCTTTATTTTGGGGAAAATTTACTTTCATTTATATTAGTGTTCTAGGATGCTCTCCATAGTTTTCACGCGCCTCCTTTTAAATATTTTGCCCTTTTATCGTTCGCTTCTCTCTCTTCTTCTTTTCTTTTGACCCGCTCTTTTTCCTCTCATTTCTTTGGTTGAACATGGGGCTAAACACAGCTATCTTGACATGGATAGGGGAATGTTGAAAATGAGTAATGATAGATGTAAATTTAACAGAATTAACAGTTTACCAGACCAACAAACTACTATTATTAGGCAGCTCTAAATAGCCTAATTACATGGGATCAGATGGTGTAACAGTTTAATGTAAGACAAGATTCTACCTGTTTTATATTTAACTGTAATGCATATACTTGTACTACATATAATCTCATTCCACAGACTCCTACGATCCAAACTGGTAAATTTTCTAGGTAAGAAATGTGCAAGTAGTCTAACCATTGTGAGACTCAAATTTCCTTATCTATGAAGTGAGAAAAATGACACCCTTGTGAGCTCGTTTTAACGATTAAATGAAATAACATAACCCAGTACAGTGCTTAATGCATAACTGATACTCAAAACCTACATCCATAATAGGGATGTATCATAATTTATTTAAGCATTCCCCCATCAATTCTCATTTGCAAATTTTCTCTATTACAAACAATGTTTAGTTAATAACCTTGGATAGATCTATTTCTTCAGCACAAGCACCAATATCTCCCCAAGCTTGCCACCCTAAAAATGAAATCACTAAGTTGAAGAGTATGAATAATCAGCATTTGAAAAATACTGCCAAACTGACCTAAAAAACGTGGTGCCAACTTGAAGTTCCACAAACAGTAAATAAGAATACACGTTTTTCTGTACCTTCCGTGTCATATATTAAAATTATTTTAAAATTTTGCAAATCTGATGGATGAAATTTTTTTTATTTCCCTATTACCAATGTTGTATATGTTATTGTTATGGATCATTTGCATTTCTTTTCTTGTTAATGAACTATTCTCAACCTTTCTCCACTTTTATATTAGATTCCTTTTTATTGATTGCAAGAGTTCTTTATATATTCTGGTTACTAAACTTCTGTCTGCTAAATATGCTGTAATACTTTCTATCTCTCATGTGTTATGGTATCTATTTTTTTCTTCTTTGTAGAGAAGTTCAAAATTTTTAATAATCAAACCTGTCAATTTTTCACTATATCTTTCTGGATATTGTGTCTTGCTTGACTTTTGCCCCCAAAGAGTATAAAAATATTTGTCTATATTATTTCTAAACAATTTTATAGTTTCTATAATTAAACCATAAATCCATCTGGAATTTATTTTGGAGTAATCTGTGGGAGGAAGGTATCTTTGGTTTTTTCCCGATAATGGTTCTCACATCATTTACTGACTGGTCCATTCTTTCCCCAGTGATATGAAATGTCAGCTTTATGATATACAAAATTTCTAAATTCTCTGTTTTGTTTTACTGATTCCTTTGACAATAGCCAATTACATTGAATAAAAATATTCTTGTGACTTTGAAGAATATCTTGAAGTTATTATTGAAAAAGGCTTTTCTCATTAAATTTTTGTTTTGCCTTTTCTTGGACATTCTTTTTTCCAGTTGAATTTTAGAAATTTGTCAAGTCCCTTGAAAAGGCTTACTGGAATTTAGCATTCAATCAAACTGAATTTGAAGATTAACCTGGCGGAGAGTACTCTCTCCCATTTAGGAACATAGTATACTTATTACATTATTTATATCTTCTTTTTATGGCCTTCAGGAAAGTTTCAGGTTTTTAAAAAAAAATTTCCCACATCGGTATCATATATTTGTTAATTTATTCCTTTCGTTGTTCTTGTAAAAAGAATAATTTTATTCATAATGTCTTAAAATTGGTCAGTCCTACCATACAGAAATGTTAATGATTTTCACATAATGATCTGTACCTAAACAGTATCCTATTTATTAGCTTAAATAATAGATTTTCTATTGATTCTAAGACTCTGTGGGTTGGCAATTATACACTGAATAAAAATAATAATTTTGTGTCTTTCTTTCTAGGATTTATACCTCTAACTATTTTTACTTGTCTTTTTGTATTGGCTAGAACTTCCATAAAAATGTGAAATAGTGTTGAAAGAGGGTAACCTTCTCTTGCTTTTCTGACTTAAAAGAGAATGCTTCTGATATTTCATGTGGTGATAGGTAACTTGTATGTCTGATAATAAACACACACAAATTTTATTCTGTAATTCTCAATTTTTCTGTGCCATCCTCTTTAAGGTGGGGTTCTTATAAATAGTATATATTGAATTGTGCTTTTTACATGTTCAGTATCACTGGAATTTAACTTATTGACAAGAATTCTGATAACTAGTATTGTGGCCCCTTCTAGTCATCTTATTTTGTTTTCTATTTACCATGCTTTTTTTCTTTTCCTGCTTTGTTAAACTGGTCAAGTTTTAAGCACTCCGTTTCTTCTTCCCTTTAGTCATTTGGAGGTTATAATATATCATATTTCCCTTAATTTAGAGGTTAGCTTTAACATTTTAAACCATATTTAAACTCCTTTTAGCCATCAATCAATCCTCTTGTCATGCATGACAAGAACACCATCATTCCTCATACTTGTCCACATCGAGATTTTGGTTCCAGGTTATTAAAATTTATTTTTTACATTAGGGGTGAACAATTATTTTTACACATTGATGGATTTTACAGGTTGAATTATCTGTCTACTTTTTATTCTGTTTTTCTCTGTCACAAAATAAAAAAAATTTTTTTAACTATAGTATATCTTTGAGTAATCCTTTCAAGAAAGGGTCATTGGTGGGTAAACTGATGGAATCTTTGCTTGTCTGAAAAATGTCTATTTTGTTTCCACCAAATTTTAAAGATTATGTCCCTTGCCTTCTGGCCACCAGAACTGATGACAGTACTGATAAGGAATCTGATTCCATTCACATTCTTGTTCATTTTTAGGTAAGCTGCTTTTCTTCACCTCTCTGGAAGATACTAGAGTAGTTTTTTTTTTTTTTTAGAATGTATTGAATTTTTTTTTAAGAAGATGTTGGGAGTAGGAGTTTATTAATTAATTAATTTATTTTTGCTGCGTTGGGTCTTCGTTTCTTTGTGAGGGCTTTCTCTAGTGTGGCAAGCGGGGGCCACTCTTCATCGCGGTGCGCAGGCCTCTCACTATCGTGTCCTCTCTTGTTGCGGAGCACAGGCTCCAGACGCGCAGGCTCAGTAGTTGTGGCTCACAGGCCTAGTTGCTCCGTGGCATGTGGGATCCTCCCAGACCAGGGCTCGAAACCGTGTCCCCTGCATTAGCAGGCAGAATCTCAACCACTGCGCCACGAGGGAAGCCCTAGAGTAGTTTTCTCCTTATTAAAAATTCTACCAGAAGCAACAAATAACCTACAAGGGAATCCCCATAAGGTTGTCAGCTGATTTTTCAGCAGAAACTTTGCAGGCCAGAAGGGAATGGCAGGACATATTTAAAGTGATGAAAGGGAAAAACTTACAACCAAGATTACTCTACCCAGCAAGGATCTCATTCAGAATCCGCGGAGAAATCAAAAGCTTTACAGACAAGCAAAAGCTAAGAGAATTCAGAAACATCATTACAACACATGCTAAAGGAGCTTCCTCAGGCGGGAAACACAAGAAAAGAAAAAGACCTACAAAAACAAACCCAATACAATTAAGAAAATGGTAATAGGAACATACATATCTATAATTATCTTAAATGTAAATGGATTAAATGCTCCAACCAAAAGACACAGACTGACTGAATGGATACAAAAACAAGACCTGTATATATGCTGTCTACAAGAGACAAACTTCAGACGTAGGGACACATACAGAATGAAAGTGAGGGGATGGAAAAAGATATTCCATGCAAATAGTAATCAAAAGAAAGCTGGAGTAGCAATACTCATATCAGACAAGACAGACTTTAAAATAAAGACTATTACAAGAGACAAGGAAGGACACTACATAATGATCAAGGGATCAATCCAAGAAGAATATAAAACAATTGTAAATATCTATGCACCTAACATAGGAGCACCTCAATACATAACGCAAATATTAACAGCCATAAAAGGAGAAATCGACAGCAGCACAATAACAGTGGGGGACTTTAACACCCCACTTACACCAATGGACAGATCATCCAAAATGAAAATAAAAAAGGAAACACAAGCTTTAAATGACACAACAGACATTCCACCCGAAAGTGGCAGAATACACTTTCTTCTCAAGTGCTCACGGAACATTCTCCAGGGTAGATCACATCTTGGGTCACAAATCAAGTCTCCGTAAATGTAAGAAAATTGAAATTGTAGCAAGCAACTTTTCCGACCACAATGCTACAAGATTAGAAATCAATTACAGGAAAAAAACTGTAAAAATACAAACACATGGCAGCTAAACAATATGTTACTAAATAACCAAGAGATCACTGAAGAAATCAAAGAGGAAGTCAAAAAATACCTAGACACAAATGACAATGAAAACACGATGACCCAAAGCCTATGGGACGCAGCAAAAGTCATTCTAAGATGGAAGTTTATAGCAATACAATCCTACCTCAAAGAAACAAGAAACATCTCAAATGAACAACCTAATGTTAAACCTAAAGCAACTAGAGAAAGAAGAAAAAACAAAACCCAAAGTCAGTAGGAGGAAAGAAATCATAAAAGATCAGAGCAGAAATAAATGAAACAGAAACAAAGAAAGCAATGGTAATAATCAATAAAACTAGAAGCTGTTTCTTTGAGAAGATAAACAAAATTATAAACCTTTAGCCAGACCCATCAAAAATAAAAGGGAGAGGACTCAAATCAGTAACATTAGAAATGAAAAAGGAGAAGTCACAACTGACACCATAGAAATACAAAGGATCATGACTACTACAAGCAACTATATCCCAATAAAATGGACAACCTGGATGAGATGGACAAATTCTTAGAAAAGTACAACCTTTCAAGGCTGGATCAAGAAGAAATAGAAAATATGAACAGATCAACTGCAAGTAATGAAATTGAAACTGTGATTAAAATCTTCCAACAAACAGAAGTCCAGGACCAGATGGCTTCACAGGTGAACTCTATCAAACATTCAGAGAACAGCTAACACCCATACTTCTCAAACTCTTCCAAAGAATTGCTGAGGATGGAACACTCTCAAACTCATTCTACGAGGCTACCATCACCCTGATACCAAAACCAGACAAAGATATCACAAAAAAAGAAAATTACACGCCAATATCACTGATGAATATAGATGCAAAAATCCTCAACAAAATACTAGTAAACAGAATCCAACAACACATTAAAAGGATCATACACCATGATCAAGTGGGATTTATCCCAGGGATGCAAGGATTCTTCAATATATGCAAATCAATCAATGTGATACACCATATTAACAAATGGAAGAATAAAAACCATACAATCATCTCAAGAGATGTAGAAAAAGCTTTTGACAAAATTCAACAGTTTTATGACAAAAACTCTCCAGAAAGTGGGCATAGAGGGAAACTACCTCAACATAATAAAGGCCATATACGACAAACCCACAGCAAACATCATTCTCAATGGTGAAAAACTGAAAGCATTTCCTCTAAGATCAGGAACAAGACAAGGATGTCCACTCTCGCCACTATTATTCAACAGAGTTTTGGAAGTCCTAGCCACAACAATCAGAGAAGAAAAAGAAATAAAAGGAATACAAATTGGAAAAGAAGAAGTAAAACTGTCACTGTTTGGAGATGATATAATACTATACATAGATAGTCCTAAAGATGTCACCAGAAAATTATTAGAGCTAATCAATGAATTTGGTAAAGTTGCAGGATACAAAATTAATGCACAGAAATCTCTTGCATTCCTATACACTAGGAATGAAAGATCAGAAAGAGAAATTAAGGAAACAATCCCATTCACCATTGCAACAAAAAGAATACCTAGGAATAAACCTACCTAAGGAGGTAAAAGCCCTGTACTCAGAAAACTATAAGACACTGATGAAAGAAATCAAAGATGACAGAAACAGATGGAGAGAAATACCATGTTCTTGGATTGGAAGAATCAGTATTGTGAAAATGACTATACTACCCAAAGCAATCTATAGGTTCAATGCAATCCCTATCAAACTACCAATGGCATTTTTTTACAGAGCTAGAAGAAAAAATCCAAAAATTTGTATGGAGACACAAAAGACCCCGAATAGCCAAAGCAATCTCGAGGGGAAAAAAATGGAGCTGGAGGAATCAGACTCCCTGACTTCAGACTATACTGCAAAGCTATAGTAATCAAGACAATAAGGTACTGGCACAAAAACAAAAATATAGATCAGTGGAACAGGATAGAGAGCCCAGAGATAAACCCACACACCTATGGTCACCTAATCTATGACAAAAGAGGCAAAAATATAGAATGCAGAAAAGACAGCCTCTTCAGTAAGTGGTGCTGGGGAAACTGGAGAGCTACATGTAGAAGAATGAGATTAGAACACTCCCTAACACCATACACAAAAATAAACTCAAAATGGATTAGAGACCTAAATGTAAGACCAGACACTATAAAACTCTTACAGGAAAACACAGGCAGAACACTCTTTGACATAAATCACAGCAACATCTTTTTTGACCCACCTCCTAAAGTAATGAAAATTAAAACAAAAATAAAGAAATGGGACCTAATGAAACTTAAAAGCTTTTGCACAGCTAAGGAAACCATAAACAAGATGAAAAGACAACCCTTAGAATGGGAGAAAATATCTGCAAACGAAGCAACTGACAAAGGATTAATCTCCAAAATGTACAAGCAGCTCATAAGCTCAATATCAAAAAAACAAACAACCCAATCCAAAAATGGGCAAAGACCTAAACAGACATTTCTCCAAAGAAGATATACAGATTGTCCACAAACACATGAAAAGATGCTCAACATCACTAATCATTAGAGAAATGCAAATCAAAACTATAATGAGGTATCACCTCACACCAGTCAGAATGGCCATCACCAAAAAATCTACGAACAATAAATGCTGGAGAAGGTGTGGAGAAAAGGGAACCCTCAAACATTGTTGGTGGGAATATAAATTGATACAGCCACTACGGAAAACAGCATGGAGTTTCCTTAAAAAACTAAAAACAGAACTATCATATGACCCAACAATACCACTACTGGGCATATACCCAGAGAAAACCATAATTCAAAAAAACACATACATGCCAATGTTCATAGCAGCACTATTTACAATAGCCAGGACATGGAAGCAACCTAAATGTCCATCAACAGAGGAATAGATAAAGAAGATGTGGTACATATATATAATGGAATATTACTCAGCCACAAAAAGGAATGAAATGGGGTCATTTGTAGAGACGTGGATGGACCTAGAGAGTGTCATACAGAGTGAGTCAGTAAGTCAGAAAGAGTAAAGCAATTATTGTATAATAACGCATATATGTGGAATCTAGAAAAATGGTATAGATGATCTTATATTCAAAGCAGAAATAGAGACACAGACGTGGAGAACAAACGTACGGATACCAAGGGGGAAAGGGGTGGGGTGGGAGGGATTGGGAGACTGGGATTGACACATATACACTACTGATGGGAACATACTGTATAGCACAGAGAACTCTACCTAATGCACTGTGGTAAGCTAAATGGGAGGGAAGTCCAAAAGGGAGGGGATAATAACTGTATGTGTACGGCTGATTCATTTTGTTGTGCACTGAAGGCTAACACAACATTGTAAAGCAACCGTACTCCAATAAAAATTACTTTAGGGCTTCCCTGGTGGCGCAGTGGTTGAGAGTCTGTCTGCCAATGCAGGGGACATGGGTTCGTGCCCCGGTCCGGGAAGATCCCACATGCCGCGGAGCGGCTGGGCCCGTGAGCCATGGCCGCTGGGCCTGAGCGTCCGGAGCCTGTGCTCCGCAGCGGGAGAGTCCGCGGCGGTGAGAGGCCCACGTACCGCAAAAAAAAAAAAATTAAAAATGCAAAAATGAAAAAAATATTAAAAAGCAATAAAAATTCTACCAGGATGTGGCCTTTTTGCTAGTTGTTCACATTCACTCTGTTTGGCCTCTGATGGATCCTTTCAATCTGAAGGTGTGTACATTTCTTTTGCTTGGGAAAATTTTCTCCTATAATTTATTTAATTATTTCTTTTCTCCATTGTCTCTTTTCTTTCCTTCTAGATCTTCTATTAGATGAATTGATTCTTTTATTTTTAAAGAGGAAGCATCATTTTTTAAAAAATTAATTAATTAATTAATTTCTGGCTGCATTGGGTCTTTGTTGCTGCATGTGGGCTTTCTCTAGTTGTGGTGAGCAGGGGCTACTCTTCATTAAGGTACGTGGGCTTCTCATTGTGATGGCTTCTCTTGTTGTGGAGCATGGGCTCTAGGCACAGGGGCTTCAGTAGTTGTGGCACACAGGCTAAGTAGTTGTGGCTTGCGGGCTCTGGAGCGCAGGCTCAGTAGTTGTGGTGCACGGGCTTAGTTGCTCTGTGGCATGTGGGATCCTCCCGGTCCAGGGATTGAACCCGTGTCCCCTGCACTGGCAGGCGGATTATTAACCATTGCGCCACCAGGGAAGTCCCAGATGAACTGATTCTTTTAACTTTTTTTTTCATATTTTCCATCTTTGTCTTTTTGTCTTCTATTCTAGTTGATTACATTGACTCCCTCTTATGGAACACTAAATCAGGCTTCAGCTGTGTCCAGTCTATCATCCACCTACTGAGTCCTTTTGGCTTTTTATGTTTTTAGATCTCCAAGAATATATTTTAAATTGTCTAATTACTCCTTCTCAAATAAGCAGTATATTCTTTTTTTGTTTTCGTTTTATGGATTTTATAGCTTTAATAGGATAGTAAGCACAGCAGCGACAATCACTTGTGAATATTTACTATAGACCGTGTATCTTTCTAACTTTTTTTTTTTTTTTTTTTTTGCGGTACGCGGGTCTCTCACTGTTGTAGCCTCTCCCGTTGTGGAGCACAGGCTCCGGACGCGCAGTCTCAGCTGCCATGGCTCACGGGCCTAGCTGCTCCGCGGCATGTGGGATCTTCCCGGACCGGGGCACGAACCCGTGTCCCCTGCATCGGCAGGCGAACTCTCAACCACTCCGCCACCAGGGAAGCCCAGCAGTAAATTCTTGCTTTACAGATATAGTTCTCTTGAATCAGATATTAGTTGTAATTTTTAAAGGTATCTCTTTTCTTTCTCAAATTGCTCCCTTCACAATTGGTAAGTCTTTGTAAGTCATTTTGAGCTTTCCCTTTCAAATTGAGGCTTTCCCTCAAAAGTCTGGTCATCCTAAGCTGTCTGTTTATATTTATAATGAAGGACCAGGTTAATTAACAAACAAAGCAAGTTCTGATGCATATTAGCTATAAGATTTTGGGCAAGTTTTCTTCCTGTGCCTTAGTTTACTCACCTCTAAATTGGAATAATAATAATACTCACCTCATAGGCATGTGTTGAGAATTAAGTAAACTAACACACACAATGCAGTGTTTAGAACAGTGCCTAGCACACAGCTACTGCTTGATACATGTTAGTGAGTGTTATTTCTATGGGTCTCCTCTCCCCTGGTGGGCTGGCTGGAGTTTCCTTAAGTGGGTGAGACATGACTGGTTATGGTTATGAAGTTGGGAGGCAGGCAGGCAATGGCCTTATCTCTTCACCAACAGATGTAAGATTGGCTTTACCCTCGTGGTAGGCGACTTGAGAATATCATTCTCTTGGGTAGAACTGCATTTCATCTCATCTCTGACCATCCGGCCTCCTTCCTATAAACTCAACCCCCACTGTTCTCTTAGGGCACATCCTCACCAAAAGTCCTTCCCAGGCAAGTAGTTGTTCACTTTCTTTACAGGGTAATTTTTAGGTCTCTGATTAAATGTGTATGCTGCCTGCTGCTAGGGGCAAGGTTGGGGAAGTGCAGGTTGGAAGTCATTCTTTAATTCCCTAATACTGTCTTACCCTAACTTTTCTTTTTGCTAGTTCACTTTGTTTGATATTCTGCCAGACTTGTTCTTACCATTATAGTAGTTTTCTCCCATGAGTGTTTTGCTCTGTGGTTTTTATTTTCTCTGTTATTGTTTATCTGCTCCCATTTGCTTTCTAACTGGCAATAATTCTTCATAATTTCTGGTCAGCTAATAGCACTCTTTCTCTTTTTAGTGCTCATTTTCTATTAAAGAATGTATTTTCTGTCTTTTTAATGGATTTCGGGCAAAAAGAGGGGCGGATGTTAGTGCTCAGTCCTCTAACTTGAGCCAAGCCATATAATTTTTCATACTAGTTAATACATTAATATCTGCTAATCACAAGGATGAGACCTGTTTATGTACTGCATCTACTTTTAGAGAGATACATTTATGTATATTATACATATTTTCAATCTCAATAAATTTAATCAAGGACTTGATTTGATGACCATTTAAAATGCAAAGCAAAAAAAGAGACATTAATACTTATCAAGTGTCCATATAACTACATAGTCACATATAATAGCTTTATCTATCTATATATGCATCATATAACTATAATAACACAGAGAATTAATCTAGAAGCTAAAGTAGGATCATTTTACTCTGGTTCCTTTTCTTTTAATAAATAGAAGTGTACCTGAAAGGCTCACAGTCCATGTTCTCAGCATTTCTGAAGGCTTCCTATCAAATATGCTCTTATTACCCATAATTTTATGTATTGATTTGTATAATGTATTTTGAGGAAAAAATTCAATATCGGCCATTCTTGCTTTTTTTTCCTTTTTATTGAACTACCAAAACTAATACAGCTCATCACTAAGGAAAAAGTGCTATTTACTATGCAAAAGGCACAGTCAGTGACTGGCATCTAAGACCAATTGATCAACCCATTACCACTATCTCCCTACCCCCACTAGCACTACTATGAATCTATTGATTTAAACACTGTCGATCGGTTTCCATTTTCTGATTTTGGGCAGGTCAATTAAGAAAGTGAGTAATTGTGATTACACTGCTTCAGGATCAATTACAGTTGATGCAAGACAAAGTGTTCTTTTTGGAACACACACAAAAATAATTTTTGATTTAGTGTGCATATGTCCTTAATAAAAATCTAAAATATATAAATAATTTATACCTTCACAACAGAAAAACAGATTAGTGTAAATGCTTATAATAGCTAAGGCTATTTTCTATCTAAAATAAATTCATCATTTTCCTAAAATTAGTTTAAGAGAAACTGAGAAAAAACTGTTTACATACACTTCCCAACATAAGATAAAAATCAAACATTACCTAAATATTTATCCTAAAGGGACTTAGTTAATCGTGAAAGACAAGACGCAAATCTTGTGTAATGGACTAAAGAGAAAATCTTTGTAATGAAAAAACCTTTTTTAAAACCCTTCATTGCATAGAAATATAAAAGGTTTTTTATACAAATTGAAAAGAAAGAAGAATTTTTTTAGTTCTTAATCTTGCCCTAACTTAGTGCATAAGCTTTGTCATTGGACTCACATTGTCGAAATCATTAAAATGAATATACCTCTGGTGTTGGAGGTAAATCTATTTAGAATGATGTTACTCATAGTCTTGTGCTCAGTAATATCGATCTGTGTTGTTTGTCTAATAGAAAAATAATAAACAATTACTAGGCAATGTGGGGAAAAGTAATCAGTTTTTATATATCACTAATATAGTAGACCTCCCAAAACATAAAGGTGATGATCTGCATAAAATCAATGTGTTATGCTACATTGCTTATATTCATCATTGCAGGTTCTCAGCAATAAATGGTATAATATTAGGCCTGAATTACTGGTAAACTGAAAAGGTATATGAAAAAGAAAGGTTCACTATATTCAACCTATAAACTTATTTAAAAGTGACTATTTCCTGAACCTGGAGATTTTTATCATAAAAAATTCTGTTAGAAGCTAGCTAAAATTTAGATAAATAAAATGCCTCAATTCTTTTCAGAATAAGAACAACTTCAAATCAAAATAACACATCATATCTTAGATCAGAAAAATACAAAAGAAATGAGTTCAAAGATAATTCTTAAAGATGCATGAATATAGCTTTGCATTAGTTTGCTAATAGTTTCTGGATTTCATCAGAAATGTATAAACATTATATAAAACAATAACAATGATAAAACACAATTCTAGAAAAGCTCTTTTGAATAGTATTCACCTATGAAACCTTTGCCAACTGATAAATGTTCTCTTTTGAATTTTATCAAAAGCAGTTTGTAAATTAAAGTAAAAATCTATGAAAAATCTATGAGTTTTTGGTACTGACAGAATCAATAATTCTCCACTTAAGAGGCTCGAGGTAACATAGAAAATGTTTCAAAAGATATCTTCTCTGGGCTAGCCAACAATATTATTAAAGTTTTTAATTTCTCCTGAGTTTTCCTCATGAATTTTATCATAAATTTTCCACAAGCACAGAGATAAGCATAAAAAAAAAATTTAGCAGTAGCTTCTTACTTTAGCCAACAAACTGTGAAGTTCAACCACATATGGTAGACTGTAATGGCTATCTGTGTAACAAATACTAAAAACATATATTGCACATAATTTGTCCATGGCAGTCTAAACATTACCAAAGAAAAGCATGTTTGTGTAAATGTTTCGTCTCTCAAAGAAAAAGCTGCTGAAAGCCTTGATTTTAATCTGCTATTGTTTATAGTAATATGAAATATAGATGAACAATTGAACTTACCACAACTGGAAACTGGCAGTCTGAGTGGAATCACAAAAGTCAATACCCATTGAAACAGTAATGGATCCCTCAGGCTCAAGAGATTCTAGGAGATAAGATAATTTAGACATGGAAACACAGAGGATGTGAAAAAGACTAAACACTAAAATCTTATGTAATGTTTGTAGTTTGGTTAAAACAGTCAAATTTAATGATGGCTTGTAAGAATAATTTCAAACTAAGAGTATTAAAGCAAATTATAAAGTAATTTCACTCGAAGCCTCTTTTTCACAACTTAATTCTGTCCATACTTCAATGAACACATTATATCTATTTGTTTCAGAAATACACCTCATCCTGAGAAATTTCATGTTTTACAATATTGTCTTTATAGGCATTGAAGGTGAGAAGGAAATAAATGTTTTCCTGTTTGGAACAACTGTAACAGACTCTGGGTGCTTTTAAGAGATTGTGTACTTGAAACTATGGAATATTTACTCTAGATATAAAAAGTAAATTTTCAACAATGTTCTAAATTTCCACTGGGGGAAAAATCCAAAATTTAAAACATGCAAATTAAAGCAACACTGGAAGAAGAAATTAATTTGTTGTCCTCAGATATTAACCAAGACAACTGGCATTATAGGAACCCCAAACAATAAGTCTAACTGCATTAGTCAAAAAATTACTGGAAGAAAATTTAGTAGCAGATTAGATTATCTTGAAAAAAAATAAATAATAAAGTGACATTTCATAGATTTGTAATTTCTGAAGCTTCATCTATCAACTAATCAAGTGTGGGAAATAACTGTTTCAATATACAATACTGGTGTTTTTTCAGTTGATAATGATAAAACTCAAGATAAACAATAACACCATTTTATTCTGCTTATGATTCCAGAGTCAAAGTGTAATGCTGTGCATTAGAATAATGAGGGATCTTAAACATATACCTATTAAGTATAAATATTTATGTATATTTATTATATTTAAATAGAAACCATTCACTTTTGATTTCTACTTTGCTTAAAGTCTCTAGTATAACTGCAGTTGTATTGCACAGTAGCTTTATATTTAGTTTTATCTCTTCTGCATATATATTATTAGATGTAGTTATATTTTAGCAAGCACATACTAATCCAGTAGACTGTGATTATTCTAGGGCTTATTGATAGGTATAATTTGCCATTTAATGCTAACCATTACAGAAATGATGGTATGGATAGGACAAAAGAACAATTCAATAAGCTTAAGATACTAAATATTTTTATATCTCAAAAGCTCAGTGAAGATTAGGCATTATAAGAAGGTATTTGTTTGATGCTGATTTTTAAAGTGTTATTGGTTTGCTTGCTAATTTATTAGTTGGTTTGCTGATTCCAGTTTGAATTTAATTTGTTTATAAACCTAACATTTACCAGGATGGCATGTTAAGTACCAGAAGACTTGCTACCTAATCTTCGGCAAACAAGCTTTATTGTAAATTACCATAATAATAGTTTTCTTGCATTTCTCCTAAAGCTACACCTTATCAGTTCATAGTTTTGTCAGTCACATTGCTCAAAACCATTCTTCAGTGAATCCTTGATGTTTTCTTCTGTGCCACAGATATACTGGGGTTTGGTCTTATTTGCAGCTGACACCACATTGGTAGTAGATGCTGTCATCTCCAAAGCATGATGGCATTCGGAACTTAGATCTCTCTACATCACGTATCCCCATATTTCATTTGACAAAGTGACGGTTCTCAAGATGCCTTGATGATGGCACTGTCTGACACAGTTTCATAACTTCCTCAGTCTTAAGATAATTAACTGTGAGCTTAGTGCCATACTAATTCTGAAGGATAGTTCATGATCAATGGTATGTTTTATTATATGAATGCTTCAAGAGCAAAATGATCAGCATAAAATTATTCATATAATAGATTTTTATATTTGAAGCTTACTACATTGGAAAAGTTTATTCAATCGGGTGTCTGTAGTTGAATACTGCTTCTGGATCATTGCAATATACATGAGAGGGTTATGCAGAAATGGCTGAAAAACACTGGCTCTATTACACTGCACCATTAATAATGAAAAATTAAATCACACAAGATGCCATCTACTTTGATGTGACAGTTGTACAGTAACTAGTGAAATCTTAGCTGAACTCAAACTTGTCAATTGTTAACATAAAGTCACTGAATATAGTGCAGAGACCCTAAGGCTACTCTTTGAGTGAGTGAGTGAGTGAGTGAGTGAGTGTGTGTGTGTGTGTGTGTGTTTTAAACCTCTTGTGTACATGTGCCTGATCTCTTTGGGAAAAAATGGCACTTTATTCCTAATATTCTTGCAAGGAATCCAGTTTCATGCAAAATCCTGACAAAAGCCATCTCATATTATAGAGAAAAAAGAGAACAGATTGGTGACAAATAAGAAAGCCGCCGGACTCCTTAACATATGCATATGTACTTATTAAATAAAACAAATATCTTACTTCCCTTATTTCACAAAAAATGAAAATGCAGTATTTGTTCTTTGTTGCATTCCTATGATTTTTTTTGGACTAATTAAGATATTTCATACTCTGAACTCTACTGTTACCTATTGACGAAAGAGACTAAGTGGTATTACATACAAATTACTGCATGGGAAAGAATTCTGTATCTTGAGGGTATTCAATAAATGGCAACAGAACAAACGAAACACTACAAAAACTTTGCCCAAGAAAAGAAAAGGAAAGAAAGCCTATTACTAGTACTGAGGCAATGGCATATATCGATATTTTATTTTGGTGTTAAGGCCATATTATGAAATTTATTATACTTATTTCTTCTATTCTACATAGGCCAACAAAAGGTCAACTCATCAACTCATTATGCCAGCTCAAAGAAATGATAACACTGTTCTACTGTTTTAACCTTTGGATAACATTTCCAACCTTCAGACAATGCATATATCAGCTGCGTGACACTTTTTAAACTAAATTAATTTTTTAACTAGGTAAAAAAAGCTGGATTTCAAGCAGTAAAAAAGAATACAAATTGGGATATTCTTTAATTCCTTAGCAATATACTAACTTCATAAAATAATTCAATAAAAATCAGGCACTATAGTCTTTAAATAGTGTGTCTTAATTACCAAATTATTTTTCAAAGGGTATTACATGGGTTCTGAAATCAACTTACTTTAACTCTACTTCTCTCTACTTTGGTTGCTTATAAAAGTCTATCATATTTCATCTACTAGGAATTTTTTTTTCTTTGTGGAAAAATATAACACAAGAATGACTTCTTTACTGAATGACTCATGAAAATGATAGGAGAGAATTCAACAATGTGAAAGAGCTCACTCAGGCAAAGAGGGAGAAAAAACAGAATAGCTATATGATAGACAATAATGAATAAAGGCAGAGTTACCCGGTCAAAAGGCTTTTGCTCACCTAAAGTATTATAAAAAGGAACTACCTGGAGCCTTTTGATGGTAATATTTCAAGGATTCAGTGACAGAAACCTTATATTACTTTTAATTAAGATTTTGCCTGAAGCTTCTCCCAACTAAACTGTAGGACTGTCTCCACTTACACAAAACGAAAAGAGAGATAGACATTCTAATTATTATACTATTTTAAACTCAAAGTTAGCCATACAATTGTTACACTTAATTTTTAAAAGGTGTATTTTTTGTAAAACACTTAAAAAAGGGAAGGGGATGACAGCTGGAGAGACAGTGTGATATAACGGGCACTGAGGTAGCCTGGAAAGCACATGCTACGTGGTAGGGGCAGCCGGCTTGGCATCGGCTGGTTGTGCTGCATGCAGGTGGGAATAAAGCACCTGTACCGCCATAATCTTGTGCTTTATCCATGAAGAGTGAGATTTCTTGGTTTGTCCTTTAATGTAAAAAAAAATACTGATTTTTAAATGGTGGCAACAGATTAAAAAAACACGATGTGTAAAAATACCAGTAACATACTGTGGGCTATTCTACCTTCTATGTATGGAAAGGAAGACAAACAGAATAGTACATACCCTCTCAGTCTTTGCTCCCTTCACTTTTCAATCTATGGAATATGAAGGGAAACGGGGAAGGAGAGATATGGAAGGTACAATACCCAAAAGCCAGACTAAAATCATGCAGGAAGTGAAGCTGACCAGAAAGAGAGGTGGGGGAAGGTGATACAGATAGGAAAAACGGGAGGAAATTGTGATTCTCCAGACACAGTCTTTCGTTAGTACTGGTATTACCACTGCTGGCACCTAATTCACTAAGGGCAAAGACATGTATTTATCTTACAAGATAAATTCGGTTTAAAAAGGAAAAACTTATATACACTGAGTTTGCTAATAGTCAATAAAATAATATGCATTCTACTTTAAAATGAACACATTTAATTATCAAATGCAGTTAAAGTTTTAAATGAGAATTACTATTTACCTATTGGATTAAAAACATGCATTTGCATGCCCACAGGAAGTTTCTTTTCCCCTATGTGGATATTTTCTACCTTCCAATCAGTGGTATTATTCAATGTTATTTGCACAGAGACCATATTATCACCAAAAACGCAAGGCTGTCTTGGAAAGAAATAATGGGCAGCTAGTCCTTTTCCACTCATCCGATGAAGCAGCACATGAGTTTTCACCGGTACAAAGACAGGAGTACTGACCTATTGCACAATGGAAAAAGGAAAAAAAAAAAAAAAGAATTAGTGAATATAGTTATTAATTCTTAAAAATATACAAAAATTCATAACACTTAACTCCTGTTTTCCCTAAAGTATTAATCACAATAATAGACATTAGTAGGATATCACACACATAGATATGAAGTCAGAAATTATATAAAAATGTAAAGTAAATGCCTTCGAAACAGTATTAAAATTCTTCTGTACTCTGCAGGCATATATTAAACTATTTTGACAATCTATATCTAAAAAGAAGAGAATAATCTTAGTTATATAAATATATTCAATTTTTTTAGAGTTTATAAATGTTTTTGTTTTCTTCTTAGGTACACTATATTTGGACATTTTGCCAATTTTCTTATTAGTTTTAATAATTTGTCATTTGATTTTCTTGGGCTTTCAAACTATAAGATATTATAATCTGTCTATAACGAACATCTTATACTTTCATTTCCAATCCTGACTGCTTTAACTTTTTTCACCCTGAATTTCTTTCACTGTAAACTGAAGACTATGACCTCCTTTTTAAGGTGGTTCTTCCTTTGCTTTAATGATTAAAAAGCTCTTCCCTACCTCAAAATCAGATAACTATTCACTTACATTTTCTTCTAGAGCTTTCATGGTTCTAATTTTTTTTTTTTTTTTTTTTTGCAGAACGCGGCCTCTCACTGTTGTGGCCTCTCCCGCTGCGGAGCACAGGCTCTGGACGCGCAGGCCCAGCGGCCATGGCCCACGGGCGCAGCCGCTCCGCGGCATGTGGGATCCTCCCAGACCAGGGCAGGAACCCGTGTCCCCTGCATCAGCAGGCGGACTCCCAACCACTGCGCCACCAGGGAAGCCCTCATGGTTCTAATTTTTTAATTCATGAGGAACTGATTTAGGTATATTTACTCTATATTTAATTATTTTTCTCCAAATACTTAACAAATCATCTGTACATGATTTAATGATTAGCTCTTCCTCAATGGTCTATAAATGCAGATACTCTAATTATTTAGTTGGAGACGTTTTTGAACCTTGATGGAGCTGTTAAAACAGTCCCACACTGTTTTATTTCTTATAGCCCTACAATGTGATTCAATTGTTTGGCAAAACAAAGCGTTGCTTATTCCTCCACCCACCCCCGCCAATATTTTCTCGGCTAATCATCTGTTTATGCTTCCACTGAACCTTAGACTCTTAGTTAAATTCAACTGTGGGTGGAATCAGAGGCAGCATATTAAGTGAAGAAACACAGCCTTTCTAAAATCATATGGTGGCTATCTTTCCATTCAAAGTCAAAGTATTGCATGTGGCTTGACCTGACGTGGGCAAGCTTTAAAAAAAAAAAAAAAATCAATTTGTGATTAAACAGGCCTAATCAAGAATTTTTCCTAACAAGTGTACTCTCCCAAACTAGGTTTTCTATTATAATTGTGAGAGTACATATTAACCTGTTCAACATGCTCACTATGCCACTGACATCTGATGACAAAAAACTTAATAATAATTTAAAACTCATCAACAAAAATCCAAGAGTTAAATATCATATACACAGAATGATAAAGTTGGAGAGAGGCACGTGTAGAGCACCATGAGAAAAGCAGAACAAAAGCAGGAGTCTGGATTACAGGCAGCCAGGAATTAGCACTCTAGATATAAGGTTCTTTGAAGGTATGCCTTAAGTCATTTAAGAGCTATCAGCTTGTCTTAGTTGGTTAACTGATTTTCTCAATCTAACCCTGGGACACGTGGCCCAAATATTTGTTTTTTTCTACTTTGTCTCAAAATTCTGCACCTTTATTATAATAGTTAAAACAATGCTAAGGAATGTGCAAAGGAAGAAAAACAGTGTAATTCTCTCCACACATTCTTTCCACACTCAACCAAGTTCAAGAAGCACTTTTAACTTCTAAAAAAGGTCCTCCCTAACAATCTTCAAAGCTTATCTATGAGAGTGCAAAGAGACCTATGTTTTCTTTCACAATAAATACCTCATAAAGGCACTCTGGGGTAATAATATACACTTTTTTAACTACAGAAAGGGGCTGACTGAAAATGTTTGATTGCTTTTTTTAACCTATTTTCTAAGTTCATACAAGTCATATTTAGCGAACCTCCTCCACTCTCTAAACTACATAGGTGATATTTTGTTCAATAAAACCAGTAGGTTTCATAAATACTTCATCAATTTCCATATGTAATACAATTAATCCTGACAAAAGAGCAAGATTTTAGTTCAACATTTTGTACATCAGATTACTTACTTATATTCCATATACATGATCTGTGGCTGCTTATATTCTAAGATGCTAAATGTCATGAATGGCTTTTCTTACTTCACAATTTATAAATAACAATTATTTTATTAAATGTTAAAAAAAAACAGGTAAAAAGTAAATTAATTAGTGAATGACCTAGACTGGGGCTGTGAAAATGAGGGTTTAAGAAAGGAGGCAGATACTTAAGTTTGAACAAAACAAATCATCTTGGGTAGGAGACAGCAAACTACAGCCCACAAGCCAAATACCACCTGCTGCTTGTTTTATAAAGTTTTATTGGAACATGGCCATTCTGTTCTTTGACATATTGTGGGTGGTTGCTTTTTGGCTCTACAATGAAAGAGATGAGTAGTTGCAATGCCTAACATATTTACTATCTGGACCCTTTACAGAAAAAGGTGGCTGACCCCTGATCTAAGGGCATACATGTTACATTCTTCCTTCTCCCCTCCCCTTCTCTTGTTGTCCTGAGAAACAGTTCTCCATGGATCTCTCACAGTTCTGTACATCTTCTAAGCAAAGGTATTAACAACTTTGTTCCTGAAAATCTTTTCAAGGATGTACAGCAAGCAGTCTTTGGAAATGGGTTAAGGGCCTCCCTCTGGGGCAAAGGTTGGACAGGTTTGCCAACAGACCCTTATGAAAGGTTGCGATCTTCTATGCTAAGGATCCTCTCCTCTAAAGCAACCCACTGCATATGCAGTCATTACCTAGCCTTCATTGCGTCACCCTGTGAAAATTGGGGCTCAGAGAAGTGGCAAGAATGATGTTACCCTGGCTTCTGCTACTGCTGTGAGTAACAAACTGTCCTTTGTCTTTGACACAGGAGTCTGGTGTCTTCTACCAGTACCCATGAAATTGTCTCAGGCTAACTTGTTAGCCTGAAAGTGAGGTAACATCTCATACCCTGCACAGTTCTTTGATACCTACTTTTCTGTTTTTTTGGTCATCTGACAATTCCCAGATCCACTTACTTCAAAGAGCTAAATTAACGTTGAGTAGGAGTATCATGTACAGCTGTGCAGTGGTAACTGACTGTGGATAAGATCTAAAAACCTAGCTTACATTCAAGGGTGCCTTTATGGAATGTGCACAATGGCACCACCAGGGTTAGCATGCTTTGCTAATGAGAAGTCTTCTTGACAAAGAAGCTACTTTTTTTTTTTCACTTTCCTTTAAGTTGATGTTATGACCTGGCTAATTGTTTCTATGAGGTTCTGATGTATCATGATGTGTTCTGATGGCTGACAACAAAGTATCAAGTAAATTTTATGAAAGACACTGAGGAATCAAGAGTTCAATGTTTCAGGGTAGCTTTTATCTGGTTCAAGACTAAGTGCTGGTATTTTGAAGGAGCTTTCTCCCCAGTGTTCTACCCTGTAGTGGTTATATATGGGATTGTCTGCTCAACACATCTACCATCTTCTAGGAATGTTGCCACATTCAGTTCTCAGTGGAGCTGGCATGTTCTTATGCCACCTCATGATCTGACCACATTAACTGGTTCAGGAATGGGCACCTGGCCCAATGAGTTCCTTTCCTAGGATTTTTGGATTTGGGACTTAGGAAGTTGAGCCAGTCTCTCTCAAGTGGCTAAAATTCTGAGATTTAAAACTGTAATGTCTGTGGCCACATTTCCTGCCATATTGCTCAGTAAGAAATAAACAAAGAACAGGTGAGAGACAGAGTTCTGCTGGTATCTTTGGTTTGGATGGTTCTTGAAGCTGACATATTCCTACCCTTCCTGAAGCTTGGTTTTCTGTGAAATACTCTAGCATTCCTTCCTGAAACTTCCCTTTTTTTTTTTTTCCCTTAAGCTAGTTCAAATTCGGTTTCTATCATTTAACTCCCTCAACTCAACTACTAATCACAATTAGTCAGATTTCAGGACACTAACTGGGAAACTGGGGAATAAACTCATAATGGGATAAGGCGCTTTCTTGCTCCTTTTCCTAAAGCCCTGGTAGATATGTTATGGTGAGACTCAGGCATGGCATCTGATTAGGTTGAGCCATATGAATCTACCAACTCTGTACATCAAAGACTTGAATTACAGCAAAGGAAATAAAAGCAAAAATAAACAAATGGGACCTAATTAAACTTAAAAGCTTTTGCACAACAAAGGAAACTGTCAACAAAACGAAAAGACAATCTACTGGACAGGAGAAAATATTTGCAAATGATATGATCGATAAGGGGTTAATATCCAAAATATATAAACAGCTCATACAACTCAACATCAAAAAAACAAACAACCCAATTAAAAACTGGGCAGAAGAACTGAATAGACATATCTCCAAAGAAGAAATACAGATGGCTAACAGGCACATGGAAAGATGCTCAACATCATTAATTATCAGAGAAATGCTAATTAAAACCAAAATGAGATATCACCTCACAACTGTCAGAATGGTTATCTTCAAATAGAACACAAATAACAAATATTGGCGAAGGATGTAGAGAAAAGGGAACCCTCCTACACTGTTGGTGGGAATGTAAATTGGTGAAAAACAGTATGGAGGTTTCTCAAACAACTAAAAATAGAACTACCATATGACCCAGCAATTCCACTCCTGGGTACATATCCAAAAAAACCGAAAACACTAATTTGAAAAAAATACATGCACTTCAATGTTCATAGCAACATTATTTACAATAGCCAAAATACAGAAGCAACCTAAGTGTCAATCAACAGATGAATGGATAAAGATGACGTGATATATATATGTACAATGGCATACTACTCAGCCATAAAAAGAACAAAAATTTTGCCGTTTGCAACAACATGGATGGACTTGGAAGGTATTATGCTAACTGAAATAAGTCAAAGAAAGAAAGATAAATACTGTATGATATCACTTGTATATGGAATCTAAAAAATAAAATACACTAGTGAATACAACAAAAGGAGCAGACTCACAGATATAGAGAACAAACTAGTGGTAACCAGTGGTGAGAGGGAAGGGGGAGGGGAAAGATGGGAGTAGGGGATTAAAAGGTACAAACTACTATGTATAAAATAAATAAGCTACAAGGATATATTACATAACACAGGGAATACAGCCAATATTTTATAATAACTATAAATGGAGTATAACCTTTAAAAAGTATGATTTATTATGTTGTTCATCTGAAACTTACATAATATTGTACATCAACTATACCTCAACAAGTAAAGAGAAGGAAAAAAAAGTGGAATTAGCAATTCTTATGGTTCAACTTGCTTTGGTTCAAGGCTACTTAGTCCTACCTTCATTAAGAAAGAGGAATCTTATTTATTATGTTTATTATCTGTCTCTCCCTTTATTCCCCGCTTTTATGTTCAATTTACAAAACATAATTTTACCTATTTTCAGAACTCAAAGCATAATTTTTCTACTTTAAATGATTATAGAGATTTTCAGATAATATACCACTAGTGTTGGTCATAACTATACTTTACTTGATGCTGAGTGCTCAATTATAACACTGTTCCTAAAAATACTACAGTCTTTCAAGGAGCTTACTGTGATAAGCGGAGATTATCAATATTAATACTTGTTGGTTTTAGGATATGACTTGACTAGAAATTTTCTACTGTATATAATTGGACACAAATGAAAAATACCATATTTCTTAATAATTAGAAGGACTTCTATGATCCAAACACTATTTCTTATAGTATCTAGTTCAGGTAAAAGCATTATTTCCCATTAAATATTAAAACTTGTATAAATAGGATAGTATGAAAGACAATATTTGAAAACAATGGTTTTGATTTAATTATTTAACTACTAATGTTCAAAGAATTAAAAATTTAGCTGCATTATAAGCAAATGATATGGGTTATCCTCACGATTCCTGAGGAGGTAATTAGTTCACTAAATATAATAACTCTAAAATAAAAAGCCTTCTTCTAGAGTTAACAGAACAAAAAGCATCGAGTTAACAGTGAGAGAATCCTCTACAAATCTTTACACAGCATATGTTTAAATAATAAAAGTCATTTGTGTACCTTTAGATGGTTTATGAAAATAACCAATCAATTTTGCAGACACAACATTATTTCTAAAGGGAATCTATGTGACTCATGATGCCTGTAGATACACAGAGACAAACCACACATATTTTATCAGTTTATTACAGTAAGCAAATAAGCGTGGAATGAGAGTGCACATAACTGTCTACTTAGCGCTTACTGAAACATTTATAAGAGCTGTTATCTCCCTAATAACAGACAGACAGCGTGCAATTTTAGAGAGGAGAAAAGCTTCATATTTTTTAACACTTCACTAAAAAGTAACCGAAGAGTGTAAAATGAAAAATACTCTGTGCAGTAAGCTGGTAATGGACCATATTATCAACTCAAGTTAGATTTATAGGATACAAACTAGTCACTAATAGTTATTTTATGACATAGCATGTCTGCTTTTTTTGAGATTATTAAGATTAAAGTTGTAAAACTTCTTTTGAACATAGCTGTTCAAAATGACTGAATTATAAAATTTAAATGAGAACTGAAAATAAAACATGGATTACCAAATGCCTAAAAATAAACCTTGTTCAACATCTGCATTACTATTTCAGAGATGACACTTCCATGTAAAGCTTTATGAAAACAATATCTTCTAGTCTGTTTTGCTTTAATCCACATTCAGACACTTAATCATTTTTAAGTATTATCAATCTATTCTGTTTTTGGACTCCAAAAATACGAAGATCTGCAGTATATAAACTGCTCTCTTTGTACCTAGTTTTGTTTGGCTTATTTTACAGCAGTATCTATTTAGATATGTAATTTATAAAAAATGACCAGACTGTAAACAGAGATACAGTTTCATCTTTAAAATTAGCACTTTTTAAACCAGTGTAAATCTCAACTGGTAAGAACTGTAATGCAGAAAGCTACAGTATTGTCTTATTCACCCAGTAAACTGTAGAAAGTGAGCTTATTTTATCTTTAATCTACAGTATTGGGTCTAGTACCTAGTACAGGATTTAAAAAAGCAAAGGGAAAATCTGCTTAACTGTTAGCTAGAACTATAAACATAACATTCAAAGAAGTATATTTCATTTTGCCATCGAATATTACTTTAAATAAATGGTTTATACTTCTAAAGATAACTTCCTCCTTATATATGTATATTTAGGTATTCTAGAAAGTAACTGTGTTCCTTGCTCCTATTTTATTTTAGTCATCAGTATATACAACGAAAAACGTGAGACTTTTCACCTCTTATTTTGGTAATAAATAAAAATGTATTTACAGAAAGATCTGAGTAATTATCAACAAACATTTAATGAGAACCTTACTTCACACATGGTATTAAGCAGGCTACAGCAAACTTGGCCTATGGATCAAACCCAGTCCACTGCCTGTTTTTGTATAGTCTGTGAGCTAAGAATGGTTGTTACATTTTTAAATGGTTGAAAAAAATAAAAAGGAAACTAACATTTTTGTGACACTAAAATTATAAGACATTCTAATTCAATGTCCACAAACACAGTTTCATTGGAACGCAGCCACATTCATCCATTTCTGCATGACCTCTGGCTGTTTTACCACAATGGCAGAGTTGAGTGGCTGTGCTCTGCAAAGCTAAAAATATTTACTATCTGGCCCTTTACAAAATGTTTGCTGACCCCCATAGAGGATGTATTCAATTTCCATTGGTGTTGAGATGAGGAGGAAATTACTTTATAATAATACCCTATCCTTTCCCCTCCCCAAAGGTAAACCTGTAAGTCTCACTGTCGACATACTACTTTTTATAAATCTGAAATCCAGAGTGATGTGTATATACTTTTATTTACCACTTTCATAGAAAAATAGTTCCTGAACTATGGATGTAGATACGTTCTACTATTCTTAGATATGTCCTACTATTTTTTTTCATATTTCCTTTCTGACTTTTGGTTTAAGGGTGCTAATAAAAACAAAACAATCTGGTTTCCAAAGTGTTTAGCAGAAAGGTTCCAATAATTGGTTACAAGAAATTTCGTCAGAACCGGAACAGTTTATATAAGCACAAACAATTATGTGTTGTGTTATTTGATAGATGTGATAATCATTTGATCTTTAGTTATACTGCTTTCTCACTGACAATATCAGTATCATATACAAAAGAAAATGTTAGTGTTCCCTTCCTTTGGAACCAAGCTCAGAACCTTGGCATTATCTTTGACATTCTTATTTCCCTCCTACAATTACTTGAGGAGTTTGATGTCTCTTGTATTCATTTCCTTCTTTTCTGTTGTCTACCACCAGCTTAGTTCAAGTCATCAATGACACTTAAGACATTAAAACATTTTTAAAAATTTTAAATTGCAAAAGAAGTGCATGCTTATTGAAAACAATTTCAAACAGTATGGAAATACACGTAAAATTCCCTCAGGTTTAACCATAATTAACAGTTTGGTGTCCCTCCCTATCTTTTGCTCCCCTTTTATTTCTGCTTGCCCATTCAAATTGGCCTCCCTGTCTCTAGATTCTTTCCACTCCAATCCGTACCACAGGCTCTTGTAAAAATAGTTCTCTTAAAAGTGTACCTCCCTTATACGCTCAGTGAGGAGGGGTAGAAAGTGCTGAGCTTTGAAGCCAGACAGATGAGCTGAACCTCTGGCTCTGCAACTTACTAATCCTATGACACTAAAAAAGTCACTCATGCTTTAGAGACCTCAATTTTCACATCTGTGAAGTGGGGAAACTACGACCTATCTTTTAGGGTTGTTGTAGATCTAGGCTAAATATAAAAAAATCTAGAGGAGTGAAGGGCCTGAAGATGTTAACGTGACAGGCACAAGTACGGGAGTGAGACATGATTTCAGAGTTGAAATGAAAGAGTATGTGGTTGAAATTCAGTACAGGTCAAAGTTATTGGTACTGAACAGATCAAGAGGCTGTGAGGTTACATATTGCACAGGTTGAAAATATGTACAGTGAGACGTCCCAGGATGATGGTGGGCTGATGAGATTATGTGGAAGATGCCAAGATCTTCACTGAATGTGGGTAAATGATTAAGAGATCCCAAGATGAGAATGACAAGGAAAGGAAAAGGGTATAGGAAGATGGAATGGGCCTCATATGAGGAAGGAACATGAGGATGAAAAGGGAATGGCCTAGATGAAACATCTGGGAGCTTCATACAAACCATCTTGCTGGTAATAATGATTTCGTCAAAGAATTCTAGAGAATTGTGAGTGAGGTCATGATGAAAATATTTGTTATGGGACAGCAAGATCCAAAGGGAGATTCTCAGAGGAAAGCCAGGCTACATAATAGTACTTTATAAAAGTATGTGAGGGGATTGGTAGTTGTTCCACACATTTCACAATGGGGCCACAGCATCTAAAAACCAGCCATGCTGCTTGCACTTAAATGAACTGTAACTTAGGAGACAGAGGGATATGGATCTCATCTAGATGAAGCTCTAGAGGAAGAAAAAGAAGTATGTCTTAGTTGACGTACAAATTGGAAAGGCAGTTTTATTACTGCTACTTTAATTTTAAATAACAGGGCTCTCCAGGGATGCTTTCTTTGAATCTGACAAAGAAGGAAAGGATCCTTTCTACATCACAGATGTCAGTTAGACAAACCATACATTGCTGTGGAATTCCTGACATAGGGTAAGTTTGGGGAAATGGGTCCTCTGAGACTACAGAGCTAGCGTGCACACTCGCTTACACGCTCTCTCACACCCACACACACATATATTTACACATACATATATATATATATATATTTTTTTTTTTCTTTTCCTGATCTGTGCATAAATATTTTAAATTCTCCAGTGAGGAGGTAGGGATGGTAGAACACCTTGATTTACTACACAGGAACCTCTGAGTCTTTGGAGTCCACGTCTTTGGCAGCAAAACCTCTGATGACCGGGCTTTATTTTCAGTAGAGTCACCTGACTAGGAATTTTTCTGGATCAATACCTAGGACTGGGGCCTAGGTGCTTGTACTCTTGCACTGGTCCATGTGTTCTCAGGCTATCCCTATATTTGGCATATGAAACATCTTTCTTCAGAAGCAAGAAAGGCTATGGCTTCCCTCTTGTCAGGTAGAGTTAGTGCTGGCAGTGGTAAGTAAGAAAACATTAAATTTTAAGTTAGAAGACCTTCAAGTGATTGATGAGAAGAAAATTATTTAACTTCTTTGAGCATGAATTCGTAAAATAAAGAGTAAAACTACTTAATTTGTAGGATCGTTTTTATAAGGATTCAGTGAGATACTTCATATGAAAGTGTTTTGTGGATGAAAGTACTCTTCTTTAATTGTCATTAAAGACAATGTTTATTGGCATAAGGGAAAAACACTGGCAGAACTAAGATCAGAATTGAACATTTTTAAGTGTCATTTCTGTCAAGTAATAATCTACAATTTCTTTTCCAATAAACACAAAGTATTCCTTATGATAAAGGAAAATAAAGGTCAGTCACGCAAGCTAGTGGGGAGATTGTTTCCTCTTTTTCAGAGAACTACAGGAAGTGGGAAGAACCAGCATTTATTACTTCTTTCCAAAGATTAATGATAACCGAGGAAACCTTTTTGAATATGACCTTAATTATGAATCAGTAGCCTTAGTCACCAGAATAACCTTCAAAAGAAAATCAATAAAATGAGATCAGATTTTTAAATTATCAGTTATTTAATAAACTAGATATCTAAAAGTGGATTTCAAGTGAGAATTTCATAAGCACACATCATTTATGATGTGATGAGGAATCTCAAGATAAGTCTGAATGTCCTAACATCATAGGAAGACTACTATGCTTTGAGGTATTTTATACTTCTTTACTTCATCAGGATTACAGTATTAAAGAACTCCTACCATCTATATATCTACCTTCAGTACTGAAATTATAGAATCCCACTTTTATACTAATTATAGGGAATTAACTCTTACTGTTTGGACATGTTGAAAAGAGCAATGAAGAATATCACTAAAAACAATGTAACAAAGGTAACCAGAGGCAGCTGGATGGGGCACTAGATCAAACGTCAGGAGCCCTGGGTTATGGTTTCAACTCAGTCATATATTAGTAGTGAGAACTTAGCTAAATCACAGCCTCACTTAGCTTCTGTTTTTCTCCTCTGTAAAATGGGGCTAATTATACACATCCTGTCTGCTTCACTGAGTTGTTTTGAGGACAAAATGAGACTGTATATGTGAAATTGATTTTTAAACTGTTCAATAAAAGGCATTATCGGGATTATTAGTAAATTGAGTTTCCTGTCAACATTAAAACATCAATCTGTCAGATAACATACGGTCCTGAGGTTAAAAGTACATATCAAAAAGCTGAATCACCATTGGAGAAGGGCATTTAAAACAATGCTGCTGTATTTATTGATAGTACCATCCAAAGGCCTTTAAAACAGTAATCCCTTCCCCCATGTCCTTTTTTTTTCCCTCTGTTAGTTGTGGGTGAAGAGGACTGTTCTCTAAAAGGTTTCTAAATGATGTTGATGTTAAAAAATATAGTATCACCATTTAACAGCCTTTTAAAGAGCAGTCCCTAGCATGGTCTTTGTTAACAACTGAGGGAGGAAGGGACTATTTTTTCAAAGGCTTTTAGAGGATGTTGTTAAAAGAATATATAGTGACATCATTTAAAAGCCTTTTAAATAATAGTTTTCCTTCCTTCCCAATTGTAATGTCCTTGGCTTTCATTTATTTTGTACTACAAGCTGAAAATGGACATGCCAACATATTATTGGTTATGGCAGGCATCTGTTAGATAGAGAAGGATGCATTGCTTTAAAAAATGTTGATGTCCAGAAATAAATCCAGCTCTTCAAGAACATAGCACCAGTTCTATACAGGATGCTGGTCACCCACCTTTTCATTGAGTTGTGGTACCTTTTGCTTGTTTTCTCTAAGAGTTTACTGAAGACGATGCCACGCAAACAGGAAAGGAGTCATTACAAGATTTCCGGTGAGATAAATGTAATCCTACCACCCACTGCTACTTGAGTTAAGTCTCCATCCAACTTATGGCAAAATCTAACTCTAACTCCTATTCTGTTGTTTCGTTAAATTATTTCTGTCCACTATTCCTCTGATTTTAGACTTTACTCCACTAGGGGACAGCAGTGGATACTTAGGGTTCCTCTCCTTATTTAGCTCTCAGGGAGAGGAAAAATTAAGTCAACCATTTGGTTCAAAGCACAGTCTGATAGCCAGTAAGCTTTGAGATAGGTTAGCTTAGATCATCTTTCACGTAACACACCAAAGAAAAAAGAATTAGCTCCAGGGGTATAATCATAAAATGGGAAACAATTTTTCATTTCTTCTTATGCTGGGTCTTTTCAGAAAAGTGTTATTTCATTTTAAGGACAGGAATTCCTAGATCTACAACAGTTTGATGAAAAAAATAAACATTTAAAAATTCTAAAAGCACAGCCCTCCAAACACACTGCACTTTTCTTTTCGAATTTAATTTATTTTTTATACAGGTTCTTATTAGTTATCCATTTTACACATATTAGTGTATATATGTCAATCCCAATCTCCCAATTCATCACACCACAACCGGCCCCCTGCCACTTTCCCCGCTTGGTGTTCCTACGTTTGTTCTCTACATCTGTGTCTCTATTTCTGCCCTGCAAACTGGTTCATCTGTACCATTTTTCTAGGTTCCACAAATATCAGTTAATATACGATATTTGTTTTTCTCTTTCTGACTTACTTCACTCTGTATGACAGTCTCTAGATCCATCCACGTCTCTAGAAATGACCCCATTTAGTTCCTTTTAATGGCTGGGTAATATTCTATTGTATATATATATACCACATCTTCTTTATCCATCTGTCTGTCAATGGGCATTTAGGTTGCTACCATGACCTGGCTATTGTAAACAGTGCTGCAATGAACACTGGGGTGCATGTGTCTTTTTGAATTATGGTTTTCTCTGGGCACATGCCCACTAGTGGGACTGTTGAGTCATATGCTGGTTCTATTTTGAGTTTTTTAAGGAACCTCCATACTGTTCTCCATAGTGGCTGTACCAATGTACATTCCCACCAACAGTGCAAGAGAGTTCCCTTTTCTCCACACCCTCTCCAGCATTTGTTGTTTGTAGATTTTCTGATGATGCCCATCCTAACTGGTGTGAGGTGATACCTCATTGTAGTTTTGATTTGCATTTCTCTAATAATTAGTAATATTGAGCAGCTTTTCATGTGCTCCTTGGCCATCTGTGTGTCTTCTTTGGAGAAATGTCTATTTAGGTCTTCTGCCCATTTTTGGATTGGGTTGTTTGTTTTTTTAATATTGAGCTGCATAAGCTGTTTATATATTTTGGAGATTAACCCTTTGTCCATTGATTAGTTTGCAAATATTTTCTCCCTTTCTGAGGGTTGTCTGTTCATCTTGTTTGTAGTTTCCTTTGCTTTGCAAAACCTTTTAAGTTTCATTAGGTCCCATTTGTTTATTTTTGTTTTTATTTCCATTACTCTAGGAGGTGGATCAAAAAAGATCTTGCTGTGACTTATGTCAAAGAGTGTTCTTCCTATGTTTTCCTCTAAGAGTTTTATAGTGTGTGGTCTTACATTTAGGTCTCTAATCCATTTTGAGTTTATTTTTGTGTTTGGTGTTAGGGAGTGATCTAATTTCATTCTTTTATATGTAGGTGTCCAGTTTTCCCAGCACCACTTATTGAAGAGACTGTCTCTTCTCTATTGTATATCCTTGCCTCCTTTGTCATAGATTAGGTGACCATAGGTGCGTGGGTTTATCGCTGGGCTTTCTATCCTGTTCCATTGATCTTTCTGTTTTTGTGCCAGAACCATATTGTCTTGATTACTATAGCTTTGTAGTATAGTCTGAAGTCAGGGAGTCTGATTCCTCCAGCTCCATTTTTTTCCCTCAAGAATGCTTTGGCTATTTGGGGTCTTTTGTGTCTCCATACAAATTTTAAGATTTTTTGTTCTAGTTCTGTAAAAAATACCATTGGTAATTTGAGAGAGATTGCATTCAATCTGTAGATTGCTTTCGGTAGTACAGTCATTTTAACAATACTGATTCTTCCAATCCAAGAACATGGTATATCTCTCCATCTCTTGGTATCATCTTTAATTTCTTTCATCAGTGTCTTATAGTTTTCTGCATATAGGTCTTTCGTCTCCCTAGGTGTTTATTCCTAGGTATTTTATTCTTTTTGTTGCAATGGTAAATGGGAGTGTTTCCTTAATTTAGTGTATAGGAATGCAAGAGATTTCTATGCATTAATTTTGTATCCTGCAACTTTACCAAATTCATTGATTAGCTCTAGTAATTTTCTAGTGGCATCTTTAGAATTCTCTATGTATAGTATCATGTCATCTGCAAACAGTGACAGTTTTACTTCTTCTTTACCAATTTGTATTCCTTTTATTTCCTTTTCTTCTCTGATTGCTATGGCTAGGACTTCCAAAATTATGTTGAATAATAGTGGAGAGAGTGGACATCCCTGTCTTGTTCCTGATCTTAGAGGAAATGCTTTCAGTTTTTCACCATTGAGAATGATGTTTGCTTGGGTTTGTTGTATATGGCCTTTATTATGTTGAGGTAGGTTCCCTCTATGCCCACTTTCTGGAGAGTTTTTTTTATCATAAATGGGTGTTGAATTTTGTCAAAAGCTTTTTCTGCTTCTATTGAGATGATCATATGGTTTTTATTCTTCAATTTGTTAACACGGTGTATCACATTGATTGATTTGCATATATTGAAGAATCCTGGCATCCTTGGGTTAAATCCTACTTGATCATGGTGTATGATCCTTTTAATGTGCTGTTGGATTCTGATTGCTAGTATTATGTTGAGGATTTCTGCATCTATATTCGTCAGTGATACTGGTCTGTAATTTTCTTTTTTTTGTAGTATCTTTGTCTGGTTTTGGTATCAGGGTGATGGTGGCCTCATGGAATGAGTTTGGGAGTGTTCCTTCCTCTGCAGTTTTTTTGAAGAGTTTGAGAAGGATGGGTGTTAGCTCTTCTCTAAATGTTTGATAGAATTCACCTGTGAAGCCATCTGGTCCTGAACTTTTGTTTGCTGGAAGATTTTTAATCACAGTTTCAATTTCATTACTTGTGATTGGTCTGTTCATATTTTCTGTTTCTTCCTGGTTCAGTCTTGGAAGGTTATACCTTTCTAAGAATTTGTCCATTTCTTCCAGGTTGTCCATTCTATTGGCATAGAGTTGCTTGTAGTAGTCTCTTAGGATGCTTTGTATTCCTGTGGTGTCTGTTGTAACTCCTCCTTTTTCATGTCTAATTCTATTGATATGAGCCCTCTCTTTTTCTTGATGAGTCTGGCTAATGGTTTATCAATTTTGTTTATCTTCTCAAAGAACCAGCTTTTAGTTTTATTGATCTTTACTATTGTTTTCTTTGTTTCTATTTCATTTATTTCTGTTCTGATCTTTATGATTTCTTTCCTTCTACTAACCTTTGTTTGTTCTTCTTTCTCTAGTTCCTTTAGGTGTAAGGTTAGATTGTTTATTTGAGATTTTTCTTGTCTTTTCAGGTAGGCTTGTATAGCTATAAACTTCCCTCTTAGAACTGCTTTCGGTGCATCCCATAGGTTTTGGATCATCGTGTTTTCATTGTCATTTGTCTCTAGGTATTTTTTGATTTCCTCTTTGATTTCTTCAGTGATCTCTTGGTTATTTAGTAATGTATTGTTTAGCCTCCATGTATTTGCGTTTTTTACATTTTTTTCCCTGTAACTGATTTCTAATCTCATAGCGTTGTGGTCAGAAAAGATGCTTGATATGATTTCAATTTTCTTAAATTTACTGAGGCTTGATTTGTGACCCAAGATGTGACTGATCCATCCTGGAGAATGTTCCGTGTGCACTTGAGAAGAACGTGTAATCTGCTGTTTTTGGATGGAATGTCCTATAAATATCAATTAAATCTATCTGGCCTATTGTGTCATTTAAAGCTTCTGTTTCCTTATTTATTTTCATTTTGGATGATCTGTCCATTGGTGTGAGTGAGGTGTTAAAATCCCCCAGTATTATTGTGTTACTGTTGATTTCCTCTTTTATAGCTGTTAGCAGTTGTCTTATGTATTGTTCCCTAATTGTTCCATTCTACTGTACCTGACCAATTCTAGCCCATAATGATGTTAGTTACATTCCATTTTTACATTCCCTATAATTTAATTTTCATAATATTATTTAACTTTATGCATTCAACATGATTACTTAACTTTATTCTTATGCACCATGTAAACAGCAAAGTGCTAAGTCTGGACAATAATTTTTTTGCATGTTTTTGCATGATTTTTTAAAAATATAAATAACTTTTGAATTCTCTGTTGCCTTAATAGCACAAGTGAGTTAGTTATTTGTGCCTATAATTATGTGATAATAAATACTTTTACGTTTTAAAATATTTAAAAATCTGCATAAGAAGTCATGTCATTTGACACATTTTCCATTATCTACTGAGATAAATCAATGTTTCACTGAGAAATGCTAGTATAATTGATTCTAATAAATGAAAATTGGTAAAAGTTTGAAATAAAATTGACTTGAAGCATCAAAAAGACAGCAGTAGAAAGGTACAGATACAAAATTTAATATGACTGATCTGGAAATTTCAAATTTCTCTTAATTTGAGTGGTCTGACCAGAGTTAAGTAAAACTGCCACAAATAAGAACTTCTTGGTTAGACAGCTTTGAATTCTAGGAATAGTGATTACCATGGTGTCATCAATATCAAGACCCAAGAGTACATGCTTATATGTGGTGCTGCACTCTGGCCCTGCATCATAATGCCACGGTCCTACCCTTCCTCTCTTCTACAATTTGACAGGTGAGGTATAAATAGCTGACTCATCTTCTTCTCCCCACAGGTTCTATACATGAGGTGGTATACAGAATAATGGATCCCCAAAAGTGTCTAAGTCCTACCCACAGAATCTATAAATATGTAATGATGCATGGCAGGGGGGAATTAAAATTGTTAAACAGCTGAGTTTGAGATGAGATTTTCCTGGATTGTCTGTGTGGGCCAATGTAATTGTACAGATCCCATAAGTGAAAGAGGGAGGCAGGAGAGTCAGTGTCATAGTGATGCAGTGTATGGACAACTTAGTCATTGCTGGCTTTGAGCCAAGGAATGTGGGCAGCCTCTAAAAGTTGGAAAAGGCAAGAAAAAGGATTTTCCCCTAGAGCCTCTAGCAAAAAACACAGCTGTGCTGACACACTGATTTTAGATCAGTAAGACTCATTTTGGACTTTGACCTCCAGAACTGTAAGATAATAAATTTGCATTGTTATAAGCCACCAAATGTGTGGTAATGTAGCAGTAACAGGGAGCTAATAAAAGTAATTATAATGTCTAGTTGCAAACTACTGTTCTGAATTCTTGTGTTGTAAAACCCATCTGTGGAGTCTATGGTATAATGTTTATTTGCATACATCTTTCAATGGCTGATCTGTGATGAGAGGCATCAACAATTCTGCTTTCTGTATAGTATTTTCTCATTGGACTTAAGCTCTAAATAGCATAGACACTAATAATTTGAGTGGCTTTCATACTGGATAGTTACTTGTCAGAATCATTTGGAAGACTGGTTTATAAAAAATTCCCCTCCCCTAATACTTTCTTTATTTTTAATGAACACACTAAGTTGGCTTTGATCCATTTGGTTAACAGACAGGTACTGAGAACCAATGAAAAAAATAAAAGATGAACTGTCTTCCAAAGGCTCCAGTTTAATGCTCTGCATATTACCTAAGACTACCTCTTAACCCTTAGTATGTGTTAGTTTTTCTGATAAAATATGCATACAAAAAACATTTTGGGGCTTCCCTGGTGGCGCAGTGGTTTAGAGTCCGCCTGCTGATGCAGGGGACGCGGGTTCATGCCCCGGTCCAGGAAGATCCCACGTGCCATGGAGCGGCTGGGCCCATGAGCCATGGCCGCCGAGCCTGCAAGTCCGGAGCCTGTGCTCCGCAACGGGAGAGGCCACAGCAGTGAGAGGCCTGCGTACCACACACACACACACACACATACACACAAAAAAAACCATTTTGTATGAATTCTATACAAGCCGAAAGGGGATTATAGTAGCCAGACACTTGGGTGATGAGATCCAAGACAGACAAGTTTCCATGGGGGAAAATGAAGGAACCAAGAAAAATACTGGAGCGTTTGGGTGGGGCAGAACAAGTTTAGGACAATGAAACATCTAGGCAAGAGAAGGAGAGGGTAGGTATTACATGAGTACTAATCCTGAAGCACCTCTCAACAATGTTACAGTTTTTTCCAGCACCATCTTTTTCTGAAACAAGCACAATAAAAAAGTCAGATTTTTAAAAAGGTTATACTGAGTCTCTGAATCTGAATTCTTAACCATTTTACAAGCACTCACCTAAAAGTTAACATCATAACTCCTGGGATAAATAATGCAGATGTACCAGTGGGTGCTTATGCAACCAGGTCTACATGAGAAAAACGAAACCACCAGAGATATAAGCAAATACTGCTCAGAACAAACTCAATTCAGTCTGTGTTGGTTTGACAGAAATGTATGTAGAATGGCAAAATGTTTCTTGGTGGAAATTTCACATCTGTCAATTATTTTATAGAAGGCATTCAGTATTACCATCCAAGATAAAAGGATTCTTCTCTGAAGATTCGGCAGCATTAGTAATTTCCTCTGTCAAGGACTATAAACCTCCATGGAAGCTCTACTGTACTCTTGTTTATGGTCTCTGTTTCCAAAAGGCTGTAAGATGTGCTCAAAACATGGCTTACTTTTTTAATTTGCTGCCGCTCATACCATAATGTTCTGAATATGGAAGACATTCCCTTCATGTTTATTAATAGAATGTTCAGGTTAAAAAAAGCTTTCACTAAAAAAACCAAAACCTCCAAAGCTTTTTACTAGAAGCAAAAGAGAACTAGCACTACCCATAGATATGGAGTCTGCAAAGAATGTGAAGAACTTTAACCTACATTAACTATTCTATCCAAACTATTCTTGGAGATCTGAGAGAACTGAGAAATTTCATATAACTATGATATGTAATTTTTATGTTTAATCTAACACCTGCTCAGATCATTTCACTGCCACTTGATATATAATAGCACTTTTCGGTTGAGAGCTTTGAAACAAGTATTGAGCCACATATCTATAAAAATATACTCTGAAAAGCATATTGGTGAATTTCAGAATACATACAATCTGGTCAAGTATTAAAAAAAGATATACGCTATGATTCCCTCCAGCCATTTATTGAAAGACTGGTGAATTGATAACCTTCTCCAGATGTGTAACGTTCTTTTAAAAATTAATTAAAAGGTACTGTTTTCTAAGGAAGAAACAGTTAAAAGAAGTCAGACACTACTTTCTGAGAGTTTCCTTTAAACTCTATTTCTCCCCTGAGTGTTTAAAATTAGCAAGGCATTCAAACTTGTTGGGTGGTACCTCTATGCGTTTTAGCAAATAGAAGCTACGTAAAACTTCAAATTCCTTTTTTCTTTCCAAAACCCTTGGGAAAATTCCTGATTCAAATTAAATATTATAGAAGGTATAAGACTAAACTGACAGTGGCTGACATGTGTTTACAATCCACCTAAAATTTGCTTTTGTGACTAAGTTGTTTGATGTAATCCCCAGAAGTAAAACAGACAGGTATTTGAACATTTTCTGGCACAAAACATGTCTCTGTCACAAAGCAATATCTTAATCTCAAATTCATATTTAGAATCACTACTTTGAGTAGCACTGCCACTGCACAAGGCCTGTATGAATCTTCACACTGTGTATTATCACCCAATGACAAACCTGACGTTTTATGAAGGGCCAGCCCCCTTTCACACTGACATCCTCTGTACCCTGAGTAAATAACTAACAATTCATTTCCTAACCTTGACTGTAGAGTCCAGCCTTTCCACCATTCTTTTTTTTTTCTTCTTTCCAAACAAGTGACAAAGAACTAGGAAGCTGATTGAAGGGGTCCATTATGTATCAACTTAAAGAAAGGCAAAGTGATTGATGAAACTAGCAGTCACCTTCACTGCTAGCTACTGCACCTGTATCCTTTTTGTCAAATGACCTGAAAATCCTGCTGACAGTTTAACATTCACTACAAGGATACACAGGATGGAACTACAGTTTTCGATATTTCTATTTGCAATGAAATCTTTAGAGACGTGATTTGAAAACAGTAGTTAAACTTTATAATTTTCTAAGGTTTACATTTTCCTCTTATGTAGTCACTGTTTGCTATTAACTTGCTTTGCAAAACTACTGTCATGGGGGTGCGTGGAGTGAGGAGGAGGAGGATGGTAGGCAACATGAATGGTTATTTTAAACTTTATCTTTTTGTTTTGCTGGCAGAGGCAAGATTGTTAGCAGGATTCCTTCTGCCAAATTATTGGATGAATTACATTTAATTGTACTGCTAGAAGAGGTAGGATGGTCAACATCTCAAAAAATAATTATTAAAATAAAAGTAAAAATGCAGCATTCTAAAAAAAATAGTACTTTACCTAAACAACCTAAAGTTGTTTCTCAACTTCAATAGGCGATGGGCTTAGTGAATTCACTGGATAACCAAGTAACTAAGAATTTCTTCTGTGGATGGGTAAGTTTACCTAAATTAAAGAACTCATGTTCAGTCACAAGCTTACTGTGTTGGAAATAAAAATTTCACTAGGCAACAGTGACACAATTGAGAGCCAGAAAATCTCAAAAGAAGCCACTGTTCTCTGTGTGGACATAGCACCATTTCCTCTGGGCATTTATTACCTGTTAAAAACCAATCTTTTGGTGAGTGGCAGTTCAGGGTTTTTGAGAGCAAGCTGCAATATTTCTTCAGGTCTGCAGAGTCATAATTAAAGCTGAACTGAGCGGAATTGGAGAGGGAAGGTCAGTGAGGTGCCGTATGAGAGATGAGGCTGGGCTGATGGGCACCAAATGAACAAATTATGATGGGCCCCACTCAATGTGATGAGGTCAAATGCTTGTTTCTACCCACTGACAGTTCAATTTCCCTGAAATGTCTCTCGGTTCTCTATGAGCTAATTATGAATGAAAAGTTATCAACTGCTCATGCCAAAGGGGGCTTAAATACTATTTTGTGGAGTTCTTAATGTCAAAATATTGTTCAAAACAGCATACTGTCCCACTCCAAATACAATGTGTGGGTTAATCTAAATACCAGTGAAACACATCAGTTTTCCTCAGGTTTTTCACAGTGTATACAATAGCGCAAATTCTCCAGCACTTGTCAGCAGCTTAAACAATAAAATTTTTTTTTAATTTAAAAAAATAAAAAAGGAGATAATTTTATCAGGTAAATCTACATTACACTTACAACTCACTTTCATGGTAATAGCAGTACAGTGCTTATAGTTTTGCATATCACAGGCTACAAAACCTTCAAATAGAACTATATATTTTTTTCAGGAATGATGCTACTGAATTCTTAGCTTCTAGGCATCAATACTCAGATTTACTCCAGTATACAGATTTATTATACAAAATCAGCTCAAGAGCCACTGACAAAACGTAAATTCCATTTATGGAACCAGTTTTTGAGGAACAATTTTCCACAGCCTGCATTTATGATGGACAATTATTTTCCTTCTCTTTGAATCCTGTGATGGATGATAAATACTTGACAGAACTAATAAGGATCCTACTAATTAAAAAAATGTCTATTGCTTCAATTAATAATACAAAAACAGATGAAAATGATAAAATTTGCTGAGACCCTACTATGTGCCAATCACTATGCAAGGGACTTTCATGTAAGGATGTTTAACACAGTAAGTAGTCTGATAGCTTTCTAACAATATACAACACATATAAAAGCTTTGGATCAATGTCCTGAGATTAGAGGGTACATCACACTAAAAATAGTATCTGTATAAAATAAAATATAGCACTGAGCTTAAATTGTAAGAAGAATTATAAAATATGTAAGCATAATGCACCTGAAAATAACACATGTCAACTTTCTCACTGCCACTAGATGAAAAGGAATTTTGGAATGGGCTCTTTAAGAATAGATTTAAAGTATAAACATAAGAAGTACTTGCTGGAAGTGGGGCAGAGCGAGGGAAAGATCAATTATGATGCAGGTAAAGATAACCGGATATCAAAAAATGAGTCTGAAGTAGGGAAAAACTTTTGCCATTTAAAAACATCATATGTAGATATGTATGCTCGCATATTTTTGGTAATTTACCTATAATGAAAAAGTTTTTAGTATTAAGCATTGTTTCTACATTTGATATAATATACTTAGATATACAATGTCAATTTATATGATTCCTTACGAAATATTATCATATATATATATATTCATGTTTAGAGATCACAATTTAATTCGTTTATTAAAAGATCCCTTCTGGAAGTTGATTTTTTTCTAATTCTTATTGTAATTGCATTGTTCTAATCTTGTATTATAAAGGCAGCTGCTTGCCTATCATTTGTACTTTCCTCGTTAATCCTGACTCAGTGAATTAACCTTTAATTACAGCCGTTAAAATTGAAATGAGCCTCTTGTCTGGCTGGGGCTGCCCCCTTTCAGTGCATGACTCTGATGAAAATTTTTAGGGTCAATGAATATGTCCCATGTCATGTCTGATAGCTGCTAAAGATGTGAGGAGGTAAATGTTACCTTAGAAAGATGTGCTTTAAATTTTTAGGAGATCTGCTTTATTGATGGGAAAATAAAATAAAAATGACAATTTCAGTTTCTCAGTTTACCATGCTGTATTTTTAGACGAATTGAGAGCATATAAGAAATATAAAGAATGGGTTAGGGCTTCCCTGGTGGCGCAGTGGTTGAGAGTCCGCCTGCCAATGCAGGGGATATGGGTTCGTGCCCCAGTCCGGGAAGATCCCACGTGCCATGGAGCGGCTGGGCCCGTGAGCCATGGCCACTGAGCCTGCGCGTCCGGAGCCTGTGCTCCGCAACGGGAGAGGCCACAACAGTGAGAGGCCCGCGTACCGCAAAAAAAAAAAAAAAAAAAAAAAAAAGAATGGGTTATTAAGATATATTTAGTCAAACAATTTAAAACAATAACTTATTCTCCATTTTAGCCTTAAGTGTTACATGTTATAATAAAAGAAATATGTAAGGATCACAACTACTTTTTAGATAGGTGCTTGATAGGAATAATAAACTAACAGATTATCAATACAGTCCTTTAAACTGACATCAATGGGAATGGATTCTACAATATAATAATGAAGCTGGAAAACAGTAAAGATTAATCTCATTCATTTAATACACTTTTGATGAGCACCTATTACGTATCAAGCACTGGAAACAGAAAGGCCAATAAAAAGGCCCTGTCCTATCTTCCAGGGACCCAGAGTCTAAGTTTTATCATATTAATATGTTTTAATAAAAAAGATAAGGCACGTTTCCCCTGTGCTAATGCTGATGTTGACTAAAGTCACTTGCCGTCTCCCACTTTATTCCCCATAGACTTCTAAAGAGCTAGAACTGAGGGACCTTAGAAACAATCTAGTACAGTCTTCTAATTTCACAGATGACAACCTGAACAGAACTCAAATTTTGATGTACTAGCTTAAATTTACAAGATAACTTAGGCAGAGCACATGTTCAGTGAAGCATGAATGCCAAAATCTTCAGAAATAAATGAGTTTCCAAAATTATGTATTTTTAAAAACTTACTCTGAATATTTTCAAGTGTACACAAAAGCACAGAGAATAATATAAAGAAAAACTAGGTGCTCATCACTAAGTTTCAAAAAGTTATCAACATTTGTCCAATCCTGTTCAATCTAATCTTTTGCTCTACTTTTGAATTACTTAAAGGAAACTCGAGATATGATCTAATTTCATCAGTAAATATTTTGCTTTGTATATCTAACAGATAAAGACGTGTCAAGAAAACTTACAATACTATTACCATACCTAAAAGAAAAAAAATTCCCCCAATTTAATGTAAAATACAGTATTCACATTTCCGTGACAATCATATATATGTCTTTTCAGAGTTGGTTTGCTTCAATCAGGATTCAAACAAGATACACACATTACATTTGGTTGGTATCTCTCTTAACCTAAATTATGCATGTTAAAGAAGAACTTACTGAAAAATTTTTTTTTTTAGCAGAAGTGTATAGTAGATCTGCAGTAATAATTTAGCATTTGGGGGAGATATTTATATATTCAGTAATGTGGAACAGCTGCAAATGTAGAGAAATAACCCTTTATTGATAGGCCTATAAAAGCTGTCTGTAATTACATTCCTGAATGATCTGAATAACAGTGTGTCTGATATATTTTAAGATAAGTGGCTTTTACTTTTCTTTGATATTAGGGTCATATACTGTACTTATCTATATTTTTACTCCATGTTCTCCTCTCTCTGGTAATAAATTAATTTCTTAGTGTTAGTTTGGCATGTGCCCTAAAGCTAAATTCATTTTCTTTTCCTTTGCAGAGAAACAAAGTTTTTCTAAGTATTACAATAATATATTTCATGTTTAGGCCAGGTTCCTCATGTTAAAAGGTTAAATACTAATAAATAATACTTAATAGAATGGAAAATCAATTCTCCATACCATGCCTTGTCCTATGTTCAGAAATTTTCTGGCAAGCGTTTTAAAGAGGAACAGAGGCAACAGAAGTTAACTTGACTGATGTATGAATAAATAATAATTAATACATGATTGGCCAATGCAGATTTTAATCTAAGATATCTTAAAGCTTAAAAACAGTATTTTTCACTGCAAATATCACAATTCAACACAAGCAACAAAATTTGCAACATGGCAGTTGATAGTAGCACAACGTTCAATCAACTTCGAATGTGGAAAATAAAATTGCCAGAAAAGATTAAATCCTCTTTAAACAAATGGTATTTTAAAACCTCTTATTTCCTATTGTAGTAATATAATTATAATAAATGAAAGCTAAAAACCATAATCTTAGGAAAGAATTCTCAAGTGAACTGCCTCAGCTCTGAAGAGGGAACAGGAAGGGACAGCAAGGGACAGGAACTATTCACCATAAAATAGAAGGAAGAGAAAAAGAAAGGCCCAGGCCTTCTTTACCAACACCTCTTTAATCCTTCCATTTCTTACAAATTTATACACATATTTTCTTTTTTTTGATGGTGACCTTTTTTTTTTTGCCATAATAATTACTAGTTAATTAATAACTACAATTATCATCTGATACAGTGGATTTTTCATTGTGGAGAATTCATTTCTTAGACTGGCATATATTTGCTTAAGCCAAATAAAAAATATTTTTATAATAAAAAGCCTGCAATTAAAAATAACAATGTCTTTTTAAAAAGTAGCTCCTAAAAAAAAAAAAAAAAGGTAGCTCCTTTTAATAATCTAGGAAAGGGAGAGATGATAATGGTCTGTTACTATGAGACCCCTGAAGTAGCACAGAAATAAAAAGATGAAGCAGTAGTATGGCATACCGTAAAGGTTAATTTAAAAATTAAAGCAACTCATACCTAGAAGAGAACTGAATAAAAGAATAAGGTGGGACATGGCTGGGCGATGGAAGCACAAAATACTGTCAAAGTTTAATTAAAAAATGTTTTCAATTTAAGCAGACCCAGGCCAGTGACTTTTCATTATTTTTAACACAGTTCCATGACTACTGACATTTTCATCGGAACAAATAAAGGATTTTTCCCAAATTTAAAATGACAAAATTATTTTTAATTTTAACTTATAATTTCTTCCTCCTCTAAAGTCAAAGAAATTTGATCTTAGCTGGACTTGTCTCTTAGCCTGAGGCTTAAATACACCTTAAGTTTTTAAAGTATAAAAAAATATATATTAAAAAAATATAGTTCTTCCACCATATTAGAAAACAATCTTTATCACAGACATATTATCATTTGTTTCGGGAATGAGACTACATATTCATGAAATGTCTGGTACATGACTTAGTAAAACACTTGTATTCAACAAAAACTCTCTCAAAGCAATCTGTCCTTGTAGACAAACTAGAAGGAAGCTGGCACTCTGGCAGTAGAAGACAAGCAGACTGGAAAACAAAACTAAAATGCCCTAGCCTAGATCAATTTTAAAAAAGAGAAAGACCTACCTAAAAGTCCACTTCGGAGAAATGGAAATCAAATTTGATTACAACTGTCCATCACTATGATGTGCAATTATCCTAATAATTCCAAATGCTGGTAAGTTTCAAACTGAGAAAATCAGGTTCTGCATCATGAATTATGGTTTGTTTTTTCTTCATATTGTTTTAAAACTGACAAAGTAACCTCTGTGCCAAAAGCAGGTCTGATAGGTACTCTTGATTTTCCAATTAATTTCCTATAATACAAATTGGGTCAGGATCTCATTCCTAATCATGGATAGTTGTAACTTCAGTAGTTGCCAATCTTTATCAATAGCAAAAGTTATAAGCCTACTTTCCAGCTATTCTTCTATATTCCTTAGAGAAGCTTCATAGAACTAATCAGATGGTGAAATTGGCTTGTGTATAAAAAAATGCCTCTACCTTGCCTCACTCTGCCTGCCTAAGGGCATTACATATGGGTTTCCTTCTTACCTTCAGCCTGTAAATCCTTGAAGGGGTTGGGGGGCCTTAGTTAAGTGGCTTTTTGGTCTTACTGACAGTGTCATCTTTTCGCTGGTCACAGGAAAATTCCATGCTGGCTACCCACAATAACATGCACAGACCTCAGTTTAATGCTGCTGTTGCTACTGTCTTTACTGTGACATTGTGAGGCTTTATTTCTTCATTAAGTGATGAAGTGATGCTCCACAGCACCAATTCAAGGAAAGCAGAAGGTGAACAGCATGTACTCAAAATTATCCTTTTACTTCTTGTTAGAGGAAAAGTAGTTCAGATATCTAAATTCTAAACAGTGTTCAATGTCAGAAGTTAACTCCTGCTAGATCTTAAGCTACTATTGTATAGAAGACTGTGGAGTGTAGCCAATATAAAATAATAGTGTTTATGTACGGAGTCAGAGAAATAATGACAACTTGTATCTATAGAAATACCCAAAGGGCAAAACTATGTTACAAAATGAAAGTACTCAGTATACTGTAGTTACACACTTTTGAGTCAATTTTTCTTTTTTCTTTTGTTCTTACTCAGCTGGAAACTCCCTGAGGGCAGGAACCTAGCCCATCTTGTACACCACTATATCTTTGGCACCTCCTCATATTCTGGCCTGAATAAACACTTGTTGAATGAATAAAACACTTAATTGGCATATGTGTAGTAAGGAATCTGGTCTCACTTAAAGAGAGATCTGGACGTTGTTCTAGCTCTTGAGAAGTAACCTCTAAAGCCTTGGAATCTCCTGAGTAACGGGAGTGCCTTTATTATTCATGGTGGGCCCCTAGGGGACCATATTTGATAGTTTATGCCAACAGTGACTCCTAGGGGGCCCCTAGATAGCTTTGCTAAGCAGATAACTCAAGATGGAAGCTGGCCACACCAGAAAGACCCACCGTATGATTAGAGTGTTGAGGCTCTGGGCCCCTGATATCAGCCTGACCTGGAGGGGAGGGTGGGAGAGTGAGTTCAACCATGAGGCAACAATTCAGTCAACAGAGCCTATTTAGTAAAGCCTCAATAAAAACTCTAAGCTTGGTGAGCTTCCCTGGTTGGCAGTACTCCTGTATATACAACCAACTTTGATTGACACAAGGAGGGTAACCCCGAAGCTTTGAGTATGAAACCCAACCAGAATCTCCTCCATCCGTCTCTTCCTTTGGTTGATTCTAATTTGCGCCCTACTGTGATAATAAAACTGCAATCCTATGTAGAGTGCTTTCCTGAGTTCTGTGATTGCTCTAGTGAATTATCATACTTGAGGGTGGTTTTAGGAAACCCTTAAACTTGCAGTTGACCTCAGTAGTCTTGGACAGATTTATCAGTCTGGAGGACTCTGCCCTAATATCAAGTTTGGCTACCTCCAAGTAGCATAGTGTATTAAATTGGGGTTTCCTTTTTGCAACTCTGGTGTCTCTTTCATGGACTGTTCTTGGAGTTACTTACTACTCCTCAATATATTACCACTGTACTCTATAAAGACTGCTTTTCTTAATGAACCTTCCTACAGCCTCCTAAGTTAAATTCCACTTAGGGACTGTGATCCATGAGGATCAAATTGGTTATATTATGGCAGCTAAGTCGGTGCTTCCTCACTAATGTACCACAGACGGGTTAGAGGTATGCTGTGCTATTGCCTCTGCCATTAACCTCAGAAAAGTCAGGTGGCACCTGTGGTGACTGGAGCTCCTGGTGTGGTTGCCTTCCATCTCCTGCAGCATCTCTGTTTACCCCAGAGCACACTACAAATATTACCACTTTTCTATATGTACCAACACATGAAAAAGAAATCATTACTATAATTTTCTCATGACAGTATGTCAACATACTTCTCCAGCATCAGACTTGGTCTCCCTCCCCTTCTTTTCTCCCTCCCCTTCTTTTCTCAACCTCTCCAGAAGCCTAATAGTCTGAGGATTGCTATTTCTGAGTTCCTGGGGTTTGATATGTAACAATTTAGAAACTCTTAGCCTAACAATAATCTAGTAAAAAAAATTCACTAGTAATTCACTAAAAATTCAGTTTGTTCACTGAAACACTATAGCAAGAACTAAAATGTTTATTTTTGGCCATCTCTAGGCCAATTGCCAATTAGTCTCATGGAAGACTGAAATAAATACTGTGTTTATACGTCACCTGTATCACACAGTTTGAAAAAATAAGGCCTTTCCTTACAATGATTATAATATTTACTAGAAATTATGCTTTAAAAATCTCTGTGTTCTGAATATACAATTCAAAGGGTAAAAACGAATAGTGAAATTTTTCATTTGAAAAATATTTAGTGTGAAAAAGGAAATGTTTTTTGGATTTCACTGTAAATATTTTGGTAATTTCAAAAAATAAAACCTACCCATATTGTACCAAACACATAAAGAAAATAAACTTAATAACTCACTGAAATAAATAAAAATCATCTATGAAACAAAAGTCATAACATAAGCTAAAAAATGTTTCACCTATTTATTTTCATGAACGTTCAAATCATCCCGGCATAACTAATTTCACTGCTTCAAAATTCCATAGATTCACAGAATATTAGGGTTAAAAGGAAACATGGAGGTCTACCTTGCCATCATTTTAGAGTTGAGAAAACCAAATGACTTGCTCAATATAATTAGTAGTATTGATTCAGAAAGACAGACATTAAACATTAGATGTCAATAAAAAGGAATCCTACTCATTCATATACATGCTTACCCTATTAAAAAATGGCTGCTTTTAGGATAATATATATATTACACCTTGACTAGAGAAACTCTGGAAAATATTGAAAAATATAAAGAAGAATATAAATCATCCATAATCTCATCACTCAGAAAACCTCTGTTAACAGTATAACACACTTCCTTCTATTCTTTCATTTTCCTTACATTTTAAAAGCACCGTGTGAGTATACAATTTTATAAAATTGAGATAAAATAAATAATATTTTGGATTCTGTTTCACCACTTAATTTTATACCACATTTTCCCACCTCATTCAAAGATTTAATAAAAACATCTTAAAGATTATACAATATTCTAGGGCTTCCCTGGTGGCGCAGTGGTTGAGAATCTGCCTGCTAATGCAGGGGACACGGGTTCGAGCCCTGGTCTCGGAGGATCCCACATGCCACAGAGCAACTAGGCCCGTGAACCACAACTACTAAGCCTGCGCATCTGGAGCCTGTGCTCCGCAACGAGAGGCCGCGATAGTGAGAGGCCCGCGCACCGCGATGAAGAGTGGCCCCCGCTTGCCACAACTAGAGAAAGCCCTCGCACAGAAACGAAGACCCAGCACAGCAAAAATAAATAAATTAATTAATAAACTCCTACCCCCAATGTCTTCTAAAAAAAAAAATCAGGGAATACTTAGTGTTTAACATGTATCAGGTACTGCTATAAGCATTTCATATATGTTGATTCATTTAACACTAACAACAATCCTGTGAGATAGGTAGCATTATTATTTTTATTTTACAGATGGAAAAATCTGAGGCACCAAGAAGTAAAATGACCCACCCAAGGTCTCTCATTTTGTAAAGTGGCAGAGCTCTGATTTGAACGCAGGCTGTCTGGCTCAAGAGCCTGTGCTTTTAACTGCTATATTAAACTGCTTTGAATGTTTGCAGTTGGCACATGACTGGGGGAAGAGACAGTAAAGTATGCTACCAGCTTTAATGGGGTGAAAGCCAGGGATGCTAGATGCTCTACAATGAACAGGGCAGACTCATCCAATAAAAATTATACCACGTTCCTCACAACTTTCAAATGTCTGGTTGGACATTCATGAGGTGAAAACCTGTTCACCTGGTCCTAGAACACTTTCCATACCAGTACAAAGTAGTTTTTTTGCAGGGTGAGGTGGGTCATTACATGGTTTTAATGTACTCAATTTTCCAGGAATAACTACCAGAAAAACTGTTTGATGTTTTGGAAAATTATGTTATACCATGACCCATGGTATTTGAGTTGCTAATACAATAATACACCTCTATCAATTTGCATTTATGGCCACCAGCGTCATTTAACTACTTCACTACCTTTATAATGTAGTCATGGTCAAGTATTTATATATCAATGTACTATTTACCATAAATTATTTTTATTTCTTCTTTCTATTGAATTAGGGCAACATGTTGATTTTTAAATTGTGGATGTACCCATCTTTGGATCCTAAATTTGATTTAGGATCTAAAAGACCCCTATATTTGTTGAGGTCCCATACCATTATTGGGGGTTTTAATTTTTGAGGACTTTTCTTTATTTCCTCTGATGTCTTTAGTCTACTTCTTTCTAAATTTGTACACATAATGAGAAAACTTACAATTTGGCTGATTCGTCTTTTGGTAGGCGGGCCTCTCACTGTTGTGGCCTTTCCCGCCGTGGAGCACAGGGTCCGGACGCGCAGGCTCAGCGGCCATGGCCCACGGGCCCAGCCACTCCGCGGCATGTGGGATCCTCCCGGACCGGGCCACGAACCCGTGTCCCCTGCATCGGCAGGTGGACTCTCAACCACTGTGCCACCAGGGAAGCCCCTGATTCGTCTTTTTAAAGTACCATTTTGAGAGCTGGAGGTGAGATCAGGAGTCACGACATTCTGCACCAGAATATTCAATTTATCTCTACAGGTTCTACTTTTCAAAGTTCCACTTTTTTCTTTGTTTAAAGTTCTAACTGTTTCCTTATTTGACTGTTGCTGGTGAATTTCTGGTTGCCATTCTTATTACTACTACTTGTTTGATCATTTTGTTAGCTTTTGGGGATGAATGTTGTGATTCTCTTCACTTGGCAGTTCTTTTTAAATAAATTTATTTATTTTTGGCTGCATTGGGTCTTCGTTGCTGCGCACAGGCTTTCTCTAGTTGTGGCAAGCAGGGGCTACTCTTCGTTGCGGTGCGCGGGCTTCTCATTGCAGTGGCTTGTCTTGTTGCGGAGCATGGGCTCTAGGCGCACAGGCTTCAGTAGTTGTGGCACGTGGGCTCAATAGTTGTGACTCGTGGGCTCTACAGCGCAGGCTCAGTAGTTGTGGCGCACAGGCTTAGTTGCTCTGCAGCATGTGGGATCTTCCCGGACCAAGGCTCAAACCCATGTCCCCTGCATGGGCAGGCAGATTCGTAACCACTGTGCCACCAGGGAAGTCTCTGACAGTTCTTTTTTTGCATACTCTTTGGATAGAGTGCTTTTATTTTCCTTTGAAGAGACCATCCCAATAAATGTTTTCTTTAGGATAAAAAGGTGAATCCTTCAATTACTCTGTGATGAATGAAAACTTACTACAAGCTTTTCTAATCTCAACTGTATTCTTCTTATAGCTAATAAACTATAAGAGTCTACTCAGGGTCCATTATCACATATCATATCACTTCCAAAAATATTAGCTAATATTTATTGAGTGATGACAACGTGCCAGTCAGTGTTGTAAGAGCTTCACATTTATTATCTCATTAATCTCGCAAGAATCCTGTGAGGTAGATATTATATTCATAGGAAACTGAGGTGCAGAAAAGTTACTTACCAATTTGCCCAAGGTCACAAAGCTAGTAAGTGGCAAAGCAGGGATCTGCATCCTGGTCATCTGATATCAAACCCAAGTTATTCAAACCTTATTGTCTCCCAAGGTTTTAGGGGCCTCCTTTCCCCTCAAAGACTAACTATGCTTCACTATAGATTTTTTGATTACCACTTTCTCTTTACAGCTACTACAAATGTTCAATAAATATTTATTACTTAAATAAATGAAAGACTTTACTGCTTTCCCCCCATCTCTTCCAATGTGTCTTTTCCTTTTAGCAACAAGAAGGACAAACTAAAATCCCAAATACTGTTCATACTCATTTCTGAGCAGTCAAGAGATAATCACTTTCTACAACTGAAAAACATTATAAGTTTAAGAGTTTTTGCCTATACTTTCTAACTGAGCTGACCAAAGCTGAAGAGAAATGCATGTAGCTCTTTTGAGTATTTCGTTGCACAGCCCTGATATCACATTTGCTTTGAAGGGGGAATTTTTTGTAACGCTGTGCAAGAATTAGGTACTTTTCTTTCTTACCTCTGGCAGAAGCAGCTCTATGCTCCCGGGCAGTTCAGATCACCAATCATGTACCCTGCAATGCCCTACCGGCCCTGGGAACCACTGATACACCAGATCTAGTCAAGCTACCTGTGTGCCCATCAGAACTTACTGTTCTATCTCTTAGTTTGTCAGATTCCCGACATCAAATTAATAGGAGGTCAAGCATATCGACAGATTATGCATCTTAGGCAACATGCTTGATTTAGAGTGAAAGGTCAGTGGATATATAATGCTAACACAAAAAAGATTATTACAGTTTCAGATACGATGACAGGCTGATGGTTTTGGCATTATTTTGAGATAGGCAAGCCTCTTGCCTCATTCCAAGTCATACCCCATAAGTAACATTAAAGAATTTTTTGAGAGACACCAAGGCATGTAAATAAATGTATGAAGATAATGTAAAGAGAAATACAATACTGAATTTTTTTTTTTTAATACTGAATTTTTAAATGAAAACAGTCAGGTATTTTTAGTAGCCTATGATAGAAGAACAGTGTTGTAGGAATAGAATAATTATGGGAATGAAAGTCTGTTAATGTAGACAACAATTTTTATGGCAGAATCTATGTATATAAACTAATTCAATGTGGAAAAGAACCCTTGTATGTTAGAGATATATAACAGTACCAGAGAAAAGTGTACACATGATAAGTAAATGTGGATAACAAGGAGAAGTAAATTGAGATGATAATGGTTTGGACAGAACAAATTAAAGGATATATGTATAACTGATTCACTTTGCTGTACACCTGAAACTAACACAACATTTAAATGAACTATACTCTAATAAAAATTGTTTTAAGAAGATAAAAAAATGTTCACAAAATTAAAAGGCCAGATTTGAAACAGACTTGTTAGAGGAAGAACTGTTTGAGACTAAGAATCTACTTCAATTATTTGCATTTTAATAAAAAAGATGCAATGGCATCACTTGAAAACTGAGCTAATGTATTTTGAAAATTACTTACACTGATGACTGATGAAGAAGCTGACAAGTTTAAACCTTCAAGATCAGCTATCAAGCTTGGAGAAAGAGCTGGGGTGGGACGTGCAACTGGAGTGGACACTGGGTTAACTATAAGAAAAGGCTCAAATTAGCAAATGTGCATGAAAACTTAATTCATATTACTAAAAGCAACATTTTTATTTTGCTAGTAAATCTAATTAAATTACTTTGATTAATAAATCTATGACAATTCTATTTAACATCTTGATTTAGTCAAGTTATTATAAAGTCATGGCAGTTAGTCTTAGCTTTCAAAACATAATGGCAAATCCTATAACAAAATAAGAATATAAATATCTTGAGTAATAGTTTTTGAAAATTTTTATCACCTAACATTATCACTAACATTAATCACCCAGTAACTTCACTAAAAGAGGAAGGTAAAGAAACATTTTTTCAGACTAATGTAAAAATAACTATAGCTTTCAAGAGAGTTCTCCAGTTGAGTTATAAGTCTTAAAAGAGTGCTTATTAAATCCTTTCTCTATTTTATTCTCCACTGTAATAATTATAAGGGGCCCAGACTACCTAATTCCCTTCTAATTATACTTTGTCAGCAAAAGCTATGCGCTAGATAGAAATGTTTGATTCTAAAAAAAATCTGAAAATCTTTTGTAAATGCAAATCTGATCATGTTACTCCCTTGCTTAAGACTCTTCAAAGGCTCACAATTGCCTACATGATAAAAGTCCAACTCCTTAATTAAATGCGCAAGGTCCTCTATGATCTAGCTCTGCACTGTCCAATAGAACTTTCTATGATGATGGAAATGTTCTGTGGCTGTACGTCCAACATGATGGCCACTAGCGCACATACCGAATGTGCTCTTGAAATATGGTTAGTATGACCAAAGAACTGCATTTAAAATTTTAATTAATTTAAATAGCTACATGTGGCCAGTGGCCACCATACTGGGCAGGTCTAGCCAATTTCATCAGCCAATTTCATCTCCAATTTCATCAGCCACTCCTATGTTCTAGTTCTACCAAATAAGAGTTCCCAAGATTTGTTTCACGTCTTAACCTTGTATATCGTATTCCCTCTGCCTAGAAGGTACGTCTTTGCCTTGCTCACCTTGCAACTTCTACCCAGTAAGATACCACTTAGAGGGAAAGCACAGACTGACTCACTTAAACACAGCTTATATGTGCCTCATTTGTTCCACAGATATACTTGGACACACTTCTACAACCATACTTCTCTTGTAATACAAATTTGTGTCTTTACATATTTTCATTTCTACTGGTCTGTGTGAGAAGACTTTGACACATTAATTTTTAGTGCTTAGTAACTGCTCAACTATTTGTCGAATGAAATAAAATTCAAATGTAGAAAAAGTTTTAGCTTCCAACACGTTCTCATGCTAAAACAATACTATAAAGGAAGTAACGTTTACTTCACATGACATCACTTTTCAAAGCATCTTTTTCTCACTTTAGTCTCACAACATCTTGTAAGCTAGGCAGAACAAATGTTAATTCATAAAGTTAGCAATAAATATTTCTTGAACAAGAGAGCAAGGGAGAGAAAAAGAAGTTCAAGATACAGTCCTTGTCTTCAAGTGACTTAAAACCTAACTGAGAAAAAAAAGATACTCATGCTTGAAGAAGAAAAAAATACAGTCCATAAGTGATACTGCCAAAAAAGAAAAATTTCAAAGGAAATCTTAAATAAAATCTCAACATACACAATACAAAAAGCAGAGTGGAGACTGGGTGGAGGAGGGAGTGGAGCCATTGGTTGCTCCCTCGCACTCCTAAAGGAGTTTGCCCTTAGTGTGAAGCACTGCTACAAATGCCCAGGTCTCCTCAGACATATGTTGAAAACCACTAACAATTAGCAAGTGACATAGGGAATCGGAAAGAAAAGAAGAATCAATGGGGATAGGGTGGTAAGAGAAGGCTTGGTGAGTAAGAGGGAATGAAGCCCAGTTTTTAAGTAAGGGTAGCATTCAAATAAGAGGAAAGGAAGAAGCTGGTTACTTACTGAAGCTGGTTAGTTACTGAATGAGATCATGTGAACAAAGGCTGAGAGGTGGGGAATTATAAAGCTAAAGGGGTTGGATTTATCCTATACACCAAGGAGAACTGTTAAAAATCTACCAAGACGAATGATATGACATATGGTACTGCAGGATGATTAGTCAGAGGCCAGTGTAAGAGACAGGCTGAAGAACTGGAAAGAGCACTCGGGCTGGCAGTGAGGAGGAATTTACAATAGTTTAGGCATGATGTGACAAGGACTAAAGTAAGATAATGGTAGTGAGCAGGCAGAAGGGGCATTTATATAAAGACATTGCAAACTGAGGCACAGGGAGATTAAGACTTGCAAGATCATGAAACAAGTGATTGGTAGAACCACTACAGGACTAGAGATTGGATCTTCTAATTGAATCAAAATGTGTTGCCTTTCCATGCAACATGTAACTTTTCTGGTGGGTTCTAAGCGCATTTTGTTCATTTGTTTGTCTATCCATCCATCCAAAATATTAGATGATCATATAAGGAATAAAAATTGAGTAAGAAATAGCCTCTGATTTCAACTCTAGCTTGGCTAAAGACATAGAGAAGAAAAAGACAAGAGAAGAAAAATTCACACCAAAGGTAAGCTTGACTCTTAAAAAAAAAAAAAAAGACAAACTTTTATTATCATTTCAGAAGGCAGAAGCTCTGGCATTAAACAAATGATTACACATCTGTTAACAGGTCTGGCAAGATAAAAGCTGGCACTGAAGGTTTATCCTAAATTGGATTCTGCAGCCAGTTGACTGTGGCAACTTAACGTGTAAGAAACAAAATGACTCTATGTAGTTTTTTTTTTTTAATAACATGCATACAAATTAAAATTAGATAACATTTCCACCTATCAAATTGGCAAAGGTAATTTTTAAATACAAAATCCAGACTGGTAAGGGTAAAAGGAATCTGGCACTCTCACATTACTACTGTGTAAGTTGGTACCAACTTTGTGAAAGGCAATTTTAGACAGTAGAATTCTTCAAAGCCTTTTTCCCGGCAATTCTACTCCTGGGAATTAATCTTAAGGATAGAGTCATGGAGATAATGCAATAATACATTTATGAAGATGTGTGTTGTTCACTGATTATGACAGTAAAAATGGAAACAATAGTAGTTAATTAAACAATAGTTTAATTTCCAACAACAGTAAACTTGTTAAATAGAATTTATTACAACAACATAAAGGATAACCATGCAGTCATTAAAAATGAAGTTGTTAAAGAATATTTATGGCAAGGAAAGGAATGTGCACGATAAAAACAGAAAGAAGCAAATAATGAAACAGTACCTCAGTACAATCCAATCTGGAGGGAAAGGGATTTGCCCATGAAAAGAATTTGAGCTGATTTGTCAGAATGGTAACCCATTTTCTTTTCTTTTTAAAACTTTCTACAGGGGCTTCCCTGGTGGCGCAGTGGTTTAGAGTCCGCCAGCCGATGCGGGGGACACGGGTTCGTGCCCCGGTCTGGGAGGATCCCACATGCCGCGGAGCGGCTAGGCCCGTGAGCCATGGCCGCTGAGCCTGCGCGTCCAGAGCCTGTGCTCCGCAACGGGAGAGGCCACAACAGTGAGAGGCCCGCGTACCGCAAAAAAAAAAAAACAAAACAAACAAAAAAAAAACTTTCTACAAAACACTTTCTTTACTAAAGTATATTTAATAAAGTAATTATACATGTTCTTCTGATCAAAGTTATGCTTTAAAATCTCAGTAAAACTTTTAATATATAATGGTTATATATATAACCATTTTAATATATAATGGTTATATATATTGTATATATATATAAAACCATTATAATGGTTATATATATATACACACAACATATATAACCATTATAATGGTTTTATATATATATAATATATATAACCATTATAATATATAATGGTTTAATATGAAGTTATTTAACTTTTTAAATGTAATTTGCTGCTGTGGTGTCATCATCTCCATTACAGCTAACTCTTATATCAATATAATATTCATCATGTGCCAAGCACAGTTTTAAGTACTTTTACATTTATCAACTCATTTAATCCTCTTAATATTCCTAATAAGTATTACTATTATCCCAATTTTATAGATAAAGCAACTAAAGCACAGAGAGATAAAGTAACTTGCCCAAGGTCACACAGCTAGTAAATAATAGAAATGGGATTCAAACTCAATCTAGCTCCACTGTCCTCTTAGCCACTCCACTCTACTGTCTCTACTACAGTTTATTCAACAGTATGCCATCATAGATCATAAGACTTATTTGTGGCATGATTATTGTTGGCTGATAAAATTTTAAAAAGACTTCAGTTAGTTGTACTAATAGTGTAATTACATAGGTTTATATTTCCTATAAAAGGATGCCAGAATATGATGCTGCTGCTTTATCCAACTGAGACCAACCACATGGTATGAGGTACTAAAAGATATTTTAATTTTCAGAAATATAAACTATGTCTGGAAAAAATAAAGTGTATTTCTGTCACTAAGCCTATCTACTGTTAGGCTGTATATTCTCCTACTATAAATATTTTCTAATGTATTATCAACTGACCCCATGAAACAGAGTCATATAATTCCAAAATCTAAAGATACTGTAGAAACTTTTCAGCCATTCTTTTTCATTTTACAAATGCATAAATGAGACAAATTAACTCACTTAACTGATTAAAGGCCAGGCCAGGACTAATGCCTGTGCTTCTGATAACACCCCCTCAACAGATGCAGCAAGGAAATATCAAGTTGCTTATTTAAAATCACAGAACTGTTTTACAGTAGAGCCAATTTATTGCCAGGGTTGCTAACTATACTGCCTCCTTAGAGAGAGATAATGATTATTTCAGGTAGTAGCAAGCTCTTTCCCTCCTCCATGTCTTTTTTCTCCTCACTCTCTTCTCTTGCCTCCAACTGCTTGACTAATTCTTACTTATACTCAGCTCCACCGTTACATCCTGCTACAGCTAGGTGGGTTAGGTACCCCAATACCTAACAGCATTCTGTGCATATCTCTTTCTCATTTCATTTATAATGTGGTAATCTAAGGGCTGACTTATCTGTTTCTCCCATGACACCTGGAGAGTTCCGTGGGGAGGGACAATGTTACGCCCATTTAGAATCTCTAGTATATAGCAGATTACCTAGATCATAGCAAGTGTTCAATAAACGTTTTCTGAATGAAGACACAGATAAATTGAGGACTTGCAGTTCTCCTGGCATGCAGTGTGTACTGAACAAAACATCTCTGTGGATTACGACTAGATAAAATGTAAGAAGTGTGTCTGCCTCTCCTTCAAAATTAATCTAATTCTCACAGCAGAGAACTCAAGCCGCTGGAGAGTGACTTTTTAGTTTTGATCAACAAACTGCTTGCCATGGACAGTGGAGAACTATTGTAGGCTAGTAAGTAGCACATAACGAAGTCAGTGTTTTAGGAACCATCATCAACAATTCTTTTCTCCCACAACACTCCACTTATTTTTATCTTTAAGCTTCTTCCAGAAGGCCTTTTAGCTTGTTAATTGGTTTTTGTCTCTTTCCTCATATTTTAACCATACTTTGCAGCTCTATTATCTCTCTTACATAACAGCTACTAGCTCAGGTATCTATGTCTCTTACTAGATTCTAGTCTCTGGAAGAGTATGACTAAATTCTATTCGTCTGTTCTAGCACCTAGCAGAGTACCTTGCGCTTATCAGACAATCCACAAACATTTGTTAAATTGACCAAAACAAAAAAAAAGTTTCAAGTGTCATTTCTGACAAATGCAAGATTACAAAAGATTTTAAAATAAATAGTTCTCGGGTATTAAAATCAAACAGAAATATACCCTAAGTTGAGTTAAATATAAGTTAGGATGAAATTTCCCTTAAAATGAAAATCTTATATTTAAATTCTTAAAACTTAATATTTAAGAAAACTTTGTTTCTATATATTATAAAAAAGCTTTAAAAAGAATCAAATAATAAAAATTGTATCATTTTACAATTTTCTCTTTTTTCTTTAGCTGTCAGGAAATCCAGCATCAAATTCAAGGAGAAAAGGAACTGGTGCACTCTAGTACCTTGTAACCTTTCCTCTTAATTCCATTTTAAATATGCCTGACTGTTGTTATTTTACAATTTAAAACTTAAACTTCACATATAAATGTAAAATATTCATTGTCACAGAAAGATACAAAGTAAAAGTATTTTTCTCTCCTCTGTCCCTGATTTAGTCTTATATCCCAAAGAGGCCAGAGCTATCACTGTTAAGTATTTCTTCTGTAGCCTTCCAGAAATATATGATGTACAATCATATTTGTGTTTGTGTGCAGGATACAGTTCCTCTTTTCCTCCTTTTTTACATAAGTGGAGTCATACTCTACATGTGTCTTATTTTTGACTTATAATGTTTCATACATACAATAACATAACTAGCATATAAAGATTTGTCTCACTTTTCTTAATGGTTGTATTAGACTACTGGTAGACATTTCGTTTATTTTCAGGATGCTGCTGTAAAAATAATGCTGCAATGAAATTTCTATACATACCTTTGCATACTTTATTAATTCAACAAATATTTACTGGGTACCCACTATCTGCCAGGTGCTGTTCTAGGTACTAGGAATAACAGTGAGCAAGACAGACAATAAACAAGTAATACAAATAGTTAAGATTTAATTTCATATAGTGAAAAATGCCACGAAGACAATCAAGAGTGACTTGTGAAGTGTGTAAGAGAAGGTGACTTTTGAGCTGAGATTTGAAAGGTAAGAAGCAGCTTGCCATCAGAAGATCTGGAAGAAGTGTTCTTAGCAGGGAAAACAGCAGAACAAAGGCCCTTGGCAAGAATGCGCCTAGCATATTTCAGAAATGCAGAGGAACAGTATGGATAAGAGGTAGGCAGGAGTCAGATCACCTAAGCTCTTAGAAACCTCGGAATATGGACTTTAAGTGTAAAATTAAGCCATTAAGTTAAAGAGTCTAAAACAAGGATGGAAGATCTGATTTTGCTAGTTTATCTATAGTATAAATTCCTAGAAAAGAAATGCTAGGTCAAAAGGTGTGTGGAATTTAAGTTTTGATAGATATTGCTCAAATGACTTCAAAAAACTGCACCTATTTATATGCCTATGAAAAACAAATGTAGGGTGCCTGCTTCTCCAAACCTTAACAATACTGGACGTTACTTTAAAAATCTTAGCCAGGAGGTGAGAAATGATGTAAATTTTAACATCTTTGCCAACAGGTATAAAATTATTCAAACTTGGCTCCAATTTTATCTCTAATTTCTCTGTTACGTATTTCTCAGTATTATATATTTTAATGTCTCTACAGTAGGAATTTGCCATGACTATTGGAAATAGGCCAGGTAAACAATATAAATAGAACAGCTCTATGAAAGAGTAAGACATAAATACATAACTCACCTCTAGCACAGGAAAACTCTATTGCAAAAAGACAGTAGTTTAATATTCAGAAATCTCATGTGTTGTTACTCTTCCTCTAATGCAAAATCTACCTACCAACAAAGTTAGTTCTATCTCTTTCTCACAATGCAGGAGAATTTAAAGGGAGCTGAATATACATCTTTGCATACTGGGTGGGCATATCTGTAGGATTCTAAGTTCTTAGAAGTAAATTTGCTGGGACAAGGATTTTTTGCAGTTAAAATATTGATACGTATAAATTACACTGTATTCCAAAAGGTTTGTACTCGTTTCTGTTCCCACCCTAAGTGCGGCAAGTAGAAGACGGTTGGTGTCCTTTACATGTCCAATTACATTCCTAATTCTCTACTTCCTTAAATTAGATGTCTTGATCTCCACAATCAACATTTAAAAATGTAGAAGTTGTGAGATACAGATAATTACTCGCTAAAGCAAGTATAAATTACTAAAGCAAAAAATCTTAAAATGAATTTGGTGCACTTTTATTTGACCAATTATATTTATTCAGGTGATACAAAACTGATATACTGAATGATGGAAAAAAATACTAATAGAAATAACTTTTAAAATTTTCTTGCCTAATCACATCCATAAGTCTTTCATAATAGTTTTTGATTTATTTTGAGACATGTTAATGAAAGATACTATAAAAATGAAAAATACTATTACTAAGTACAGAAGAAAAAATTTAAATTTCAATACTTACAATCATCTAGATCTAGAAGTGAAACATCTTTGGTAAGAGGATTTCTATCTTGCTTTGTTTTGTTTTCTTTCTCCTACAAAATAATAAATATTTCATTTATTGCATGTTCTAGTTAAAAAATCTATAAAGTAGTTTTTAACATTTCAAAACAAACATTTTTTCCTTTGCTTAGTCTTCCAAGGGGGGAAAAAATATCAAATTAAGCTTCTATATGGTTATGTGAAATGTTTTTTTGAATCAAAATTTTTATTTTAGTTGGCACGTGGTATTTCTTCTCTACCATGCAAACTGTTATTTTAAAATATTTTTTATTTAGAGATTAAAAAAGACCTTCAGAAGAAAATTTAAAAGTAAATTTTATAATCTGACAACTTTTTGCTAACATAAAAATCTAATGTGGCTCTTTGGTAGAAAATGTACAAACATTCTCAAAAATAGTTTTTAAACAAGTTGATTTAAGAAAAAGAAATGCTTGAACAATACATGCTTAGCTCTGAAATTGTCAATGGGCTTGTGATAGATTAGCCTTTCTGAGATGTAGTTTGTGACAGGCATTGTACTAGGTACTTTATATTTCAACACTGGGTTGCATCAGACTTCTTTTGCCAAAGGTATTCGTTAAAATCTATAAATGATATTTTCAGGCTCTTGCTCTTTAGGGTTGAAAAGAATTCATTTACTTTCTTTTCTGTTTTCCTTTGGGGAGACTAAGTACTCAACCATTTCTGCACATAGTTAATTAGGGCTTCCTCCACCACAAATTTGCTTATTCAGTCTACTATATTTTTGAAATGTGGATACCCATGGACTAGATCCCTAAGCCTGAGGTATTCACAGTTCGGTTAGAGATTCAGAAAAGACGCGTAACCTTAAAAAAAGAAAGAAAAGAAAAAATAAGGCACAGTACTGAGTAGTAATATAAACAATTAAAGACCAACAGGATTAGGGTATTAAATAGATGTATCTGGGTCACCGTTACCTTTATAATGTGTACTTTTTTTTTTTTTACATTAAACCTCTCAAATTGAAGGCCAAAACTTTTTTGCCAAAACATTTTTGTTCACTTATTCAATCATTCATTCATTCAATACATGTGTATAGAATTTTTAACAGATTCTGTGCTAAGCAATGGAAGTAACACAGCCAAGACAGTCTAGTCCCTGCCTTCAGATAACTTGTAATCTACCAAAGGAGTTTATATCTTATTGTTAATGTAAATTACTACAAATATTTTTGAAGTATTCCTCTAACTACAGAAAGGTATCACTAAAGCAAAGTGTACTTTACCATCATTTAAAGTCTACATGGTTTAGAGCTCTTACAACAGTGCATATACATGAACAAAAGCAATACATCAAATAATACATCAGGTAACATTTTTAAATGATTTTAAGTCCTGCTTCCTTTTTCCCTTATGTCAATATAAAGAAAAATTATTTTCAAGGATCATACAATAATACACATTATTAAAAACATCAGCATTGATTTTCTTCTTCAAAATATTTATTTCTGCCACTGAAAACTCCAAAGCATCTAGGTGGGTTTTAATTTTCATTCGTTATTTAAAAACAAAACAAATAATGTTTGCCCCTCTCTCCATACCTGAAATAAATAACAATTTCTAGGATTGGGGAAAAAAATGTTAGTTTTGAAGCTGAAATGTAAAAGTTGCAAGTAACAGAAAAAGGTTCAGAATGAATATGCCATCTCAACAAGAATAACATTCCTGTGAAGAAAGAACATATAACAAAAAGCTTATCACCATGTGACTTATCAAAATGCTATGCTGAGCACAATGGGTGTAGCTTCCTATAAGCTACAATGGTGCATGACTGTCTTTATGGAAATGTAACCTCCCCACCTGAAAAATAAGAAATCTATCAAATCAAGACAAAGTTAAAGCTGGAGGCAAGTCTATATACCTTATTTTCTACTTCACAGCCAGGAGTGTGTAACAATATCTATTAAACACACATCAGGTCACATACAACACAGGACAGAGCTGCATGTGAAACTGGCATAATCTCTTATTAGAAGCCTAAAACAAAAAGAAAAAAGGCTCTCAAAAGGACAGAATTTCATTGACTTTCTGAGTAAAGCAAATAACCAGCGACTGAAATACAACATTAGCAATAGATAATGGTCATTTCTACCGAACTGAAAAAGCCTTGCATTCCAAATCAAGGCTATAAAAAGCCTCGTGATGTGTTTGGCATTCCTCTCTTATATTTCATTTTTCATTTAAAAAAATCCACAGTAAGTTCAAAACATGTTCATACTTAAAGGATCTACTATAAAAATAAAAATCTGAATTCTGAACAAAGAAGTTAAGAGCCCTATTCCATCAAATATTTCTCCATTTGCAATTCATCTTGGTAATAGAGACAGAACCTGGGTAAATGCATATAGGACTTGAGGCAGGAGATTTTTCTTGCTCAATGCATAATTCATGTGCTCCGCCTGCAAAGTGTGTAAAATGAGAATTTCACACCGCAGCATGAGCCATGGAGCTGCAGAGAAAAGGCAGATGAAATCATATTTCACCGTGTGAATTTTATTTCTTACCCTCCCAATATTTATACAAAACCATCACTGACAAACCAAACATACTGACAGATCACCCACTGTTTCCATTGTATTAGTACTTGAGAAGAGATCAGGCAGAAAGATAGACAATTTGTTTTTGTATATTTTTTTAAATAGAGGATTAGGTTTTTAACAGCTGAGTGACTGTATTAGACTTTTATAAGGACAACAGTAACTGATCTTAAAATCTCACTACAAAAAAACGTAGTTATCAATTCATCATCCTCAAATCTCCATTTGTTTCCATGGTATTCGATTATACACCTCAACACATCAACATTTCCAAAAATGAAATACAAAGTCACAGGGTTAAGAAACTGATTTCTGTTTAACATATTTCATTTTAAATCATAAATAAAAGATCCTGGAAATACTTATTAAGCTCCAAATAATACAAACAAAAAATGTAATAATATACCTTGTAACGATTTTAAAAAATCTATTACGCATGTTCATCTTCATGCTGATTGGAAAAAAAAAAAAAGCAAGCAGAAAAGATCTGACACAAAAAGCACCAAAAATGCTTCCTAAGAGGAAACCATTATAAAGAGGTTTGAAATTTAAAACTATAAAACAGGATAAATGGTATGTATAGATTGTCAAACCCACACTATGCTTTGAAACCAACAAAAATTCAAGGCTTATTTCTAGCCTCACAGGGCAAGGTATTTGCATGAAATAGTTTCAGTTAGTTACCAACCAAAGACAATTTAATGACTCTCTTGCCTTCAAGTCATCTAACACATCTTACTTTACAAATCTGAGGCTCACACTTACACTGTGCTTTAAAATAAAAGTACACTGCCAGCAAATTGAGACTTCTATATAAGTTAAAAAGAAGTCTAAACTGTTAAACAAATCTTCCCTATTAGATTATACCTACTTCAATAAGAAAGCTTGCTTAATGGCATTCACTTTGATTTAAAGATCTCAATTGAAGTGAAATGATATTTCTGTTCTGAAGAAATTAAAATATGAACTAAATTGGAAAAGACATAAATTGAAAGAGGCAAGGCTTTGAATTGTCAGAGTAAAACCCAATATTCCACAATCTTCACAGAAGTTATGTAATTGCAACAATCATAAATACTTGGAAAAACACAAGTAAAACTTGTTTCCTACTTCACAAATAGGGCAGACAGCTAATCAGAAAATAGTTCCTTTCACTCTTATCCACAATCTATTCAAACCACATTTATACCCAAGAATTTTTCACACGGTAGATCTTTTATTGAAGCGTATCTTAATATTTACTGTCATCTGTACACTAGTCACAAGACCTGTGACCACTCCATGAAGCACGTAAAAGATTTAATTAGCTTCTTTGCACCTCTTAAAAAGGGGACTAGCAAAGTTTTGTGAGATCCCTATAATGTGTGAAAGAAACCACTGACAAGAGCATCTCAAACACTGCTAGGTATATACAGACAGTACTATTTTTCCCAAAGCTAGTACACATATTAATCTTTGATTCAAATATGGAAATGCTCTTAATGCTATTAGGTGCAAGTATATTAAATATATTATTTTTCCATCGATAGATTATTATGCTTTATACACAGTTTATGTAATTAAAATGCTGTTAATATTTATAAGGAAAATACATTAAATTATTCACAATAAATTACAATTATGACTTAACATTTTTATTTTTTTAATCACGGCTTATCTAAATCTTCAGCAGTTGGTGCATAGACACTGAAGATATAATCAGAACTACTCCATCAGTTAAGGTGTGAAGAGTGGGACTAACAAGGTGATGGTGGAAATAACTATAGTCAGTGGGAACACTCTAACTTACTGGCTGGTAATAAAAACACTGAAGTCTAGGTTCAATAAAGAAAAAAACAACCCTGGCAACTTAAAAAAAATATTTTAAATAAAAATTTTACCATCTGTTCGACACATAATTTTAACTACAAGCAGAATATAACTTAATTATATCAGTAAAACACAGGATAAAGTGATATAAATCTCTTCCTGATTTAATGTAGCCTGTATTACTAATTCTTTTCTCCACGCTTCTGTGTAAACAAACAAAGTTTCCTAAACACCGTGTGAAGTACTGAAAACACGGAACTATTAAAACTAATTTTGTTACAGGTATCATTTAGGGCAAAATAATTAGTTCATAAAAAGGATTAGACTCACATTAAAATATTTATTAAATTTGGTTCAGAAAAGAACATCTACAAAGAAAAATATGCTTGCCCATCAAAATAATTTTAACTGAAGAGAAAGATAATTTTCTTTGGTCATTACTGACAATATCTGACTTCAAACAAGGACATCTCCCAATCAATAACAGAAACAAACAAACATGACACCAGAATGCATGACGGCAGTTTCGTGTCTTATGGATATGCTAGGGTATGGTGCTGAATGACAAACACTTTCGGAACATAAACAATTCAACAGTGGTTCTCACCCTCTTGACTGTCCCTACACCATTCACATGAGTAATACCCTCTAGTCAGTAATATCCTTCATTCCATGCAGTCATTCTCAACTAGGAGAAGTGGAGGGACTACCCTTGATATAAGGCCACTTTCTCCTCAGCTTATATTTTCTGTAATAAGAGAAATGATGTAAAAGGAAGAACAAAGGCACAGAAACAGAAAAGCATACAGCATAAGAACCACAAATAGTCCACTGGGATTGGAACACAAAGAAGGTTAAGACTGGAAAGGTGGGTTTGGACATGCTAGCCTGAGGAGTTTACTGAACTCAAATGACAATGAGGCATCATTATAGTTAACTTTGACATTAATCTGGCAGCTGTAGAGAAGGACTGGGGTTGGGGAAGTGTCTGAGAATGACCAAAGGCAATGGTCTATGGGCAAGGTCATGAAGAGCTGATCTACAATGGTGGTGGTAGGAGAAGAAAAAACAGATATCAAAAATAATACACAGGATCTCTAAGACTTGGCAACTGTGTACACATATAGGATGAGGGAGGGGTCAAGGACAATTATGGGTCTACAAATCTGGGAGAACAGAAAGCACGCTGGTACCAAATGACAGATCATGTCTTTGGGCTATATTGGGTTTGGGAAACCAGCATTTCCTAAGAGGTCTAAGAATTTGGTTTGAATTTGGGAAGAAAAGTTACAGTTGTAGGGATTTAGTTAGAGATATTACCATGGAAGTAATTCAGATAAATGTTTTAGCTGAGGCTACAAGAGTTAATGAGGGACTTCCTTGGTGGCACAGTGGTGAAGAATCCACCTGCCAATGCAGGGGACACGGGTTCGAGCCCTGGTCCGGGAAGATCCCACGTGCCACGGAGCAACTAAGCCCGTGCACCACAACTACTGAGCCTATGCTCTAGAGCCCGTGAGCCACAACTGCTGAAGCCCACACCACCTACAGCCCATGGTCTGCAACAAGAGAAACCACTGCAATGAGAAGCCTGCGCACTGCAACGAAGACCTAATGCAGCCAAAAATAAATAAATTAATTTAAAAAAAAGAGAGTTAATGAGTTTCACAATAGTAAATTGTAGAGGAAAAAAAGGACTAAATTAATTCATATCAATTAATATTTTTGAAAAAAATGTGTACTAATAAGCACTAACTTCGGGGCAATGTTCACACTTGGGTGTCAGAAGGAGGTAAAAAGTGAGGCAACCAAAAGATTAAAGGGTCAGAAAAGTCAGAAGAAAAAGGATGCAGAGAATTTCAAGTAGTAGGGGAATAGTCATATAAAAAGACAGAGAAGGATAAACTAAGAGAAGGTCACTGGGTTTGGAGAAAGATCACGGCTGACTTTTTCAGAGAACAATATCTGTAGGAAGTGATAGGAGTAGAAACCAATTTAAAAGGGACTAAGAAATAATTGGGTTAAGAAGTAGTGGCTGGAGAATATCTAGATTATTCTTCTGAACTCTCACTTTCACACATTCTCTCTGTTTTTCTCTTCCACTCCCTTCCCCTCTCTTTAAATGCTAGGAAAGCCTTGAGTGCTTTGGTTGGTGCAGGAGAAATTAATGAAAAAAGAGACTGAAGGCACAATGGACCCAGATGATTATCCACAAAACAAGGCCAAAAGGAAATAGGACTTATTCTCGGCTATGTGGATAGGGATAGCTTACTCAAAGCTCCATTCAAAGAAAAAGGAGGAGGGTAAATAGAGATTGTGTGTCAGAGAGCACAGAGGTGGGATATGCTTACAGTGAACGTCAGCTCAGTCTTCTGCAAAAAGTAGATGGGATCACAGGCTGCAGGTAAGGGGTCACACCTGAACGTTAATTCCTAACTTGAATGGTATAAAAAGAATTGGAAAATGCAGGAGACATAAGAGTTACAAAAAATTTTCGGTTCCTTTTAGCACTGGTTTCTGTAACTCTAATACTGTTGGTCTCTCAGGGAATTAATGTTCAAGTTAAAAAATGTTAACACTGCTGTTTTATATTTATACAGGGCTTTACATTGATCTTTCACATTTGATTTTTTTGTAATAGCACTTGAAAAAAGCAGAGTAGGTAGTAGCATTTCTACTTTATAGATGAGGAAACTGAAGCATAAAGATATTATCTTCCAACAAGGAGAACATTATACCTATCTCATAGGACCACCATAAAATGAACTGTTTTTAAAGCCATATATTCAAGATACCCTCAAATTCCCATTTTCATGCTCGATATCCCCAAAATACATTGTCCAAGTGAAAGAAAAGGAAGAGAGAGAGTAAAAGTATAGATTTAGCTGGGCTGCAGATTTAAGGCAGATGAGTTTGCAGCTCTAACATACTGTCATGCTAAATTAAGGTAAAGCACCCACCATCTGCCTTCATTACTCATAATTTAGAGCAGAAGCCACAACACTTGGTGCAAGGAGGACTTTCCTACAATTATAGAGTTACCCATTATTAGAAAACTGGTACACTTGTAATTGCATGGTACACTTCAAATCACTCAGAAAGAAATAGAAAAAAAAAAATAGTTATGGTGGCTCCAAGGTGGAGAATATAAATTAAAACAAACAAGCTTATCTGCCTGTTACTGACAGGAAAGGCATTATAATATAGAGAAAATAAACTATATAAGCAAAACACATAGACATAAAACTATCAACAATGTGAGTAAAACCTGAATTTCTCAAGAGTCTTGGCTCACTGCATTACTTTGAAATTTTATACTGATTTTCTACAGTAAAATATTTTCAACTATTAAGAGATTTAATCTGATCGTTGAACGCACCAAAGAAGAAATAAATTGAATCTCCGAGCTGGGGTACCTCTGTGGCATTCTAATGGGGTCCCCTAAAGCCCAACACTATATAGGCACTAAAGTCTACAATTTTTCAACTTCTACAAAACTTCATAAGAACAACTCACTTTAATTCCACCCATTTCCCATTACTTAATTTCTTGTTTGGTCATTTTAAAAAACACAGATTTCTTACTCTGGGTTTATTTTCAATTTCTAAAGCTCCTTTATTTAATTAATTAATTTATTTAATTTTTTAATAAGTGGTTTTTAAAAATTAATTAATTAATTTTTGACTGCCTTGGGTCTTTGTTGCTGCACGCGGGCTTTCTCTAGTTGTGGCGAGCAGGGGCTACTCTTTCTTGCGGTGCACGGGCTTCTCATTGCGGTGGCTTCTCTTGTTGCAGACCATGGGCTCTAGGTGAGTGGGCTTCAGTAGTTGTGGCACGTGGCTCAGTAGTTGTGGCTCTCAGGCTCTAGAGCACAGGCTCAGTAGTTGTGGCGCACGGGCTTAGTTGCTCTGCAGCATGTGGGATCTTCCCGGACCAGGGCTCGAACCCGTGCGCCCTGCACTGGAAGGTGGATTCTTAACCACTGCGCCACCAGGGAAGCCCTAAAGCTCTTTTATTTTAAATAACATCTTAAGCTTTTTGTAATTTAAGTAGGAAATGAGAGGATATCAAACTCACTGTGTGATAAGTTTTTATAAGAGGCCAGATTAATAAATCTAAAAATCTCTAAGATTTTATGTGAATATTTGAAAAATAAAAAGCCTAGATTACATACTACACAGATATGTTTTAAATATAAATTCAAGTTTCAAATAGGTTTTACAATATTCAAGAATATTTGAAATAAGGTAAGACAAATACTAGCTAATTTTTAAGCATGCTTGTTCTTTTTTTTTTTTTTTTTTGAATACACTTATTCCTTAACAATAAATCTCTGGATGGAGGAGGGCAATTATTACTTGGATGAATTTATTTTCATACTTGGCTACTCAAATAACATTAAAGAAATTCACGTTACCAAAACAATTAAGTGAAAAATATAGGTTAAAAAGAAACTGAATTCAATAATGGGCAAGGTGTGACCATATTTTCAACATATGGAATAATACATTTATTTATAAAAACCACTGCATTTGAAACCTAGCAACACCATGATCCATTTATAGGCAGGGAATAATAATTAAAGATCAGAAAGATATGTATTAGGTCTGAATTGTGTATTAAAAACTACACTTTTCCAATTCATGGTTTTAGTTTTTGCTGCTAAGCAGACAACTTCTGGTGTTACAAATATTATACCAAAAAGCGTAATCATTCTGTTATAAGTGGTTCTTGCATTTGTTTTAAATATATGGCTACTGCATTTTTATTAACTATTAAAGAATGCATACTCTTTAATTAAACCTTTAAAAATATTCTATTTCCAAATGCCTAATATTTTTTTAAAAAGCATATTAGTTTCAATTTCTTATGGTGCATGTACATTTATATTTCTTTGCTCAATACTACCTCTGTGACTTCCCTTTACTTCCCCTTTGGCAAAAGCCTCCCTTGTCACATCACAGCCAAGAACAAAAAAGTCATACTCATAACACTGAGGTCTCTAATTTTTGTTGGAAAGGGTGAGGTTAAATTCTAACTTCTCTGCAGAGTTGAATTATAAGGGAAGCGATAATCTAGAAAAAAACAAAATAAAATCACAGGTGTGGATGAATAAAGATGGTGTTTATTTTAGTTGTCAGTGACATATTAAATTCCTTGCCTGGTTTCTTGATTCTCAACAAAACACAAATTTTCAGAAATATTTATTCGTGATTGGGAAAAGACTATAAGACTATTTATTTTCAGTTACAAAAATTTGTAATCTCTTACCTTAGTAACTTTTCTGGATTCAGATTCACTTTCAGATTCTGATTCTGATGCAGAATCTGAAGAACTGTCTTCTATTGAACTAGATTCAGCATTGGAAGAATCTGAAGTTTTAGAGTTTTCATTTTCCTTATCCACATCTTCAGAATCACTAATCAGAATAACAAATTTTGAAATATTAGATACTTATATAAACAAGCTTAAGTAGTTTGAAAAAACAAATGACAAGTGTTACCATTTGTCCATTTTGCCTGTGAACCAAAATCTTTATAGAGAAGTGTATTTCACTGAGAACCATTTCTTTTTAGTGTACAGAAAGACAGTAAAAATGGTTTTAAAATTCCAGAACATGTTAATGAAATGAGGAAGGTAGTATTACCTATAACCAAATAAATCAGAACCCATTCAAAACTAATTATACCACATCACACACAGTTCAAATGCAAAAGGTTATAAAATAACACTGAATGATATAATAAATAGAAAATAGTTAATAATTAAATGTTTGATTTACCAGAAATACACATTAGGTGCTAACATTAACAACTTCAAAGATAGGCTGATTTTAAAATGCTGTTTCAAAATACTAAGTATTCATTAATAAATTTAAATATTTATACATCAACTTTTGCTGAAACAGAGTTGCATTTTATAGATTTTTCTGTCCAAGAAAATTATTAACATATGTCCCCTAATGTGACCCTTAAACATATCATATGAGAAAACGTTAACTGGTTTAAAACAGAATTCTTCTAATGTTCTAAGTCTTACTAAAAATGTAAGATAACCAGATATAAAGTTTTAAAATACCAAACGATCAAATCTAAGTGCTGATGCTATCCATTCATTTGTTCACTCGCTCCCTTACTTAACAAATATTTACTGACTGCCCACCATATCGTTGGCACTATATTAGGTGCTAAGGATAACAGAGGTTAGCAAGATACCGATGATCTCTATGTACTCCCTTACAGAGTCTACCGTCCATTGGAGGATACAGAGAAGTAAGCTGGCAGTGACAATAAAGCATGGAAAATAATAAGTAATAAAGTATACTGTGTCATGAGAACACCTGGAGAAGCATCTAAACAAACCTGACCGAGAGTGGGAATGCTTCTAGAGGAAGAGACACATGAGTTTAAAAAGAGAAATAAGGCAGGCAGAAGGCAAGGGAAGTAGGTCTCCAAGAAGAGATAACATGTAAGATAGCCAAAAGGTCTTCTCTCAGGGGAAAAGAGATGCCTTGTTGTCTTTTTTATTTGCTCAAATTTGAAGGTCTAGTTCTCTTTACCGTGTGTGTGTGTGTGTGTGTGTGTGTGTGTATTGTTTCAAAAATCCACTTTGTTAAAAAAAAAAAAAATCTATCTTGTACCAAAGAGTATTAGGCACTTCATAAGCAACTATCTAATTCAGATGTTCTAACATATTCTTACTGGGAGCATTATTATCCTATAATATTCAGGAAAGTTAAGTAACTTGCTCAAGGACACATAGCCAGGAGGGGTGGAATTGGAATTTAATCTCGAGTCTGTCTTACTATAAAGACCATATTTTCTCCACTACCCAATATGAAAATACTATGGAGTATTTCCCTTCAATGAAAATACTTTGGAGTATAAAACTCAAAGTTAGTCATAAATAGTTATGATTACTAAAGGGTGGCTTTGAAGATACTTAAAGCCCCTCAGCTTTAAAAAATTATCATATAGTTATACTGGCAAAGTTTTTAAAAAAAATTCTAAGAGACAAGCAGAAAAACACACGGGGAGGGAGAGTGGTGAGGCAAGGAAGACTCGATATTTCCCTGAATTGAATTTTGTGGAGGAAATATGATTGCTATTTATTAAACATGGAGTCATGGTAACATCTCAGAACACATGTAATTATATTTGACGACTAAAACGTATGTTGTTGTTTTTTCTTCCCCTAGCAAAGAATGGCAATTTATTATCCCCCACTTAATGGTTAAAACATGTACTTAAAAATATAAGGTTTAGAATGTATCTGAGATTTCCTTTCGTATAATAAACAATTTTTAAAAATTCAAACATGGGTTAAAAAAAAAGTCTATTTCTGAAGAAAAAAGAATGAAACTAATACAATTTATGATTATAAATTTCTAGTATATTGACTTTTGCTATTGGAAAGGATATTTAGTGCACTGAACATAACTTCCCTTTCTAAGAAATAAGACACTTTTTATAAACTATGTAATTATAGATATTCTGATATTAAACTAGAAGCACAGAACTTCTCTCTAAGAAAAGGTTACTACAAACCAAGTAACTCGCTTGCTGCAACAAGTGAATGATTCTGAATATATTTAACTTCTAGCCTTTAAGATAAGATTTTGAAGGTAAAAGTGTTATTTTGCTTTGCATCACTCAATTTTGATGGGTAATTATTGTTTACCTTCCTGCTTAGAGTTTCAGATGTTAATCTAATGAAAAGAATTTACTGGTAACTAGCTTTTTAACTTTGCAATGATGAAAAGCCTGTATTAATTTAACCTACAGATTTCATTTGTTCTGAACAGGAAAAACAATATAAATCACTTTTAAAATCATTAAATCCTGACTTAAATTAATAAAGTCATAATTAGAGCATTATGCTGTGTTTGTTATGGAAGTGGCAGGGCGAGCTGCTTTAATTACTGTCTGTAATAAAAGGAGCAGAGAGCGTACTGCGCCCCAATCAGTGCTGTCAGCCAAGACTGAGCTAGGCTGCAAGCTCGTCAAGTGCGCGGGCAGCAGGCTCCCAGGGAAAGGGCCATCGTGTCTGCAGAGGCCACTCACTGACAGCAGTGGGGAAAACAGACTCAGACAATCCAAGGTATCAGCCCCAATTACTCAAAATTTTAATGACACTTTAATACATGATCATGTTGTTGATAATGGGAGATCTTAAAAAGTGCTAACACTTAAATATCTTATGACCGTCTTCCTTCACAGCCCCTGACTCTAATATTTGGATCATAATCTTTTTAATATAACATTATTTAGAAAAATCAATTGTCTTAGTTACATAATGGCAAAGTGTTGAAGGATTTAATTTTCACCCTCAGCAAAATTGCTTCAAAAGGTAATTAAGTGTTTCATACCGTCTGCTTGATCACTTAACTCAGCCTTCCAAGGTTACACCAATTTTCAAAATGTAACCCCAAGATTTTCTCAAGTTCAAAATGAAAACTGAGCATTACAAGTAAGAGAATAATATGAATTAGTATTTTAAATTAATATTACAAGATTTAAAATGTTTGGGAAAAAAAACCACACACACACTTACTTTCTCACTCAATGTTAGACCAGGGGAAAAGACCAAAGAATGTTTTTGAAGGAAATTCTGACAAAATAATTCACCTTTTTCCTTTGGTTTTGGAGTTCTTCTTGGCTGCTCTTTTGTTTTCTGCCTCTGACCCACTTCCACTCTCACTCTCGTGCTCACTGGAGTCCTCACTGCTGTCTCCTTCGTCATCTTGTTCCCCACTTTCACTTCCAGATTCACTCTCTGAAAAAAAGATATCCAGATGCTCCTTGATTTAGAGCCATTTAATTATACATAAGGACACAAGTAAGTGTCAACATTCATCACAAATGAAACCAGATGCTGAATTTTAGTTTAGTGGACCCCAGGTGTTCCACATTTCCTATTTCTGCCCTCTGGTCACTTAAGACTCCTGAACCCTGCGGCAGGGTAAGCATGGCGGGACTCCAATGCACAGAGAAGGCACTCTGCTAGTGAGTGGGGAAAGGCAAAGAAAAGATCAACCAACTAAACCAAAGTGAGCCTATCTTGCTCTTCAAACCCATAAGTATTTTAGCTATGGCAAAAACTTTTTATTTAAAGAATGATTATGAGCATGATATAAGAATAAGAAATAATTTTAATTCCTCTACTTATAATGAGAAATTTTATTTAGAGAAAAGGAAGGGATTGTTGAATTTTCTTAGGAACCAATTTTGCGAGGGAAATGAGTCATTCAAATCATCTTCAAAAATTCCTAAATTCAAAGGCAATAAAGCAACATCACTACCTAAAAAGCACTTATTTTAGCTAGTATAGGAGTCTTCCGTAGGTCAAAGAAATGATAAAGTTACACTGAGGCACTATACAGTTAAATGTTTTATGAATAAATTATGGTATACTAGGGCTTTTGCAGAAGTGATATACTTATATCTATATATATTTATGTGTATTTTAAACATGAAACATAATTTTTTTACTAGTTGAAATGATTATAGGTGCAGAGTTGTATCCTAGATAAGAGGACAAACTGTTGTCCTGGCCTATGATCTATCTGATGAAATGTCCTCAGGCAGGAATGTAACCTCTAATTAAAACAGTATTCTAATAGGTAAATAACAGCTACTTTATGAGGATTAATTCATGTATCACAGCGAAAAGCTAGGAGTGCCTATATTCTTTTGGAACAGCTTGAAGTGGTTATAAGCATGAGTTCTCAAGCTGGAATGTCCGAGTTCAAACCCTGGCCCTGCCGTGTACCAAGCTGTAAGACTGAGCAAGTTATTCAGCCTCTCTGGGTCTCAGTTTTCCTTTCAGCACAGGCTACTTCAAAGAGCTGTTGTGAAGATTAAATGATTTGAAACACGTAAAGGTGATTAGGACACAACAGTGCCTGCCACATGGTAAGGCACTCTATCATCAGCTTTTACAGAGAGCAAAATTTATTTTACCCAAACTTTACAAAGGCAAAACAAAACTGCTGAATAAACATATTTTGAATTTGTTGTGATATCAAAGTTAAGCACACGTACATATTAACTTAGATAAATCGTTTATGCTATAAATAAATAAACAAATAAATAAGAAAGTATAGCATCTAAGTTACTTTCTCATGTTATTACATGGGAGTTCAACATGAATCTGGATCCAGTTCATTTCAGGCACTGTTTATTTAAATTTTCAAGTTAGGTAAATCCTTGAGGAAATTCATTTATCCTCAAGAAGGCATGCTCACTTGAAAAAAGCTGGTAACTTCTAATGAGAAAAGTTCTCTCTTTCCTCTGGTAACCAGAATGGAGCTCTGACATATGACTCCCTATTATAAGTACTCAGATAATCCCATGAAAAGCCATAATGTTAATGGAATACTTCAAATATGTATTGAAAAAGGTTAGACTCTAAACAGACAGGAGCTTGTGAATAAATGGGATGGAGACAAATATCTATATGAAACACTCAGCTACACAACATGTCTTTCTCAATGGTCTATATCATTCCTGAAATTCCGTATTTTTTAGCATTAACTCTTTGGATTGAAGTAATTTCCCCCATTTTTCAGCATATTACTTCAGAAGGTAATACACCACAGATTAACTTATCGGATACTGAAAACAAAGATTTTGACGGGAAACAGAGGAAAAAATGAATGAATTACCTTAATGTCAAGTAATGGATGACCAAGTAATAGTGAGCAGCCCTGGCTTCCCAAGGAATAAAGGTTTTATAAGAAAGAGATGTCATTTGGTCTTGGATCAGATAAGTTTACTAGGCTAACTGTTAATAAGAGTATGTAACTCCTATATATACTTTATTATGCAAATCACTCAGACTTTCAGTATTGAAGAGACTTAAAAAGCATCTAACTCTACCCCTTCATTTATCAGATGCAGAGAAGGTAAGTGGCCTTATTCAATTTGCCTGGCTAAAACTCAGGACTTCTAGATCCTTCCTGTTTAGTATTTTTTTCATTGCATGTGGTTGCCCTCAATCTTTTTAGCTCTTCGTTTCTTTATAATACACAAGAGATTTATTAATTTTAGCTTTCATGTAGAAGTAAAAGAGTAAAAAATGGATAAGAACAGACTGCTCAAGGTTAAAAATAAACTTTACATTTTATTGGGGGTTGGCTATAAAGTTCGTTTGGGTTTTTCTGTAACATCTTACAGAAAAATCCGAATGAACTTTTTGGCCAACCCAATACAAAAGAAAAGTTACTTTTAAAGGCCCCACTAAAGCTTATCAAATATAAAATTACATTTTTCAGTATGCTAATGAATATCACAGGCAGTGTGGTTTAGAATTCAGAAAAGCATGCGTTCCCGTTTCAATTCTATCATTTATTAGTTGTGGGTCCAAGAGGCAATGTCAAATGAAAAGGCGTTAGAAATTACTTTGAAAACAGTGATATGTTAAGTGAAAGTAATTATTGTAATGGTATAAACTTCATTTAAACCAGCTTGTTGAATATTATGTTCTAGGCCTTATTGGTCTATAGGAAGCACAGCATATAAGCTATAGTGAACAATGTTTTTCAATGAATTAAAACCCCACCACTGTCACTGCTGCTCTCAGAAGAGTCCTCTTCCTCCTCCGCAGATTCAGAATAAAATTTCTTATCAGGATTCTCTTTCTTTGCTTTTCCTGCTGGGGTCCATTCTTTTGCCTGATTAAAAAAAAAAAAATGTAAATATCAATGAATTCTCATTAAGGGATTCAGTCTTCAGGTAAACTAGTCATTCAGAATACTCTGTGAACCCAGAAGGAAGTTTAAAGCCGCAACAGAGAAGGCAACTCTGAGAATCCTGACACTGGTTTGTTCCCCTTTACCCCTAAGCAGAGGGACATAAACTCTCACTCAGAGCCTATTATGTTAGATCAACAACCTTGTTTTAACATATGATTTTAAACACTTGTGTATTTGTTGGTCTACAGAAGATTTAAACTAAAGTAAGACAGTCTAGAAGAGATGAGGGCAATTAGAGGCAGACATAGTAACAGCAGTAAGAAATTCAAGTTCACAGCTTGATACTGAGGTAAAAGAAAAAAAGAAAGAAAATACTTAGTGTAGGCAATAAATAGCCCATACCATCTCAAGAGCCTGAACCCTGGGGTACCTTGGGGTTCTATCAAGACAGAATCTTGGCTTCTGTCTTTCTCTTCTATCCTAAACATCTAATGCATCAAGAAAGCCTATAACCACCACCTTGGTCAGAGCTCTCTCTCTCCCGGATTACAACAGTCTCTAACCGGCTGTGTTGTATCTATGCCCACCTCCCATCCCCCATTCCAAGCTGGCTCAACACAGCAGCTAGAATGATTTGATTAACTCTAGTCAAGTCCCTCTTTGTCTGAAATGCTGCAAAAGGCCTCCCATTCACTCAGAAAAAATGAAGTTCTTACAGCACTCTGCTCAGCCCTACGTGCCTGAGGTCCTCTTGGTCCTCTTGCGGCTGCTCTCCCTCCTGCCCACTCCCCTCCGGCCACTCCTTACAGTGTCTTCAAACACCCCAGGCATGCTCCCGTCTTCAGGCCTTTCCCCAAAGCTGTTCCTACTGCCAATATCCTCCCCCAACATGACTTGCGTGGCTCATTCCCTCACCTCCTTCAATTCTCTGTACAAATGCCACCTCAGGGAGGACCACTCTACTTAAAATTCCAACCTCCCATGCCTGGTACTTCTGATGTTCCTTTGCTCTAGTCTTTTTTTTTGGTCACAGCACTTATTACTTTCTAACATACTACTGTATACAATTTGTATATTTAACTGTCAGTCTATCCCTGCTAGAATGTCAGCTTCTGGAGAGCAGAGATGTTTGAATATTTTGTACACGGATATACCTTAAATGTGTCTGGCACAGTGATCATTAGTTGGGTGATAGCACCTTAAAAACTTTAATACAGTGTACTAAAGTAAAAGAAATTTTTTTCATAAGTGTGACTTTGATTCATTAAGAAAAAATTAAATCATGCTTCATACACTCTCTTTTAAAGGGCAAGAAAATGTATATTTTTTAAAAGGTCAAGAACGGTTAAGACTCATTTATTTATCACACTTTTGAGCTTCTACTATGTGCTAGCCTGCTAGAGTAACATTTTGTTGTAAAAAAATTTATAGTAGGATAGAGGTTCTTGTTCAAGAGGGGTTCTCAGCACTGGATATATGTCAGAATCACCTGAGAATATTTTTAAAAATACTAATAACAAAAATAAAAATACTAATAATAAAAAAGCTAATGCTTGGGATTCACTTCCTAAGATTCTGATTTAATTGGTCTGGTGCAGGTCTGACATAGGTTTGTTTTGTTTAAAGAGCTCTGTATGATTATAGTGTACAGCTAGGTTTGAAAACCACTGATCTAGAGGGCTTATGGGCTTAAGATATGTTGCTTAAAAGGATAAGCTTCAGTGACTTGGAAAACTACTATCTGGACAATAATAGAAAAATAAGTAAAAATTACTCAAATATATTTGAATAAGATACTAACATAAGATCAGCAGTATTCCTTTCTTTTTTTATGTATATTTAAAATGCTCTGTCCTCCAGTTACAAATAAAGATAGTATTCTATAAACAAATTTCTCCTATATTTAGTGAACAGTGAAGTTCATATTTTTCTTAAATCCAAACAAGTAATATTTTTCTGAAGGCTAGTAAAAAGTGTGTAAAGTCAACTTATAGGAAAAAAAATTACTTAATTAGACTATGGCTTTCAGGGTGAGACTGAGTCAACATATAAGGAAAATCAGGCTCCTATGCTCAAAGGGGTATATTAGTTTGACATGGTCATGGACTCTCTATTCATGGAATTTTAGGTTTTAAAGGGTAAAGACTGACAATAAAAATATTTTACTTTTTGTTATGGTCTTTTATGACTATGATAATTGTATCATTCTAAGCAAAAGAAATAACAGGGAAAAGAGAGGAGGAAAATAGCAAGGCACTAATTTGAAAGTTCCTATGTAGGATAAAATACTGATAGTAACTGATAGTAGATGTGTTTATAAAGCAAAATACCCTTGATATGCAAAAGACAGTTTTTCTGTAACTGGGGAGAAAAGAATTTTCTAGAACTAAGCAAAAAATATTATAAAGAATCTTGAAAGCTTACTGGTGTCATAAATATATATCATATCTGATATCCTGGAAATGGTAGTATGCAATGCAAAGTGACTTCTAGTGTCAATGGACTAGGTGTCATGGTTTTTTTGTTTGTTTGTTTTTTTGCGGTATGCGGGCCTCTCACTGTTGTGGCCTCTTCCGTTGCGGAGCACAGGCTCCGGACGCACAGGCTCAACGGCCATGGCTCACGGGCCCAGCCACTCCGCGGCATGTGGGATCCTCCCAGACCGGGGCACGAACCCACCCCCTGCATCGGCAGGCGGACTCTCAACCACTGCGCCACCAGGGAAGCCCCTAGTATGTAGATTTGAGGGGAAATCACCAAACTTAGTTGCAAGGAGGAGCATGCAACTTGTTTTTAATAAGTTTTATAATTTAAAAAATCATCTCTAAATAGAGAGAATTTGTCACAGCATGAAAACAGTGATGTTAAATACTAAGGATAGTACAGATTTGCAAACAAGCTCAAGCTTCCTCTCCTCATGTTACATGACCAAATGCAGTAAGAGAATGAACAATGGACTCAGATAAGGGTTGGAATCCCAATTCCATCACTTACTAGCTATGGGAACTTGGGCAATTTACTTAAGTTCTCTGAACCTTGGTTTCATCATCTGCAAAATGGGAATAACAATAACCATCACTTATAATCATTATGAGGTTTAAACAAGATCATGTTTATAAAACTATCAAAGTATACTCCAGGGTCTGCTAAATGGAGCCATTATCAGCTGTTATTGCTCTTGCCACACTCCAAAGCCAGACAAGTTTGTGTAGTTAAGAGAAACATATTTCTCAAAAGAATCAAATTAAACGGCCATGCCTGGGGAATTCCCTGGCAGTCCAGTGGTTAGGACTTGATGCTTTCACTGCTGTGGCCCAGTTTCGATCCCTGGTTGGGGAACTAAGATCTTGCAAGCTGTGCAGTGTGGCAAAAAAAAAAAAAGCTATGCCTGTTACAGAAATTCTTCTATTTAAAGTAATATTTTTTTTCCATTGTATATGGAAAAGTTAGGCAAGAAGATTAACTGACTTTCTCATAGGAATTAGTGAGAAAGACTGGTTATCTGAATCCTAGTTCAAAATATGGGTTCTACCAGAAAAGCATCCAGGATGTAACACCTAACTGTTCTTTTTTATTAATTCTACTTAAAAAAGTATCAGATATATTTCACATAATCAATCTCTAAAGACAATCATAAGATCCCTCTCTTTATTTCTCTTGTTTATGTAAGAAAGAAAGAGATAATACTAGGAAAGAACACTAATTCTCTTACTTTAGTGGACAACATGTTTTAAAGATCTAGGAAAAGGTTATTTATATAGAGAGCTTTTTTTTTTTAATGTGAAAGCAACATATTATTCATTTTAATTGTGACCTTGTGTAAGGACATTTTTGGTACATGATGCTTCCTATTTATGTTTAGGCTTCACGTAAAAAAGGTTCATCAGAAAATCGAGAAGAACACTTTGTATGGTTTTTCTGGAAGAGACAGCAAAAATGATTTAGAAAACATTAACAGGAAGCTTACGAATCTCTAAACTAAGTAGGAAAAGCTCAACCCAATGAAACTAAATACCTTAGAAATTGAATCTACACAACTACAAATGCAGTACCACAAATGTGGGTGGCACTGATGCAGAGAATTCCATTCTCTATTTCCTTGAAGAAAAGGAACAGTACATGTACAATGACATAGGAATACTACAATATTTATTTCTCATAGCAGCAAGATGTCTATCTAACACATTACATTTAGAAATACCAGAGCAATTTTCAATCCACCAAAAAAGATTTTATATAAAACAATAGTTATTCCAGAATCTCCCACTGCTTGACAAAATTAATTTCAGAAAGGTCAACTTACCAACTCTATTACTTCTACATTTCGAACTGATGGGTCAGGTGCCACCTCTGGCCAATTAGATAATTCCAGGTACCCAGTAGCTTTAGTGTTGAGAGTATGAGACAAAGTGCCAAGCTGGTAATGATCCCTACCTATTAAAATAGAGGAAAATATAAAATAAACAATATGAGCTGTATATAACAGAGAACAATCCTAATCAGAGCTCAAGGTAATTGGCATATTACCTCAAATGTCAAGGAATAAATATAAACTAGGAAGCTCTTCATAGGTCAAAAAACTGATTTCAGTCCATAGATTACAATAATCTCCCCCATAATGGTCAATAAAAAAGCTAATCAGTCAGTGTGTTTAGAGGTGTTGCTCTGATATGTAGCTTCTCTAAAAATTACTTTACTGTGAATATTAAGAATGACAGCACAGTTAAACAATCCATATACATGTCTTGCCACAAACACATTCAGAATTTTAATAGTTTTTCTACAAAACTGAACTGCTTTTTATCGCTTTACAACATTAAATAAGAAATTATATGAAAACCAAAGTATATAATCATTTAATTCCCACTGTAATGGCTACTTGTTAAACTGAGAAAATAAACACTCCTTTTAAAACGCTGGGGAAAATAAGTCAACTTCCATCTTTGAAAAGCAAACAAATATAAAGGGATATTTTTATGAAATAATTCTTCCTGGAAAAGCTTATGTTAGTGTACACAGAATATTTATTTAATAACAACTAAGTATTAAGTTGAATTATATACTCCTTATTAAACAAAGCTATCTATTTAAAACAGAGATGAAGTCAATGTCTGCAAGAACAACACAGCTTTTATCTACTGTTCAGCCAAGTCATCTGGTTAGAATAAAAATAAAATCAGAAGATTGAAATTCTTTAGGTAAATAAGGTCTATAAAAACATGAACTACTATAAAGCTTGCGTTGGAGAACAGATGAATGAGTAGAAAGCACACTGTTCTTATATATTTACATATGCTAATCACATATTTTCTAAGAGATAAATTTTAAACATGTTAGAAATGGGATATAATGTCGTAATTTTTTAGACAACAAATATTTTGCAGGTATATTCTGATAATAGTACCTTTAAAAGGAGACTCAAGCAGTGGTGCCGGTTTTTGAGCCAGGAATATTTTTTTGGCATATTTACTTAAAGCTCCACTCTTCTCATTCGGAACAATAAGCTGCCTAATAAATCTTGTACGGTCTCTGATGTCGTAGTTTTGATCATACTTGCCGAGATTTAATATGTACTGGGTAAGCAATTTTGTCTGTTGGAAAAAAACAGAACAAGATGAGAATAGTTATTTATGATTATTGATAACTCTGGATAAACATATTTAAAGAGGTAATAAAAATGAATGGTTATGTCAAACAAATGTTGTTCCATAGGGAATATGCATTTCTAACGCTGCAAATGGAATTCTGAAGCCAAAGCACATGTCCTCTTCAGTATTGGGGAGGTGAATGCTGAGTACCGAGAAGCAGCCATGTGCTAGATTATTAAACTGCTGAAGTGGAAAGAAAGGCATCATTAAAAAAATAATCATATATGGCAAACCCGCTGAAGGGTCTACGTGAGAATAATGAATGTGGAAATACAACTAAAAACATGGCACTCAAAACTTAATCGGAAAAATATGCAGGACATCAAAACATCAGAGAGTATTAGGGGGCTGGCAAACTGCTTCTCCTGAGGTGTGTTTTATGAAGAGATACTGTCCCTGGCATAAGCAGTGTCTGCACTCTGACTGCACTCAGTTACTTTACCCTGAATTATGACCCATTAAAGCAGACACATGAATCACTGAACTGGATTACTGCAAATTATTTGCAGTGCATTTAGCTGTTACTTTTTCATAAAAGCAAGCTGCTGATGCCCTCTAAAAACTAGGATAAAAGACTTCCATTTTTTTCCCCATGTTGCTTATAGCCTCTGGTAATATTGGTCATTTATTTATTTATGTTAGGGAACAACTTATTATAGCAGCTTTTACACTATAATAAGATTTCCTAAGTCAATTTCTGAATGTACTACATTAACATATATTGAGATAATTTTAATAATAATTAAACCAAAATCGAAATGTTAACAAAATAGGTTTGTATTTTAAACTCCAGTTATTTTAGTGAAAAAGCATAATTTTAATTTAGAAGGTTACACACATACAATTCTAACTATAAATAGGATTCATAATACATGGAAAAAATAAACATCTGCATTAGAACATTTTACAGACATTAGAAGTGGATTAAAAAAAATAAAATCAATGAAGTCAGGCAAAGCTAAAGATAGTTCTATAACAATAAGCCAAAGTACAGGAATGGTGTGGTAAACTTTTACAATATTAATTGGTCAAGATAATTGATTTGGATAAAAAGCAACCTTCTTTCAGTAATAATCTATTTAAAAACCATTAACCTAGTTTTACTAAAGCAGAACTACAAAAAATACAAGTGAAAAATGTTAATAGAGCTATTCTAAATTTGGTTACCAACTACTGCTATCCACTAATTATTAGACCATGTTGGTTCAACCTCAGATAAGAAAAATTCTATGACTGACTTTTAAGGACGATTAGCAAAATAGTCACCAAATGAGTAATACAGGTCAAAAGGAAGTGTTGTACACTGGACTGTGTAATCAGCTTGCTGGGATAACCTGGGAAAAATACACCCAACTGTTAGTTTCCTCAAATGTAGAGTGAGAATCTATAACTAGGTTAACTCTAAAGTCTATTTTTGAGTGTTGAGATTTAGAATATGGAACTAAAATAAATCAGAAAAAGAAAATAAGTCTATTCATCGAAATAATTTTTTGAGTTAGTGGCCTGATTCATCTTGCTTTTATTTCTGATCCCTGAAATTAATGTTTAGGAAATTAAATTATTTCAAAATATTAACAGACACTATTGAAACTGAGATAGAAAATTTTAAGTAATTAAAATTATGTAATTTCTATAATATGTATTTATTGACTGTAAAACTTGTTTTATTATATTGGTAGGTTATGAAACAGTTCTACCAAAAATGTATTTTCAAAAATAAAATTCTAAAAGATAAACTCATATCCATGTTTGATGATGCATTAAAAACATAAGCAGAATAATTTTCACTCAGATTATGTATTTATTCATATACTTTAATCAATTTCTTAGCTCTATCTCTAAAACCAAATCATTGGTATTTATTTGAAGAACATATTTTTATATGGTCTTATTATTTTTAAATTAAAGAAAATAAAATTGCCTACAATCTTCTTCAAAACTGAATTTTATGATCACCAAATATGAAAATGTTGACATTTGCAACTTACTCTTCTCTATAGAACATAATATTTTTAATGGAAAAAAAAGTCTTTACAGATCAAATGAATGATCTGGTAAGTACAGAGAAAACTCTGTTGAATACAAGGATATTCTCAATGCTTTCTTTTATGTTAAAATCTGTAAATATTTCAAGCCTAGATATTTAACTTTCCCCCCTCCATTCAATAAAACTATCTTTATGAGATAAAACTTTTAAATAATTCTCTTCTATACTGTAAACAAAAATTTCATCAAATTTAGATAATGCAAAACCAACTGCCTCCTCGATTTCACTTCATTCTAATAAAAATATAAACTTAACCACAAAAATAGGAGTTCCATCAGAAAAGTCTTCACCATAGTTGAGATACTGCAAATGATAGAACTTCTAAAATAAATTTTTAGCTCTTACCATTTAATTTGTTCAGTTCTTCCTTCGTTTTTATAGGGATACATTTCAATGTCTTTCTGTTTGCAAGATTTGTTTCTAAGAATTGTTATTTGCTAAAATTTTCAAAAGCTGAAGGTTTTTGGTGCTCTACCTGATAAATACTTTAAAGATTTCGAAATGATTTTGAATCAAAGTCTAACCAATACACAAAAGTTTCACTTAATCTACTCCTCCACCTACCCGCCCCGGGCAAAAAAGCCAATATCGAACACAGGCTAATTTACAAAGCAGTTTTTCATAAAATCACATTTCTAAAATCCCACTGGTCACATGCAGCAAAAAGAATTGCGTATGAGAGTGTGTGGTGTCATGCCTAAGTATGCTTTTTCAATATTAGCTTCATCACAAGAATCCTGTAGTTCAGTTAAACTACACATATCAAATATCAGTAATTTTTACCATTACAGTTTTATTTCACTTGGTAGAATAAGCAGAGTGAGTATGCATGCACCACAACCAATTCCCAAAATATTTCTGTTCCACAGTTTTCTTAATTTAATAAGAACGTTGATTTTACCATGACAACATCCGTTCAGTGAAAGCCACGTTGGGGCTTTTAAATTTACAACAGCATTTACGGCGATTTTGACAGAATAAACTTCCAAAAGCTTTACTTTGATTCCATTTACACTGACAGAAGAAATGTACAAAAGCTTTGAGTAAAAATGGTCAAACTATTATTGGAATTAATTGCTTTTCTATTTGAAAACCAGCATCATTCAGGTCCTTTTTCTGCTAATGGAGAAATACATTAACCATTATTGCTTCATTTCTCATATGTGCAAAAGAAAACTTAGAATAAAAAATGAACAAAATTAAATTTTAAAAAAGTTATTTGATCTATATGAGATCATGTTTCACAGAGACATGTAAATATATTTGGCACCTGTATACATTAAATTGTCATCTTGAGGCTTAGTCTTCCTAAAATACCTCCTAACCTTTTAAGTAGATGCTGATCCTGTTTGAGCAGATTTATATCACTATGATTTTCATGGTGGATGGTAAAAGTTGATGAACATTTTGTGCATGTTAAATCACGATACACAAAAATTCAGTTCTTCATTCTTCATTAAATGTACACTTCAAGTTTTAAGAATTTATTGCTGCTGGATTTATAACAAAGTAAAACAATAACTGGCAAATAATAAATAGGTTTTGAGATTTACAGTACACAATAAATGACAAAACTACTGTAGTGAGAGTGCTCTGACCACTCTCTTTAATGGCCTATAGCAAGATTGTTCTGTCTCTACCTCCTGCACATATTTCATCCACAAACAACCTCTAACTTCCCATGTTTTCCTCTTACTCCATCCACTGACAGCTGGGAGCTTCATGCTTTGCACAGGCCATGACACAACTTGCCTGTTGTGTCATCAAGTTACCATCAGATAAAACACTTAAACACTTATGTCACCACCACTAGAAAAGCGAAGGACTTAGCCTTTCATACCTGCCTCGTCAGGGCACACTTCATTTTATCAGCACACATCCTATATGCTGCTCTAAAGGGAGAGGTTAGTCATGTTGCATCTCAAAAAGACTGGGAAAAGAAAGTCAAAGTCTTTCCAATTTAAATGTTTCACATTTTAAAATGAAATCTCTGTTCACTGCACTTGTATCTTACAGGTCACTAGACAAAACCATGGCAGAGGTTAGAAGTACAACATGGAGGGACTTCCCTGGTGGTGCAGTGGTTAAGAATCTGCCTGCCAATGCAGGGAACACGGGTTCGATCCTTGGTCCAGGAAGATCCCACATGCTGCGGAGCAACTAAGCCCGTGTGCCACAACTACTGAAGCCTTTGCGCCCTAGAGCCCGCACGCTGCAACTACTGAAGCCCACGCGCCTAGAGCCCGTGCTTCTCAACAAGAGAAGCCACTGCAATGAGAAGCCCGCGCACCGCAACGAAGAGTAGCCCCTGCTCGCCACAACTAGAGAAAGCCTGCGCGCAGCAACAAAGACCCAATGCAGCCGGAAAAAAACCAAAGAACAACAAAAAAAACCCAGGTGGGATGTTTAATAGTAAATTTAAATGGATTTTATTCATAAAATTATACAAGACAAGCAAAGAGAATAACAAAAGTACCATAAATAACAGAAATACTCAATAGCTTATATATAGCTATGTATTAAATTTTTGTCTTATTATTATTTTGCTGCTTAGATTTAAGGAATCATTTCTGGTACCAACTAATGGTCAATGCCATCCAGACACTATTTACATCAATTACTTTGGATTAACTCTAAGTCACTGTGACATAGGAAAAATGAATTTTGGGGAATGCCATATAATTATTGAGAAATCCATTATTTAAAAAAACCTTCTCAAAATATGGGCATCATATTTTTACCTAAATACTCTGACAAGTAATAAACTGGTAAATATTTGCTCAAACAATAGCCTTCTTTAAATATTATATAGGTCAGCACAAAATAATAAAAAAAGGTCTCTTAAATTATAGTCCTATCAAAAAAAAATATATATATAGTCCTAAAATCAGCTTAGATATATATCAGTTTAAGGAATATAAAAAAGTATACAGAATTCAGCATTTAAAATTAGTTCCACATAGTTGTAATTTTTAAACAGAAGGATACTGGCAAACGCATTTGGTAAAGGAAGGAGAACTACATAAAATTCTTAACATAGACCAGAGGCAAATCTAAGCAGTACTAGTGTTCTATCTAATCAATTTCATCACTTCATGACTAGGCAGGATTCTTTAAATTTTTTTAATTAAGAAAATTTTATTGAATGAAAGATTCTTTAAATTCTATAGTGCTTTACAATTTTCAAAAGTTTCACGCAGATGATTTCAGATAATCTCATAACAACCCTTTCTCACCTCCCTCACCCCTATACTGCCCATCCACCCTTCCTTCTCCCCATTGGAAACCACCAGTTTGTATCTGTGAGGCTGCTTCTTTTTCGTTTTATTCACTAGTTTGTTGTATTTTTTAGATTCCACATATAAGTGATATCTTATAGTATTTGTCTTTCTCTGTCTGACTTATTCCACTGAGCATAGTGCCCTCCAAGTCCATTCACATTATTGCAAATGGCAAAATTTTTATTCTTTTTTATGGCTTTTTGTAAGATCTTACGGAAAAACCCAAATGAACTTTTTGGCCAACCCTATATTTTACATATATATATATATATATATATATATATATCACATCTTGTTTATCCATTCATCTGTTGATTGTTCTTTAATTCTTCTAGGTCTTTGCTAAATGATTCTTGCACCTTCTCGACCTTTGCCTCCATTCTTTTTCCGAGGTCCTGGATCATCTTCATTATCATTATTCTGAATTCTTTTTCTGGAAGGTTGCCTATCTCCACTTCATTTAGTTGTTTTTCTGGGGTCTTATCTTGTTCCTTCATCTGGTACATAGCCCTCTGCCTTTTCATCTTGTCTATCTTTCTGTGAACGTGGTTTTTGTTCCACAGGCTGCAGAATTGTAGTTCTTCTTGTTTCTGCTGTCTGCCCTCTGGTGGATGAGGCTATCTCTCACCTGTTGATTAACAATTAGGTTGCTTCCACAGCCTGGCAATTGTAAATAATGTTGCTATGAACATTGGGATGCATGTATCTTTCTGAATATGGCAGTTCTATTTCTAGTTTTTTGAGAAACCTCCATACTGTTTTCCACAGTGGCTGCACCAATTTACACTCCCACCAACAGTGTACAAGGATTCCCTTTTCTCCACATCCTCACCAACATTTGTTATTTGTGTGTTTTTTGATGACAGCCATTCTAACAGGTGTGAAGTAATATCTCATTGTGGTTTTGATTTGCATTTCCCTAACGATTAGCAATGTTGAGTATCTTTTCATGTGCTTTCTGGCCATCTGCATTTCCTATTTGGAAAAATGTCTATTCAGTTCTGCCCATTTTCCAAACAAATTATTTGCTTTTATGATGTTGAGCCATATGAGCTGTTTATATATGTTGGATATTAACCCCTTATCGATCATATCATTTGCAAATATCTTCTCCCATTCAGCGGGTTGTCTTTTCATTTTGTTGGTGGTTTCCTTTGCTGTGCAAAAGCTTTTGAGTTTAATTAGGTCCAATTTGTTTATTTTTGCTTTTGTTTCCTTTGCTTTAGGAGATGGATCCAAACAAATATTGCTGTGATTTATGTCAAAGAGTGTTCTGTGTTCTCCTCTAGGAATTTTATAGTATCCGGTTTTACATTTAGGTCTTTAATCCATTAGAGTTTATTTTTGTAAATGGTGTTAGAGAAGGTTCTAATTGCATTGTTTTACACGTAGCTGTCTAGTTTTTCCAGAACCACTTATTGAAGAGACTGTCTTTTCTCCACTGTATATTCTTGCCTCTTCTCTCATAGATTAATTAACCATAAGTGTGTGGGTTTATTTCTGGGTTCTCTATTGTGTTCATTGATCTATGTGTCTGTTTTTGTGACAGAACCATACTGTTTTGATTACTGTAGCTTTGTAGTATTGTCTGAAGTCAAGGAGCATGATTCCTCCAGCTCTGTTCTTTCCCGAGATTGTTTTGGCTATTTGGGGTCTTTTGTGTTTTCATACAAATTCTGCAATTACTTGTTCTAGTTCCGTAAAAAATGCCATTGGTATTTTGATAAGGATTGCATTGAATCTGTAGATTGCCTTGGGTAGTATGGTCATTTTAACAATAGTAATTCTTTCAATCTAAGAACATGGTATATCTTTCAATTTGTTTGCGTCATCTTCAATTTCTTTCATCAGTGTCTTATAGTTTTCCAAGTATAGGTCTTTTTATCTCCTTAGATAGGTTTATTCCCAGGTTATTTTATCCTTTTTGATGTAATGGTAAATGGGGCTGTTTCCTTAATTTCTCTTTCTTGTAGTTTGTTGTTAATGTATAGAAAAGCAACAGGTTTTTAAAAATTTAACAGTGTACACATTTTTGTCAACATGAGTGAGTTTTTCCTTTATATATTATATTTACTTGACAAGAAAATATATCCAAGAAAGGGTATAAATGTCACCGCATAGAGCCTGAGCCCTTTTTTTAAGTTATATTAAAGGGGCTGGGAGTGGGGGTAGATTTCTCCAAAGACCGAATCACAGGGCAAGAGAAAACTTCAGGAAGGATCCTCAAAACATCACTGTGATTTATAAAATTTCTCACTAAGAATCAAAAACTGAACCTGAAAAGTGATACAAAGAAAATATAAGTACTAAGGATACTCCATGAAGCACTTTCTTCTTGAAAAGCAGAAAAAAAAAAAGTAACTGTCTCAAAGAAAATGAGACAGTAATTAAAATAAATGAACTATAGCTACATACCTCAATATTTTAAAAACACATTAAGTAAAAATAGTTTAATTGTGAAAGTATACATAAAGTAGAATACTACTTATGTAAAATTTGAAAACACACAAAACAAAAAATACATTGTTTATGGATACATACTTATGTAACAACAATACAAAACATGTATGATTAAAACACACCAATAATATGACAGTGGTTACCAATGGGGAAGTAAGAAAGGTGTGAACAGGAACTTGGGATCTTAGCTCTACCTGTTATATCCCTTTAAAAAAAATTATGGCAAACACACTGACTTAATCTTAGTGGTACATATATAGGATACCTTGGAGATATTACGGGTCTGGTTAAAGGTCATCTCAATAAAGTGAGTGACACAAACATGTTGGTTTCCCAGTACATATAAAAGCTATGTTTATTATACTGTAGTCTCTTAAGTGTGCAACAGCAGTATGTCTAAAAAAACAATGTACAAATGCTGGAGAGGAAGAAAAAGGAACCCTCCTACACTGTTGGTGGGAATGTAAATTGGTGTAGCCACTATGGAGAACAGTATGGAGGTTCCTTAAAAAACTAAAAATAGAGTTACCATATGATCCAGCAATCCCACTCCTGGGCATATATCCAGAGAAAACCATAATTCGAAAAGATACATGCACCCAAATGTTCACTGTAGCACTATTCACAATAGCCAAGACATGAAAGCAACCTGAGTGTCCATCAACAGATGAATGGATAAAGAAGATGTGGTGTATATATACAATGGAATATTACTCAGCCATAAAAAGAATGAAATAATGCCTTTTGCAGCAACATGGATGGACCTAGAGATTATCATACTAAGTGAAATAAACCGGACAGAGAAAGACAAATATCATATGATATCACTCACAGATGGAATCTAAAAAATAGTACAAATGAACTTATTTACAAAACAGAAACAGACTCACAGACTTAGAAAACAAACTTATGGTTACCAAAGGAGGAGGAAAGGGTGCGGAGTGGGGGGGATAAATTAGGAGATTGGGATTAGTAGATACAAACTACTATATATAAAATAGATAAACAACAAGGTCCTACTGTATATAGTACACAGAACTATATTCAATATCCTGTAATAACCTATAATGGAAAATAATCTGAAAATGAATATATATGTATATATTAATATCTGAATCACTTTGCTGTACATCAGAGACTAACACAACATTGTAAATCAACTATACTTCAATTTTTAAAAATTCACTAACATAAAAAAATAAAAAAAACAAAACGAATCCTTTATTGCTAAAAAATGCTATCATCTGAGCCTTCAGTGAATCTTAGTAGAATCAAAGACCACTGATCACAGATCAGAATATAGTAATAAAGAAGAAGTTTGAAAATATTGCAAGAATTACCAAAACGTGACAGAGAAACAGGAAGTGAGCAAATGCTGTTGGAAAAATGGTGCCAGCAGACTTGCTCGACACAAGGTAGCCGCAAACCTTCAATCTGTAAAAAACACAATACTTGTAAAGCACTATAAAGTGAGGTATGCCTCTTTATGTATTTATGCTATTTTATACTATTCTATAAGTTTGCAATATTTTATATTTAAAATTAAAAGCATAGGGCTTCCCTGGTGGTGCAGTGATTGAGAGTCCGCCTGCCGATGCAGGGGACACGGGTTCGTGCCCCGGTCCAGGAAGATCCCACATGCCGCGGAGTGGCTGGGCCCGTGAGCCATGGCCGCTGAGCCTGCGCGTCCGGAGCCTGTACTCCGCAATGGGAGAGGCCACAACAGTGAGAGGCCCGCGTACCGCCAAAAAAATAAATTAATTAATTAATTAAATAAAATTAAAACATAGGCTAAGTAAAACATTAACTTATATTACTTATCACTACATTTAAAAGATGATACACTATTAGAGAAAGTTTAGAAACAGATGTACCCTTTACTCATTAATTTTTAATTACTATTAATCAGTTTAATCAAATCATAGCTTTCTGTCTCAGACCTCAGTAGACTATTTCAAGGAAGTCATGCTAAATTTTTATACCATGTCTTAAGAGCTGAAGAGTTTTAGCAACTTCAACCGGTTTCAATGTTGTTCAACTTTTCCCCCCATATAACAGTGAAATTACTCTACTTGTGAGAGTATTCTACCAGTGCTTTTACTCTTGATATTCATATCAAACAATTTTTTTCTTCATAAACAACAAAAGAGGAATTTCAGCACCCTTTTCTCAGGTTGATAAACCCCAATGGAGTGCTTTTTTAAAATGAGCATAGAGATTCTCAATAACTAGACTAGTTTTCTGACTGTAAATAATCATATTCTCTAAGAAAAATCTAGCAGTTGGTTAACAGTGTAAACTAGGTTTATGAAAAAGCAGGATTTGCTCTAATTCAGTTGACACAGCAGGGCCAGTTTGGGCACAATGTAAATTTTGTGTTTGCTTTGGCATGATTACATGAGTAAGAAAAATCAGGTAAAGGCAGAAAGCTGCACCCAGCTGAACTGGGCTGTGCAGGAATAAAGAAACATATCCACCTCAAACATCTATCTCAGATAAGCACACGTATTATGGGCTACATTTAGCCACATGTGCCAGTACAACTTTCCATCCATATTCAAATTAACCCTGCTTCCATGACATAACTCATAAAAAACACCCGTTTCCACAAGTCAGGTCTTTCTAAAAGTAAAAAGCTAGATTCATTGTAGTATTTATGTATTTCTTAACCATTTAACATGTGTAAAACTATTCTCTTGTTTTTACTGCTCTTTTTTTTTTTTTCTTTTTTGTGTCACCAATGAATTTTTTGAGTGTTGTGCCTCTGGTTTCACTTTTGCAATAATCCCTGTGGTTGCTATTGTGCGTTTCTGTAAAGCACAGTGATTTTTAGGAACATATATGTTGCATTATAAATAACTGACTGTATGATTATAACTTCCACTTTACAGATTAGAAATTAGATTAGGTAGGTTGTATTGTATAATCTGTCTAAAATCATGTAGCTAGTAAGTGGCAAAACATGATTTGAAGTCAGACAGTCTAACATTAGAGCCTGTACTCTGAATCACCACCTGCCTCCCAGTAATTGACATTAAATAGTTCTATGGCAGGCATCACATACAGTTAAACTGCTTTCTAAACTTCCATCTGAAAGAGCTCGAAGTCAGAAAATTAAAGAAGCTTACAGAAGAAGTTCATCTACAGAGTCTTAATCATAAGGCAACAGTTTTTAAAAAACTATATGAACAGCTTTATATCTCCGTACTGAAAAAAATTAAAATATCAAAGAATATATAATGCTAAAGATAGACAAAATGTTGGATTTTTTGGGTACTGTATTTTTCAGTTCTACAACTTCCATTTTATTATTTTTTATAGTTTTTATTTCTCTGCTGAGAGTTATCTTTTCATCTATTGTGAATACATTTTCCTCTATGTCATCAACCATTTACAAAAGCTGCTTCAAAATTCTGCCTGCAAATTTCCACATCTGGGTCATCTAGAAGTTGGTTTCTGGTTTTTGTTTGTTTGTTTTTAAACTGATCACATTTTCCTGGTCTTCTTCATTATTGTGGTAAAAATAAACATAAAATTTACCACTGCAACCATTTTTAAGTGTGTAGTTCAGTGTTATGCAACGATTACCACCATTAATCTCCAGAAATTTTTGTATCTTCACAAATTGAAATTCTATACCTGTTAAACAATAATTCACTGTTCTAGTTCTTATATTGAGCAATTTTGGATTTATCTTGGACATTATGAATGTTACATTGTAGAGACCCTGGATGTTGCTATACTCTAAGTTGGGTTCAAAGCACAAACTTTGTCTGTTTCAGTGCTGTTCAAATTCCAGTTCAGTTCCTTTATTATTAACTGTGCTGTTCTGAATCCACCATGCATATGTGTGGTTCAGGTGTCAGCCAGAGATCTGAGCAAAAGTATTCACAGATTTTGAGGCTCCCCACACTGGCTCACTGCTTTCTAGAATTCTTCCTTAACTTTTCAATATCTTTGGTAGTAGTTTTCTTTTTTGGCCTCACCAAGCAGCTTGTGGGATCTTAGTTCCCCGACCAGGGATTGAACCCGGGCCCTCAGCAGTGAAAGAGCAGAGTCCTAACCACTGGACCGCCGGGGAATTCCCAGGAGTTTTCTTAAACTCTGTCCTCTACTTCCTCAGGCCAGAAGGACTCTGGGTTTCCTTCTGGGATTTCAGCTTCTGTGTACAGTGCCAACTGTAGCCTGAACTCAGGATAAGAGCCATAAAAGTGGGGAAATTCACTCTGTGCCACTCTCTTCTTTTAAGTGTCCGTTTCCCTTAAGAATCTTCCCACTTTTATTTACTCTTTTGAGACTTGAGGCAGTTATTTACTTTTTGTATTTTTCCCAAGTTTATAGTTGTCCAGTAGGAGTTTGCTCAACCATACCAACAGCAAACTGTTAACTAAGTTTCAAACTCTTCTTTACACCAGGTAAAAACATTTGCGATATTAAAGAAGCTTATTATTCAATTATTCCTTAGGTATACAAATGAATACAATGTGCCAAATCTTATAAAAAGCAATGTAGCCATCCCCTAAAACTAAATATTTCAATAAAAAATCTGAAAATGCTCACTGAGAGATCTAGGCCACAGGAAAAACAGATCTACAAATAAATGTTGGGATTTCATGGCAAACCACTCCCTGAACTCTGTGGCCTGGTCTTCCTAGTTCAGTGTTAAAGATGGTTAAAATAAACACATATAGAAAATATTTTTTTTTACATTTAGGTGAAAGCAATCATTTTACTCTCATCTCACATCCAACGGATTATGAATCATACAACTTAAAAACCCTGTCAAGCTGATGGTACATAAAAAAATCATCCTTTGACGTTAATTTCCATTTATGAATTCTCTCAAACTCCTTTTCTTGAGAAATGAGAAACTGGGGAACAGAACACAACTCTACAGGATACCTTACATTTGTTCATCTATTTTTATATTTAATCATTTAAAAACAATGAGTTGTTTTTCTAAACATAACTATATTTTCACCAGCTGGTGGTCAAGTCTATGTGGTTATCCTGAAGTATCATTCTAAAATACACAATACAACACTTCAGAAGCTGAGTTCCAAAACTGAATTCAAGAAAAAAAAAAAATAGCTGAGTGCAATCTATGTTATCTTCAGATTCACTTAATAAAAAGATATGGAATACACTCTAAAATTTCTGAACACACAGTACTACATTCCATTATTGGTTATTTACAGCTACAAAGAAGAAAGCCAAGGAAAGAACCTTCATTTAGTTTTGTAAGACATATCTACTTCAGTCTTGATTACCATACTAATTTGTATTACTTTTCTTTTATGATAATCTATAAGCTCACTTAGAGTAGCCAAACCATTGTTATCACAGAGTCATAACAATCATAATATTCTAGGTGTTATGTTGACGTTCATAGTACTACATGAATTTAGTAAGAACAGTGAGTGTCAGGCTAAAACAGTGTTTTTATCAATAAACAAGCAACTCAACAGCAAACATAGGTTTCCTCTCTTTTACTCAGTTTTTTAAAAATAACTCACTGCATGAATTAATCTACATGGCACTTGGAAATGATTAACTGATTCCTTTCAAAAACCGACTTAAAATGTAAAGATAAAATCTAAATCATAAGAATGCATAAGTGACCTGGAAGATAAAATAGTGGAAATAACTACTGCAGAGCAGAATAAAGAAAAAAGAATGAAAATAACTGAAGACAGTCTCAGAAAATTCTGAGACAACATTAAACGCACCAACATTCGAATTATAGGGGTTCCAGAAGAAGAAGAGAAAAAGAAACGGACTGAGAAAATATTTGAACAGATTATAGTTGAAAACTTCCCTAATATGGGAAAGGAAATAGTTAATCAAGTCCAGGAAGCACACAGAGTCCCATACAGGACAAATCTAAGGAGAAACACGCCAAGACACATATTAATCAAACTGTCAAAATTAATTACAAGGAAAACATATTAAAAGCAGCATGGGAAAAACAACAAATAACACACAAGGGAATCCCCATAAGGTTAACAGTTGATCTTTAAGCAGAAACTCTGCAAGCCAGAAGGGACTGGCAGGACATATTTAAAGTGATGAAGGAGAAAAACCTACAACCCAGATTACTCTACCCAGCAAGGATCTCATTCAGATTTGATGGAGAAATTAAAACCTTTACAGAAAAGCAAAAGCTTAGAGAGTTCAGCACCGCCAAACCAGCTTTACCACAAATGCTAAAGGAACTTCTCTAGGCAGGAAACAAAAGGGGAGGAAATAGACCTACAAAAGCAAACCCAAAACAATTAAGAAAATGGTAATAGGAACATACATATTTATAATTACCTTAAATGTAAATGAATTAAATGCTCCAACCAAAAGACATAGACTGGCTTAATGGATACGGAAAGAAGACCCGTACATATGCTATCTATAAGAGACTCACTTCAGACCTAGGGACACAAACACACTGAAAGTGAGGGGTTGGAAAAAGATACTCCATGCAAATGGAAATCAAAAGAAAGCTGGAGTAGCAATTCTCGTATCAGACAAAATAGACTTTAAAATAAAGACTATTAGAAGAGACAAAGAAGGACACTACATAATGATCAAGGGATCGATCCAAGAAGAAAATATAACAATTGTAAATATTTATGCACCCAACATAGGAGCACCTCAAAACATAAGGCAAATACTAACAGCCATAAAAGGGGAAATCGACAGTAACACATTCATAGTAGGGGACTTTAACTCCCTACTTTCACCAATGGACAGATCATCCAAAATGAAAATAAATAAGGAAACACAAGCTTTAAATGATACATTAAACGAGATGGACTTAATTAATATTTATAGGACATTCCATCCAAAAACAACAGAATACACATTCTTCTCAAGTGCTCATGGAACATTCTCCAGGATAGGTCATATCTTGGGTCACAAATCAAGCCTTGGTAAATTTAAGAAAATTGAAATTGTATCAAGTATCTTTTCCGACCACAACGCTATGAGACTAGATATCAATTACAGGAAAAGATCTGTAAAAAATACAAAACACATGGAGGCTAAACAATACATTACTTAATAACGAAGTGATCACTGAAGAAATCAAACAGGAAATCAAAAAATACGTAGAAACAAATGACAATGGAGACATGACGACCCAAAACCTATGGGATGCAGCAAAAGCAATTCAGCAATACAATCCTACTTTAAGAAACAGGAAACATCTCGAATAAACAACCTAACCTTGCACCTAATGCAATTAGAGAAAGAAGAACAAAAAACCCCCAAAGTTAGCAGAAGGAAAGAAATCATAAAGATCAGGAAAGAAATAAATGAAAAAGAAATGAAGGAAATGACAGCAAAGATCAATAAACCTAAAAGCTGGTTCTTTGAGAAGATAAACAAAACTGATAAACCGTTAGCCAGACTCATCAAGAAAAAAAGGGAGAAGACTCAAATCAATAGAATTAGATCATGAGAGATTACTACAAGAAACTCTATGCCAATAAAATGGACAACCTGGAAGAAATGGACAAATTCTTAGAAATGCACAACCTACCAAGACTGAATCAGGAAGAAATGGAAAATATGAACAAACCAATCACAAGCACTGAAATTGAAACTGTGATTAAAAATCTTCCAACAGGGCTTCCTTGGTGGTGCAGTGGTTGAGAGTCCGCCTGCTGATGCAGGGGACACGGATTCGTGCCCCAGTCCGGGAGGATCCCACATGCCACGGAGTGGCTGGGCCTGTGAACCATGGCCGCTGAGCCTGCACGCCTGGAGCCTGTGCTCAGCAACGGGAGAGGCCACAACAGTGAGAGGCCCACGTACCACAAAAAAAGAAAAAAAAAATCTTCCAACAAACAAAAGTCCAGGACCAGATGGCTTCACAGGCGAATTCTATCAAACATTTAGAGGAGAGCTAACACCTATCCTTCTCAAACTCTTCCAAAATATAGCAGAGGGAGGAATACTCCCAAACTCATTCTAAGAGGCCAATATCACCCTGATACCAAAATCAGACAAGAATGTCTCAAAGAAAGAAAACTACAGGCCAATATCACTGATGAACATAGATGCAAAAATCCTCAACAAAATACTAGCCAACAGAATCCAACAGAACATTAAAAGGATCATACACCATGATCAAGTGGGGTTTATTCCAGGAATGCCAGGATTCTTCAATATATGCAAATCAATCAATGTGATGCACCATATTAACAAACTGAAGGAGGAATAACCATATGGTCAACTCAATAGATGCAGAGAAAGCTTTCAACAAAATTCAACACCCATTTATGATTAAAAACCCTGCAGAAGTAGGCATAGAGGGAACTTTCCTCAACATAATAAAGGCCATATATGACAAACCCACAGCCAACATCATCCTCAATGGTGAAAAACTGAAAGCATTTCCACTAAGATCAGGAACAAGACAAGGTTGCCCACTCTCACCACTCTTATTCAACATAGTTTTGGAAGTTTTAGCCACAGCAATCAGAGAAGAAAAGGAAATAAAAGGAATCCAAATCGGAAAAGAAAAAGTAAAGCTGTCACTGTTTGCAGATGACATAATACTATACATAGAGAATCCTAAAGATGCTACCAGAAAACTACTAGAGCTAATCAATGAATGTGGTAAGGTAGCAGGATACAAAATTAATGCACAGAAATCTCTGGCATTCCTATACACTAATGATGAAAAATCTGAAAGTGAAATCAAGAAAACACTCCCATTTACCACTGCAACAAAAAGAATAAAACATATAGGAATAAACCTACCTAAGGAGACAAAAGACCTGTATGCAGAAAATTATAAGACACTGATGAAAGAAATTAAAGATGATACAAATAGATGGAGAGATATACCATGTTCTTGGATTGGAAGAATCAACACTGTGAAAATGACTCTACTACCCAAAGCAATCTACAGATCCAATGCAATCCCTATCAAACTACCACTGGCATTTTTCACAGAACTAGAACAAAAAATTTCACAATATGTATGAAAACACAAAAGACTCCGAATAGCCAAAGTAATCTTGAGAACGAAAAACGGAGCTGGAGGAATATGGCTCCTTGACTTCAGACTATACTACAAAGCTACAGTAATCAAGGCAGTATGGTACTGGCACAAAAACAGAAATATAGATCAATGGAACAGGATAAAAAGCCCAGAGATAAACCCACACACATATGGTCACCTTATCTTTGATAAAGGAGGCAGGAATGCTCAGTGGAGAAAGGACAGCCTCTTCAAGAAGTGGTGCTGGGAAAACTGGACAGGTACATGTAAAAGTATGAGATTAGATCATTCCCTAACACCATACACAAAAATAAGCTCAAAATGGATTAAAGACCTAAATGTAAGGGCAGACACAATCAAACTCTTAGAGGAAAACATAGGCAGAACACTCTATGACATAAATCACAGCAAGATCCTTTTTGACCCACCTCCTAGAGAAATGGAAATAAAAACAAAAATAAACAAATGGGACCTAATGAAACTTCAAAGCTTTTGCACAGCAAAGGAAACCATAAACAAGACCAAAAGACAACCCTCAGAATGGGAGAAAATATTTGCAAATGAAGCAACTGACAAAGGATTAATCGCAAAAATTTACAAGCAGCTCATGCAGCTCAATAACAAAAAAACAAACAACCCAATCCAAAAATGGGCAGAAGACCTAAATAGACATTTCTCCAAAGAAGATATACAGACTGCCAACAAACACATGAAAGAATGCTCAAAATCATCAATCATTAGAGAGATGCAAATCAAAACTACAATGAGATATCATCTCACACCAGTCAGAATGGCCATCATCAAAAAATCTAGAAACAATAAATGCTGGAGAGGGTGTGGAGAAAAGGGAACACTCTTGCACTGCTGGTGGGAATGTGCATTGGTACAGCCACTATGGAGAACGTATGGAGGTTCCTTAAAAGACTACAAATAGAACTACCATATGACCCAGCAATCCCACTACTGGGCATATACCCTGAGAAAACCATAATTCAAAGAGAGTCATGTACCAAAATGTTCATTGCAGCTCTATTTACAATAGCCAAGAGATGGAAACAACCTAAGTGTTCATCATCGGATGAATGGATAAAGAAGATGTGGCACATATATACAATGGACTATTACTCAGCCATAAAAAAGAAACGAAATTGAGCTATTTGTAATGAGGTGGATGGACCTAGAGTCTGTCATACAGAGTGAAGTAAGTCAGAAAGAGAAAGACAAATACCGTATGCTAACACATATATATATGGAATTTAAGAAAATAAAATGTCATGAAGAACCTAGGGGTAAGACAGGAATAAAGACACAGACCTACTAGAGAATGGACTTGAGGATATGCGGAGGGGGAAGTGTAAGCTGTGACAAAGTGCGAGAGTGGCATGGACGTATATACACTACCAAACGTATAATAGATAGCTAGTGGGAAGCAGCTGCATAGCACAGGGAGATCAGCTCGGTGCTTTGTGACCACCTAGAGGGGTGGGATAGGGAGGGTGGGAGGGAGGGAGACGCAAGAGGGAAGAGATATGGGAACATATATATATGTATAACTGATTCACTTTGTTATAGAGCAGAAACTAACAGACTATTAAAGCAATTATACTCCAATAAAGATGTAAAAAAAAAAGATGTAAAAAAAATGAAAAAATAAAAGAGACTTCGGAAAGTAAAAAAAAAACTCTAAATCATAGAAATATGCTCAAAATATTTGCAATTATTTGCTCACAAGTTTGGTACACCAATCAGCAAAAGCTATAATAATACAACTCACATCACAATTAGGGATGAAGACAATCCGAAAGTATATGAATGAATATATGAATTTGAGGAGTCAACCTGAGAATTGTGAATGGCCAATATCAGGTTACTGAAGAAAGAATGTGATCTATGGGTAGGGAAAGAAGGCAGAATGAGAGGGAGACACATACAAAGAGATACACAGCAGATACAAGAAAGGAGACACAAACACTGATGGAAGAGGGAGAGAATGACAAAGACATTAGACTGCGGTAGATGGGGTGCGTGCGTGTGTGAAGGCTATCAAAGAGATATCCAGGTAGAGAGAGTTTTAGAGAAGGAGGGGGACAAGAACAGAGACAGAGAGTGGGAAATAGAAGGGGGGAAATCACAGAAGCTAAGTAAGAGTCCCAGTCAGAAAAATTAAGGAGAAACAGAGACAGGACACAGAGCATAAAGCCTACTAAGTGTCCTAGCTGTAAATGAGCAAGAATCCTTTTCCAGTCTCACTGACCAGATTAAGCCCTCCACCTGTAGAGAAGAACTATTCAGACAAAGGAAGAAGAATGAGAAAGACCCTATTTTATATTGGGTTGGCCAAAAAGTTTGTTCAGGTTTTTCTGCAACATCTTATGGAAAAACCCAAATGAACTTTTTGGCCAACCCCAATATATAGTGGTGATTCTATGTATTTTATACATAGAGGCTATTCCTCTTACCAACAGTTCCTCAGAGTCAACTGATTTAAAAAATGAATATTCTAAACAGAAAATCTGGTCAATTACACCACTTTTTTTTTTTTTTTTTAACTCTGGTTTCTTAATGCCTGCTTCTTCCCCCAAAGTGCACACACCCTGCAGGTGGGTGGGAGAGACAGGCCGCAGCTCCCACTTTGGCTGGGCTGGGCACTGCTGGGAACAGCACAGGCCATGTCTGTACAAGCTCAACATATTCTCCCAGCTGGAAGGGCCCTTGCTAGTCAGCGCTTCCCCAAACTGCACTCCTTTGTCAATGGGTCTCAAATGTTGGGGGGGGGGGCACCAGAACCACCAGGTGGGGCTTAGCAAAGCGTAGACTTCGGTTTCCCTCTAGGTCAGAGGCAAGGCCCAGAGGCTACCTTATTAACCAGCACCCCGAGAGCTCCTGCTCCACGTAGTCATTGGGCCACATGTGCAGGACGGCTGTGATGGTTAAAGCCATTCCTTAGTCACACACCACACCCCTCTGGAGAGGCACAGAGCCCACCAGTGCCGAACTCACTTGATCTTATCTCAACATTTCCCGAATCTGACTATAACGCTGTTTTAAAAAATGAGAATAACTAAAAAACACTGAACGGCTTTCCCTTCACATGGGGGACAAAGTCCATAGCACTTGCCACTCCAAGTCTTGCCCTTGCCTACCTTTCCAAACTCAGCTTTAAGTTTCCTGAAAGCAACAAGCTGTTTCATGACTCTGACCCCCTGCTCTCCTCTTTCCTTTTTCTGTATGGTAAACTACTCCTTACAAGCCCTTAGTCAAGAGTCTTATCCTTCATGAAACTTTGACCTCTCTCCTTCTATTTCAGACTTTCAATAACTTTCTCCTCTGGAGTTCCACTGTATCACAATACTTCTATTATAGCACTTACCACATACTATTTCATTTTTTTATGTTTTTCTCCTCTACTAGACCGGAATTTCATCTCTTTATACCACTACCATCTAAAGTCAAACCTTAAAAGAAATAGGCACCTGGTAATTGTTGAACGGACAGACTAATGTATCAGAGCAAAGAGGAAAGTAGATTTCACATAGGTAGACTAAGGATTAGTCTCTTACCTGTTTGGAGTTGGTTAAATACAGTTTTGCTCCAAGATTTAAAATCTGCAGCTTTACCAGATCATCTTCACCAGTGAAGCTTTTAGCCGTCTTCCTCAAAACATCAGGGGCAATTTTAGGAACTCGTTCACAGTTTTCTCCAATTAGCCAAAGAATACTTGCTCTAGCCACAGGAACCTAATAGTAGAAGCAGATTATATACAAATGTTACAAATAATATAATCATACTCTCCTTAATATTAACATAGAAAAGGCTTTAAATATTATAAAGGTTTTATCATCTATTAATTTATTTAACATATATCCAGGAAGTCCTCCTGTATTTATGAATTTTCTTCAGTTACCAGAAATTCTGATTAAAACTGATTTCAGAGATAATGCTTAAGAAAAGATTCATAAAGGAAAAACCACTGGTCTAGAATCTTGATTCTAACAGTGATCCACCAATTCTTGGGCTAAGTCTGTCTGGCCGTGCCCATTTATTTATCATTGTTGCTGCTTCTGTGCTATAATAGCAGAAGAGTAGTTGCAACAAAGACCGTAAGGCTGAAAATATTTACTTATCTAGCAATTTACAGAAAAAGTTCGCCGACCGCTGCTCTAGCGCATTCACAAACCTCGATGCCTATATAAAAATCATCTAGGGTTATGACTAAAACTGTAGGGTTTTGGTAACAGTTCTAAGACAGTAGTTCTGTGATGGGGTCCAGGAATCCATGCTTCATGAAGCATTACAGATGATTCCGGAGACAGGTGGTCTGCAAACCACGTTTTGAGAATCTATGGACAATACAGAAAAAGGAATAGACCCATTAAAGACTATGATTCCAAATCAAAACCGTTATTGCCCTCTATGTATCTATATCTGCAGCACTGGAAATAAATAAAACTGACAAAATCATCAAGGCCTACTTATAAAATCATGAATGCTGGTCTATTATTTGGTCATCAACAATAGAAATGGGAATAAGATAAATTTGTCCAATACTGCATTTTTGGCATTATATATATTTTCAATTATCTACATTTCCATATAATTTGTTTCTTAAAAATAAATGCTCTGTTACAAATTGGAAACCTTCCACCAGCACCATTAAGACTAACATTTTATTTAGAGCATGCAAATTAGTTTTATTACTATTTGTTTATTTGTATCCTCCCCCTTTCAATATCCTTCAAAAGGAATTTGAAGGGGTATGTAAATTAGTTTCTGTGAACATTTTCACCTAGTATAGAAAATTTGCTTTTAATAATAAATGAAAAAGCCAATGGCTATCATTAAGAGGTAGCATCACAAGAAGAGATAAGACTCTTTATGAAGTCCTTTTCTAATGCCTCAAATAAAGTCCTAATGTTTTCATTATAGTTTCACAGCTGTACACAGTAAGACTGTTAAGAAAGTGAGAATGAGGACCTTTGCACAGCTAGAATTTTATCACAATATATACCACCTTGAATTCCTTCAAAACACCCATTTCAAGAAATAACATAAAATTATTAAGACACCGCTAAGTCTTTCACCAGAAGGCGAATGAGGTCATCAGAAAACTTTAAAGTATACATTTTCAAATAATGTGATAACAGTATCATCTTTAAATTAATATTAGAATAAGTTTAGTAAGAGAGAAGAAATCAGTATGCTTACATAATAAGTGTAAGTACTAACTATAAGTATTGAGTAAAATACAAAATGCTATTACAGATCTATTCACGTAGTATGATAAAACTGATATCCTTACTGTATACCGATTTCTGGAAAGAAAGAGGCTATTTCTAACGTTCCGAAGGTTACACTGCATTAAGACTTTACTCCCAATCTATTATTTTAAATTGGGCTAAAGAACAATAATTGAGTGGTACCCTAAATTTTCCAGTACGAAGCAGTTCAAGTTGCCTGCCATAATGGAAGGTATGTCTAAATAAGAATATATGGGCAACTTCAGATTTCAGTTATGCTAGATTTATTTTTCTTAAATATTTTATTATAAATTACCAGTATAAAAATTAGATTTCTATGACATATCACATCTGTTACCCCACTTTAAGTAATTTTCCTCTGGTTATACACTTATTTATTTATTTACTTCTTTGCAATTAAAAAGACAACCCAATAAAGGTCTAAGAGATTATTTATATTCCTATTCATTAATATATCAAGATTAAAATAATAATATTTAAATACTCTAAACATTCATAAGTCATACATTTAAAATATAACTCTTTAAAAAATTAAAAATCAGTAAGTTCTAAAGCTCACAATGAAAATCTCTAGGTGAGGGGGGTGGGTGGGCGGGGCCAGGATCATATTCAGAGAGTCTAGTACTAAGTAATAAAATTTCTATTTTAAAAACATAGAAAATGGCAACTAAGGAGCCTGCCTGCCGCAACTAAGAAGCCCACGAGTCGCAACTAAGGAGCCCGCCTGCCGCAACTAAGACCTGACACAACCAATAAAACACACACACACACACACACAGAAAACTTCTTCACAACAGGAAATAATATCACTATAAATATACTAATACCAATCTTTCCATGATGACATTAGAAAGCTTAGAAAACTGACAAACCCAATGTTTTTGTGCATTTGGCTGGAATCAGAATAAGATTTTCAAATTTCAGCCCTGCCTTTCTCTCCCAATTAAGTTATAAGACTCTTATTTGTACACCACTGATACTATGAATCCGTGGCCACTATTTTCAAGGATTTGAAGCAACTGAAAAAAGAGCAATAAGAAAATTAGTCACTTTTTGTCCTTCACGGTCTTTTCAAACAGAACAAATAGGAACACGGAACTAAGGCCAAACCAATAACACACATGTATGCATATAATACTTTCATTATGAACCTTTTTTTTTCAATATTTTTGAAGACAAACTGGATTGTAAATGACTTTGCCTGATTCTTTATTCTAAATGCCCTGAGCAAGTGGTTAAGTGCACTTTTTAAACCTTCTACCAGAAGGCAGTTTCCACTGCCATTTTAACCCATTAACTTGCCTGCAAAAACAAATAATGTTTGCTAGCTGACCACAACAGTTATAGAAAGACATCTAGAAAGATTTTACAGATCACTCTGTAAGCAGTTCAATTTAAAAGCTATTGTGTTACAATACCAGCTCACTGCACAATGCAACAGTGTAAAGTAAATCCTGCAAAAACATCGATTTTATTTATTTAAATTTGTCAAAGGCAAAATCAGTAGACATCTAAACAAACTGCATGCAAACAGCACATCAGACCCAATATTCTGCATGTGGACTCAATATGCATGAAAACCTGAGTGTGGATTAAGTGGGGATGGCAGGGCAAGTGTAGTTAACTTGTGAAATGGCAGGCGCTCATGAGGTAGCTGGGCACAGAGGACATAAGGCTAAGGCGCTACTTCAGTATCGCTCAGTAGTCTACCAAATAACATCTTTCAACTCTTCTTTTATAATGTGAAACCCTCACCTGTCCCATTAAAGATTATGTGAAATCCTCTTAGAACAATCCTCAGGTAGTGTGCATTTTATTCTGGAAGAACTTTGCTCCCAAAGTAGTATTTACTACAAATGAAGGATACTCCAAAGGATAAAATATTCACAATCAGGACAGTTGAGTGCCTTATCAACATAAATTATTCAATATAAATGAATTTTAAATACAGAATTAATTTAAATTTTAGTTTTCAGATTTTCAACTATGCCACTTACATAACAAATGGAATCAAAGTCTTGAATACAATAAAATCTGTGTTCTCTTTTTTAAAAAATTACATAGCTAACATCTAATGAGTTCCCACCATGTTTTACAGGCATTGTTTTTAAGTACCTTACCTGTTTTCTCAGTCAGTTATCACAAAATCCCTATGAAGTAGACTCTACCATTATCCCCACTTGATATATGAGGAAACTGGGGCACAAACGAAATAAGAAACTTGCCCAACATCTCACAGCTTGTCAGTGATGCAACTAGGACTAGAACTCCAAGTCTAGATCCAGAGTTCGCCATGGGCACTGGGCAGAGACAATGAGTGCGCTATATTCTAGGAAGAATACTGGTCAGCAAGGCAAGAAGACTGGTTCTGGCTCCTGACTGATCACATATATCATGGAGACAAACGATTTCACATCAATGAGCTTCATTTACTCATTAATCAAATGAAAGTTTATTCCTTTGCACCTATTCCTTTGCCACACTGTGCAACGGCTCCCTTAAGGCCTCCTGCAGCTTCCCCAGAGCGAGCCTTTTTTTTCAGGGCAGATCTAGGCCATCTTCTTGACTATTCCCACACTTATGAACATGGGGCATTTTCCCACTTCCTTTTACCTCTGGTTTTATGGATAAGTAAGGTGGTCACGGTGCGAAGAGGTCTAGCTGTCACCTCGGTTCCTCCTCCTCTCAGAGGGTACATGAGCCCAGGATTTCGTCCTGATAAAGTGGCTTAGGTACTGAGGGAAAACATGCTCAATAGTGTCCTCTTGTCCTCTGACACTGGTCAGATTGGCTCTTTCTAAAATCCAGGGGGTCTAGGATTTAGGTCAAATAGGCAGAGATTCAGTAAGAAAGAGGTCTCATTTAAGGCTCTCAGGCTTAATGTTAGAATCACGTGCCCACATTTAAAAGTCCTCAAGTGCTTGGTCAGATTAATAAAGCCCACTTTCTTTCCCACATGGCCATTGTTCTGTGAACAGGTCTCTTGACTGGAGCAGAGATTCTGGGGATTCACTTCTGATTTGAAGCTGTTGTTGGCTACATCCCTCACCACATTCTTCTGGAGTAACTTGTGCCGCCAATCCCTGGCCATTTTTAGGGCTGTGCCTTACAAACCACCTTGCTTCTTTCTTCCTTGTCCCACTTCAAGCACTTCAGCTTCCTGAGGTATGTTAACGGTAAAAACTCATCACCTTTTCATTCTCCAAAAGTTCGGGGTTTTTTGCTATAGAACTGCATATAGTTTTTCTTATAATTATTTTAATCTCTTCTATGTCACAGTCCCAATTTGTCTACTTTTGCCTTCTCTCCACCTTATCAGAATCAGGAGGGGTTTTTACTTTATTGTCTTTCCAAAGGACCACATTTAAGATGTACTGATCAATTTCAACTATCTTTATTTGGGATTCCATTTTACACAATCATCTCTGATCCCACTTAGGTTTCTATGCTTTCTTTCACTGTTATTTTTCAAATGTCTCAGGACAAATATCAAATTCTCTTATTTTTGGTCTATTTACTTTAAAAATGGTGACAGTTATAGCTTTAGCCATGCCCCACACATATTGAAATAACGTATTTTCTTTTTCTGTGCTTTTTGGAAAGCCTGTATTTTTTTTCTTTAAACTTTAATTTAAAAGTGTATTTCTGGGCTTCCCTGGTGGCACAGTGGTTGAGAGTCCGCCTGCCGATGCAAGGGACACGGGTTCATGCCCCGGTCTGGGAAGATCCCACATGCCGCGGAGCAGCTAGGCCCGTGAGCCATGGCCACTGAGCCTGCGCGTCTGGTGCCCGTGCTCCGCAACGGGAAAGGCCACAACAGTGAGAGGCCTACGTACCGCAAAAAAAAAAAAAAAAGTGTATTTCTTGCTTCACAACTGCTCTGGTACCATTTTAAAATATTTAATTCTTACGTTATTGCTTAGGGTTAAAAAATATAAAAGCTTTAAGTTTACTTTATGTCTAAGTAAATGATTTTTTGTAAATGTTCTATGGATATATCCATAAAAGTGGGTATTATCTGTTCAAGAGATATAAGATTTTAGCTATATTTACTATATCAAGTATTGATTCTGTTATTTAATGTCTCTATGTCCTTACATCTACATCTTACTTAAAAATCTATGAGGTATATCTAATTCGAGACAAGCATATTAAAGTCACCCACCAAAACTGTATTTTATCTATTTCTCCTTGCATTTTCAATAGATTTTTCATTTACATATTTATTTGGTTGCCATATTTTTTATGCACATAGGTTTATGTTTCTTAATTTCTTTGTAAATTGGGCCTTTTTTTTCATTTTATAATGTTCCATTTTATCCTGTTAAAAGACTTTAATTAATTTTAAATTCTTGTTGGTATGCACTTAATGTCTCTTTCCCTACTTTCTTACTTTCAACCTTTATCACTTTGATTATGGTGTTTTAATTATAAATGGCCTCAATCTGGCTTTTGTTTTTCATTCCAATTTGAAAGTCTGTCTTCTAATGAGAGAATGCAATCCATTCATATTCAGAGTAGGATGTATTTGATTTTTACTCTTCCATCTTACTTCTTGATTTTAACTGTTCCATTTTAATTTTTAAAAATTTATTATTTACTTTACATTTTGCTTTTCTTTTTTTCCTTTTGTGAATTTGGAATTCCCACCATATTTTGTATTCCACTAATAGTTATCTTCTATCTGACAAAAACAGAAAAACAAGCTTTGCTATATAGATTTGTGAGAAAGTATGTACTTGGCTAATATTCCAACAACTGCCGTAGAGAAAGTCGATGCAATCAAACATTTTCCTGAGCCCCATACAGGGACATAATCAAATACAACAAATTCTTCTTCCAAGAAAGTCTGTGGTTTGCTTGATATGGGTCTTATATGCTGCCACAGGTTTCATGTATAAGCAGCTGCATTCTCCTGAAAGCACTAACACTCCCTTGCCTTTGCGTCTTCCTTTCTAACAAGAGCAGAACAAGCTTAAAAGCACAAGTTTTAACTAAATTCTGCACAAGATGATGGGGAATACAGAACTCCACATTCCTATTTCTTTCTCATAACCAGACACACATTTCTCCATCATTCTTTATACACAAGGAATTAACTGTTTTCCCTATCAAAACCCACTGTTTTCACCCTAAGATAAGCTATTTTCACCTTACTATTTTTTAAACAAAATTCACATTTTATTTAGGTTGAAATAAACTATACAAAATTGATTTTCTTCACCAAAAATAACAGCAATATTTTCTGTATTATTCCTAGATAAACTACAAAACACTTATTTTTGTAGTTTTTCTAGGTTTTGCTTGTAAATCAAGATGAGGCAGTAGATACAGTCTTGGAAAAAAACCAAGAAAACAAACAAATTGGTTGTCAGTATCCATGGGCTCTGATCCTGTCTTGCCCATGAAACAGAAGTGTTCAAAAAGCTTATGAGGATGTAGGCTCAATAAAGGAATAGAATGTAAACAGCAACAACCAGATGTGGAACAACAATGGCAGGCTCTTCCATTCAAACTTTAACTGTAATTTGTTCCTTTAACTTTATTTGATAAAGACAGAATCTACACTGAAATTCTTGTTTGGCGAGCTCACACATTTCTCTTACAGTCTGATAATTTTCTTAACTGTCCCTTACGGATTTTTAACAGCATACTTAAAACTCCTACCATTCAAAGGTCAGTCATTGTAACATTTTATAAAATGTATTCCTTCCTCCCATACCTCCTCAAAATTTATTTCTTCAAAGAACTGATAACTCAATCCCTGACAACTGGATCCACAGCGATAAATATTATGTCTAAAATGATTTAACTAATACAATTCCAAAGTGCCATTAGCAGAGATCACACAGAGTGTAACGTGGTACTTTCAATGCTATCTTCTGGAAGAACAGTTAGGTCTCCAAAGCATGGGAGTTCAAACGGGCCATTTAAACAGGCGGATTATCAATGACTAATGTACTCAGTGGGAGGCCTACAGATCAAGATATTCAGTGATTAAGTGGCCTACGTACACCTTACAACTTTTCTATAAGATATTTTCAAATTTCTGACAGATTTTTTCAAATATCAAATATAAGAGAAAGCCTATTTTAAAAGTCTCTTAGGTATTTTCAATGGTTTCTGAATTATCTGTAGGGAGCTCTGACTTACTTGTATAGAGTTTGATATATGTATCCACCATTAAATCCAAATCGTGTTTTATATCAAAATTTATGTTAAGCAAAGCCAAGTTACTTGACCTTTGGTCTGTCAAAGTGTTCCTCAGGTATGCTTTGAGATGATTTCGCCCATTTTCATAGCATTCATTCTCAACCTTTGTCACAGGAAGAATACATAGGACCTTCAGCAATGCATAAACATTAGGGAAAAACTCGACGTCTGGCAGATGAAGGGCTTCATAAATAGTGGATGGAAGTTCTATATGTTTCCCTCTGTGTTTCCACTTGATTCTCCAACCATGCATCATGCTCCTCTGATGTATTGAATTTGAGCTGTCCCATGACAGAGGGTACCAGAGATAAGCATTTAAGAGCTTTGAGGTGCTGTTCTGAGAATATATCTTTCAGTTCCTGAATAATGTGTTTCACTGTTGGAACACTTAAGAGTTTATAGTAACTCGCAGAGGTTAGCTGAGATTTCAGGTTACTGTACTGAGCTCTGCGAAATTTCCCTGGGAGTTTCATCTGAATATCAAGTTTGGTTGCCAAATTTGTGGCTTCCTCAAACTAAAATTCATGATAAACTTCGATATTTTCCATCACTTCATTTAGTGAATGCAGCACTGAAGTCAAACTACTGGCTGCAAAGAAGGCATCAGAGGTTTGCCCCTGAAGATTTTTCCCAAAGGTTCTTGTAAAAGATAGAACATTTTTAAGAACAACAATGGTAACAATGAAATCAAAATCTGTTACTGCACTACAGAGTACAAACGCTTGGCCAGCTATACAGTTATTCCATTTGTGTCACTAATTATACCATCTAAACACGAAACAAGTGCTGGTAGGAGGTCCACTAAGATTCCAAACGCATCATGCCTGCCTGTCCACTGAGAATAGCAAATTTCCTTCAGTTCTTTGCCCCTTTCTTCACTGTTCTGAAAGAGGACAGAAATTACATTGTAAAGCTCTAAAAGCAGTTGTGGTGACTGATGGAAAAAAGAACAAACTTCCTCAATTGTTCCTAATGTGACAGACACTCCCGTAAGAGGCACTGATTTTGCCAACCACATATTTAAGGCACAGGAAGAGCAGAGTGTGTAGATAGCTTGGGGATATTTCTCTAAAAGTCTAGAAGCAACAACTTTCACTTTGGAAGAAAATCCACTGGACACAATGTAAGCCTGGCCACGACAGTACTCCATGTTTAATCCCCACTTCTCAGTTATCGTAGTGTGAAATTTCACAGCCAAAATTTCTGCATCGGCTTCATAAGGCAGGAAGCCCACAAATTCCTCTCTCAGGTTGTGAGCTTCGTCAACAAACCTCACCAACACAGGCAGGTGCTCTTCCTCTGCTATGTCCACCACATCATCAGTGACGATGGAAAAGAAGTGAGAGTCTCACTTCCCTGAGGGTTTCTTCCCGAATGCAGCTCTCACAGATCTCTAGCATCTGTTTTTGCTGTGTTTTCAAACAGAACAATGTGTTAACTGCCATTGTCTCAAAGCCTTTTCACCAGAACTGATCCGGCACTCCAGCAGTGCCTGAAGGTTATGAGGAGTAAAGAGACCTTCTGGGATTTCATCAGCTTCATGTCCATCCAGAGGTATGTTCTGTTTCCCCATAAGAATTAAAATTTCAAATAAAGATTTTAAGTATTCTTTGTTTTCCTTCTCTTCAAGGGTTAAAGGTAAAATGTCTTCATCCTGCTCTTCACCCCCTTCTTCTGCACTGGGGTCCTGAGCATTGCCGTTGTTTATTTCCTTATGTTTTGATTCCTGTTCAGAAGTTTCATCAATTTTCTTCTGTTTCAGTGTCCTGATTTCATCTTCACTCAATTCTTTTATTCGTTTTTTCTGTGTCTGTGTGGATTATTCAAATGGTTGGTAAGATCAAATATTGTTGGTATTGCATTATCTCGAAGAACTGCCCTGTAAGGACTAGTTCTACGGATCATATAAGTCTCAAAGTGTTTGGCACACAATCGGTAATGTTAAATTAGTTGATCAGGCGTTTTAACTTCTAAGTCGGCTCTCCTACAATTCTCCACTAACTTCTGGCATCTGGCTGGATCCCGCGGGAACCTGAAAAAGGCCAGGTCCGACTGCGTGCTCTTCCACGTGCAGCTGGGGGCCATGCAGAAGCTCCACATCCTCGTCTGCCCGCCGGCCGGCCCAGCCCTCCCCTCCCCCTTCCTCAGGCAGCCCGCCTGCCCGTCGGGGATGGGGAGGGGAGACAGGCCGGTGTGCCAGGAGGTGGGGGGCACCTTACTACTTTTTAAACACAAGATGAGAATATGAAAATAATTTCACTTCTCTCCCCTCTCTTCCTCCCATGAGACCTTCAAAACACATTTATTCCACCCCAATCCCACCCTACCCCTAGATTTTCTGATTGTTCAATATTTTTAGTTCCAGATTATTAGAATTTCCTTTATATTATGGCCCTTCTTTTTCAAGAGTTCTCAGCACTTTTGTTAGACATTCCTAGTCTATCTTTATACATTCTAATTATGTGTATAAATATATACATATATTTGTGTATCTCTATTCTTTGATTTCCCCAAACTAGAGTTCACTGCTGTGGTTCATTAGTTCTTGCTTAGAAAAGTGGTTCTTACTAGATGATGTAACACTTGTCTAAAAGGTATCTAAATACCTGTAGGAGTATTTGTGATTGTTACAATGACTAAAAATACTACTGAAATTTGATGCTTGGTACACAGGGACGCTGGATGTCTATCTCAGTAGACTTGAGGAAAAGATTTTACCCTCTTATCTCCCATCAATAGATCACTGACAAATAATGTCAAACATCTGTTCCACATATGGGCAAATATGGACCAATCTAATGCCTAATTTCTCAATGATTTAGGGAAATCAAAAGGAAACAACAATAAAGTCCTGGCCAGGTCAGTGAGTAGGCAAGTGAATTGAATACAAAAAAGAGAGACTAGAAATGGAAAACAGATACAGCATGATGTATTGGTTAAGAAAGCAGACCTACTAGCTATGTGACCTTAGGCAAGTTACTTAACCTCTCTGTGCCTCAATTTTCTTTTATGTAAAATATACAGAATAGAATGTACCTTTCAGAGTTGTTATTAAAATTAATGATTTATATTTTTAAGGTGCTTAGAATAGTGCCTGGCATATGATTAGCACTACAGGAGTTATGTTAAATAAATTAGTAAAATAGAATTGAAGCAACAAGGATGCTTACTAAATTCAAACCTTATCATTAAGTCTGTCTTCCTCAAAAACTTTAAATATAGCCAAGATCATAATTACAGCTTACACGAAGCTCTGTTTTAAATGTTTCAAATATGTTGACTCATTTATTCCTCACAACAGATCTATAGTTATTAGTACTACGGTTCCCATTTTACAGAGAAGAAAACTGGAGCAGGGAGAAGTCAAGTATTGCTTAAGATCACAAAGCTAGTAAAAGGCAGAGACTAAATTTGAACACAACTCATCTGGTTTTCAAATCCACTCTCTTAGCCTCTCATACACAGTCTTTGTAATAAGTCCTGACTTTGACGATTAATCAACAATAACAGTAGATATGAAGACAAAGAACAGTGGTGAGAATGTGGTAGAAGATCAGATGCTAAGTGACCCTGTGAGTATTATTCTTAGCTTTAAGATAAATGTGTAACTGCCCTGCAAGCTTTAATAACACTCTGAAGGAAAGAAAACTTTGCCACTAGAGAGATTAAAAATTGGTCCTGACTAGTACGCTCCAAACCTAGCCATCTATTACCTTTAACTATACAACTATGATCCCTCTGAACAGACTCTGAGTATAGATTACCCCATCTTCAAACAAGGAAGAAGCGTGACCCTTGCACAACACGGGTTTGAGCTGCATGGGTCCACTTACACGCAGATTTTTTTTTTTCCCAAAAAACATAGAGTCGCAGGTTTTGCATATGCAGATTCAACCAACCTGGATCAAAATTTCCACCCCCGGTTGGTTGAGTCTGTGGATGCAAAACTTACGAATATGAGGGCTGGCTGTAATATACTGCCCCCTCCTTAAACTACAACCCCTCTAGTTAGGAACATTAGCTGTCAAACTAACCAACATTCAAGGGACAGGCAGAGCAAAAGACAAACACAATGGAGAAGAGTTTGAAGGAAAACCAGACAGAAGCAATGGAGAGAATGTCTCAAAAGGGAAGCAGTGGTCAGAGAAATCAAATGCTAATGAAAGATCAAGAAAGATGTGGACAGCAAATTATCCACTGGATTTAATAAAAGGAGATAGTCAATGACCTTGCAAAAGAAGAAGTAGTGGAGTGTCAAAATCAGACTGTGGTAAAGCAATTATACCCCAATAAAGATGTTAAAAAAAAAAAAATCAGACTGTGATGGGTTGACGAGTTGAAGGTAAGGAAATAAAAAAAAAAAAAATTCTTTTCAGGTAATTCTTCCAAAAACTTTAGTTCTAAAGGAAGAAGAGAATGAAATAGGACACAAATAACAGTAACAGCTAACACACGGTGCTGTGTGACAGGCAATGTTCTAAGAGCTTTACATTTCTTAACTAACACAATACTGTCAATAACATAGGTTCTTTTACCCTCACCATTTTATACTGGTGGGCAAAGTGATGGGCAAAGTGAAGTATAGCGATATTAATGTAAGGACATGTAATGTGACAGAACAAAAATTAATATTTATTTTTAAATTTAATTTAATTTTTAAACAACTTCAGATGTATAGAAAACTTACAAGAAGAATAAAAGGAATTTCTGAATACCCTTCACCCACATTTCCCAAATGTCAACATTTTACTACATTTGCTCTAGCTTTCTACATATACAAACACATTTTGGTTTCCAAATCACTCAAAGTTGTAGATATGCCCTAATACTCTGAAATACTTCAGTGTAAACTACCTAAAAAAAGGAATGCTCTTATATAATGAACACAGTAGAATTATTTAAAAACCAAGAAACTGAACACTGAACCAATACTGTCAACTATTCTAAAGATTTTATTTAGATTTTTCCAATTATTCCTATAAAATCCTTTATAGCAAAAGAAAATCCAAAATTATGTTACATAGAGTTGTCATAATCCTTCTAATCTCTTTTAACCTGCAAAATTCCTGAGTTTTTCTTTCCATTTTATGATATTAGCATTTTTAAAGACTGTAAGACAATTATTTTGTAGAATATCCTCATTTGGTTTTGTCTCATGATTAGATTCAAGTTATTCAGTTTTGGCAGGAATTCAACAGACTTGATGCTGAGTTCTATTTGGTGTATTTTATCAGAAGGTACATAATCGCATTTCTGGCAATGATAACAATGTTCATTTGGTTCAGGTAGTGTCTGCTAGGCTTCTCCATTGTAAAGTCAAAAGTCAATAATTTGCCCTTTTAAATTAAGAATAACTTATGAGGTTATTTATACCTTGAAAGTATGCAAATATCCTGTTACTACTCAAGTTTTCACACCCTAGTTTTCAGCATTTGTTAATGATTCTCGCGTGAATCAATTACTGTTGTGATGGCTATTCTAATTCCATCTTTTTTTTTTTTTTTTTTTTTTTTTTTGCAGTACACGGGCCTCTCACTGCTGTGGCCTCTCCCGTTGTGGAGCACAGGCTCCGGACGTGCAGGCCCAGCGGCCACGGCTCACGGGCCCAGCCGCTCTGCAGCATGTGGGATCCTCCAGGACCGGGGCACGAACCCGTGTCCCCTGCATCGGCAGGCGGACTCTCAACCACTGCACCACCAGGGAAGCCCTCTAATTCCATCCTTTGTTCTTCTATAATTATTAGTTGTTTTTCTGCATTGTAAGGAAGAACTTCCCTTCCTCCTTACTCATTCATTAATTCATCCATTCAAGTGTGGATTCAGAGATTCTTACCCTATTCAATAGGTTATAACCCTTTTACCATCATTTATTTTGTTGCTCAAATTAGCCAGTAGGGGCTCCTTTAAGCTGGCTCTTGTATCTTTCTGACACGTCTCTACCATTCTGTGAGCACTGTCTTGTTTTTATGGCCCAACAAGATGTTCCAAGATTATCTTCTTTCCTTGCCCTAGCTCAGAAATCAGCCATTTCTCTAAGGAGCCCTGGTTCCTTTAAAAAATGCTGAATGGAATTTAAAAACCAAAGTCCACCATAAAAGGGGATGCAGTACTACATTCTACAACATGCGTGAACCTTGAAAACACTCTAAGTGAAAAAAGCCAGACAGAAAAGGCCACTTATTATATGATTCCATTTGTATGAAATGTCCAGAATAAGCAAATCCATAGCGACAGAGAGCAGATTAGTGGTTGTCAGGGGCTGCAGTAACGGGAGGATCAGGAGTTTCACGTTAGGAACTTGATTTTAGGGATGATGAAAACGTTCTGGAATTACAGAGTGGTCATGGTTGCACAACCTTGTGAATATACCCCAAACCACTGAATTATATACTTAAAAGCGTGAATTTTATGGTATGAAATTATACCTCAATTAAAAAAAAAAACCCAAGATCTGGGCACTAGGTGTGCTCAGTGGTACTGGGGTTTTTATTGCATGTAGGCCCTCTTAAAGGACAGCATTAGGAAACAGATGTTTGTATACTCATGAACAAATTCATATGTGTACATACAAATGTGTGTAGACACACACATACATGCATATACACTCCAACACATCCAGCTATCTATATAAAAACCCATGAAGTTCACATTGATATCTCCAATTCCAAGCCAATACTGCAGTATTTATTGTATCCTTCCCTTTTTTCAGATTTGTGATTCCCTTCCACAACAGTGTGGAAGCTTAGAACAAGGAGAGTTCAGCTCTCTTCACCATTATACTTCAGTATGTCTGTTTATTTTAACAAAACTATAATTTACTGAATAAAATTCAGCTGAATTGGTACTAAAAGCAAAGATCTCTTAATTGGTACTCACAGTGATACTGTCCAAGAGTTTGGCCATATGTTTAATAATTTCACCATGTTGTATGGGTTGCATCTGCAGTAATTTCTTAATAACAACCACACTTTCAGCAACAACTATTTCTGAAAAAAAAATTCACATTATGCATATTAAATATGTATAATTCAATTCAAACTCATTATTCTTGGTAAAATGTAAATTTAAATTAGCAAAACATTCTACATGTCTTAAATGACTAGGTGAAAACTATAACCATGAGTATACATCTAAATTTTGGGGGTGAACCTTCAACTAAAGTAGGAGAGTAAAAAAATAAATAAATAAAAATAAAGTAGGAGAGTATACTTTAATTTCTAACTTCTGTTGCTGTCTCCTAGCTTCTGATATCCCTTTCTAATCTCTGCTTCTTTAATTCAGAAAAGCAAAGTGAGGTTAGATTACACAATCACCACAATGTTCAACTGTCTTTGACGTTTAATCACAGCTCTCAAATACTGTTCTTTGATTCCTAGCAGTTATATAGTGGTAATCAAATACTTAGAATCTACATAACATTTTTTCAATTCTAAAGAAAATAGCAAACTTTAAAAAAATTCCTTAAGTGGTATGTCTAGAAAAGTGAGTATCACGTATTATTAGTAGTAGGAAAGGTGTTACTATAGAAGTAGCCAGAAAGGGTCGGCTTGTGAGCTAAACCGTTTCCATTTGATGCATGAATCCACTCTCCGCATTTCTTGGCCCAACTCTGTGCCCTTAGAGGCTGACTTCTGTGGACTGTATCAACCAGATTCCTTTGTCCCTCACTTACAGGTATGTTTAGCCAATAGGAAGCACCAGCAAGAAATCAGGGGGCAGGAGAGAATATTTATTACCCTGGATCCCTCTCCTGCCAGACCTCCCTGGCAGTGCTAGCATTCCTCTATTGAAGGTTTCAGTTCCTATGAGTGGCTCTCTCCTTCAGGGTCTGTTAAGTGTCCCGACTCCTCAAACCGCTTCACTTCAATTCTACATATGGTAATGGCTTCCCACCTTGCTACCCTGCGAGCCCCAGGGTGTTACAGTATACCTTGTTGGTTTCCCTTAATCCCACCTACAATTTATAAATAAACAGTTCTTTCATTAAATTCTCTTCAATTGTCCCTTTTAAGTCATCTGTTTCTTGCCAGGGCCTTAACTAATATAGTAATTGGTACTAGGAGTGGCTCTAGGAAGCAGATCCTCAAATTGGGATTCTGAGATTGAGTTATCACAGGCTAACCACTGGTCCAGAGTTACGATTTTAGTGGCAACGGTAGAGAAATGTCATAAACTAGTAAGAGCACCTGACCTAATGGAATGAATCTTATATAAATGATTACTAATGTTACTGATGCCAAAGAAATACACCAACACTGCCTTTACTTATTATTCTGGCATTTTTATTAACTGAGATTCATGGATATTAGAGATTCCCCAGGCAAACACATAGGTTTATTTTAATATTATTCTGGAAATATACCATGACTTGTGTTTTGTTACTCTTTTTCTCTGAAATACATTTTCTTATCTAGCCTCGTTTAAGTATATAAGCAAAAGTTTTTGTCGTTCTAATTATTATTAAACATATATACTTCATATTATATATATGTGTGTACATACACACACACACACACACACACACACACACACACACACACACACACACACACACACACACACACACACACACACACACCCTCTTTCTCCCTGGGAATGATACATTAATATTTCATAATGTTTCAGTTTACAAAATGATATATTTCTTTTTAATTCTCACAATAACATGTGGTAGGTACCTTATTATCATCATCTTAAAGATGAAGAAAGAGAAATGCACTGAAGAATTCAAACTCAGAACCAGAATGTACCATTCTATCTCTAATGTTCTATGTTACTATGAGCGGGTATTACTTTTATAAAGACCACCTTTTGGAGCTATGAGGAAAACAGAAACAAATCAGAATGAGACTCTGCCCTCATCAAACTTACACTCTGCTAGGAAACATTAAGTGGTTAAGTAAGCAATTACCATGCAAAGTAAAGTATGGTTAAGTGTGGTTTTAAAGAATCCATAGTAAAAAATGTATCTTTTTAAAATATATTATTGCAAAACTAGCCTAAATTAAAAAAAGTTATATAATTTTAATTATTCACATGTAGAGGCAGGGTTGGCTATAGTTGAAATAAACTTGGCATTATTTACCCTTTGGTGGCACCTTGGTTTCCTATTGTTGCTGTTATAGATTACCACAAACTTAGTGGCTTCAAGCAACACAAATTTATCATTTTACAGTTCTGGAGCCAGAATTTAACACAAGTCTTATGGAGCTAAAATCAAGCTGTTAACAGGACTAAGTTCTCCACAGAGGTTCTAAGGGGAAATCTGTTCTTTGCCTTTTCAAAATTTTAGAGGCTACCCACATTCCTTGGCTCAAGGCCCCCTGCCAGCAAGGACATCATTCTAGCCTCTGCTTTTGACATCTGACTTTCTTGGTTACACTGGGCCCAAGATTATTGGATGAATAATCTCTCCATCTCAAGAATTTTTTTTTCTAACGTGTTAATTTCTGCTGTATAACAAAGTGAATCAGCTATATGTATACATATATCCCCATATCCCCTCCCTCTTGCGTCTCCCTATCCCACCCCTCTAGGTGGTCACAAAGCATGGAGCTGATCTCCCTGTGCCATGCAGTTGCTTCCCACTAGCTATCTATTTTACATTTGGTAGTGTATATATGTCCATGCCACTCTCTCACTTTGTCCCAGCTTACCCTTCCCCCTCTCTGGGTCCTCAAGTCCATTCTCTACGTCTGTGTCTTTATTCCTGTCCTGCCTCTAAGTTTGTCAGAACCTTTTCTTTAAAATTTTTTAAAGACTCCATATATATGTGTTAGCATACGGTATTTGTTTTTCTCTTTCTGAGTTACTTCACTATGTATAATAGACTCTAGGTCCATCCACCTCACTACAAATAATTCAATTTAGTTTCTTTTTATGGCTGAGTAATATTCCATTGTATATATACACATCTTCTTTATCCATTCATCTGTCGATGGACACTTAGGTTGCTTCCATGTCCTGGCTATTGTAAATAGTGCTACAATGAACAATGTGGTACATGACTGTTTTTGAATTATGGTTTTCTCAGGGTATATGTCCAGTAGTGGGATTGCTGGGTCATATGGTAGTTCTATTTTTAGTTTTGTAAGGAACCTCCATACTGTTCTCCATAGTAGCTGTATCAATTTACATTCCCACCAACAGTGCAGGATGGTTCCCTTTTCTCCACACCCTCTCCAGCATTTATTGTTTGCATCTCAAGAATCTTAATCACATCTGTAAAGTTCCCTTTGCCACATTAGGTAACATATTCACAGATTCCAGGCATCAGGACCTGGACATCTTAGGCGTTGGGTTGGAGGGGGAGGGTGTTATTCTACCCTACCCAGGTGACTTCTCATTCCCTTTGGGTAATTCCACCCTACTTTTCCTTCATGCTACCTCCTGGTTTTCAAAGACCTCACTCAGTACTGCAGTGGTACTCTACCACAAGTACAAAGTGATCTTATGTTCTGGGCCTTTCCAAGCTTTCTCCTTGTCCTCAACAGAACTTAATGGTCCTCACTCTAAGAAGTATAGCCTACTATTTTTAAACATTGTAACTTTATTTTGGTAAGAACACTTAACATGAGATCTACCCTCTTAACAAATTTTTAACCATATGATACTTTACCGTTGACTACAGGTACAATGTTGTACAGTAGATCTCCAGAGCTTATTCACCTTGCTTAACTAAAAGTGATGCCCGCTGATTAGTAGCTGCCCATTTCCCTTTTCTTCTAGCCCCTGGCAAGTACCTTTCTGTTCTTGGATTCTGTGAATTTGACTATCTTAATACGTCATACAAGTAGAAACATTCAGTATTTGTCTTTCTGTGACTGGATTATTTCACTTAAGTTTCTCAAGATTAGTACAGCCTACTATTACCTTCATTTTACAAACGAGCAATCTGAAGCACAGGGAGACTGTGTAATTTATTCAAGACGACATTAACATTCAAACACAGGTAGTCTAGTTCTGCATGAGAGCAGACAGCTGGCAATTGAGTAAGTGGTCAATATACAGGAAGACTGTAGTATACTTGTTTTTTTGTTTTTTTGTTTGTTTTTGTTTTGCGGTACGCAGGCCTCTCACTGTTGTGGCCTCTCCCGTTGCGGAGCACAGGCTCCGGACGCGCAGGCTCAGCGGCCATGGCTCACGGGCCCAGCCGCTCCGCGGCATGTGGGATCTTCCTGGACCGGGGCACGAACCCGTGTCCCCTGCATCGGCAGGCGGACTCTCAACCACTGCGCCACGAGGGGAGCCCTGTGGTATACTTGTTTATTATTGCCTCCCTCCATTAGGCTGTGAGCTCCTTATGGGCAGAAACTTTCTATAGGCTGACAAATATCTTATTCATCTATTCTACACATACTAAATACCTCAACTGATTCAACTTTTCAACAAATGCCTATTATATAAAACAAAACAAAACAAAAAATAGTCTTTGCCCCAATTCTTTTAGTTTACAGTAGATGGTAAGAAGGTTATTCAGACAAGCAAATGTTGCTAATATATTATCTAAAGAAAATTAACTGAGGAATTAAATTATCCTAAGTCAACTGAAATGCAGATTTCTCCTTAAGGTCTTTAAGAAATCTGTTTATCAGTGAAACTTACATAGTGATAATGGACTATTTTAGGGCAACCTTCAAGTCTGCCTACAAGTCCTGTCCATGCCAAGAAGGAAGACATCAACAACAATAAAAACCCTACAGGTCAAGAAGAATATATTAAATATATGTAAAAACAATGGAGTCTCAGTGCTGTTCCTGGGGTTGTAAGATACATTATCTAAAAAGATGATGAGGTATTCATACTAATATAAAATCAAAGAGTCATAGACCCTTAGAGGGCCAAAAGAGCTTACAGATTTTAAAGAAACTGAGGCCTCATTCACAGCATTTATTCCTAAAAGCAGATCTTTCAATAGGAAGAGAAAGGGGCTCTGTTGTAACAACTGACCATTTTAAGTTAAAAATATTATTACTTTCTTTAATGTCACTGAGCCAGTTTCCAAACTATGAAAGTGAAGCATATATGATAAACAGTTAAAGAATCAGGCAAATGATGATTGTGAAATCAGAACCTGAAAAATACAATTTAACTTTCTTAATATTCAAAGCAGAAAAAAAATCCACTGTTATAAACAGAGTTTGGTTTACCAAAAACAAAAGCCTGAACATTGAAATGTCAGAGTTTAAGTCAGTAAATCTACCTTGAGGAGTGATTATAAATTATATTAGTTTCCCATTGACTAATTAATAAAATGATCTATTCGTCCCTTAAAAGTACTACAGGGTATAGAATATTCATCTTCTAAATCAAAGTCAATAAAAAATTAAGAGTCTGGGATTAACATATATACATAACTATAAATAAAACAGATAATCAACAAGGACCTACTGTATAGCACAAAGAACTCTACTTAATATTCTGTAACAGCCTAAATGGGAAAACAGTCTGAAAAAGAATAAATATATGTATATGTATAACTGGATCACTTTGTTGTACACTTGAAACAAACATAACATTGTAAATCAACTATACGGCAATATAAAATAAAAATTTTTTGAAAATAGATAAAAGCAAAACTTGCTAAAAAGAAAAAAGTACTACAGGGGTACAGAATATTCATCTTTTAAATCAAAGTCAATAAAAAACAGTTTTTGAGAAATTAATGTGTTAGAAAGCCTAAGTAGAAACAACTGCTTTAAAATCCAGCTTGAAAATTTCACATGAGAAAAAGTGGTCAAAATATAAAATTGACAAACCTTAGATCCATTTTGTATTTGAAAGAACTAGCCAGCATTCTAACTGATTTGTGGTGCTTTTTGTAAGCAATCAAATTGAAGTGTGTCTTAGAAAGTCATTATTAAAGACATAGGAAAATGAAAACATATTTTTTAACTCACATTTTAAAGTGTGACATAGAAATAGAGACAAAGAGGATGTTATTGTTAAAAGTAGAAATAGATGAAATGGATGACATTTAGCACCCTATCCTCTGTAGTTACCTTCTACAGGCAATTTTTTAAAAAAATCTATTTCCTTGATAATTTTTCTTGCCACTTATTTGAAGTTATAATACTGCATATAGAAAAACGTTCTATCCATCATAATATCTTGAATTTACAGGTTAAAATTTATAATTTTATGCTTACAGGAAACATCATTCTTATTTGGGGATAAATTTTGTTTCAAATTATTTTCGTTAGAAGTATTTACAATAATATTACAGCTTTCTAGAGATCTACATCTGGAAAAAGACAATTAGGCATAACGTAGTAAAAAGTTACTTTTCAAATAAAATATAAAAAGTAATCAATTTTGTTATGTTTCACCTTATGGTTGCTATGTCATATATGCCTGGGTCTAGATATGACATAATTATATTTAGAATTCCACAAATAATTTCAATAACTTTACACAGAAAATTATGCTTTTCCTAAAAAAAATCCCTTGTTTTAATCTCATTTTAATTAAATAAATTATTTTAAAGGTGAAAGCTGAATCATTTTTCTTTCTTTCTTCAAAAGGTCTCATTTATTCTAAAGCCGTATCATAGAAATAACGGACATTTACCACAGAAAGTATGAAATCTAGATTATGTATTTTACTGGATATTACCTATCCAGTTTTACAAAATGTTTAGATACTGTTTGGCTTAAAAACATGAAGCTGTTCCAAACTGATGACTTTTAAATCTAATTAATCTTGAATATAAAATTATTAAGTGACTTTCTGGAAAAAAACTTTGAAGTTACACATTTACATACTTTTTTGATCTACCTTTTATAACTTCTCATGTTGTAAAGTCATTTGCCTGCTTTTAGCACCCTCTGCAGGTGAACCAATATTATACATAGCATATGTCATTAAAAAGCAGTAAAATAGAACCTTTGTGGAAAGGGTGCAATGAAGGTGATTAAATTGTGAAGAAATAAAATAAACAAATTATACTTTCTTAGTTCTGGTCAGGTAAGAAAATTCTGTTTGTAAGTTAATTATCTAATTTACTAAAACAACAACAAAAAACTGTGTGTGTGCGTGCGCATAGTTCAAAAGATAAAATGTTACTATTCACTGTAACCATGCTACTGACATACAGGAAAAACTAAAATGCAATACTAAAAAAGAAGTTACAATCTGTAGATCATACCAAGAATATTCAAATGAGAAATTATTTGAAAATAAAATGAAGCTGTCAACTTACCATCCCTGTTGGACAGCAGACACACCAGGCCAGTAAGGCACGTGTCAGTGACTTCTGAGATGTTGGTGGCACATCTGCCTATAGTTTGAATAGTGGCTGCTGCAAACTGTTTATCCTGGCTTTTCACATAGGTCTAAAAAATTATCTCAGTTAGTTCATACATTGGCACTATCAAGTGAACAAACAAATCCCTAATATATTAAGCTCTGTCAGAATATAAGAATTCTAGAATACATAATCTTCTCATCTAAAGGCATAACAAGAGGTCCAACTCCTGAATTAATTTAGTTCTGCTTTTTCACTTAAAGAATGTGGCTACAGAAGAGGCACATTTTCAAGCCAGGTTCATTCACCTGTGGCTACAGTGGCTTGTGACTCCAGAAGAGATAGTAGGGAGCAGTCACCCAAGGACAGCAATTAGTTTAAGTGCAAGGTTGAAAGAGATGATGAGAACCCTCTCTTTGGAGGTTTCAGTTCATTTAACCAGCAGCATCTGTGAATCTATGAAAAAAGGGTTGCTTTTTCAGAGCTACTAAAGCTAAAAATTGGGAGAAGAGGAGGAAAAGGATCAATATGCTACTGATAAACATTTTATACTTTCAAAATGGTATCTGAATGTTAGTAAACTGCAATAGCTACAGTGAGTAGCATTTCAATAAAGACTTTATAAATACTTGATTTGCAACAAAATAAAACACCACACTTTTGAAAGAGATTTTCTCGAAAAGAATGCTTTAAAAATACACTGTAAACCATATATTTATATAAACTTAAAAAGAAATTAATCACTTATTTATTACAGACCTAAAGAATTTCACTTTGGTTATAACTTTCCTAATTTAAAAACTAAGCTTTTATTGTATACAGAGACAAATTTATTTTTAATAAATATGCATATTTATATACATTATATATAAATGGAATTTAAAATCCCATTTTCAATTGAAATTTAAAAAAATGACTCCCAACCTCAAATGACAAGTACCTAATGTAGAATTAACACCACGTTCATCTAACATGCAAAACAGGATATGCATTTAAATGGTGCCTAAATGGCAAATGGAGGAGAAAATCCAAGAATATCTAAAAGACACACGAATTTAGTGAAAATGGTACCAAAACACGATTAAATGCTGAGGAAATAAATTAAACAAATTAAACTCTCTTAGTTCCATGTAGGAAAGATCAACTGTATTTAAAACCATTTCCCAGTTGATTACCTAATTTCCTCAGTTACAAAAAACTGAGTCTTTAGAAAATTTCTCTATTTTCTCAAAAAGTTATGAATAAACTGTACACATCTATGAACATAACCCATAAACACAGAAATAAGGTAAAATATAGACAGTGATAAAAAAGGATACATGAAGAAAGAATATATTAAAAAGTCTCACTAAACAGTGGACCTTACTAAACATCCTGATATTAAATGAAATGACTAGATCACCAATATCCTGAAACAGGTAAATAATGCCATAAAATTACCTGAGATTCCTTCCCTAAAACCCCAGTAACCCTGACATAAGCAGAAAACAGACAGCAAAAGGACACCCAAACAGATTACACATGATAAGAGGAAAAGCAAAAACTGCAAACACAAAGACAAAAACTTTAAAACAAAGTCAAATTTAAGCAATGTTCTATACCACAGATTATTAGATAAGAACTTGAGATACTATATTTTCTGGTATGTGAATATAAGATAAGCAGATATCCTAATTTTACAAGGAGTTTTTCTAGAAAAATATATAGCATGAAAGTATAGTAATTCAGTTACAAAATTATAAAGCATGAATATGTTATAATATTCTACTACTCCTGTTAAAAGTGTAAGATCATACAGTTAAAAAGAAATACAACGTCTATATGGCTAAAAAGAAATTTAATGCAGGCATACAGAATGACTATGGCAATAAAATCAGTTAAATCTATAAAAGCTGGGAGTTGACAAAAATTCTGTGATTAGTGTGTAGCATGTGGTATACTTTTGCTAAGAAAACTGCTGATGAGATGTAAAACCCGTAATACTGATAAGAGGTTTTCTATTACCGTGCTCCACCACTAAGTCTTCAGAGCTAACCCTTTCATCATAAAGGGCATAAGATCCATGAAGTAACTTTTTAGTATTTTGGGGTGATGTGTAGCTGGGAAGCATCTCATCCATCAGCACACATGATTTAAAAAATACAGCAAAACAAAACATTAACAACAATTTAAAAACTCATGATGAGGCCAATTTTAAACCAATTTTTTGGAGCTATACATGAAGCTAAGAAGACAATGTCTAAAACAGTAGTAGGCCAATCAAATAGGGACAACCATGTAAGAAGTGAAGCCATTTTCATGAGAGTATAGCATGGACTACTGATGATGACAGCACAAAAAGATAGAATCCTTACAGTGACTTATTTTCAAACAAGGAGTTATAAACCAGTCTCTCAAATTCTATGATATGAAAACATGAAAGGGACTACCATTTCATTTCCCTTAAATTTTAGATTTGTAGTTAATGTTTATTCTTGAAAATTTATAAATTTATTAGCTGTCAATCTTGCCCCAAATCACTGTTTTATTTATACAATTACACATATCTAAATTGAGAAAGATATATATCTTACTTTAAACTGAACAGATGCTTTAGAAGTTATTGTATAATTAGCACTGTACACAAACCTGAAATTCTCGAAGAAGAGTTGATATGTTGGCTTCATTTGCCAAGTTTGTCAAAATTTCAAGCTATGATAGAAAAAAGAGAAAGTAAACAGGTTAAAACACAAATAAAAAGGATGAATTTAATAAAGGTTATGCATTTAATAGAAAGGTAATTTCTGTTTTTAAAAAAAGTCACACTATTACAAATGGGAGGCATTATACCCTTCAGGTGAACTTTGTCTCCCTACACCTACAAACAGAACAATTATATAGTGCCTAAAAGTAATTACAAAAAAGAGAATCATACGTCTTCCTTAGTTGTTTGTCCCAACTTTATAATTTATATCTAATTAACCTAAACAACTTAAGGTAGTTTTATTTCTTTTTCTTTTAATTAAATAAAGTTAGAAAACGACTTGCCCTCCGTGTAATACCTCTATATTCCAGATACCAATTATTCCCTTATTTAGTTTTTCTTCATCCTACCATCTCAAATATTTAGACAGTTTAATTCTCTCTTCCAGATTTATAGTTACAAGAAATATGCAATTAAAAGCTCATCTCCAATAGGCTTGCTAAAAATTTTCAGTTTCTACTCATAAAAAAATATTCAATTAATCTGAAGGAAAGCTTCAAAAAGGAAAAAAGGAACAGAAACAGATGGGACAAACAAAACACAAGATGTAGACATAAACACACTCATATCAATAATTACATTAAAAGTAAATGGTCTAATGCTCCAACTAAAAGGCACAGATTGTAGCAGTTCTTTATATATTCCAGAGAGTAGTCAATTTTCAGATATATATACTGGAAATATTTTCTCCTAGATTATGAACTGACTTTTCATTTTATTTTGATGAGAACATTTTAATTTTTTGTACAATTTTAAAAAACAATCTCTAATGTACAGAAAAGGTAAAAACCAGTTTTTATCTGAACCATTTGAGTCCAGAGTCATCAAAATGATACCACATCATCTCCAAACACATCTGTACATATTTTCTACAAACAAGGACACTGTCTTACAGACCACAATACAACCAAGGAAATCAGGAAATTAACACTGATACATCACATCTATGCAATAATAACTTACATTTAAATTTCACTAGTTATCTCAACAATGTATGAAAGAAGACTCCAGATCCATACCATACATTGTATTTAGTTGTCTCTTTAGTCTCCTTCAGTCTGAAAGTTTCTCAACCTTTCTTTTGACCTTCACGAAGTGGACACTTTTGATGATTATGAACCAATTATTTTGTAAATTTATCCTTCAATTTGGGTGTGTCTTAGTTTTTCGTTTTTTGTTTTTTTGTGATTAAACTCAGTTTCCAATGTGAAGAACCAATCATTCCAATATTTACTGAATAGTCTACTAATGAATAGTCCTCACTGGTTTACAATGTCTCCTCTGTTATATGGTACATTTTGATAGGCAGAGATCTGTTTCCAGGCTTCATTTTCCATTCCACTTATTTTTCTATCTAAATATCACACTGTTTTAATCATTATAACTTTATACCCATAACTATATTCTATACTGTAGTTATCATTCCCTGAACACAACACTCTTTCATAATCCCTTGTGTTAGCATAAAATGTGCCTTTCTCCTATACCCAATGCTACAACCTCCCAATCAACTTACCTGCCAACAACAAAAAAATTGACGAAATCATGTTATTCTTTTTAGATCCAATCAAACATCATCTTTTCCACCAGTCTTTTCTAAATATCCCAGAGAATTGGCCCCATCTTTCTCTTTTTCCACAACACTCAATTCAAACCTCTTTATCACTTAAAACACATAGTGCTGAAATTATCTGTTTCCATGTCTGTCTCCTTCACATACTGAGTTATTCAAGGTATAGGTAGCATGTCTTAACTTTGTATTATTAGAATGTAGCACAGTAATTAGTATAAAATAATGTAGTTTAAGAAGCATAAAGAAAATCCCTCAATGTCTATTTTAAAAAAAAACCACAGGTCTCCATTTTACAGATGCTAAACCAAAAGTTACAGCAATAGCGTCAAAGTAAACATGCATTAGAGTATCTGAAAAATAAGAGCATGCATACCTTCAGTATCTTGATCATAGTTGGATCGGTTGACCTAACATAAAAACTCTTCAGATAAGGTTCAAACATACCCTAGATTACAAAAATAAATATATAAATACATTTAAGGTACAATGTATTCATTTCTCTCTTGAATTTTGTGTTCACAATGTACATACCTTTCTTTGAATTGACATAGTTGCTATATTCTGTAGGACAATATACTGCACCTCCCTAGAAATTAAAGGAGAATTTTCACTGGGTATATTCTCCAATGAAATATCTTTAAGTAAACAGTACATTAAAGAAAGAAAAATCAGCAATAAGACTCATACTGAGTGGAACTCTTAAATATAATATTGAAAAGTTATTAATAAATCTTAGATATTTATGCCTTCTTTTAAAAATACATTTTCCCTATAAACTATTAAATTAGATTTGATTCATCACGAGGAAGAGTTAAAACAAGTTTTATAATACTGTATTCCTAAGATATAGAGTCAATACAGTAGCTGCTCTGAACACGTGCAAAGAAAGTATTCTTAGGGCTAATGGAACAAACATGACCACAGTGTTAATACAAACTCTTGATTGGAAGGCTCACCATGTGACTCAATTCTGCCCAGAGTGAAAGATATTTTTTAAAAAACCATGTTATTTTACATCCAATTATCTAAGAAATGAACATGGAACTGAATCTGGTATAATGCTTCATGTGAAAGATGCATTCCAGATCCTTCTTTGAACCAGCAATGGAAAACAAAAATTATTGAGCTGTTAAAAGGGAAAGAACGACTACGTATAAAGACAAAGGAAATAGTATCTTACTAAAGAATGGCAAAAGCCAAACTAGGGCTAAAGTTGTGGCACTAAGTTTGAGTATGGATGAAAATAAATATTTATCTTTCTCCTCCCAACTCCAACAGCATAAGTGCTCAATGGAAAAATTTTTTTAAATTTAAAATAACTAATTACTGCAAAATATCCAGGGTAAGATAAATAGCTTGAACAATAGTATTCTTAAATATAGAAAACAAAACAAATGGCAAAATCTTTTTAAACACTGAAAGTATATGCCACAGGAACTCAAAGTTTTCTGAATTGTTGACCTGAACTGCAGAATTATAGAGAGGTAAAATTAAAGAGAAAAGTATTCTGCTATCTATCTATCTATCTATCTACCTACCTACCTACTACCTACCTACCTGTCTCCAGGAAATGAAAACAGTATGCATTTCTTTAAAATAAGTAGCTATTAAGAACATAGCTCTTTTCTTAAATAGAACAAACTATAGTAATTAAATATTGTAACTTTACAGGGAGCAGTAATTCTGTCATAAACTACATAATTCAGCATATGTATTGCTTTATATAAAGTCATGTATAATTACACTAAGTCAATCTGATAATACATTTAATATAGTTTTTCAGTGATTCCAGACTTAATAGAACTCCCAAACATTATTATTGTCACACCTAGAAATATCAAACACTAATACTAGGCTACTGGTAACAGTATATACTATATGCTAAAAAAATATTTTCAACTTCTTTGGGCTTGAGGTTAAAAAAACCTTCAATATTTAGCATTAACTTTGAGATCAGTAATCTAAAGGCTTTTATAATAATCCCCTTAAGTATGAAATCTCATTGATAAAATACAGTCAGAGCTGCATGTTACATGCCTAAGAGACACATTTTATTTGTTCAAACATTACTTTTAAAGTAATACAAAAGAAAACACATAAAAAATCATGTCCTACCTATTGCTACGAAGTAAACGCACTAGTGATTTAGAAATAATGCCAGCTTCCGATTTTGGTGCTATGTGCCAATACAGCTGAGCAACTGCCATAACCACCTAAAAAGTAAAGCAGAGAACAGTTTCATACTACAGTTTCAAAGTATATTCTTACATATTATTCCCTTTAACTCCTACAAAATTGCTGTGAAATAAGATGAATATGTTGTTACCCTATGCAGCAGGTTGAATAGTGTTCCCCTAAGAGTATCTACCCTCAGAATGTGACTTTATTTGGAAATAAAGTCTTTGCAGATATTATTGAGGCAATGACCAAGGTGAGATCATACTTGATTGGGGGGCCCTAAATCCAATGTGAGTGTCCTTATCAGAGACAGAAAAGGACACACAGAGAAGAGGCAGTATGAAGATGGAGGCAGAGACTGCACTGAGGCATGTAAGTCAAGTAATGCCAAAGATTGCTGGCAACCACCAGAAGCTAATTTCTCCCTAGAGCCTCCAGGAGGAACCAATCCTGTCGACAACTTGAGTTTTAGACTTCTGGCCTCCTGAAATGTGAGAGAATACATTTCTATTGTTTTAATCCACTCAGTTTTTGGTAATTTGTTACGGCAGCCCTAGGAAGCCAATAAATCCTCAGAAAAGAAAATGAATGTTAAACAAACTACCCAAAGTCTGACAGCCAATACGGCAAGGCTCAACACACACTCCAAATGCCATACTCTTCCTAGTGCTGCTGCTGCTCCGAGACGGAATGAAACCAGACACTTAAAGATAACAGCAGTAAGTAGGTTAAAATTTTTAAAACCAAAGAAGGTCAGTATATTTAAGTTTTAATTAAGGGGACTCTATTAAAACAATTCCTCTAAAACAGCAGCATTTGAAATGATCTTGCTTTTCAAAATGCAGAACCTTAAAAATAGTCTTCGGTTCAAAGCTATTATAGGGGTAATCAGAATTTCTCTGTCATAAAATATAAGAGTACTATGTTTCCCCTACATGTCTCTACACTTAGATCCAGAGATCGAAAGTCCAGACCTCCCACTTGCTGAAAGTATCCAGTTCAGCGTGTGGCAACTGCAGATAGAGAGCTACAGAAATTAATCATCTTACCACCTTTGGTTAGGATGATATATTAATACTACTTTACTTCTGCTTGAACTATAAAGTTCTAATAAAATATGGCAGGAGTTTTACATATGCCTAAAGAGTATATAGTACCTGAGGGTGCTCGAAACAAAAAGAGTTTCTTCTAAAACTAAGAAACATTTTAAAAAAATAGAGTTACAGGATCCTCAAGTTACTGCTGTATGGTATTTTTGTGTACATTTTTTTAGATGACTGATTTATAGCTTTCAGACATTACTTGGGGATTTGAGGAGTTTAAGGATATCTTATTTCTTCACCTGTGATCTACAAATACACTTTAATTATACAACAAACTTCTGAATTTAAAATCTTATTAAGAAAAACTCAATTAATGATTGACTTAATCTACAAATAGGTGACAGTCATTTTTTTAAAATATTAAAGCATACAGGTGGCTAATAAGTATTAGCATATGATAGAAGAGAAAGCTGAAGCTTAATAAACTGTACTTTCTATATGTGTCAATGTTTTTAAGATTCTAGATTCCACTTAGTATGTCATCTGTTCTGATACATTAATTAGGGCACTCCCAAACACAAAAGGGATAAAGGATCTTCTTTTCCCCAATATTTACAAATCTAACAGTTTTTAAATCTCTTCAATACCCCAAATTTGACATTTATAGTCTAATTTGTAAAAGCCATGAGGGAAGCTCCCATAACTCCAAACTCCAAAACAACTAAAAATATACCTCATAGGCCTTCAGCAGTTACATTATGTACGTTCATAAGAAAGTACATCCTATAAGAACTTTTCTATTTCTAACCATTGCTCCTCTATCACCTTACCTAGACTGTCCAAATAGCCTCCCAACAGTGCTTCCAGTATCTCTTATCGCCAATTCAATCTACACAGCGCTGACAGACTAAGTTTCCTGAACAAATTCTCAAAGTCTCTCTTGCAAGTTGAGAATAAGGCTTAAAAAAAGAACCTCTATTCACAATTCTTCAAAAGTCAACCTTTATATATATTTAGCATCATCAAATAAGCAGGATACTAAAAGGTATTGGAACAAAAAATAAACTACCTCTATTTGGTACACAATCAAACAAGCGGGGAACCAAAACATACTGGTACAAAAAGTACAAACTACCTCTATTTGTTTCACTATTCAAGAACATTTTTCATCAGTGAGTATTTGAACTATAAAACCAATTTCCAAGACAAAGTTAAATTAACAGTGAGTCAATTATAAAGTAGTTTTAGGTGGCAAGTTACAGTACTTAAGTACCACCAGGTCAAGCAAGAGTATACTAAAATATAAGCATATTTTACAACATTAATAAAATAACATGTGTTGTTATTGTACACAGTACTTAATCATGATTTAGAAACTAAGTACTAGGTATTAGATAAAAACTTCCTAAGATAGATATACAAAGCTCTAGGGACCAAATTCTCAAGCATCAGAAAACAAAGGAAACTCTCATTTTCAAAGTTTTTACTACTTGAACAGAACGATTCATTAAGAATTTTTTTTAATTGAAAGAACTTTAAGAAAATGTTGAATTTGAATTCATCAAGCCTTACATAAAACTTCCAGTTAACAGGAAACACAGGATATAGAAAAGGAAGCAACCAGACAAATCCAGGGGAACATTCTGCAAGACTTGAGAGGTTTAAAAGATGTAACAACCAGACCCAATGCAGCGCAACTGGTTTAGATGAACGAGTTATAAAAGAACTTAAGACAAATTGGTATTAAATGAGATGAAATTTTACTGAAATAGAAATAGAGAACTGACTAGAAAAAAAAACAGGTTAAAAAATACTATGTGTACTATGATTTTCATCTTGGTTTTAAAAATATATATATGTATAGACATACACACATGTGAAATAGGTACATTTATGCAGAAAAAAATCTGGAAAAAACTGCATTAAGATAACAGTGATTCCTGAGTGATGGGAATGTAATGGTTTAATTTTATTAAATTTTGCTAGTCTGTATTTTCTAATTTTCTACTGTGCACATGTATTCTTCTAAAATAAAAGGGTTATTTAAAATAAAAAGACGTAAACAACAACAACAAACTTAGGACCCCAGTAAGGATGATTTTTAGTTATTCCTACCAGCTAAAATTTTTAATTGAGGCATTATGCTAGGTGCTTTTACTATATGTTAGTCTCTTCAAAACTCTTATCAGGTAGATACAAATATTATGGACTGATACCAGATTAAGTACTCACAACAACAATCCAGTAGTAGAGAAATATACACAGTCCTCCAATCAACTGGTAAACATCTTGAACTTATATCTTAGGAAACCAATCAACAAAACCACAAAAAGGAAATGAAGTCCAGTAGGCATACAGCTACCAAACCAAGTAATCCTATTAAAACCTGCTTTTTAGTATATAAACAAAAAAACCAACAAACGCTCCATTAGCACACTCAAAAATAAAGACTTATTTACTAAACTTACATATTTTTAACCACTGTTTTAAAAAATCTGTGAATTATTTCTTATAGTGGTTTTTACATACCGCTGCATTCCTGCTCTGAAGCAAAGGCTTTGTATTCCGAATTAAAAGTCTATGGTCTGGATCCATAGTATATGGCTTCTTCCCTTTGTCAGTCTTTTCCTTCTGTTCCTCATCAGAATCATAGAAATCCTTTTCATTGTCCTCTAGACCATCAGCCTACAGGAAAGAAATTCAATCCCAAGATTAGTTCAGACCTGGGACAGCCCAAATATTACACAAAGAAAACTTTTTTAAAAACACTTACAATAATGATATTTTACTATAGAATATTACTGTTGAGGCAATTTAAAATTATTATGTTACCTATATGGAAGAAAGGCCTTGCTTTTTCTCATTTTATGACACAGTAACTGTCTTTTAGTGCAATAGATAATACTTTTATATTATATAGTAAACCTCTGAAAATATTAAATTACCATAGAAATACCCACAGCTGCCCAAAGGGAAAACATAACCATTAAATTCTAACAAAGCCGAGGATATGAGACTACCCAAAACCTGAAAACTGTTTCCATAAATTATCAGTCACTCTGTAACTGAATCAAAGGGTCAGAAGAAAGAAGAAAATTGTTTGGACTGCAACACACATAAAAGAAATCATTAATAAAGTTTGACAGGTTAAAAATTGGTAATTAAGCAGATCCCTGTGTTGTCAAGACTCAGCTAGAGATTTATGTGTATCCCTGAGAGTTGACTCTATGTTTTTGTTTTGTACTTTTCATTTGAATTCTTTATTATCTCTGTCAATAAAATCAGGCTTATAGGTATTTAGTCCTAAAAATAAATAAACAAACAAACGAAAAAAGCACACAAAGACAATAATATTTAAGTAGATCCAATGCAACTACCATTTAGAGGTAATTTCTGTTACCAAGTACTTGAAACATACTTTCCACTTCTGGGAAGATGGAATAGATATACTTTTTCCTATTCTTCTTGCTAAGTATAACTAGAAACCCAAGACGTTACGTATAAAACAAATATAAAAAAGAAAAGACAGAGATGAAGAAAGACTGGATAGGGATCTCAGGATCCAAAGAATGACACAACAGTGAGTTCCCTGGATTTTCATTTTTACCTCATATATCAAAGACTGGGTGGAAGAGAAGTGCGTAACACAGAAAACCAACAAGTATACATGAAACAAACCCTCCAAAAGCCTGTTCTCTGTAGCCAAAGGACCAAGAAAGGGAAATGGCAAGTCTAGCAAGACAGAAAACTTTTTAAGAAAATAACTGCTCTAGTGCAGCCAACACTAGAGAAAAAAAACATGACCTTACCCCTAACCCCACCAGCAAAAGCTGACATGGAGAGCCTAGATTTCCACCCCTCCCCCCAGGATGTAATAAGAGCCCCGACTTTCCCACTGGGGTGGTATCAGAAAAGGCCAAGATGGAACTGAGACTTTAATCCCCACCAGTTAATGAGGCACCTCCACGGTGGGGAGACCAAGCAGGGAGCTTGGACATCCAAGCCTACCTATCAGTTGAGGTAACTTTATCCCTCCCCACTGGGCTAGTACAAGAGGATGCTTAGTGGACACTTCTCTCAGGACTTGAAACATCACCAGCCAGTGGTAACAAGGACACACCACTCTGTGGTGTCAGTGGAAGACACATGTGGAACAGTAATGAGGCACTTCTATACCTCCCAACCAGAAAGCTATCAGGGGAATAATAGTGGGGAGCCAGATCCCGCATTCACCCACAGTAATAATGAGCACAATCTACCTGAGATATTAATGGAGGCTGAGTGGGGAACCAGGATTTCTACCATGACCTGGCAGTAATGAGGTGGCATGCACCCCACCCTTCTCTGCTGGAATGGTGTCAAACAAACCAAGCTAAAACTGAAGGCTTGAATAAGATCCATAATCTCATAATATCCAAGGTTTGGGGAAAAAAAAAAAATCACTCACCATTCCAAGAGCCAGGTAGATCCCAAACTGGATGAAAAGAGATAAACAGTAGATGCCAACACTAAGATGATAGGGATATTAGAGTTATCTATTAAAGATTTTAAAGCAACTGTCATAAAAATGTTTCAATGAGCAACTAGGAACATCCTTGAAACAAATGAAAACCAGAATGTCTTAGAAAAGAATTATAAAATCTAAACAAAGAAATAGAAGCTATAAAGAAAGACCAACAAGAAAGGTTACAACTGAAAAATACAGGAACCAAAATTAAACAATAAATGGGATCAAAAGCAGTACTGAGAGGACCAGGAAACCATCAGTGAATTAGAACACAGAACAACAGAAATTACCCAATCTGAACAAAAGAGAAAAATGGAGAATGGAATGGAGACCCATCTGTCTCCTCTCCAAACCCCCAAAAAAGAAATCTTTTTCCATGGAGGAGCTGGTTAGTAGTGATCTTGAAGAGACAGCTGGCAGTGGAAGTCTTACCGAGAGGAATAAATCTTTCCCCAGAGAGGGAAACAGTTAGTGACCCTGAAGAGTCAGGAAACAAGACAGTCCCCAAGAAATAGAGGAAATTCTCTTCCAAGGAGGAGCCACTCAGCAGTGGCCCTGAAGAGGCTGCTGCCAGCAGGAGCAGCAGCTCCAAGAAAAAGAAAAAGCTCCGAAAGCTGTCCCAGGAAAATTAGAATGGACATTTCCCTAGTAGGGCATAACTTGCAGAGATATTTCCCAACCCATCCCCTATAGTCCAATAAAAGTTAAAAAAAAAATACACGGAGGACAAAGATAAGGGGGAAAAAAAAAAGAACTTCAGGGACCTGTGGAACTATAACAAAACAGCTAAAATATCCTATCATCTGAACTCTGGAAAGATTCAGATGGTGGGTGGGGCTTAAAGAGTACTCCAAGAAATAATGGCTGAAAAATTCCTAAATTTGGCAAAAGACCTAAAAGTACAGATGGAATAAAGTGAGTAAATCCTAAACAGGATAAACCCAAAGAAATACAAAACAAGACATATAAGTCAAACTTCTGAAAACTAAAGAGATGAAGAAAAAGATCTGGAAAGCAGCATTATAGAAAGGACACTTGAGAGGATGAGGTAATGGATCAGGGAGTGTCAGTGACAAGGATGAAAATGCAGGATAGATTTAAGAACTACTTAGAAGCTGAAGTCAACAGGATGCTGTGACTGAACGTGAAGAACAACATCGGGGCACTTAACAAGGATGCCCCCATTCCCAGCCTGGATGACAAAGCAGATGATGATACTACCAGTCAAGATAATCTTGTCTGGGAGTATCTCTCTTTTCCAAGGCTGCCTGCTAAACAAACATCCTTAAAAGATAGTCCAGAACAAAACCTATCTATGCCATTACACAGAAGAGCAGAAAAAATGAGAAAAACGCATGAAGGATTATCTCCCAAGTGTTTATTTTGTTCATGACTGATCTGCCCCTATTCTTCAAAGTGAACCTTCTTTTTATAATTAACAATTTCCCCCAGCAAAAAAATTTATAATTTGTGATCTCTAATCATTTTTCCTTCAACATGGCATAGCATTTTTTTAAAAAAACATTTATATAGCTAGGTACAGAGTTCTTAGGGTTGACAACAAAAGCACAGCCCAAAGAAGAGAACACTGATAAATTGGATTTCATCAAAATTAAAAACTCCTGTTCCATTAAAAAAAAAAACCTCTTAAGAGGAAGAAAAAAACAAATTACACATTGGCAGAAAATATATGCAACTACATATGAAACAAGGGGCTAGTATCTAGAATATAAAGACCACTCCCAAAACTCAACATTTAAAAAAACAATTCAGTTTAAAAAAGGGCAAAAGGTATTCTTACGGACTGAACTGTGTATCCCCTAAAATTCACATGTTGAAGCCTCAATGCGACCATATGCTAAAGTTGGGACCTTCAAGGTTAAATCAGATTATATCAGTGGTTCCCTAATCCAATACAACTGGCATCCTTATAAGAAGAGAGAAAGGCATATGAGAACACAGCAAGAAGGCAGCCATCTGCAAGCCAAGGAGAGGAGCCTTGGGAGAAACCAAACCTGCTAACACCTTGACCTTGCACTTCTAGCCTCCTGGAGGAATTGTGACAAACTATGAGAAATAAATTTCTGTTTATTTAACCAGCCTGTGGTATTTTGTTATGGCAGCTCTAGCAAACTAATACAGACATCAATAAACGATTAAAGGAGATATACAAATGGCAAACAAAGCACATGAAAAGATAATCAGCTTCATTAACTAATAGGGAAATGCAAATTAAAACCACAGCACGGTGGTTTTGTTATGGCATACATATCAGAATGGCTCTCATCTAAAATTAAACTTAAAAATAGTGACACCACCAAATGATAGTAAGGAAGTCCAGGAAAAGGATCATTCATATGCTGGTGGTGAATGTAAAAGGTTACAGTCATTCCGGCAGGTTGTCAGTCTCTTTCAGAACTAAACCTGTATTCACCATACAACCCAAAAATTGCACTCTTGGGCATTTATCATGGGGAAATGGAAATTCTCACAAAGATCTCTACACAAAATATTCATAGCAGTGTTATTCCTATTAGCCAAAATGGAAACAACACAGATGTCCTTCAATGGATGAATGGTTAAACAATTGGTTAAGCAAATGGTTAAACATCTATGCCATGGAATACCATTCAGAAATAAAAAGAAACAAACGACTGATACACACAATGCTGATTAATCTCCAGAGAAGTACACTGAGCTTGAGAGAGCAAAATTAATCCTAAAAGGTTACATATTGTATGACTCCATTTATATAGCATTCTTGAAATGACAAAATTATAGAGATGGAGAAGAAATGAGTGGTTACCAGGGGTTAAGGGGGAGCAGGGTTAAGCACAGGGAAGAAAACGGGTTTAACTATAAAATGGTAACATGAAGGATACTTGTGATAGAAATGTTCTGAATCATGATTGTATCAACGTCAATATCAAGGTTGGAATACCTTACTATAGTTTTGCAAGATGTCACCACTGGAGGAAAATGAATAAAGGTTACACCAGATCTCTCTATATTATTTCTTACAACTGCATATGAATCTACTGTTATTTTAAAAGAGAACATTAAATAAAATTAAGGAGAAAAAAAATCAGTAAATCACTTGAAAGAAATTTGCATATATTTATTGTTAGATAACAATAAAATAAATTATTTAAATTGTTATAGGTTAATATCACTTAATGAATTATGTTTTCCTTGTTAAGTGCTTACAGTTAGGATACAATCTTTGCTTAAATATCACTGAAAATACTCTTTATCAAAAAATATGACCTTTAGTTTTCTTAGAAGTAAGCATAATATTATCTGAGTGTTTTTTAAATCCACAATAAAAACAAAATCTTAAGAAATTCTCCAAACAAAAGAAACTCACTAAATTTATGTTTTGAAAACAAAAGGCACTTTAAAAGTAATACCCATATTTAAAAGTAAACTATAAATTATAACATTTATCATCTTCTCTGAATACACAATTCAAAACAAATTACTTGTCTCTTAGTGCTTAAAAAAAAAAAAAGGACTATAACTGAGACATACTTTTCTATCAAGGCCAGACTTGAGGGTCTTTCTCCTTTATGGAGTTTCAGACTAAACTCATTCTATTAAATGCATTAATAAACCAATAAAATGATACACAAGTAATCTCATTCTTTAAGCATAAGCACTCACCTACAATCTTTACTGAATGTTAATCAAACAAATGTTCAAAATATACCTAAAACTGGTATATGATGAAACAGCTGTATTAACACAGCACTTTCCAGTTCTCCTTCTCTAACACTTTATTAAAGTTCAATTACATTATTTTAATAAATATTTGTATTGTTTATTTTACTGTACAAGTATTTAGGATTATGGTAGTAATTAGAGTAAAAAGATTATAAAGGAGTATTTTTTTCATTAGTATCTTTCCCACATCCAAAGATTTTACAAAGCTATTAAGTAAAACTTCTACAGATTAATGCTTCATGATATGTTTTATTAAAGATCTGTAAATTAATTCTTAACATTTAACATTAAATAAATTAGTATAATTTACTAAAATGAAAGGGATTCTTTGAAACAGTACAAAGTTTTAACAACAGGATTATTGGATAACAAACACGAAGAACATGTTGCTTAATACCTAAAATAATTATTGATATCAATTATTATTTCAAAGTATATTCCCCTCAAAAGAAACTTTCTCTTATACTTTTTATGAAATTTCAATTTGGTTCTATTGCTATGAGAACATCATGGCATGGCTTTTTAGATCTGGCTGCTAATTACTAACTGTATATATACACCAACAGCATAATTCCTTTAGTTTGAATTAAAAGGAAAAAAATTTAAGGACTGATGTTTTCATGAGGTTAATGAAACAAAAGAGATGAGGCTTCCACACAGGATGGGAGCCAATCTCCAATAACTTTATATCTGAATCTGTGTCACTGCTAGCTGTTTTCTCAGGTTTTCAACCGACAGGAACAGACATTGGCCAAAACAGAATGGAAGCTGGATGCAAACAGCCAGAATGGGTAATACTAGGTCATGCCAGTTCAGTATCAGGGTTGCCTCTATGACCATGTTAAATTACTTGACCTCCCCTTGTCTTAATTTACTCATTTGTAAAATGGAATAAAAGCAGTATCTATATCATGAAAGTGTTCATAAAGATTGATTAGTTTAGTGAAGGTTATATAAGCCCTTAGTGCCTAGTGCATATTAAACACTCAAATAGTAGCTATTACCATTGCTTTTATTATTAAATTTTTTCTAGAAACTATTACCTCACCATAAATCAAATATCCCTAGATGCCAAATATGAAGAAAAATGTCCCCCTAAAATTATCCCTCAGAAAAGAAACTACCTCATATTTGAGAATTTACAAAAATATCATGAGGCTTTTGTACAACTTCTTCATTTTGAACCAAAATGTACTGTCTGGGGAACTCATTACACTGAAACAACTTTAATCAATGCCAGTTATAGATGCTTAAAAGAAGTCACAAACTCCAATGACACAATGTCATTAAAAGTAAGACTTGAGGGGGCTTCCCTGGTGGCGCAGTGGTTAAGAATCCGCCTGCCAATGCAGGAGACACAGGTTCGAGCCCTGGTACAGGAAGATCCCACATGCCGCGGAGCAACTGAGCCTGTGCACCACAACTACTGAGCCTGCGCTCTAGAGCCCGCCAGCCACAACTACTGAAGGCTGCACACCTAGAGCCCATGCCCCGCAACAAGAGAAGCCACCGCAGTGAGAAGCACGCGCACCGCAATGAAGAGTAGCCCCCGCTCGGCGCAACTACAAAATGCCTGCGCACAGCAACGAAGACCCAACGCAGCCAAAAATAAATACATACATACATACATAAATTTAAAAAAAAAAAAAGACTTGAAAGATTACTTTTTAAAAACACGTAATACAGGATTACAGAGTTCTGCTTCTAGAAATAAGCAAATTGGAATAACCCTTATAGCGAGCTAGGGAAGAAAAATGAAACACACCTGTTTGAAGGCACTGAAAAGTTAAAAGAACAGTGATGAATTATGCAGGCAAGATCCAGAAGAAGTAGTAAACCAAGAAATCTGACCGACCTTAGGAATTGTTTTTTCCTCCAAATCACTGTTATTACATAGCAAAAAGCTGAGAGGCCTAAAGAGCTTTTAGCAGATTCACAAAAATTACAGAAGCAAAAGTTGGAGGTCAGGATCCACCAAAACCAAGACTCTTAACTCTCCCTAGTCTTTGGTTTAAAATCCTGAGAGTCTATATCCTAGAGAGTAAAGATGATAAAATTAAAGCCCACCTTTCAATCATGTCAAATCTATAACTGAGGTGATTAAAGGAACTCAGATTGCTGATACCCTTACCTAGTAGTATCCCACAAGCAAACCAAACCCATCATCCAAAGCTTCAAACTAGTTCAACAATTTTTCAGACAGTAAGTAAGGAAAGAGGAAGGAAAATAGGGAAGAAAAGGCAGAGTCATTAAGGGTCAGGATATTGTTTCCATCTGGGAGGGAAAGAAGGATATTAAGTGGAAGATGTTAAAGGAAGGTCTTCTGAAGTACAATTACTGTTTCTTAATCTGAGTACTTGTTACATTGGGGTCTTCAGTTTACAAAAATTCATGAGACCATTTGCTTCTGACACATATACATTATTTCTACTTCAATAAAAATCTTAAAATTATGCATGTAAGAAAAAAAGACAGGAAATTCCCTGGTGGCGCAGTGGTTAAGGATCTGCCTGCCAATGCAGGGGACACGGGTTCGAGCCCTGGCCCGGGAAGATCCCACATGCCGCGGAGTAACTAAGCCTGTGCGCCACAACTACTGAGCCTGCGCTCTAGAGCCAGTGAGCCACAACTACTGAGCCCATGCGCGGCAACTACTGAAGCCCGCACGCCTAGAGCCCACGTTCCACACAAGGGAAGCCACCTCAATAAGCAGCCTGCGCACTGCAACAAAGAGTAGCCCCCCGCTCGCCGCAACTAGAGAAAGCCTGCACAGAGCAACAAAGACCCAGCAGAGCCCCCCCAACCCCCGAATAAATAAATAAATAAAACAAACAAGTAAGGTAAACAAGATATAATCAGAAGGATGTTTAGTCTGCTTAAGGATAAATACAGATAAAATAGGTTTCAAAGATGCTGAAATCTATAGAAAAAAATTTCCATTTGCTGAACTTAGTATACTAATTGTACATCATATACCTAAAAAAGGAAGATGAACCAATTTTAATACAGCACCATGTGTATTTGAAAACAATATTTTAGAAATACTTTGTTTTTAATGGAACTGCTTAATTTTTTAATGTATTCTGTACCTTCTAATATATTTCTTATCTAGAAATTGATACAGTGCAGTTTCAATTTACATAATACATCTATGAATTTGGAACTAAGTCGAAAGGTCTCCCTTACATAGCTGAAACAGCAGTTATGAAGACTTGAGGTATTATTCTAAGTATAAAGTTCTTATGCAGAGTATATTATGCCTTTAATTTTAACCATTTATCTCCTGATACTCAGATAATATATGGTGTAATGTAGAAAGAAAAAAATATTAAGTTATGTCTTTCATTCTCTGTCAAGGGGCTGGAAAACAGAAAATTGTTTTAGAAGTGTCTGCATCAAAAAGGTTTAAAAAAATCAATTATTATATGTATTGTTTGTATTGAGCCTAGAGAAACGAGGCATTATCATAACGGGGGTTTTTAATGGGTATTAATTAAAATATTTTATATTGTGGCTTATGTTGGCAATTTTTCTAAGCCTCATGGTCATTTAAGTAATGTCACCTTTACTCCAATAAATTACTGATATGATTATTACAAAGAGAACCATTTAACAGCATTTAATCTGACTGATGTAAAAAACATTAATAAACCTGTAAAACCTGCTCTTTTGCACCTTGGAAAATGGCTGGTTCTAAAACTAAGGCAGTTAAAATAAATCCAGATCATCAGGTACTTAAAAAACAAACAAACGAAAACAACTCCCTAAGACCAAAGCTGAAAAATTTTAGCAGTAGAATAATGACAGTATTAGTTCATAACCCAAAGGATAAAATAAATATCTAGGAGTCCATACTTATGTAAATAAATGACTAAAAAATAAATAAATGGGAGAGAAAAGTCAAGTCTTCCTTACAGAAAAATTCTGAATAATAATTATGCTAATATCATGTGAATGAGTATTGGAGGCTTTAATTTCCATGTCAGCATCCTATCTATATTCCAAGGTGATGAGCACCTCAAACAACCTATACAGAAGTAAAGATGGCTCCCTATGGAAAAGTATTAAATGACTCAAAAAGGAACCCTGGTAATAATAAGGACACAAATACATAAAATCTTTGTGATGAAACTCGCGAGTATAAAAAAGTTATATTTATAAATGAAGATTTTTCTGTTATTTCTACACATATCAGTATGTGTAGAAAATGAAATTATATACTAGAAAAAACAACTTTCTCCATCTTTCTAAAAGAGTATACATTCAAGCTGAACCAAAAAAAAAGCTTTAAATCCTCTTATTTGGAAAATGGAGACAGCTTTGCAGTTTCTTTAAAGTGAAGACAGTGTTTTAGAAATACATCCTGAATAGATATGGATGGAATTATATAATATCTTGAATTTCATATGAAATTTGGGATTGAAGTGGGAAGGGGGTTGAGTTAAAGTTGAGAGCAGCCATGAGCTGATGAATGTTGTATCTAGGTGATGTGTACATGAGGATTCATTGGACTCTTAGCCCTATCTTTGTGTATGCTTAAATTTTTCAATAGTTTAACATTTATACAGTGAGTTTCACTTCAAGATCTACTATAAAGCTACAGTAATCAAAATCAAGACAGTGTGGTACTGGTGAAAGAACAGACAAAGAGATTAATGGTACAGAACAGGGAACCCCAAAATAGACCCACATAAATATATACAGTTAACTGATTTATGACAAAGGAGCAAAGTTAATACAATGGAGAAGAGATCGTCTTTTTTACAAATGGTGCTGAACATCAACATGCAAAAAAAATGAATCTAGACAGACCTACACCACTCACAAAAATTCACTCAAAAAGGATTAGAGACAAATAAGGAACACAAAACTATAAAATTCTAGAATATAACATAGGAGAAAATCTAGATGACCCTGGATATGGGATGACTTTTAGATACAACACCAAAGGCATGACCCATGAAAGAAATAAGTGATAGGCTGAACTTCATTAAAATTAAAAATGTCTGCTCTGCAAAAGATGTCAAGACAAAGACAAGTCACAGACTTGGAGAAATATTTGGAGAAGATACATCTGATAAAGGGCTGTTACCCAAAATATAAAAAGAGCCCTTAAAACTCAACAATGAGAAAGCAAACAACTCGATTAAAAAATGGGCCAAGGACTTGAACACACAACTCATCAAAGAAGATATACAGATGGCAAATAAGCTTATGAAAAGATGTTCAACATCATATGTAATTAGGGAAGTGCAAATTAAAACAAGATACAGGGACTTCCCTGGTAGTCCGGTGGTAAAGAATCTGCCTTCTAATGCAGGGGATGTGGGGTTAATCCCTGGTCAGGGAACTAAGATCCCACATGCTGCAGGGAAACTAAGCCCACATGCCACAACTACTGAACTCGCGCACCACAACGGAAGAGACCACATGCCACAACTAAGACCTGACGCAGCCAAAAAATAATAAATAAATATTTTTTTTAAAAAGATACAACTACACACCTATTAGAATGGCCAAACTCCAGGACACTAAGAACACTAAATGTCGGCAAGAATGTGGAGCATACGGAACACTCATTCATTGCCAGTGGGGACACAAAACAGTACAGCCACTATGAAAGACAACTGGGCAACTTCTTACAAAATTAAATATACTCTTATCAACTAGTCTAGCAATCAGAGTCCATACAAAAACCTGCACAAGGTTTATAGCAGCTTTATTCATATTTGCCAATTTATAGAGGCAAACAAGATATCCTTCAGCAGGTGAATGGATGAATAAACTGTGGTACATCTAGACAATGGAATGTTATTTGGCCCTAAAAAGAAATGAGCTATAGAGATATGAAAAGACATGGAGCATCCTTAAATGCATATGACTAAGGCAAAGAACTGAAAAAAAAAAAAAAACTATGGAGATAGTAAAAAGACTAGTCATTGCCAGGATTTGTAGGGGAAAGAGGAATGAATAGGCAGGACATAGAGGATTTTTAGGGCAGTGAAACTATTTTGTAAGATATCACAATGGTGGAGGCATGTCATTATACGTTTGTCAAAACTGACCGAATGAACCCCACCAAGAGCAAACCTCAGTGTAAACTATGGACTTCAGGCGATAATGATGTATTAACATATGTTCATTGACTGTAATAAATGTACTACTGTGGTGAAGGATGTTGATAGTCAGGAGGTGGGTGGGGGCAGGGAGTATATGGGAACTCCCTGCATTTTCCACCCTATTTTGTCATAACCTAAAACTTCTCTAAAAAAAAAATTAAAACAAATTTTTAAAAGAAACAGTGAGTTTAATATACCTGAGCTATTTCATATGAAAATAGGTCTCCCTCCACTCATGTGTACTGACCACCCCAAATGCTAAAATAAAAACATTAGAATAAAATTAGCTTTTCACCTTGCTTTAAAACATTCACTTTCAGTAAGAGAAATGTTGTTACATGAAATATAAGCTCTATGAAGTCCAAAAAAAATACCTTTTATTTCATAAATCATATTTTGGAAAGGCATAGTTTATAAACTTTATTCTTCATCCTGCCATCTCTTTTATTTTATTACCGTGGTGTTTGTCGTAGTCGAGAAAAAGACACTGAGTGTACCCATTTGTCTTATGAATTCCAAGACAGCCTGGAGGGCACTAGTACCAACTTCAGATTTGTACCAGGACAATACCACGTCTGTTATCTTCTGTGGACACAGACTACTTAAGAGCTACACAGGGAACACATCATGGCATTGTCATGCCATAAGACACTCATATTAGCAAGCTTGGGCTACTATAACAAGATACCATAGACTGGGTGGCTTAAGCTACAATTTTTCACAGTTTTGAAGGCTGGCAAGTCCAAGATCAAGGTGTTGGCAGACTCAGTTCCTGGTGAGAACCCACTTCCTAGCTTGTAGCTGGCTGCCTTCTCGCTATGTCTTCACATGGGCAGAGAAAGGAAGCAAGCTCTCTGGTGTGTCATCTTATAAGGGCACTATTCCCATGACGACAACCCCACACTCACCAATCCACTGAAACCGAATTACTTCCCAAAGTCCCTACCTCCAAATACCATCACATTGGGAGTTAGGACTTCAACATGTGGATTTCGGAGGACATAGACATTCAGTCCATAGATACCATAGCAGTGTATTGGTGGTCCATCTCTCTGACATTGGGTTAGATTTCCCTGACAAGACCAGAGTGGGTAGGTGATTGGCAATATCATAAACAATTAAATTATTCAGTATGGATAGCACATGTTTACTTTTTTAAAAAAAGTCATGTTTAATAAATTTTTTAATTTAATATTTTTCTCAAAAAAAAAGTCTCTTTCCCCCCTGATTAGGCCTATGTAAAACAACACATTATATGAATACTGGTTTGAGACATTTTTTCCTTCCATGAGGTAACTGCTGTGCTCTTCACTTTACATGTTTTATACTACAGCCCAGTGACCACTATACCACACAGGTGGAAGTATGGGTTTGAGGATCACTGAACACTGAATTTCCCCCAATACATCACAATTATGGAAACACCTGTGCCCAGTAACTTTGAGTTGAGCCACTATGAAAATTCAGAGTGCTCAATTGCCCACAACACTTCTCATTTCTTATGACTATATGTTCAGCACCAGTATACAGGAAATAAGCTTTCCGAATGCAGTGGTTTCCAAATTTTGTTACTGAGAAATCTGAAGAATCTACATAAGGCATTTTTTCATGTTTCTCTAAAGTAAAATATACACATTACACAAGTTGATCTTAGGTCTAAGAGTTCTAAGACATGAGAAAGAAGGGTTCCAGTCATTTGAAAACTAATCTCAATCTAATTACAGGGATAAATAAGAACTGTTTTTTGTTAAGCAGAATGCATTTTAGAGTGGTTCTCACTCAGTCATAAACTACAAAATAAAATTAAGCCCAACCTAGGTAGAACTAATCATAATTCCTCAAGTATTCACTCCCTCCTTACCTAAACCCCTGAAATAAAGAGAATGTATTAAAGAAGGTAAGTGTCTATTGACTTGAAATCGATAAATTTAATTATCCTTTAGGACATTAAAAGAAGAGGTTAGAGGGTTAGAGCAGAGGTTTTAAAATACTGGTGGACATTCATGGGGGAGGGGATAAAGCAGTAGTTTGTTTTAATCTTAGGGTGAACTCTAATAGTTAAATAGAAAAAACAAAAGCAAAAATCTGTACTTTAGATAAAGTGGGGGTAGGAAACTAGGGCTCCAAGAAACAACAGTTAAAAATTTTTAAAAAGCAAATAATCTAGGTTATGAAAAACTTTTCATATAAAACATAAAATTTTGTAAAGGGACTGTTTCTTCTTCATTAATCCCCAAATATTTATATATCTAAATTAAATAATGCCCTTTGAGTCACTAGAAAAACATGTATAAACAAGTTGTTTTAAAAATGATATGAGGATAACTACTAAAAGATAAAGCTAAAAGAGTTAGAACTAGTTGCATCTGGAGAGTAGGAACTGGAGGTGTAAAAAGGAAGGACATATATTTACTATACATCCCAGTAATTCCACTCCTAGAGAAATGAAAACATTTTATGTCCAAACAAAGACTTGTGGCACTGGAGGCCAAGGTCACAGCTCCATGGATGTACAGAAAATTCAGAGTTTAAGCATAAGCAAGTACAATCTTTGCCGAGAAGACATAGCGACAGATAGACAGATAGATGTATATATATGTAACATCTTTTGTGTGTGTGTTACAGAATTATGTTAAGGAAACTAAGAGAAAAAAGTTTAATTTTTAGTATTTACCTACATATATATCATTTCTATCATTCTTTATTCCTTTCTATAGTTATAAATTACCATCTATTATCATTTCTCTTCAACCTAAACAACTTCTTGCAGTATCTCTTGTAATACAGTCCTACATATCAATTTTTCAATTTAGTTCATCTGAAAACTTCTTCATTCCATCTTTATTTTTGAAGAATGGTTTTGTTCAATATAGAATTCTTTGTTGACAGATTTCTCTCAACAATTTAAAGATGATATTCCATTGTTTCCTAGACTCCATTGTTTCTTATCAGCAGTTAGTCATAATCATTGTTTCTCTGTATATAATGCATTGTTTCTGTCTGCTTTCAAGGTTTTCTCTTTCCCCTTTGATTTCAGAAGTTTGACTATGACGTACCTAGGTGTGACATTTTAATATTTTGCCTGGGAATTTGATGTGTTTCCTGGATCTGTACACTTGGTTTTTTCCCCCCTTAAACTAAACTTGAAATTTTTTAAGCTTTTATTTCTTCAGGTATTATTTCTACTCCATTCACCCTTTTCTCTCATTTTGGGACTTCAATTACAAGTATTTTATTCTGTTTCATATTGTTCCACATGGCTCTGAGACTGTTCACTTTTCTTCACTTGCTTTTCTCTTTGTTCTTTCAGAATGAATAATTTCTATTAATCTATCTTCAGGTTTCTTAACACTTTCACAGCCTCCTCCTGGCTATTAAGCCTATCTAGCTTATTTTTCATTTAATCATTGTATTTTTCAGCCCTAGAATTTCCATTTCGTTCTTTCTTATAGTGTCTTTCCTGTTAAGATTCGTTTATTCAATCAATACAACTATGTTGCTTTTTAATATTTTTGCCATATATATATAATATATATAATAGCTACATTATTTGCCTGATAATTGCTTCTTCTTGATTATCTTTCTATTGCCTACTTTTTCTCTTCAGCATTAGTTATTTTTTTGTTTCTCATGTCTGCTGATTTTTTCAAATTGTATTCTGAATATTATCAACCATACACTATAAATTCTTCCTTGTGTTGCATTCCTCTGAAGTGTATTAATATTTGTTTTAGCAGGCATCTTACTGGTTTCAAACTCCAAACTCTGTGTATCCTAATACGACCAGCAAGTGAAATCTCCATTTAGTTTCCAGTTGCTTTTTTTTTGCTAGACACACTGGAGCCTTCTCCACACATGGAGAGTTGGTCAGCCAATGACTTGAATGGTGTTTACATGCATTTCCACCCTCCTGTGGTTCCCACACCTTTCTGGAATTTCTCCCCAAACATTTTAGGTATTCTGCCAGCCTTGAAGTCTGTTCTCTAATACCTAGGTAAGTGAGGCTGTAACTTTTTCCATTTTTATATGGGATAGGGGAATTCCCCCAGGCAAAAACCTGCAAACTCACACCTTGAAATTTCAGTCCTTCATGTGTAGAGTCCTCTCTAGTTTTGCCTACTTTTGATCATCCTATAGTACACCTTTAGCTGCTATTTTTCAAAATAATTTCCCAGGGAGTTAATCTGATCAAGGTATTCCATCAATGGAAGCGGAAACTGTAAGTCCATGAAGTACATCTCAGCCGCAGGTCAGATGTCTTCATGCTTTTTATGTGAAAGTAAACCTTTCTCATACACTCCTCTATACCCCACTTTCGTCATATTTCCCATTACTTCACGTTAGCCAGAATTGTGTTATATGCCCATTCCTAAACCTACCACCTACAAGGGGAATGTAATTAACATTAGTCTAGTTTGGGCTGGGAAGCAACATGGTTTCTGCAAAGACACCTGGGTGCTCAATCCCTGTAGAACATCTGTCTGCAAGGAAGAACTTTTTGCATAGGGGTTGTCTGCTGGAGACAATCAACAGTGTCTGCCACATTCTCTATACCACCTAGACAACAATGCACTAGCAGAATCTGTCTGACGTAACCATTTTGGAACTCTGGAGTCTATCAAAGGCTAGCAGCTTCCAGTAGGACTGCAGTAATTTTAAGATATGTATCAGAAACTTAAAGTCTTGTATATATACAGCTAAATGAATAATAGAATAAAATTGACTGTTTTAAATGACCACATTAGATTACATAAAATCATAATCTTTTCTGAGATGAATATAGATAACTACTAAGCAGCAAAATCACAAATTTAAAAATTAAATAACTGACTTGTCAGAGACAAATTCAATATTAATCATATTTACTCCTTTATGCTACAGTAATAAGACTAACACAGAGAAAAATATAAGGAAATAAATGGACTATACGGTCAAGAAAACACAATGATATAAATATCTATAACAGAATGTCAAGGAGAAAAGCACAGTGGAAAGAGGACAGACATCAGAGGAGGGCAGCAGAATTCATCACATTTCTTAACATCTTAAGCTCTAACTTTCTCCTCCTAAAATTCATTTAGTACCCGTTAAAATTCATAAAATACTTTTAATACTGTGAACATTTTGGGGCTACTAGGTAAATATGGTGAGAGAAAAACAGAAAACAGAATTTCTTTCCCCAATATAAATAATATGCGGAAAATAAAAAATTAAAACTAGCAAAAATAAGTCAGTGGAGAAAGAAACAAGAAGAGGGTCACAATCTAATGGCGTAAACTTTTTTAGCAGTTTTTTTTAAAAACAAAAGACTCTAGAAAAACATATTCCTCACTTCTTGAGACTGTTCATGATTAACTCTTGCCTGCTAGACAGAAGAAAACTGAGGGGTTACTCTTACCTTTCATCCTACTTGGGGTGGTGGGGTGGTGAGGGAGGTTGGCAGTGGAAACAGGTGGTGAGGAGAAGCAGGTGGGAGAGTAAACAACATGCCTGTCTCTCTCTGAAAGAACTGATGACTCTGGGGCAACACTGCCCAAAAGAAAATTCTGTGATATCGGAAACATTTTATATCACACTATCCAATACAGTAGGCACTAGCCTCGCATGACTACTGAACCCTTAATGTGGGGCCAGTGCAACTGAGGAACTGATTTACAATTTCACTTAATTTAAGTTTAAATAGACACATGTGGCCAGCAATGACCATACTGGACAGGAGAATTCCTCGGTTAAACAATGAATAAATAAGAACAATTTAAAGGTCAAGAAAATTTCTCCACAGGAACATAGTAGGTGGCATCAATGTCACTATAGGACATAAGAAAGCTCCCGAGACTTAACGGGAAGATGGCGGAAGATTAAGACGCGGAGATCACCTTCCTCCCCACAGATACACCAGAAATACATCTACACGTGGAACAACTCCTACAGAAAACCTACTGAACGCTGTCAAAAGACCTCAGACCTCCCAAAAGGCAAGAAACTCCCTAAGTACCTGGGTAGGGCAAAAGAAAATAGAAACAACAGAGACAAAAGAATAAGGACGGTACCTGCACCAGTGGGAGGGAGCTGTGAAGGAGGAAGGGTTTCCACACACTAGGAGCCCCTTCGTGGGCGGAGACTGCGGGTGACGGAGCGGGGAAGCTTCGTAGCCACGGAGGAGAGCGCAGCCACAGGGGTGCGGAGGGCAAAGCGGAGAGATTCCCGCACAGAGGATCGGTGCCGACCGGCACTGACCAGCCCGAGAGGCTTGTCTGCTCACCCGGCGGGGCGGGCGGGGCTGCGAGCTGAGGCTCGGGCTTTGGTCGGAGCGCAGGGAGAGGACTGGGGTTGGAGGCATGAACACAGCCTGCAGGGGGTTAGTGCACCACGGCTAGCCGGGAGGGAGTCCGGGGAAAAGTCTGGACCTGCCGAAGAGGCAAAAGACTTTTTCTTCCCTCTTTGTTTCCTGGTGCGTGTGGAGAGGGGATTAAGAGCTTTGCTTAAAGGAGCTGCAGAGACGGGCGCGAGCCACGGCTAACAGCGCGGACCCCTGAGACGGGCATGAGACGCTAAGGCTGCTGCTGCCGCCACCAAAAAGCCTGTGTGCAAGCACAGGTCACTATCTACACCTCCCTTCCGGGAGCCTGTTTAGCCCGCCACTGCCAGGGTCCCGTGATCCAGGGACAACCTCCTCGGGAGAACACACGGCGCGCCTCGGGCTGGTGCAACGTCCTGCCGGCCTCTGTCGCTGCAGGCTCACCCCGCATCCGCACCCCTCCCTCCCCTCGGCCTGAGTGAGCCAGAGTTCCCGAAGCAGCTGCTCCTTTAACCCCGTCCTGTCTGAGCGAAGAACAGACGCCCTCCAGCAACCTACACGCAGAGGCAAGGCCAAATCCCAAGCTGAGCCCCGGGACCTCGGCGAACATAGAAGACAAAGGGAAATCTCTCCCAGCAGCCTCAGAAGCAGCGGATTAAAGCTCCAAAAACAACTTGTACCTTGCATCTGTTGAATACATGAATAGACAACGAATCATCCCAAATTGAGGAGGTGGACTTTGAGAGCAGGATTTATTATTTTTTCCCCTTTTCCCCTTTTTGTGAGTGTGTATGTGTATGTTTTTGTGGGAGATTTTTGTCTCTATAGCTTTGCTTTCACCATTTGTCCTAGGGTTCTATCCGTCCATTTTTTTCTTTGTTTTTAATTTTTTTCTTAATAATTATTTTTATTTTAATAACTTTATTTTATTTTATCTTTCTTTATTTTACTTTATCCTCTTTCCTCTTCCTTCCTCCCTCCCTCCATCCCTCCCTCCTTCTTTCTTTCTTTCTTTCCCTCTCTCTCTCTCTCTGTCTTTCTTTCTTTCTACTTTTTCTCCCTTTTATTCTCAGCCGTGGGGATGAAAGGCTCTTGGTGCTGCAGTCAGGAGTCAGTGCTGTGCCTCTGAGGTGGGAGAGCCAAGTTCAGGACACTGGTCCACAAGAGACCTCCCAGCTCCACGTAATATCGAACGGTGAAAATCTCGCAGAGATCTCCATCTCAACACCAGCACCCAGCTTCACTCAACGAGCAGCAAGCTACAGTGCTGGACACCCTATGCCAAACAACTAGCAAGACAGGAACACAACCCCACCCATTAGCAGAGAGGCTGCCTAAAATCATAATAAGTACACAGACACCACAAGACACACCAGCAGACGTGGACCTGCCCACCAGAAAGACAAGATCCAGCCTCATCCACCAGAACTCAGGCACTAGTCCCCTCCACCAGGAAGCCTACACAACCCACTGAACCAAATATAGCCACTGGGGACAGACACCAAAAACAACGGGAACTACGAACCTGCAGCCTGCAAAAAGGAGACCCCAAGCACAGTAAGATAAGCAAAATGAGAAGACAGAAAAACACACAACAGATGAAGGAGCAAGATAAAAACCCACCAGACCTAACAAATGAAGAGGAAATAGGCAGTCTACCTGAAAAAGAATTCAGAATAATGATAGTAAAGATGATCCAAAATCTTGGAAATAGAATAGAGAAAATGCAAGAAACATTTAACAAGACCTAGAAGAGTTAAGGATGAAACAAGCAATGATGAACAACACAATAAGTGAAATTAAAAATACTCCAGATGGGATCAATAGCAGAATAACTGAGGCAGAAGAACGGATAAGTGACCTGGAAGATAAAATAGTGGAAATAACCACTGCAGAGCAGAATAAAGAAAAAAGAATGAAAAGAACTGAGGACAGTCGCAGGGACCGCTGGGACAACATTAAACACAACAACATTAGAATTATAGGGGTCCCAGAAGAAGAAGAGAAAAAGAAAGGGACTGAGAAAATATTTGAACAGATTATAGTTGAAAACTTCCCTAATATGGGAAAGGAAATAGTTAATCAAGTTCAGGAAGCACAGAGAGTCCCATACAGGATAAATCCAAGGAGAAATATGCCAAGACACATATTAATCAAACTGTCAAAAATTAAATACAAAGAAAACATATTAAAAGCAGCAAGGGAAAAACAACAAATAACACACAAGGGAATCCCCATAAAGTTAACAGCTGATCTTTCAGCAGAAACTCTGCAAGCCAGAAGGGACTGGCAGGACATATTTAAAGTGATGAAGGAGAAAAACCTGCAACCAAGATTACTCTACCCAGCAAGGATCTCATTCAGATTTGGTGGAGAAATTAAAACCTGTACAGACAAGCAAAAGCTGAGAGAGTTCAGCACCACCAAACCAGCTTTACAACAAATGCTAAAGGATCTTCTCTAGGCAAGAAACACAAAAGAAGGAAAAGACCTACAATAACGAACCCCAAAAAATTAAGAAAATAGGAAATAGAACATACATATCGATAATTACCTTAAATGTAAATGGATTAAATGCTCCAACCAAAAGACACAGACTGGTTGAATGGATACAAAAACAAGACCCATATATATGCTGTCTACAAGAGACCCACTTCAGACCTAGAGACACATACAGACTGAAAGAGAGGGGATGGAAAAAGATATTCCATGCAAATGGAAACCAAAAGAAGGTTGGAGTAGCAATTCTCATTTCAGACAAAATAGACTTTAACATAAAGACTATTAGAAGAGACAAAGAAGGACACTACATAATGATCAAAGGATCAATCCAAGAAGAAGATATAACAATTGTAAATATTTATGCACCCAACATAGGAGCACCTCAATACATAAGGCAAATACTAACAGCCATAAAAGGGGAAATCGACAGTAACACATTCATAGTAGGGGACTTTAACACCCTACTTTCACCAATGGACAGATCATCCAAAATGAAAATAAATAAGGAAACACAAGCTTTAAATGACACATTAAACGAGACAGACTTAATTGATATTTATAGTACATTCCATCCAAAAACAACAGAATACACATTTTTCTCAAGTGCTCATGGAACATTCTCCAGGATAGATCATATCTTGGGTCACAAATCAAGCCTTGGTAAATTTAAGAAAACTGAAATTGTATCAAGTATCTTTTCTGACCACAACACTATGAGACTAGATATCAATTACAGGAAAAGAGCTGTAAAAAACACAAACACATGGAGGCTAAACAATACATTACTTAATAACGAAGTGATCACTGAAGAAATCAAACAGGAAATCAAAAAATACCTAGAAACAAATGACAATGGAGACATGACGACCCAAAACCTATGGGATGCAGTGAAAGCAGTTCTAAGAGGGAAGTTTATAGCAGTACAATCCTAACTTAAGAAACAGGAAACATCTCGAATAAACAACCTAACCTTGCACCTAAAGCAATTAGAGAAAGAAGAACAAAAAACCCCCAAAGTTAGCAGAAGGAAAGAAATCATAAAGATCAGATTAGAAATAAACGAAAAAGAAATGAAGGAAATGATAACAAAGATCAATAAAACTAAAAGCTGGTTCTTTGAGAAGATAATCAAAATTGATAAACCATTAGCCAGACTCATCAAGAAAAAAAGGGAGAAGACTCAAATCAATAGAATTAGAAATGAAAAAGGAGAAGTAACAGCTGACACTGCAGAAATACAAAAGATCATCAGAGATTACTACACGCAACTCTACGCCAATAAATGGAAAATCTGGAAGAAATGGACAAATTCTTAGAAATGCACAAACTGCCAAGACTGAATCAGGAAGAAATAGAAATTATGAACAGACCAATCACAAGCACTGAAATTGAAACTGTGATTTAAAATCTTCCAACAAACAAAAGCCAAGGACCAGATGGCTTCACAGGCGAATTCTATCAAACATTTAGAGAAGAGCTAACACCTATCCTTCTCAAACTCTTCCAAAATACAGCAGAGGGAGGAACACTCCCAAACTCATTCTATGAGGCCACCATCACCTTGATACCAAAACCAGACAAGGATGTCACAAAGAAAGAAATCTACAGGCCAATATCACTGATGAACATAGATGGAAAAATCCTCAACAAAACACTAGCAAACAGAATCCAACAGCACATTAAAAGGATCATACACCATGATCAAGTGGGGTTTATTCCAAGAATGTAAGGATTCTTCAATATATGCAAATCAATCAACTTGATACACCATATTAACAAACTGAAGGAGCAAAACCATATGATCATCTCAATAGATGCAGAGAAAGCTTTCGACATATTTCAACACCCATTTATGATAAAAACCCTACAGAAGGTAGGCATAGAAGGAACTTTCCTCAACATAATAAAGGCCATATATCATAAACCCACAGCCAACATTGTCCTCAATGGTGAAAAACTGAAAGCATTTCCACTAAGATCAGGAACAAGACAAGGTTGCCCACTCTCACCTCTCTTATTCAACATAGTTTTGGAAGTTTTAACCACAGCAATCAGAGAAGAAAAGGAAATAAAAGGAATCCAAATCGGAAAAGAAGAAGTAAAGCTGTCACTGTTTGCAGATGACATGATACTATACACAGAGAATCCTAAAGATGCAACCAGAAAACTACTAGGGCTAATCAATGAATTTGGGAAAGTAGCAGGATACAAAATTAATGCACAGAAATCTCTGGCATTCCTATACACTAATGACGAAAAAACTGAACACGAAATCAAGAAAACACTCCCATTTACCACTGCAACAAAAAGAATAAAATATCTAGGAATAAACCTACCTAATGAGACAAAAGACCTGTATGCACAAAATTATAAGACACTGATGAAAGAATTTAAAGATGATACAAATAGATGGAGATATATACCATGTTCTTAGATTGGAAGAATCAACATTGTGAAAATGACTCTACTACCCAAAGCAATCTACAGATCCAATGCAATCCCTATCAAACTACCACTGGCATTTTTCACAGAACTAGAACAAAAAATTTCACAATTTGTATGGAAATACAAAAGATCCCGAATAGCCAAAGCAATCTTGAGAACGAAAAACGGAGCTGGAGGAATCTGGCTCCTTGACTTCAGACTATACTACAAAGCTACAGTAATCAAGACAGTATGGTACTGGCACAAAAACGGAAATATAGATCAAAGGAACAGGATAGAAAGCCCAGAGATAAACCCACGCAGATATGGTCACCTTATCTTTGATAAAGGAGGCAGGAATGTACAGTGGAGAAAGGACAGCCTCTTTAAGAAGTGGTGCTGGGAAAACTGGACAGGTACATGTAAAAGTATGAGATTAGATCACTCCCTAACAGCATACACAAAAATAAACTCAAAATGGATTAAAGACCTAAATGTAAGGCCAGACACTATCAAACTCTTAGAGGAAAACATAGACAGAACACTCTATGACATAAATCACAGCAAGATCCTTTTTGACCCACCTCCTAGAGAAATGGAAATAAAAACAAAAATAAACAAATGGGACCTAATGAAACTTCAAAGCTTTTGCACAGCAAAGGAAACCATAAACAAGACCAAAAGACAACCCTCAGAATGGGAGAAAATACTTGCAAATGAAGCAACTGACAAAGGATTAATCTCCAAAATTTACAAGCAGCTCATGCAGCTCAATAACAAAAAAACAAACCCAATCCAAAAATGGGCAGAAGACCTAAATAGACATTTCTCCAAAGAAGATATACAGACTGCCAACAAACACATGAAAGAATGCTCAACATCATTAATCATTAGAGAGATGCAAATCAAAACTACAATGAGATATCATCTCACACCAGTCAGAATGGCCATCATCAAAAAATCTAGAAACAATAAATGCTGGAGAGGGTGTGGAGAAAAGGGAACACTCTTGCACTGCTGGTGGGAATGTGAATTGGTACAGCCACTACGGAGAACAGTATGGAGGTTCCTTAAGAAACTACAAATAGAACTACCATATGACCCAGCAATCCCACTACTGGGCACATACCCTGAGAAAACCATAATTCAAAAAGAGTCATGTACCAAAATGTTCATTGCAGCTCTATTTACAATAGTCAGGAGATGGAAACAACCTAAGTTTCCATCATCGGATGAATGGAAAAAGAAGATGTGGCACATATATACAATGGAATATTACTCAGCCATAAAAAAGAAACAAAATTGAGCTATTTGTAATGAGGTGGATAGACCTAGAGTCTGTCATACAGAGTGAAGTAAGTCAGAAAGAGAAAGACAAATACCATATGCTAACACATATATATAGAATTTAAGAAAATAAAATGTCATGAAGAACCTAGGGGTAAGACAGGAATAAAGACACAGACCTACTAGAGAATGGACTTGAGGATATGCGGAGGGGGAAGGACAAGCTGTGACAAAGCGAGAGAGTGGCATGGACATATATACACTACCAAACGTAAAATAGACAGCTAGTGGGACGCAGCCAGCATAGCACAGGGAGATCAGCTCGGTGCTTTGTGACCACCTGGAGGGGTGGGATAGGGAGGGTGGGAGGGAGGGAGACGCAAGAGGGAAGAGATATGGGAACATATGTATATGTATAACTGATTCACTTTGTTATAAAGCAGAAACTAGCACACCATTGTAAAGCAATTATACTCCAATAAAGATGTAAAAATAAAAAAAGTTAAAAAAAAAATCAGTTACTGCCAGCTGTCACTGCTGCATTCAGATCTTCCTGGCTTTTTAAAAAGTTTATCTCAGGGACTTCCCTGGTGGTCCCGTGGGTAAGACTCTGCACTCCCATTGCAGGGGGCCCAGTTCGATCTCTGGTTGGGGAACTCAACATGCAAGCCGCAACTAATAGTCCGCAGGCCTCAACTTAGAAGCCCACATGCCGCAATGAAGATCCTGGATGCTGCAACTAAGACCCAGCATAGCCAAAAATAAATTACAAATAAATATTTTTTTAAAATGTAAAAGAAAAAATAAAGAAAGTTCCCAAAGAAGTGCTCAAGTATTCTAAAAACGAGATCCATCTCTGCTAAGACTGAATTTACTATCCCACAAATTACTCCTTTCCCCAAATGCCCTAAGGCTACTAAAGCAAAAAGGCACAAAATACCCACAATCAGATTGAAACTGAGAGGAAGAAACAAACTGCCTTTAGGTGTGCTGCGACAGAATTAAGAAGTCACACTATATCAGAGCAAATAAAATGTCTATACCAGCACTTCTCAAGTAGTTGCAATATGAAAAGTGCATAATAACTGTGCAATACATTCATAGGACAAAAGGGGGAAAGAAAAAAAACATGCAAAAAATAAAGAAATCATTCTGAAAGAAAATCCTCCATATATCAAAAGAAATTCTCCAGCAAGTTACTAAGAACATGAACTCAAAAAAAACCACATGTTCGAACCATAGAATAAAGGAAATATAAGATTTAAACCTGAGTAAAGAAAGTTAAAGATGAAAGCCGTATCATTACCAAATTAAGTAAAAACTATAAATAACAGATTAGATCACTGAAAATCAAATTACTGACAGAAAAAAAAGACTGGAGATAAAGGAATGCAAATAAAAAGACAAACATCAAAGCAATTTTTTAAAGAGGTGAAAGATACAGTAGGCAAAGATTATAAAATAGAATAATTGGTATTCCTGAAGCATATAATTGACAAATGGAGTAAGAAAATAAGTTTTAATATCAAATTTAAAAATTCAAACATAAAAGGCAATTCCCTAAAATAAAGGAAGAAGTGAATATACAGAGCATATAGAATGATCCACACTGAGAGGCAACCTTGCTAATCTTCAAACTATTTTAAGAAAAAAAAAAAAACATTTTTGAGGATACAAACAAAAAAATCAAGTTACCTGCAAAAAAGAAAAATCTGTGGCTACAGAGCTCTCAAAAGGTATCCCAACATTTATATCCAACCAAGAAGTCAAGTGTAAAAGTAGCAAGACATTTCAAACATATAAGACCTAAGAGAATACTGATCCAAGAGTCCAGGCAAAATATCAAGTGTGAGAGTGACACTGCAAAGTCTCGAAATTTTACCTCTAATCTACCCATTCTTAAGAAGGTACTGCAAGATATTCTCCATCCAGGAAGACCAAAAAAGAAGACACTAGGGAGATGAAGGCCTAAGAAATAGAGGATTTAACACAGAAAAGAGAAGAAATTATGTTCCAGAACAACAGCTGTGTAGCAAGCCTAGCAAGCAATCAGGTTAGAAAAGGAGGGTAAAGCCTCCAGGAGAATGTCTCCTGGAAGAGTATGAAGTTATTGGAATACTGGATATATGACAACAGTACTAACTAGGACTGTGTTCAGCTATATATAACAGAAATATCAAGTTATCCATAAGGAGAACATTTTTTTTTTCTCAGTACCATCTACTTTCAGAGTGTGGCTTCATCCTCATGCCTGCAAAATGGCTGCTGTACCTCTAATCATCACACATACATTCCAAGAAGAAACAATGAAAAAAGGTAAAGGGTAAAATATATATGTCAAGTAAGCCTGTCAGAAAAATAATAGCTGTCCTAGAATCTCTGCCAGAATATTTCTACAACTATCTCAATTTCTACAACTGGGTCATATAGCCATTTCCGACTCCAAGGGTGTTTGAAGAAGTTGGTTATTTTTAACTAGACTTATCACTACTCTGAACAAAAACCAGGATTCTGTTATTTAATAAGTGGAGTTGGAGAACTGATATTAGGTAGGCAACTAGTAGTATCTCAACAACTGCCTACAAAATAATATTTGGAGAGGATTTAATTTTCTGATGGAGAATTTGGAGTGCTTTTGTAATAGTGACATGATAAACTAGGCAAATTAAAAATGAGGCAATTTTTGATTCCAGGAAGAACTTAAAGTTCCACAAAAAAGGAGATGAAAATGTTACTATACAGTATAAATAACATTCATAGTCATAATTAAATGAACAATAAACAATGGTTGAAAAATTGTAATACAATTAAATTGCAAAGATAGAACAGGGAAAATGGAAGCATACGGTAGTAATACAATAGAAGAATGCTAAATCCTCCATTTCTATAATTGGAAGTCATGTCTAAAATTGATAAATCAAGAAACAGCAATATATGTATATTACTCAGAAATGGAGAAAGTTAAATGCATACACATACACAAAAGCCTAAAAGAATTTGAAGGAGCTAATTCAGGCATGGGAAAGGTGGGATAGGAAAATATTGTTTCTTATAAGCCTTGTATTATTTAACTTCTTTTTTTTAACCACATACATGTTACTTGAATAAAATTTTAAATGTTTCTTTAGAAAAGAAACTATGTAAGTTTAAAAAACCCAATCAAAAATAAACTATAAACAACAAAAAGAATAAGCAATCTTTAAGATAAATGCTCCATAACCAATTCAGGGAGCAGAGACCTCATTTCAATATCAGCACATGGTCCATAGTTTCCCATTAAACTGCACACTGAACCCTTCCTTCGTCAATAGTTGCCTGAAAGAGTGAGCTAAAAACTTTTTTATTTGCATTGTAAAGCACGAATTCTACCACAACTCTTCACTATTTTGTTTTTTAAAAATTCCGCAGAATAGCAAGTAAGATTCAAAAACAGCCCATTAGCAAGACAAAATACAAAATTTATTTTACAAAGAAAGTTAACCTGTAAAGAAAAAATAAAAAATAATCTCTAACACTTGGGTCCTCTAAAACAGGGCCTGGATGTGGAGTTTCGAGTCTATTCCCAAAATATTTTTGTACTTGCAGAAAATTGCTAATCAAGAAGTATGTCCATGAATTTTGTGTTCTGATGGGTTCTTATTTTATAGCTACCCTTGAAAAACTTAAGAAACGTATCTTAAAAATACTTGAAACAAAATTGTAAACTTGGAACTTTCTTACACCTATATAAGGTTTTATAATTGAAATACAGATATAATGAGAGGAAGAAAAGTAAAATCATCATTTTCAATTTCAAAACGGCATACATATTCCCACCAGAATGTTATTACCTAGATTCATATGCTAAAAAGTAACTGTGAACATACATAATTTTAAGTTCTAAATTAGTGAAGTAAAATATTTTGATAATTCTTCCAAAACCATCACATCCTAGAGAAAGTTCAACTTTAATTCATAAAATGAAAGACATTCCTGTCAGGCCCAGTTTCACTTCAGTTTATAAGTAATGCCACTAATTTTTTTTTTAATCACTTAAAATTTACTTGTTTTTTTTAATAACATTTATTTTTAAAAATCTATTACTTCTACAAAAGCACTTTAGACTCAGAGACTTGCATTTAGGCTTCAAGAATTCTCCTACAATAGGCTTGAATGATACAAAGAAAACATTTAAGTAATTTTATATCCTTGAAAATTATACAAAGTTGACCTAGAATTAAAAAAAAGCCACTTTGACTGCAAAGAGTAAGGTAAATTTAAGAAAATAAAAATGCAAATATGCATTTTAGCAGTCTCTTGAATTTATTAACCTAAAAGGTTTAATTTCCATTTTCCTGCATCAGCTGTATTTATAAAATGTCGTGCCCTATAAACAACGCTGTTATTTTCTATAGTCAAGCACCCTCTTAACAAATCTTCTCATTAATATGTAAATTCAAAGTCAATCGGTCTTCTCCCTGACAGCCCCATGAATTCCTAGTGCACTGTATAATCGGCTTTGACTTGGCATCCACTATTTATCATCAAAGATGTCAGTTAGAAAAATTATGGAAAATGCACTGCAATTGATATGACTGCAATCTACTTTGTCAACACTTAATTGTTCCTCAAATCATACATTTACATATAAACAGGCTAAGTACTGATCTATAATGATGTAAATAAACTAAATTAAAAATCGCTTCTGCCCCGAAGAAGCTTATTTGTATATGATGTGTTCATTTGAGGACTTACTGACAAAAGCATGTACATCAGCTCATCTCAAAAAGTACTTCTACTAATTTTCAATTCCTCAAAAAAACAATTTTGCTACGCTTCAAGCGTATGAACACAAACAAATGTTTTAAAGAATTCAATGAGAAACATAATTTTTCTCTTTGAAAAGCAAATGTAATTATGGTTGTTAGCTAATTGCAATGTCTGAGCACTAAGGATTGGGGAGGGGGCTTCAAAATTAGCTTTGACTAGAACATGATAAGCAAACACTCAGAAACTTATTAAAGTGAGCAAAAATATATTTTAATTTAAAAGTCACGAGTGAACAGATATAAAGGAAAGAATGTTGACCTAGGGATTAGATTATTCTGTTTATATTTCTGGCTCCACCTTTTATAAGCAATATTATCTTAGGTGAGTAATTAAAATCTATACATCTCAGTTTTGTCACCTATAAAATGGGTATAACAATTCCCACTGCCCTATCTCAAATAAAATAGAACATAAGAAAATACACCAAAATAATAATTTGCTAAATATTAAGTATCACAGTATTACTCTTCACATTTTCTTAGTACTTAAAAAGAGAAACCTCTTGATTTTAATGAATTTGGTATTTATTATTTTAGGTAACTTTTAAGTCAATGAATTATTTTAGTGAGTTTTCTCACTCGTAAATCCTTTCACTTCAAGGTAGATGGCTCTTTAAACATCATAAAATGGTGTTTACATAGCATTTATGCAAGTGACTTCTGCCTTACGTAAAGTGATGGGACGCTAGAATGAACATCCTTCTGCTAATCCTGTGAAAAAAACACATTCAAGTGTTGATGATTAAGAGACATAAAAGGATATTAACAACTCAGCACTAACTCTGCTGGAGTACTGTTCCAATTTCTTTCTATTCTATAATACTTTAACAGTTCTTTACTCCATCGTATGCTTTTTACAACATGAGAAGTGAAGAATGAAAGCAGATATAAATGCTGAATACTTCTCAGTTTCTTCCAGGTATGGTCAAACTTTGCTTTAGAAATTGGCAAACTGAATCATAAAGTTAAAATCACCCTGGCTAGACCTAAAAAGTTGGATGCAACTTGAAGTCTAGGCCAAAAAGTCCCCAAGAGTATAAGTGGCTGGACTGCTCATTCAAAAGTTTCTGTTAAACGGAATTAACAGCTAGTCACTGAGATGGGTTGACTGAAAGAGTAAGCATGGACACAGTCTAAATTATGATAATCCACTTGAACTTTCATTTTATAAAATATATTTGTACCAAAAGTCTTACATCTTTGACAGTCCCTTACTGCTAACACTACAATGAAGGATGACACTTTCAAATCTTTCCCGATGGTACTTAACAGAACACATATGTACACAAGGAGACACAAGCCTGTTATCCTGATTATTTTGGAGTCAACTGATATCATTTTTTTAAATAGCTTTATTGGAGTCTGATATTTTAAATCAATAAATAAAGTGAAATGTATTATTCAAAGTAAAATTTATAACCACCAAAACAAGTGAAATTCAGTGGTTGCCAGTAATTGTCTCTAAGGGGTCAACCAAGAGTTATGAGAAGGAAGACTTATTTTTTATTTCACCATGTGCTCGAATTGCTTCTATAACTAAAAAAAAAAAAATACATATGATTATAGTTAGCTACACCCTTATAAATGTTCTATTGAAGTGGTTTTCTTTCTTTTCCTTCCTTAAGCCAAGGAGTCTTTCTCAAAGGGAAATCATATGCAAAGCTGCCTATGAAAGGCAAGCAAAGGTGAAGATGCTCTGTTGGAATGGTGGCAAGAGCCAGAGTTGCACACTCAAGAGCGCCACTGCCCCCCCCCGTGGTTGCTGCTGCAGCAGTGCTAGCTTCCTGAGGACAGAGCTGCGCACTTGGAAGCCACAAAATTAGTCTACTAACCACATAATTTAGAATAATGCCAAAGTCAGATTGCAAATAAATGGCAAGGATAAGAAATGATTTAGCGCAATTCCAGTGTACCCAGGACAATGATCAAACTTCATCTCGTGTTTGTAAAAATTACCGTTCACAGAGTTACATGTGAAAACACAAAGAATGCATTATAGTACCAATTTTAAAAACTATCTGTCGAAAGAATAAATATATATGGTAGTGTAGAATTTAACTCTCCTGCTTTGTGCATAGGTTTAAAAACTAATTTTATCTAAAATAAGATGAAACAAAATTCAAGGAACAGAAACACAAAGTACAAAAACAGAGATTTTAAAGTCTACTTTTAGAAGATAAGGTAAGGAAAATACATTTTTTAAACTCTAGTTTCTATATAATGATAAAGCAGGGATCACTTGCATACAGCTACTGAAAATGATTTGATGATGACAGGAAAGTAAAATTTAAAATTTTAAATAGAGACAGTGGCTAGATAACATAAAATTACCTATAATCTTACACAATAAGCAAAAAATATATCTGAATAGCATTCTGGAAAGGAACTGGCTGAAATCAAACAGATAGCTATTAGCAACAAAAATCTCTCTCCAAAGTTACCACTGACACAAAAGGGGCAAGACACTTGCAGCATGGACATGCTGCTTAATCCAGCAAAAGTGCCATCAAAAGTTTACTTCGTTCAATGATATGATAAAATTTTATCAATCTAAGAGCCCTGTGTGGCATTAGACTTTTACATACAAATACTTTAAAACATACTTTGAATTTTAAGTAGAATAACCCAATCACTTTTTAAATACTAAAATTAAGATAGAGTCAATATTACAGATAGCCTTCTGGATAAAGATATATTTTTAAAAATTTAAATACTTTTTAATACTAACAATACTTAGTAAATGCAGAAAACACTGATGAATATTTTAAACATTTAAACTCCTTAAATATCAGAAAACTTGACATGTCACCTAAAGCAAGAATTATGAACATTTTTCCATTTTATATACATTTTTCTCTCACTTTAATATTATTTCTAATTAACAAAAGCAATTAGTACTGAACACTCAATCAAAGCCTATTCATAACTTTGTATAAAAAAACACTATGACATAATTGGGAGATATCTGGTCTTTTACTTTCTATACTGCTTTTAAAATCTATAATACTGCTTTTTAAAAAGACAAAAAAGAAATATCTCAAGACTAGAATGAATGAGAGTGCTATACTTGTAATATTTAATGATTTCTTTAAACAACTTAAAGCTTACACTTAAATCTTATACATACATTGAGAGATCTCTATTGCAAACTGTGTAATAAAGCCTTCTAAATTGTTAATATAATGAAAAGAATAAGGTATGCTTCTAATTTAATCTGCACAAAGAAAACAAATAACTTCACTGTAAGATATACTTAATAATTTTACTAAAATTCTACCAGCTTAAGTGAAAAAAAAGTAAAACAAACATATTTTAGAAATTTAAAGCTACAAAAAAGTAGTTTAAAAGTTCAACAATAGGGCTTCCCTGGTGGTGCAGTCGTTGAGAGTCCGCCTGCCAATGCAGGGGACACGGGTTCGTGCCCCGGTCCGGGAAGATCCCACATGCCGCGGAGCAGCTGGGCCCGTGAGCCATGGCCACTGAGCCTGCGCGTCCGAAGCCTGTGCTCCGCAACGGGAGAGGCCACAACAGTGAGAGGCCCGCGCACCGCAAAAAAAAAAAAGTTCAACAATAATTTATCTGTAAAGGTCAGAAATTATCTTAGGTATAAATTAACTTATGTTAGAATCACATTACCTACTTCACAAGTGAGTACCTGGAACAGCTGGGTCTCAAAGGTATGAAACTAATAACCAAAATATCCATGATCTGGCAATGTCACTGCAAACACTGTGTCATGCTGCCGCTCCTAACAAGGGGCTCTTGCCAGGCCTCATACTAAAAGTTTATACACTATGCCATTAAATATGCATCAATCAGTGCCAAAACAACGAACAATTATCCTTGCATTTATATTGGTTTCCTGCTTTCCAAAAGAACGTGAGAAAGATTAGTCCTCCTTAAACATGCAGACTTCTATATTTTTCTACTCTTAATTTTTTGTACACATTTTAAAAAACTCAACCATTTTCTTAGTATAATTTTTAAGTGTAAGATTATTCAACACTTACCTCTTTACAAGGACTGACAAACTGTGTACGAGCATATCGAGTTAGCATGTGGATTATGACAACCTGCCCCCACTCTTCTACATCAACTAGTAAATTACATAGCTTGCGGTAATTCTTGTGAATGAGATCTATTCTATCCGGGCATACTTCTTCAAAAGCCATGACAACACTGCCAGCCACCAACTAGAAAAGAAAGAAATAGTAACTCATTAAAAAATGTTTTCCTTCCATCAAGGATTCCATTCAGGCATTACAGAGATGCAATCAGTGTTATGGCAATCAATATTAAAAGTTTCAGTCATTTGATTAATAAAATGTTCCTGTTTGAATAACAAATTCTGAAGTCACTCCCTCAAAGAATAACTTTGATAGCTGTAACATGTCTGAAAAATGAATACTTTTCTAAAGTATTTGAATTAGAAGTATTAGCATTAAAAAATCATAATATTTTTTATCTCATCACATAAAATTTCAATAAATTGTTCACATATGGATTAGACATATTAATCATGCAGTTTTCATTTTTAAAGCTTACCTGAACTCTAATCTAAAGATTCAGTATTTAGTACAATAACAAGGACCGTATCATATCAGTTTAAAATGAGAATGACCACAATTCCACAATGAACTTATCTTAAAGCGTGTGAGGACCTCATAAATGTCTTTAGTATAAAAATACTTTCAAATCTTACACACTTTAATCAACCTGTTAATTTTTACCGATATAATTTATTTACAAGGAAAAAATACTGGCTAAAATTTTAGAACATTATTATTACTTATATAATAATGTGTATAAATTGAAATAATATATTACCAACAAAAGGTAGCTTTCTCCAAGACCAGTTAATGAAACATAAATGTTGTTTTTGGAATTGCCATGTTTTTGCAAAGTGGTGAAATTAAGATTTCTTTGGTATGAAGACACAAGCTAAGCAGAATATATAATATACAAATATTTTTATATAGGTACACTGGTATGTCTGCAGTTAGCCCACAATATAATAGGGTTTTGAAAAAATAAATTAATATCATATTCTTTCTGAACACTAGGGATCTTCATTTTAGTATATAAAATTTCCCTAATGTCTTAAAATAAGCAATTAAATAGAAATATAACTTACTGAAATGGTACTTTTTGAAAAATATTAGATACAATGATATTCATATTTTTAGTGTTTAGTGTCCCTCTACTTGGCTGACATTTAGCTTATTAATGTGCAACCAACAATACAATTGAAAGAAAACAGCTCAGAATATAGACTTGCTATTATGCTAAACAAGTTTCCAGTCCTGTGGGGATTTTATGAATTACCAATCAGTATAAACGTGAAGCTGCATTTATTGACTCCAGCCCTGCCCATGTACTGGTGCCTGCTGGTCCCAGCATGTATGCACCTCAATCGAAAAAGCAAAGAATTGATTATCTGTGTGAACTAAATAAAAATGTATTATATGTATAATTTTCTATGTGCTACTGATATGGGAAGGAAGTTATGTTTGTGTTTCAACACCACATTTTGATGTCTTCTGCACAAATCACTCTTCAGAAATTATATTCTGTGGTAATCATATTTCTAAAAGATTAGAATTATCATTTAAAAATCTCTTAAAACAACTAAATTTATGACATCAAACTATAGGGTAACACAGTATTTGTGAAATACATTTATACTTATATATGTCAATCTTATATTAAGATATGTATTTTTAATTGGCAAGGGTGTTAAAGTACAAAAATAAATAATACCACTTAGAATAAAATAATCTGTGAAACTGAAATGGGAATTCAACAAAATTTCGATTTAAGGAATACTATGTAAAATCAAGTTATTCTGCCCAAACCTAGAAATTATCTTTTTCAAATATGTTTAGACACCAAACAATTAAAAGGAAAATCAGCTCCCACATGGTACTAGATTTATCAAAACAAGAGCTACAGGTACAAAATAGTTCTAAAGTATTAACAAATAACATGAAAATGAAAGAAAATAATTCATTACTTAAGTAAAGATAAAGTTCATTGAAACACAAAAATAATTAGGAAGAACATAAAGAAAAGAACCTTTACAAAATAAAACTGATGATTTTAGATGTTTCATTATATGGTTTTAACAATCGACTCTAGCCTAAACACTGCCAGAAGAATTGGTTATTCTGGTATATTAAATATTCAATATTCTATAGAACTTACAGAATTAAAATAAAATGATCTACTCAGATTTGAAAAACAAAAATATTGGTTTCCCAAAAACAGACAGTTAATTTCCATCTCACTGTGTCAATAGTAGCTTTTTATATAAGGGGAAAAATAAATCACTCCAAGAAAACTAGCAATGAACTCATCAAATTCAAATGCAGTTTTCCATTTACGTATTTTTTATATTAAAGCAATAAACATGGTTCATTTATCTTCCCTTGGTTGTCACGTTTTTCTGTGCTGTTGCTATGAACTTCAGCCATTAGCTGTGCTCCAAGGTAAACTACATGAACCATCAACAAAAGTGACACTCCATCTATGGAGTTCATATTTTCGCCAGATTATCTATGCTAGTTGACAAGCTGGTAATGAAAAAAATCACACTAAGCAAATGGTTCCTCTAATAACAATAAATTTTCTATAAAATTATGAAGGGTACAAAACGTTTCCTTGCATCTATTTTGTCATGAATTCTAATTAACGTTGCAAAAAACTGAGAGTGCTGGGTCATCACAAGAAGTGCATCAAGGTTTGATTGATAATATGGTGTAAGCTGGCCAATGCAGCCAAGATTTTCTTCTCTTAAATTAATGGCCATCCAACCTGCCCTAATCATACAGCCCAAATGATATTCCCCTTCTTATTTCAATTTTCTTGAGGCATGGAAAATGGGAAAGATCAGTCATTTATCTTCTAATAGCTGGATAATAGATCTAACACAATAAAACATCTGCACAAACGAAGAAGTGTGGTTTTATGCCCACAATAGTGAAGCTTTTACCAACATTAAACCAATAACTTATAAAATGGTGTCTTACCCTCACAGCTTAGCTATGAACTACCAATATATTCACTAATTAAGAAGAAACTCTGTCATCAAAAAAATATAAACAACTCAGATTTTCAGTAGGCACTGACCTAATTTGTTTTCCTAAGAAACTCTGTTTTCTATTAGAAAGTTAAATGCTACAAAAGGATTTCTTTAAAATTAACCTGAAAGGAAAAAGGAAATAAACACCTTTTGAGGTGTTCTAAATAAAAGAAAGAAGGTTCACTACAAAGCTTAAATTGCTCAACAAGTATGAATTTCTACATTTTAAAGAAAAACAAGAGAAAGAATTATAAATTTTAAAAAGGAATTTATACCTGAACATTAGGAAAGGTTTTCAATAAAGAAGAAAAGTGTTTAGGATATGTTAAATAGAGAAAATATGATGAAAATGATAAATCTAGGAATATACAATGAAGAAATTATATTTAAAAAAACTTATAACAGTTGACTGGGTATGATCAAGGATAAATAAAATGTTCCCTTTCAATTATACTGACAATTGTAAGCTTCTATTATACCTTTTAGAATTTACAGATACCTTCAGACAACAGTTATCTAAGTAATTCTAAAATGTTCTTCTAGTTACATTACCATAACTGTATTCCTAACCCCAAAGTGACTTATTTTGGGGAAAGGACTATTCATATGACAAATACTGGTCTTTCTCCAGTAAAAGGGAAAAAAATTTCTATTATATTGTAATAAGCTTTTTATTTCCACCTTTCCTTAACATGAGAATTATACAACTAATTTTCTTTGAGATCTCAACTTCAAGAAAATCTTCCTTTAGGCTAAAAGAAGGAACAGAAGGTATATCTCATAATTAACAGAGGTTAAAGAAAGAAAAGTTTTTAAACATGTTAACACCTTTCAAATTTATATTTATCAGTAGCAAGAGCAATGTTATCATCATCATCATAATGATCCCAAGAAGCTCCTGCTGACAGCAAATAAATTCCTTTTCAAAATGTGGAAATAAATAAGACCTGGTTCATTTAATTAGGAAATTTTTAAACAAAAATGATTTAGGATTACTGATTTCAAATGTCAATGCTAACATTATTAATTGGGGGGGGGAAGAAATATAGCTGTATCCCTTCAATATATTATACATGACAAGAAAAAGTAATAATAAAGATAAGATCCATAAATATCTATATAGATATCAGAATATTTTTAACCTTTCTACATCAAATTATAACCATACAAAGGAAAAAATTATCAGAAAACATTCACAAAACATAATTAAATACTGTGTAGACAAGTACCTAGGGAAATCTGAATCTCTCAACCCAAACTCAGAAAAAGCAAAAAGATTAAAACTTAAGCTCTAAGCATAATTAAAATACAGAGACTCTCCAAACTTCGATTATATATAAGTAGAAAAATAAGTCCTAAATCCCAGACTGTTATCTTTCATGTATACATCATAAAACCTCACAAAGATCTATGACAGTCTGAAACAACTGAAGGGGCATTAAAGAAAAGAACAAAAAGAACCAAAAGAATGAAAATGAGATAAAGAAGTAAAAAGGTTTAGAGAGAGAATGGTTGAAATGTAAGACAGGCAAAGAAGATCCAACTTAGAGAAAATTGAAATCCCTGAAGAAGAAAAAGTAACAACTGAACAGAATAAATATTTAAAACTTAATCTTAAACAACAACAACAACAGTTTGCCAGAAATAACATAAATTCTAAATCTGTATTTTAAAAAGCCTCACCGGGTACTAGGAAAAAAATTGACCCATATCAACTAACCCTGAGACACCAGGTAAAACTATTATATTTCAAAGATAAAGAGAAAATCCTCACGGTCAGCATCTTACTTAACACAGACACATTACAGGCATTTTCTTTAAACTAAAACAAGGCAAGGATGCCCACCATCTCCACTACTACTGAACACTGTACTAAAGTTATAAACCAATATAATTAGACAAGAAAAATTAGAGTCATAGGTATTGGAAAAGAGGAAGTAAAATTATCTGTTTGCAAATGATATGATTTATTTTCCAGAATAAAACAAATGGAGATTGAAAGATAAAACTAAATCAAACAATAAAAGAATTCAGTAAAGAAGCAGGATATAAAATTACCACACAGAAAATCAATAGCTTTCTTAGAGAACAATATAACAAGTTCAACCATACAATGATAAAGCGATTTCAATTTACAACAGCATTCAAAGAAGTAAGGCTAACAATAAATATAACTCTAAACCAATATTTAACTCAATTAGTAGTCCCCATCTCACTACTCTTCGCAGAGTACATGTTAGCAATTCTGAAACAATACTTTATCTGCATTCTGGGACTGAGTAAATAAGTAAATATATTGTGGATAATGCAAGTCACATTTCTTAATGTTGGAAAAAATGAAGTTACAAATATGAAAAGGTAGGACACTGGAAGGAACATTGTGCTCTTGCTCTGGAATTAGAGAATTCAGTATAAACTACTGCTGTTTCATATGGAGAGAAAAATAGATATAGGTCGTTTTTTAATTTTTAAAAAATAAACGTATCCTATATAACACTTTAGGAATGAAGAGTGCCTTATAAATGATAGACAGTCAAAGCTCCCAAAGGATCTACCTATGAACTCTGAGCATGACACACACCATTTGGGAAGCAAAACACTGAAAATAATAAAAAATACCTAATTACTATCACCAAGAATATTAACAAATTAATTCTCACAATTATTCAACAACTATTAAAGACCTACTATGTACAAGTACAATATTTTTTTCTATTGTATTTTGGAAATAAATGGTCAGAACCCAGGAACAGACATTCTAAATTTACAAAGAAATTGTATTCTTTACATTTCTTTTTGAGTCATTTGTTTCTTATTTATCCTTTTATAGTGTCAGGCACGTGCTGAGGATTTTATATACAACAGCTCTTTCAACACAAACAAAAACTTTATACATGGGAAATTATAAGCCCTAAAAATTTGCCCTAAAACAAAAACTGTTACTAGCGATTGAGACATTTTACAATGACAAAAGGAAGGTAAAACAATTATAAATACAGATGCACCAAATACCAGAGCTCCTAAATATATGAAGTAAACACTGACAGAATTGAAGGGAGAAATAGACAGCTCTATAGCAATAGTAGACTTCAACACTCTGCGTTCAATGAGCCACAAGAAAGAAGATCAACAAAGAAATAGAAGACTTGCACAACACTATAAACCAATTACACCCAAGAGACATCTACTGAACACTCCACTCAAAAAGAGCAGAATATATTGGGTTGGTCAAAAAGTTTGGCTGGGTTTTTCCAAACCATCTTATGGAAAAACCCTAACGAACTTCTTGGCCAACCCAATACACTCCTCTCAAATACACACTGAGCATTCTCCAAGACAGACCATATGCTAAGCCATATAATATTAGCTATGTGAGTCTAGTGGTTACTGTATCAGATAGCTGCTATATACAGATATACGTGCACCTGGGTGATACCATCCTAAGATGAGCTGGAATCCTTTTCCTGAATAGTTCTGAGCCATATATATGGGTGCAGAAGCCTCCAGCAAAGATACCATTACACCAGCTCCTCCAGAGGTCTGCTCAGAGACCCCACGCATCATCACTATTTCTAGACCTCATTATCATGTCACTACACACAAAGAATAGGAGTGGAATAGGAAGGGGGAAGAGACATGTACATTCCCAAAAGATGGGAAATTTACCCAGTAAGATCATTCTACCTAGCCAATAAAACAGTGTTATACATATGAAAAGATTTTAGTATTTAAGAAAAAAACAGCACACTTGTAATACTAAAACACACTCCTCTAAATTTTCATTATCTCTTTAATACTGAATACTTCATTTTAAAATAATTATTTGTTCCCAAGTGATTCAGTCTTTAAAAATCCTAATAAATCATTGCTTAAAATAAAAAGGCTGACCTTAAAAGCAGTCAACAATTTAGCCACAGGTTAAAAAACGAATTTTCTTTCCCCAACTTTCTCTTCTTCAGATTCTGATGAAGAAACATGTAACGAACTAAAAGTCCAAATGCAATCTTTCTCTTTACCTAGATATTTTTATTCTTCAAGGATTTTAATGAGCTCCATTAATATTTATACCATTTCAAAATAAATAAGAATAATTATATCAAATATACAACAGTAAAATGATACTATGTAAATAAAGCACAATTTTACTTGGACATAAAAAGATATTACTTACGGTGCTTTTATCCTTCAGAAGTTTTTCAATTATTTCAATTAACATTTCCTTCTGCTCTGGATCAAGGCTAAACCATAAAAAGAACAAAATTTACATTAAGTTTTTTTTCCTTTAATTCTAACTTTAAAGGAAGCTAATCATTTCAAGGATATTGAAAATTTTTTAAAGTGGGGGAGACTTATGTCTAGACAAAAATAAACAGAAAACAAATTTAAAGTGGAACGGGTTGATTTTTCCCACAGATGTGTCCTAATCTTTCTATCTAAAGTTGCTCATATTAATTAAACCCAGATACCAATACTGTTAAGAAAATATTTAAAGAACAAATCCACTTCTTATGGAAAGCCTTAAGAAAGTAATTGCAAGTAGATAAACCACAAAATCTTTTTTTAACTGGGGGGCAAATAACAGGATAGCAATCATTTTTGAGCATGGCCACATAATTGTCAAAAAAATATATACAGAATTTCCAAATAAGAATTTTGTACCGTTCTAGTTTACTGATAGAGACATGTATAATAAAACCTGCCATCTAAAACCAAGAAATATAAACAAAGGTCCACATACGCACAGAATTGACAGATGCATCTAAATAGCAGCTGTAAGCACTGAAATATTGTTAATAAAATAATTTCTTCCTAGCATAGAATTCAATTGTTCACTTATTGAGAAGCTAAACGATGGGCATACAAAGATAAGTAAGACAGTCTAATAAAGACAGTCCCAAACATAATCATACTGGAGGTATATATAATGGATTATGGGGATAAAGAAGGACACCAATGGAGGCAGGAAGGTTGTGGAGGGTTTCTTTTGGGAAGTGACATCTCAGATGAATCTTAAACAACTTGACTTTAGAGCTGGAAAAAGTAGGAAATATTCTAGGTAGAGACTAAAGGAGGAACAAAAGATGGTAATGAGATAAAAACATTTTATGTAGAGGACTAATAGGCAGTACTGAGCTACGAGACTGTAAATTCAAGACAAAGAGAGGTTAAATGGAGCCCAGTGATGGGCTTTTAAACTATCGTAGTGAGCTTGGATCTTATTTTGTAAGTTGATAACAAGAAAGGATAATGACTAAGAAGTGTGAGATAACTTTGTCTGACAGTTAACCTAAGAAAATGATTTTTTACTTTTCACAAACATTATATAAGTTTTCTACTGACCATTATAATTATCTGAACATTCAAACCTTTTAATTCTTTCAAATGCCAACAAGTGTCTCCCTTCTCCAGTCTTTCCTAACTAATCCCATTTCATTACATCTTTACTTTATGAAACCCTATATGATAATCTCTGAGCCCTATCCTATCAAAGGCATTGTTAGTGTGCCTTTGTATGTACATATATATCATATAGCAATATCTTATTCAATTATAGATTGCCTTTAATTATTTGGCATACGTTTGATTTTTTTCCCTCAATAGGGATGTGATACCACATTCTCTATCGTTTTCATACATCTTACGCATGTAACACAACACTAGAAACACAAAATGATCTTGATAAAAGTTTGTGGAATAAATGGTAACAGAAAATAATACCAAATGATTACAGATAATAATTATTTTATTTAGGCAATGTGTTTTCCACAGAGATCAAGGTATCGTACGATAATTTAATAAATATATAAATATGGTACGGTGCTATAGTTAAAAATCAGTATTAAAATAATATTTAATAAAATAGCTCTGGAAAAGAATCAGGCAAGGAAGGGAACAGCAGGATCAAAGATGGAAGAAGGGGTAACAAAGTGAATTGAGACAATAACACACTTAAGATTCTACCCTGCAATAAATAGGAAAAAAAAATCTTAATTTTCTAATAACATATGTGTATGTGTAATGAGAGATGGACTATATAAATGATAATTCAACTTCTGATTATTTTTAAGTTATAAAATCCATAAATTATCACAGGCCCTAACAGGCTCACAAATAAAAACCTGCCTCGGGTCTCTGTAACCAAAATAAAATTAAAGATGTCTAAAGAATGTTTGTGGGCAGGGGAAACACAGTCACTGAGTTTACTTAGTTTAAGGACAGACTAGTTATAAGCGCTAATAAAATAAGCCTCCAGGGGCTTTAACATTCCACACAACATTAGGGATCTTTGGTATTATTTACAAAGTACCAACCTGTACAATTTTTGTATTGCATGGGCTGCATTCTTCCTAACGTATGGTGATAAGTCAGCAGAAGCTTCCTTAATAGCAAGCATCATAATAGGTACAATAATTGGCACTCTAATACTTGATAGAACTCTCAAAGCACTTGCACGAATTAGTTGATTTGGGTCCTAAAGACAGTACAAAAATATTCATCAAAATTTCAAGTTTTCAATATTTTAAATACATCTTTATGATACAGTTAACAGGTGCTTATAGGATGTAATACAACAATAGCAAAAAAAAAAAACAAAGAAAACCAGGCTACTTAATTTAAATACCCAGTATATGGAAATGGCTAAGGAAAAAGAGAATTAAATAAATGTTTATTTCTCTGAATAATGTTTTAACAAGAAAAGTAATGGTTATAATTCTACTTGATCACATATTACTAAACATGCTGGGGTTTTAGAGTTTCATAATAACAAAATGCTGCACGTCATAAATTTTATCTTTAAAAAAAGTCATGTCCCCTCTTTGTACACCTTCAACAACTAGTTGGTGTAATGATGAAGAGCTCTTTGAGGCACAATAATGATTATATTGAACATAAAGGAACATACAAGGCAAAGTCCAGTTGATTATAATAATAAATTATTTTCTAAGGGCATTGAATAGGGACCGTGAGAGGCCTTTTAACTCTTTCAAAACATGACTGTACCATTTAGTGGATTATTGCTCCACTTCTTTAAATGACACACCTTCAACTGTGCAGAAACGTTGCAGCTATTTGCCTACTCACTCTATTATTTACCTTCAGAGCTCGCTGAAAAGTGCTTATGGACAAGAGTGCCAGATCCTGCTGTTCTTCAGCATATCGGACCAGGTAAACATATACTAACTTCTTGATCTGTGAATAAGAAAAAATAATTTAATCCTAGCCAGAGTGAAAATTAAAAATTTTCTATACTAAAATCCACACTCAACTTTCCTGAACTAAATAACTGAACCTGCTCATAGCCTAGATGGTAAAATAAAGATAATGTATTGTAGGATAATGAATAGAAACAGAAAAAGCTTGTGAAGTAAGCATTTTAATAATCCAATCCACAACAGCAATATCCTATCAAGTTGTCCTTCCTCTTGATGGGAAAAAAAGTTCTTGAGCAAAACTCATACAAGAATATTAAAATATTAACTGATTTGGAACAGTATTTTCAAAATGAGGGATACAAATAATATAAAGACCTTGGGCTCTGTCCACTAACTATATGGTATGGGAGCTTATGTTTCCTCATCTGTCAAAAGGTGCTGAGGCCCAACTCTGATTCTATGGTAATAGTCACATTCCAATATACATTACCTGATATTTTCAGCTCAGTAAGAATAATGTGTGACAATATCAATTTAATGTAATAAAAATTCCAAAAGGACGGAAGTGTGTTCTGAAAACTGTTTTCAAAGTCAATTTAATCACTAAATTTATAACAAAATTATGATGAGCAGAAAAATTAAATGAAAATTGGAATTTGAGTTGAAATTCTTCGACTGCTTCCTTCAGACACTGCTTGTAGCTTGTATCTCCCTTCTCAAATATCTTCAGATACCATTGCTTGATTAATTTTCTGATATATCCCCATAGTACATATCTAAAAGTAATGGAATGTTCAAAGAGCATGGGAAATGAGGGGAAGTAGCTGGAAATAGGTGGAATCAATGCTGAAAAGGAAAACAGTGCTATACTGTGCCATACTTTATATCACAGTAACCAATCTGGACTTCTTTAAAGACAACTGTCATGGCCTTCTCTCCCTTACAGTCCAATTTCCCTTGACACAGCAGTGTTTTGAGTTCCTTCACCATCCTGTCTGTTCCCTTCTGAACTCACTCAATTTGTCTATATTTTTTTCAGTACAGCATTCCAAACTACAAATGAAGTCTAAGCAACACAAACTAGTTAAGATTTTGGGGAAAAAAAAAAAAAAAAAAAAAGCGAGGGCTTCCCTGGTGGCGCAGTGGTTGAGAGTCTGCCTGCCGATGCAGGGGACACGGGTTTGTGCCCCGGTCCGGGAGGATCCCACATGCCGCGGAGTGGCTGGGCCCGTGAGCCATGGCCGCTGGGCCTGCACATCCGGAGCCGCAGCGGGAGAGGCCACAACAGTGAGAGGCCCGCGTACCGCAAAAAAACAAACAAACAAACAAAAAACCCATATACTTTTTCCAAATGCGCTACTGACTAAATCAATCCATACTCGAGTAATTGTCCTAGTAATTGTCCTTCTTTTAAAAGGAGGGCAATATCTTACTTACCTATAGACATTTTCAACAACTTAAATTCAACACGTCACGGCACCCTCCTCAGATAATTTTAGATCTTAATCTTTAATCCAACCTATTTTGCTGTTCTTCACAATTTCATGGACACAAGTGAAAACTTAATGAACATACTTTCTGTGTCTTTATCATTGATAAAATGCTAAACACACCATTTTAACATGAAAGCCATCGATTCGTCTGTACTATATTGACAGGGTTATAGGTGAAACTAACAAAAAACATATTTCCAATTACTCTTCAGTGCTGAATAGATCCACAAAATCTTAAAAACGAAACCTAAAATCCTTAACTCAGTATTCAATACAGCCCATAATCTTCCTTTAAAGTCAAACAAGGAAGAGTCCCCAAATATAACTTGACTTTTTGTCTCAATCTCCACTCAGTTTATCAATCCTACTTTCTCCCAAGTTCTACTAATCAAAATCTTCCACAAAAGCAAAAATGAAACAATAAAATTTCCACTAAGAGAGGAACAGTACAACAAATTACAGTACATCCATATAATGCTGTACTATGTGGTCACTATATATAATTAAGTAAATCTGTACTTGACATTGAAAATATGTCCTTGTAAAAAATTTTAAGGGTGCAAAACAGTATGCACTGTATGATCGCACTTCTGTGTTAATAAAAAATAGATACACATATATTGTATTTTATCACTCTAAGATAAACCACCAATTGTAAGATGTACCATAATTTTACAGACCTCAAAGAGAGGAAGAAAAAACCCTGCCAATTGTAAGCCACCCTCAATTGTTAAGATAAGTTCCAACTGCATAAACTTCAAAATAGAAAACAGATGTCTTAGAATGGACATTATATGGTAATAGTAGCAAATATTTATACACTTAACTATGTGTCAGGCACTGTTCTACATGTTATATTTAGATTAATTCATTTTATATTCACAACTCAATGAACAGGTATTACCTTTCCTGTTTTACAGGTGAAGAAACCGAAGCACAGAGAAGTTAAGTGACTTGACCAATACAGAAATCTATTAAATGAAGAACCAGGATTCAAACCAGGTAAGCACAAAAGTTGAAAAAATTTATATAGTAAAATGTTAACAGTGACTAGCTCTGGGTGACGGCATTAACCAGTGACCCTCACTCTTTACATCTTTCTATATTATTTAATTTTTTTACAATGAATATTAATTTTATATTCAGATAAAACAATAAAGACATTTTCATTTTAGGGGTGAATCTCATCTTTCTAGACATCCTCCAACACAGAATAATAGTACTTTCTCTGATTATAAAAGTATTTTAAAATGTTCATTATAAACAATCTGAAACTGAAAATATTTTTAAGTTCCCACATTCCTATGATGGCTTTTTCTATAGCATTGGTAACATGTAGCCACCAGAACTATTTTAAACCTGTTCAACAGACAAAAACTCAGCTAAATCAACAAGTTTTTGCAAGTCAACCAACCTGTGACAGCCCCTTGCTTCTGAACGTTAGCCAATCAGGAACAAATTCACTCTAAAAAAACACACCTCTTAGTGCCAATCAATGAAAAGCAGTCTCACCCAAGTGACCACTCATCTACAGATGATATCAACCCACTTAGGCTCCTTAAAGTCCATGAAATTTTCAAATGATCATGGAATCAAGTGATCTCACACAAGAATACAAAAAATGGGTTCCAATATTACGTGGTACTAGTATACAAGATGGCAACCAAATGATCCAAAATATACCCAATGTTTTAGATTATATTTAAATGGAAATATAAATTTTTAAAATTCTTAAATCTCAGTTTAGAAGCACTTATCTAATTGTTTGAGTTATAAATGATTTTCTCCCCAACCAGATTTTAAAGTTCCTAAGTTAAGGATATCTGTATATGCATAGATGGGATTCACTTTGTTATAAAGCAGAAACTAACACACCATTGTAAAGCAATTATACTCCAACAAAGATGTTTAAAAAAAAAGTTCCTAAGTTACAACAGTGCCAAAAAGCAACCAACACTTGCTGGTTGACTGATTTATACCAATTTAAATATATCAAATCAACACACAAGATGTATTTTAAATAAGATATTTCTCAAATTCACCTTGGAATGAACATGAGGTTATTTAGTACCGGAACAATTCCTTATTAATCTGTATACTCCCACAACCTATCACATAGCCTGGCAATATAGTAAAAGCCCAATAATTATCAGCTGAATGCAACATCACAGCCCAATGAGAGACTGGAAAAAAAAAAAGACATTTCCCATTAGATTGCTATACCTAGGATCTAACTTACCACCAATAGATATAATTCATGAAGTAGATGTCTAAAAGGACATCAACATACTGTGAGAAAACAATAGGTATTAAGAAGACTGCCTCAAAAGTCTTTAACTTGTGGGGTTTTTTTAGAAAATTAATCATTTAAAATATTATTTCTCTTTACCAACTATATTCGGATCTCAGTCTACAGTTCTCAGGAAACTTTTGAAACAAGAATGGGTTAGGATCCACCCACCCCCTCATCTTCTTGGGATGTATTTTCTCAGCAACACCTTTATTTACTTAACTGTACAGCCAACTTGTAAAGCTGAATTATGAACTCCAGAATATATCCAGGAGTTTATACTGGGAACACTGAAACGTTCAAACCACAGCTGAGCTACCAGGCACTGCTATAATTACTCACTATTGGAGAAGGATTATTGTGACTGTTATAGCAAAAAGCATAACGTTATTAAATCACAGAAGGTTGCAAAACACTAAATTTGTTCTAGTTCTAAGAATCAATCAAAATTGACCACAAGAGGCCTATGCACTGACTGGCTGCAGGTGTGCAGAGAAAGCCTACTTTCCCTGAAACCATTCTGTGATCAGAAATGGGAGTACTTAAAGCTCCGTGACTACACCATTCTCTTATCAGTTACTTTCACTCAGTGTTACAATATTCCTTGCTGTAAAGCTAATCATAGCAGAGCCCCAGTAGGCTGGAAGAACACAGGCAGATCTGTTTAATTAGTTTATCAATACTAGTACATCAAACTTCATGAGTTATTGACTAAACCTTTGATTATTTTAGTACTGTGGCTTACTAGGTCACTTTTGGTATCATTTGACATCGAATGGCAGATGACGTACAGCTCAACTGTGTGTCTAAGGCAGTATGTACCGGTAAAAATGAAATTTTGTACTTGATAACAATGAAACATCAATCAATTCTGAACACAAATTTTAAGAAGCTTATGTCAGTTTTCCCACAACATTAGAGGATTAAGCATGTTTCCAAGAACTAACAAGGTATTTCAAGAACAAAAAAAATCCAAAACAAATAGATCAATAGAGTAGTTCCCCTCTATCTGTGGGGGATACATTCTAAGACAACCAGTAGATGCCTGAAACTATGGACGCTACCAAGTTCTATATACACTATGTTTTTTCCTATACACAGATACCTATGATAAAGTTTAATTTATAAATTAGGCACAGTACGAGGCTAACAACGATAGCTAGTAATAAAATAGAACAGTTGTAAGAATATACTTTAATAACAGTTATGTGAATGTGTTCTCTCTCTTTCTCTCTCTCTCATATTGGACTGCACTTACCCTTCTTTCTGTGGTGATATGAGATGATGAAATGTCTGTGTGATAAGATGAAGTAAGGTGAATGAAGTAGGCATTGTGATGCAGGGCTAGGCTACTACTGACCCTCTGATGGTACATCAGAAGGAGGATCATCTGCTCTAGGTGATCCTGGATCACTGAGCATGACAGTGTCAATGGTTAGATGTCAGGAGCAGATGATGTCAATGGTTGGGGATCCCAGACAGAACAGCACAAAATTTCATCACACTACTCGTAATAGTGTGCAATTTAAACTTATGAATTGTTTATCTCCAGGATTTTCCATTTAATATTTTTGGACTCCTAACCACAGGTAACTGAAACTGTGGAAAGTGAAACCACAAGGAAGGGGAGACTACTGTAATTATGTTTATAGTGACATTTTTGTTACAGAACATTAGATAGCATACCAGAATCTGATTGTAAAGGATAAAGATGAATAGAAAAGTTCTACTGTTGGTAACTATCTGAACATTACAAACAGCCCTGAATAAATAATAAACAGTACAGAATTTTCTGTTTACAACAAGAAGACTGGAATTCCAGAGTGAACTACTTACAGCATAACTTATTACCAATATCTCAGGACTTGGTCATTTCTACCCACATCTAAAACATAAAAAATTTATACCCAAATGGGCAGAAGACCTAAATAGACATTTCTCTAAAGAAGACATACAGATGGTCAACAGGCATATGAAGAGGTGCTCAACATCACTAAATATTAGAGAAATGCAAATCAAAACTAGAATGAGGTACCACCGCACTCCAGTCAGAATAACCATCATTAAAATAATCTACAGGGACTTCCTGGTGGAGCAGTGGTTAAGAATCTGCCAGCCAATGCAGGGAACACAGGTTCGATCCCTGGTCTGGGAAGATCCCACATGCCGTGGAGTAATTAAGCCTGTGTGCCACAACTACTGAGCCTGTGCTCTAGCCCGCGAGCCACAACTACTGAAGCCCACGTGCCTAGAGCCCGTGCTCCACAACAAGAGAAGCCACCGCAATGAGAAGTCTGCACATGGCAAGGAAGAGAAGGCCCCGATCGATGCAACTAGAGAAAGCCCATGTGCAGCAACGAAGACCCAACACAGCCATAAATAAATAGATGGATAGATAGATAAAATTGATTCTTAAAAAAAAAAAATCTACAAATAACAAATGCAGAAGAGGGTGTGAAGAAAGGGGAACCCTCCTACACTGTTGGTGGGAATGTAAAGTGGTACAGCCACTCTAGAAAAAAGTATGGAGGTTCCTCAAAAAACTAAGAGTTGCCATAGGATCCAGCAATCCCACTCCTGGGCATATACCCAGACAAAACTATAATTTGAAAAGATACATGCATCCCTATGTTCATAGCAGCACTGTTCACAATAGCCAAGACATGGAAACAACCTAAATGTCCATCGACAGACGAATGAATAAACAAGATGTTGTAGGTATATACAATGGAATACTACTCAGCCATAAAAAAGAATTAGATAATACCATTTGCAGCAACATGAATGGATCTAGAGATTATGATACTAAATGAAGTAAATCATAAAGAGAAAGACAAATACCATATGATGTCACTTACATGTGGAATCCAAAATGTGACACAAATGAACTTATCAATGAAACAGAAAGAGACTCACAGACATAAAGAACAGACCTGTGGTTGCCAAATGGGAGAGGAGAGGGGAAGGGATGGATTGGGAGTTTGGGATTAGCAGATACAAACTGTTATACAGTATGGATAAACAACAAGGTCCTGCTGTACAGCACAGGGAACTATATTCAATATCCTGTGATAAACCACAATGGGAAAGAATATGAAATATATATATATACATATATATATATACATATATATACATATGAAAAATATATATACATATGTATAACTGAATCATGTTGCTGTACAGCAGAAATTAACACATTGTAAATCAGTTATACTTCAATAAAATAAAAAATTATAACAATGCCAGATACCTCCAAAGGATAGTTAATACCAGATGATGATAAGAGGTCAAAGACACTAAAGAAGAAAGAGGAGGAAGGAATCAAACAGGAAGGATGGCTCTAAAAGGGGAATGACCTAAAATGATTTCTGAAGCCAGGCTACCTGGCTTTGGATTCTGACTGCCACATAGTAGCTGTGTGACCTTGGTCAGATAATCTAACCTCACTGCTACCTTATCCTCAAATGGAAAATATGGAAAATGAAAGAACCAACTTCACAGGGTTATTTGTGAGGATAAAATGAGTTGATATAAGTAAGGCGTTAACAACCTAGCACAGACGGCATTTTTTAAGTGTTAGCAATCATTGTTGCTACTGAGAGACTGTATTCCCAGTAACGCTAAGACAAGCTTTACCTACAGCTCACAAATTTTCTAAGTGAAATCTTGATTTTTCTTTCTCAGCTACTTGAACTTTCTTATACCAGAAGCCATAAAACTAAGGTGCATATCAAATTAGAAGCTCATATATCATGGCCATAACAAGTCAAAGACAGTTTAACTGAACTATCAATTTAGAATTATATTTTTTAATAAACTTTTTATTTTATTTATTTTTTAACATCTTTATTGGAGTATAATTGCTTTACAATGGTGTGCTAGTTTCTGCTTTATAACAAAGTGAATCAGATATACATATACATATATCCCCATATCTCCTCCCTCTTGTGTCTCCCTCCCACCCTCCCTATCCCACCCCTCTAGGTGGCCACAAAGCACTGAGCTGATCTCCCTGTGCTACGCAGCTGCTTCCCACTAGCTAGCTATTTTACATTTGGTAGTGTACATATGTCCATGCCACTCTCTCACTTCGCCCCAGCTTACCCTTCCCCCTCCCAGCGTCCTCAAGTCCACTCTCTATGTCTGCGTCTTTATTCCTGTCCTGCCCCTAGGTTCTTCAGAACCATTTTTTTTTTTAAGATTCCATACATATGTGTTAGCATACGGTATTTGTTTTTCTCTTTCTGACTTACTTCACTCTGTATGACAAGTCTCTAGGTCCATCCACCTCACTACAAATAACTCAATTATATTTACATGGTAACAAGCACATAAATAGTGCTTAATAAGTATCTACTAAATTAATCATAAGTAAACTTTGCAAATACTATAAGATTACATGTGCAGTCTAGACTTCTCCCATTAATTAGAATCTTAGAAAGGATGGTTTATCAAGTTATTTAAATCCAATATTAATTAATTTATCTTAGTTCCTAAGTTGACAATAAGTGTACAAGTGTTTTGATTTTAATTTACCCAAGTTAGTCAAATTCACTTTATTATGCCTATTCATTTTGGCAGCAAAATTCACCTATTTGAAATATGTAATGTACTTACTATCTAACAAAAAAATGAAGTGTACTTTAAAATGTATCTAAAAAGTAGTTTTAAAGTACATATCTTTAAAATTCTATAATATAAATTATTCTAATAAAAAAGTTATGATAGGAAAATAATTCATTTTGTATATAGAAATGTGTACTCTAGAAACTGTATAACATATACTTCAGTGTACTTTTCCAGATTTTGAACATGCAAATGCAAGATTATTCAAACTACTCATTTTCCTTATATGAGACACAATAACACCCAATCTACTTCACAGTGTAAAAATAATAGCTTAGAGTCTACATCATATCAACCTTGTGTTTGTATAATACAAATGCAGTGTGACCTGGCTGATCTTATTGCTCCACTTAAAAAATTCTACCATCATTCTCAGGTCATGATTATTTTATACACTCTGTTTTTTGGTTTGTTTGTTTTGTTCTGTTTTGTTTTTGCGGTACACGGTCCTCTCACTGTTGTTGCCTCTCCCGTTGCGGAGCACAGGCTCCGGAGGCGTAGGCTCAGCGGCCATGGCTCACGGGCCCAGCAGCTCCGCGGCATGTGGGATCTTCCCGGACCGGGGCACAAACCCGTGTCCCCTGCATCAGCAGGCGGACTCTCAACCACTGCGCCACCAGGGAAGCCCTATACACTGTTTGTCTTGTACCGATGCAATCTTTTCATTAGAAAATGCCTTGTTTTTCAAACTATAAATACCTAAGTACTGACTATAAAACTGCTAATGACATGTGGCTCACTCGGTATATTCTGGCTATAAAGCATTACAAGACACCGTTACAGAACTCTGATGTAAGGACGGAAAAGAAGAAGAGAATTTTCAAGTTATGTCACCAGTTACAAACTGAAAATTCTGCATGGAAAGTAGGGAAAACTGAGACTAATGTTTTCATTTGACTGGTAACATTCCGTATATTTTAAGGTTTTAAAAATATTTACAGATTATGATATAAAGCTATAATATACAAATAATAACTGAGAGATCTGATTTACCCTTCCTACCTTAATGAAACAGAAAATCAGGGGCAAAAAATGAAACAGAAGTTTTCGTATGTTGGACAACAGGCAGCACATTACTGTGAACCCTGAGAGAGGGAAAGAAATCAATGTGGGCCCTTCAACTGACGGTAAGTCTACCAGGAAAGGGAGGCAACTCGAACAGAATCCAGAAGACTCACTGTGCTGAGGAGACAGTGATCAAAGTTCACAGAGGCCAAGGTTGCTAGAATTTGCAGAGCAGAATAACAAAGAGGAGGGCACTTCAGAGGGAGAGAGAGAGAATGCATTCTGGGGAGAAGTACCATCTACCGTGGGCTAAGCACTGTCATGCACATGAGTAAGATGAAACTACCTGAGGCCAGACCAAAAAACACTGGAAAGAAGTAGGCAGAACAGGTCTCAAAGATCACAGAAAGCTGGGAAAAGTTCATATTCCCACCAGCCAGGGAGAAAGTATCTCATAAATACATGTATCATTGAGCAGAATCCTAAGAAGGGCATTGCTTTAATAATGGGATTACATTAGTCTAGATTAAAGGTGTTTCCATATCCCCTACTAAAGATTAAAAGTATGCTTTGAAAGAATCAAATGATTCCATATAACTTAATTGTGCATCACAAGAAAACCCAACACAATTTAAACAAAAATCAGGACAATATGAATCATAATTACTCTTCAAGTAATCTCTACCCACATCTATCAAACTCCTGAACCATGCAAGATCAGAATAGACTCAAAGCAGCTCAGCAAAAGACAAAAAATATGAGACTGAAGTTGCTGCCTAAGCAACAGAATTTGCAATTTGAACCCTGTCAAAATAACTGCTTTCTAAAACAAAAACACCACCTATGGAGTAAATATAAAAGAATACAGAATCAACATAATTTAATATTCATAATGTCAAAAGATACAACTCAAATTACCCAATATATGAAAAACTAAAAAAATGGAACATATGCACACAAGAAAAGGAAATTAACTAAACGAAAGCCTGAGAAAAACATACTGGAACTAGCAGGCGAAGATTTTAGAGCTACCATTACACTTAAGTAAAAGAAAATGTGCTTTCCATTAATAAAGAATAGAGGAAATCTCAGCAAAGAAACAGAAAGGATAAAAAAAGGACAAACTGAAATTCTAAAATGAAAAAATACAATTTCTAAAATAAAAATGAATGTACTTAATCAAATGGAGAGGTCAGAAGAACGAGTAAGCAAACTTGAAAACAGGTGAGTAAAAATTACCTAATGTAAACAACACACACAAAAAAAGATCTAAAAAAACCAACAAAGTTTCATACATTGTCAGGCAAAAATAAAACAATATAATATATATGTAATTTCAATACCAGAAGGAGAAAAGAGAAGGGGGCAAATATTATCTGAAGAAATAATGGCCCAGGGCTTCCCTCGTGGCACAGTGGTTAAGACTCCACCTGCCAATGCAAGGGACATGGGTTCGAGCCCTGGTCTGGGACGATACCACATGCTGTGGAGCAACTAAGCCTGTGTGCCACAACTACTGAGCTTGTTCTCTAGAGTCTGCGAGCCACAACTACTGAGCCCGAGTGCCACAACTACTGAAGCCTGTGTGCCTGGAGCCCATGCTCAACAAGAGAAGCCACCCAATGAGAAGCCCGCACACCACATCGAAGAGTAGCCCCTGCTCGCCCCAACTAGAGAAAAGCCTGTGTGCAGCAACAAAGACCCAATGCAGCCAAAAATAAAAATAAAAAGTTTTATAGAAAGAAAAAAAAAGAAAAGAAATAATGGCCCCAAATTTCCTACTTTTGATCAAAGACAGTAATTTATAGAACTAAGATGCTCAACACACACAAAACCAAATGAACAGGAATAAGATCACACCAAGGTACACCAAAGTCAAACTACCAAAAGCCAAAGATGGAGTAAAACATGAAAGTGTCAAGAGAAAAATTACAAATTACATAGGAAGATGAATGATCCAGTTAACAGGGACTTTACATAAGAAATTATGGAGGGCAGAAGAGTCTTCAAAGCATCTTTAAAATGCTGAAACAAAAAGAAACTATTAATCCAGAAGTCTATGACCAATGAAATAATTCTTTAGGAATGAAGGTAAAATGCAAACATTTTCAGATAAAAGTAAGAGAATTCATCACTAGCAGACCTCCATTACAGAAAAAGCCAACAGAAGGTCTTAAGGCAGGAGGATCATGATACTGATAGAAATTTGGATCCTTAGAAGTCAAAGAGAACACTGGACAGGATAAATATCTTAATAAATGATACTCTTTTCTGTTTTTTCTTTTAATTTCTTTATGTCATAAGTATTGATATTTAAAGGAAAAATTGTACTGTTTTATGATGCTTGCTTATTTTTTATTTATTTATTTGTTTGTTTATTTATGGCTGTGTTGGGTCTTCTCTGCTGCAGGTGAGCTTTCTCTAGTTGTGGTGCACAGGCTTCTCATTGTGGTGGCTTTTCTCGTTGCGGAGCATGGGCTCTAGGCGCACGGGCTTCAGTAGTTGTGGCATGCGGGCTCAGTAGCTGTGGCTCGCGGGCTCTAGAGCGCAGGCTCAGTAGCTGTGAGCTTGGCTCGCATGGGCTTAGTTGCTCCACGGCATGTGGGATCTTCATGGACCAGGGCTTGAACTCGTGTCCCCTGCATTGGCAGGTGGATTCTTAACCACTGTGCCACCAGGGAAGTCCCTTGTGATGCTTTTAACTTATATAAATGCAATAAATTAATAACTAAAACATAAAAGGAGAGATATGGATGTATACAGTTGCAAGATTTCTATATTTTATGTGAAGAAGTGCAGCATTAACTATAATCCAACTGTGAAAAGTTAAGAATGGATACAGCCAACACTTTAAAAAAATGCAAAGAAGTACAGGTTAAAAATAAAAACAGGAAACATTTAAGTGTGATTTCCTCTATAAAAAGGAGGAAAAGAAGAAGAGAGGAACAAAAATAAAGGTGACAAATTTTAAAAAAGAAATCATGTAATACTACACTCAAATCCAACCACATCAATAAATACAGCAAGTGTTAACAGAATAAACACTCCAATTAAAAGGCAGAGGCTGACAGAATGGGTGGGAAAAACATGGAACTAGATGCTGTCAATAAGAGACACAAATAGATATGAAGACACGGGCTAGGAACAAATGAATGAAAACAGGATATACCATACAAAGAGATGAGAAGGCTGGAATGACAATATTAATAACAAGAAATCAAATGGACTTTAAGACAAACAAGTATTACCAGAGAAAAAGAAGGGTTTATTTTAGGATAAAGGGGCAATTCATCAGGAACACCTGAAAAGAGCTATGCCTAATAGGAGTGCTTCAAAATATAAGCAAAAAATGACTAAATTAAAGGGAAAAATGAACAATTCCAGGATCATGATTGGGAGATTTGAGATCCCTCTCTCAGCAACTGGTAGAACATCTAGACAAGAGGTCAGTAAAAACATTTTAAAAATCTAAACAACACATTTGCTTAAATAATATTTATAGAACATTACAACCCAAAGTGGAATACACATTCTTTTCCACTGCACGTGATATGCATACCAAAACAAACTAGATGATTAGCTATAAACAAGTCTTCATAAAATTTTAAGAGAATGATGTTTCCTGACTAAAAAGGAATTATATTACAAAGCAATAACAATATAAGATAATGAGATAACCCTCCCCCAATATCTGGAAATTAAACAACATACTTCTAAATACACCATAAGTCAAAAAAGAAATCATAAAATAAGAAAATATTTTTAGGGGGATGGATGGAGCAGGAGTTTGGGGTTAGCAGATGTAAACTTTTATATATAATGAATAAACAACAAGGTTCTACTGTATAGCACAGAGAACTATATTCATTGTCCTATGATAAACCATATGGAAAATAATATTTTAAAAAAAGAATGTATATTTATGTGTGTGTGTATATAATTGAACCACTTTGCTGTACAGCAGTAATGAACACAACACTGTAAACCAACTATACTTCAATTAAAAAAAGAATTTAAAAAAGCACATAGAGGACTTCCCTGGTGGTGTGGTGCAGTGGTTATGCACCACAGGTTATTGGCGCCTGCCAATGCAATGGACAGGGGTTTGAGCCCTGGTTCTGGAAGATCCCACATGCCGCAGAGCAACTAAGCCCACGCACCACAACTACTGAGCCTGAGCTCTACAGCCCACGTGCCACAACTACTGAAGCCCGCGTGCCGAAAGCCTGTGCTTCACAACGAGAGAAGCCACCACAGTGAGAAGCCCACACACTGCAATGAAAAGTAGCCCCTGCTCTCTGCAGCTAAAGAAAGCCCGTGCACAGCAACAAAGACCCAATGAAGCCAAAAATAAATAAATAAAAATTCTTAAAAAGTACGTAGAGAATTGTAAAGTGCTATTAAAAATCATAGAAATGAAAAAAAAGAAAATATTTTTAACTGAATGACAATGAAAACAAATCAAGTAAAAATTCAGGAAAGTAACTAAAGCAGTGCTTAAAGGAAAAGACACAGTATTAAAGCCTTATATTCACAGAAAGATTTGATCTGAGTTCCCAACTCAAGATGATAGAAAACAACAACAAAAACCCAAATGAAGTAGAAGGATGAAATAAAAAGATAAATACAAAAGTCAATAATCATACCAAAAAGAAATCAATGACACAGGAAACAGAAAATTGATAAAACCAAAAGCTGGGTTTTTTTAAGTCAATAAAGTTGATAATCCTCTAGATAAACTGATGAAGAAAAAGAGAGAAAAGACAAAATTACCAATATCAGGAATGAAAGAGGAAACATCACTACAGAAGCTACAGACATTAAAAGGATACTAAGGAACTATAATTAACAACTTTATGCCAATAAACAACCTAGATGAAACAGATTCATTTCTTAAAAGAAAAATTACTAACACAATCCAATAACAAATAGAGAATCTAAATAGCGCTGTGTTAGGGATCCACCAAGACTACCTTCAGGCTTAATGACTGCCTAGAAGGACTCACAGGACCCAGAAAGTTGTTACACTCATGGTTATGGTTCACTACAGTGAAAGGATATACAGCAAAATCAGCAAAAGGAAAAGGCACATGGGGTGAAGTCCAGAGGACACAAGGCACAAGCTTCTAAGAGTCCACCCACAAGCAGAGTCACATAAAAATACTTCCTTCAGCAACAACGTGTGACAACACGTACAAAGTGGTGCCAACCAGGGAATCTTGCTTAAGACAGACGGTCCAGGGTTTTTATTAGGGATCAATCATGCAGGCACTGTATGCCTACATATATTGTCATCAGTAAGTAAGAGATCAGTAACTGAAGCTCCAGACCATGATGAGGAAAGCAGGTGTTTACCACAAACACTTTTAGTATATATTATTTGGATAAACTGACACAGCATGGCTCACTCTTATCTGACAGAACACTCAAAGAGATCAGTTCACCAGAGCCAACCAATAAACAATCATGAAAACAGACCTGGAGGGCTTCCCTGGTGGCACAGTGGTTAAGAATCCACCTGTCAATGCAGGGGACACGGGTTCAATCCCTGGTCCGGGAAGATCCCACATGCTGCGGAGCAACTAAGCCCGTGCACCACAACTACTGAGCCTGCGCTCAGAGCCCACAAGCCACAGCTACTGAGCCCACGTGCCACAACTACTGAAGCCCATGTGCCTAGAGCTCGTGCTCCGCAACAAGAGAAGCCACCGCAATGAGAAGCCCGCACACCGCAACAAAGAGTAGCCCCCACTCGCCACAACTAGAGAAAACCCATGCATAGCAATAAAGATCCAACGCAGACAAAAATAAATAAATAAATAAAAAGAAAAATAAAAAAAGAAAACAGACCTGGAAATGTTCAGGGTTTGCACAACCCAAGCCTGCTGAGTTTAGTTTCCACACAGGCCTATACCAATAAACAACTTGAATTCATAATTTAAAACTTTCGCATAAAAGAAATTCCAAGCCCAGATGACATCATAGTAACAATGAAATAATACCAATTATTTGGTATTATTAGATAGAATGAAACAATACCAATTCTACACATTTTCTTTCAGAGAAAAAAGGAGAAACACTCTCCCACTCATTTTTTTTTAAATAAATTTATTTATTTTATTTATTTATTGTTTTGGCTATGTTGGGTCTTCGTTGCTGCGCGTGAGCTTTCTCTAGTTGCAGTGAGAGGGGGTTACCCTTCGTTGCAGTGTGCAGGCTTCTCTCATTGTGGTGGCTTCTCTCATTGCAGAGCACGGGCTCGAGGCGTGTGGGCTCAGTAGTTGTGACCCACGGGCTTAGTTGCTCCTCAGCATGTGGGATCTTCCCAGACCAGGGCTCGAACCCGTGTCCCCTGCATTGGCAGGTGGATTCTCAAACACTGCGCCACCAGGGAAGCCCATCTCCCACTCATTTTTAAAATCCAGTATTAACTGGTTACCCTGATATCAAAACCAAAGTCATCATGAGACAAAAAAAAAAAAATCCCTCAATAAGATATAGATGCAAAACTCCTAACAAAAGTTAGCAAATCGATTCTAACAATACACTAAAAGATTAATACACCATAGCCATTAGGGATTTATCCCAGGAACAGAAAGGTTTAATATTTAAAAATTAGTCCCAGTCATTTATCATATGAAGAGAATAGAGAAAAATCCTATGATAATTTCAGTACTTACAGAAAAAAGATTTGACAAAATTCAACATTCATTCATATTAAAAACTCTCAGCAAACAAGGGATAAAAAGAACTTCCTCAATATGCTTAAAGGCATCTGCAAAAAACCTATAGCTTGTATCATATTCTATGGTAAATGGCTCAATGCTTTCTACATCAGGAACAAGGCAATGAAAACCACTATCATTGCTTTTATTCAACACTGTAATACAGATTGTACTCAGTGTAATATGACAAGAAAAAGGCATATAGGATACAAAAGAAGTAAAATTATGTTCACATATGGTATGATCATTTATGTATCAAAGTCTAAGAAATCGATAAAATAACTATCAGGAAAAAAAATAGCTATCAGGATAAGTGAATTTAGCAAGGACACAAGATCAATACACAAAATCAGAATTGATTTTGCTAGCAATGACCAATTGGAAAGTGAAATTAAAAAGACAACTCTATTTAAAATAGCAATCAAGAGACTTCCCTAGTGGTCCCAGTGGTTAAGAATCTGCCTTCCAATGCAGGGGACGAGGGTTCGATCCCTGGTTGGGGAGCTGGGATTCCACATGCCACAAGGCAACTAAGCCCATGTGCCGCAACTGCTGAGCCTGCGCACCACAACTAGAAAGAAGCCGGCGTGCTGCAATGAGGAGCCCTTGTGCTGCAACCAAGACCAGACGCAGCCAAAAATAAATAAATAAATAAATATTTTAAAAAACGCAGCATTCAAAAACTACTCAAAACTAAATTGATGTACAAAATGTTCAAAACTTGTACACCAAAACCGATAAAACACTACAAAGGGAAATTACAGAAGACCATATTCAAGGACTGGAAGACTTATATGGTGGAGGTGGCAATTCCCTCCAATTGATCTACAAACTCACTGTAAACAAAATCAAAGTTAACAGGATTTGGAGAAATTGGCATGCTGATTTTAACACTTTTACAGAAAGACAAAAGACCCAGATTAGTCAAAACAAGGCTGAAAACAGAACAAGACTGGAGTGCTTATACTACCTCACTTCAAGACTTACTGTAAGGCTACAAGACAGCGTAGTATAGGCACAAGGACGCACATACAGATCAATGGAACAGAACAGAGTCCAGAAATATGCTTGCACTTATATGGCCAAAATTTTTTCACAAAAGTGGCAAGGTAATTCAACTGGAAAAAGATATAGTCTTCTTTATAAATGGTGACAGAATAGTTGAATATCTGAGAAAAAAATGAATTGCAAATCTTACCTCATACCACACACAAAATCTAATTTGACCCAGCCAAAACAATCTTGAGAAAGTATAAAGCTGGAGGTATCACGCTCCCTGATTTCAAACTATACTACAAGGCTACACTCACCAAAATAGTATAGTACTGGCACAAAAACAGACACCTAAATGAATGGAACACAATAAAGAGCCCAGAAGTAAACTCATCACTATATGGTCAATTAATCTATGACAAAGGAGGCAAGAATACACAATGGGGAAAAGACAGCCTCTTCAATAAATGGTGTTCAGAAAATGGACAGTTACAATCAAAAGAATTAAATTGAGCTACTTTCTCACACCATATACAAAAAGAAACTCACAATGGAGTAAAGGCTTACATTTAAGACCTGAAACCATAAAACTCCTAGAAGAAAGTATAAGTATTGCTCTTTGACATGGATCTTAGCAATATTTTTTGGATATGTCTCCTCAGGCAAGGGAAACAAAAGCAAAAATAAACAAATGGGACTACATCAAACTAAAAATCTTTTGTACAGCAAAGGAAACGATCAACAAAACAAAAAAGCCACCTACTGAATGGGAGAAGATATTTGCAAATGATATAACTGATAAGGGAGTAATATCAAAAACATATAAAGAACTCACAGAACTCAACATCAAAAAAATACAAACAATCCAAATAAAAAATGGGCAGAGGACCTGAATAGACATTTTTCAAAGACCTACAGATGGCCAACAGGCACATGAAAAGATGCTCAACATCACTAATCATCAGGGAAATGCAAATTAAAATCACAATGAGTTATTACCTCACATGTGTCAGAATGACTATTATCAAAAAGACAGGGAGTTCCCTAGTGGCACAGTGGTCAAGAATCTGCCTGCCAACGCAGGGGACACGGGTTCGAGCCCTGGTCTGGGGAGATACCACATGCCATGGAGCAACTAAGCCCATGGGCCACAACTACTGAGCCTGCGCTCTAGAGCCCACGAGCCATAACTACTGAGTCCGTGTGCCTAGAGCCTGTGCTCCACAACAAGAGAAGCGACCGCAATGAGAAGCCCGTGCACTGCAATGAAGAGTAGCCCCCACTCACCACTAGAGAAAGCCGGTGCCCAGCAACAAAGAACCAACACAACCATAAATAAATAAATAAATAAACTTTAAAAAAAAAAAAGACAGCAAGTAACAAGTATTGGTGAGGATGTGGAGAAAAGGGAACCTTTGTGCTCTGTTGGTGGGACTGTAAGTTGGTGCAGCCACAGTGGAAAACAGAATGTAGGTTCCTCAAAAAATTAAAAATAGAACTACCATACAATCCAGCAATCCCACTCTTAGGTATACATTCGAAGAAAACAAAAACACTAATTCAAAAAGATATTGATACATGATCCCTATATTCATTGCAGCATATTTACAATAGCTAAGATATGGAAGCAACCTAAGTATCCATCGATAGATGAATGAATAAAGAAGATGTGGTGTGTACACACACACACACACACACACACACACAATGGAATATTAGCCATAAAAAAGAATGAAATCTCGACATCTGCAACAGCATGTATGGATCCAGAAGGTATTGTGCTAAATGAAATAAGTCAGACAAAGAAAGATAAATACCATATGATTTCACTTATATATAAGGAATCTAAATACAAAACAAATGAACAAACAGAACAGAAAGAGACTCACAGATACAGAGAACAAACTGGTGGTCGCCAGACAGGAAAGGGGCAGGGGCATGAGTGAAATAGGTGAGGGAGATTAAGAGGTACAAACTTCAGTTATAAAATAAATAAGTCATGTAATGTACAGCATAGGGAATATAGTCAATAATACTGTAATAACTTTGTATGGCAACAGATGGTAATTAGACTTTATTGTCGAGATCATTTTGTAATGTATAAAAATATCAAATCGTGATGCTGTACACCTGAAAATAATTTTATATTATAAGTCAATTATACTTTAATTTTTTTAAATCTGATTTGAAATGTATTCTGTAGTAAAGATTTAACACAGTAGGCCAGAGATTGCTATCCTTAGAAAGCCTACTTATAAAGTTGGCCTTGACTGTTGTCTGGGAACTTGAACTTCAGAGATATTGCCACCATTCCCTAACTGATAAGGGTGGTTTACATAAAAACAATATGGTTTATGCTGAACATGTGCTACTTTCTGAGAGTCTGCAATTCTGGAATGTGTTAGGCAGTTAATGGGTACACGAGCAGCCCCCAATAAAGACTTGGGCACTGAGTCCCTTATGCTTTCCTAGTAGACAACACTTCACACATTTTTCAGAGGTGATGCTGGAGGAATCGAATGTCACAGGGAAAATCACTGGGGAGGCTTCTTAGAAGCTTGCATCTGGTTTTCTCTGGACTTCACTTCATGCACCTCTTTCAGTACCTAATTTTTGTTGTGCATCTTTCAGTGTAATAAGTCATAGCTATGAATCTATCTATAACCTAAGATCCTGTGGATTAGCCCAAAGAATGAGGGAACCTGTGGGTAGTCTTGGGATTCTCCCCTGACATGGATCATAGTGCAAAATTTAATAGCTAAAACGTTTTAAACTTTTAGAACAAACTGGGAGAAATGTTCATGACATTAGGTTAGGCAAAGATTTATCAAGCAGGTCACAAAAAAGCCTCAGGTATAACTAAGAAAACTGATAAAATGTACTTTATCAAATCAAACGTTTATTCTTTGAAAGACATTAAGAAAACAAAAAGGCAAGCTACAGACTAGGAAAAAATAAATAATAGTAAATAACCATCAATCTGACAAAAGGCTTGTATCAGAATATATAAAGAATTTTTATACTCTAGACAAAAAAATTAAAAATAGGTTAAAGATCTGAACAGATATTTTAGAGAAGTTTTACGACTGATCAAAAAGATCATGAAAAGATGCTCAACACCACTAAGTATCAGGAAAATGCAATTAAAGGCACAATGAAACACCATTACGCATCCACCAAAATGGCTGAAGTCAGACTCTAACAAGATCAAGTGTTGAAAGGGATATGAACTGACTGGAACTCCACACATTCCTAGTGGGAATGCAAAGGGCACAGCCACTTTGGAAAACTACATGGTACTACTTTCTAAAAATTAAACATATTCTTCCCAGACAATGCAACACAACTAAGCCTAGGTACTTACCCAAGAAAAATTAAAATACATGCCCATAAATAGTATTTTATTTGATCCAAGTGTATTTCAACTGGTAAATTAAAAAACTGTGAAATATCCATATTATAGCAAAAAAAGGAACAAAACATGAATACATGAAACAGCAGAGATGAAACTCAGTAGCCTAAGAAGTCAAACACAACAGCTTCTATACTGTATGATTTGATTTATAAAAAATTCTAGAAACAACAAAACTATACTGACAGAAGGCAGATCAGTAGTTGCATGAAGACACCATACACAAAAATTAACCCCAAACAGATCACAGTCCTAAATATAAAAGCTAAAACTATAAAACTCTTAGAAAAAAAAGACAAGTATAAATCTTTGTGACCCTGAATTAAGCATCAGTTTCTTAGATATGACATCTAAAGCATAAGCAAAATATATATATATATATCAATAGCTGTCATCAAAATTAAAAACTTCTGTGGTTCAAAGGGCATTATCAAGAAAATAAAGGGATAACCCACAAAACAGGAGAAAAATATTTGCAAATCATACATCAGATAAGGGTCTAGTATTCAGAATACATAAAAAACTGTTAAACATACACAATAAAAAGACCAACAACCCAATTATAAAATGGGAAAAGGATCTGAATAGATATTTTTCTAAAGAAGATATACAACTGGCCAATAGATTCTCAACAATTTTCTATTAAGGAAATGTAAATCAAAATTTCAATGAGATACCACTTCACACCCACTACAGTATACAATCTAAAAGACAGACAATAATTTTTTTTTACTAAAAGGAAAATAAGTGTTGGTGAGGATGTGGAGAAACCAGAACTCACATACATTGCTGATGGAAACATAAAATGGTTACAGCTGCTGTGGAAAACAGTTTTGAAGTTCCTCAAAATGTTAACCACAAAGTTATTTTATGACTTAGCAATATCACTCCAAGGTATATATGCAAAAGAAGTGAACACATATGTGCTCACAAAAACTTGTACAGAATGTTTACAGCAACATTACTGACAAGAGCCAAAAAGTGGAAACAACCCAAATGTCCATCAACTGATGAATAAACAAAATGCAGTACACCCATACAACAGAATACTATTCAGCAAAAAAGGAGCAATAGAGTAATGATGCATACTATGACATGGATGAACCTTGAAAACATTATGCTATATGAAAGAAGTCAGACACAAAAGCACATACTGTATAACTCAATTTATATGCAATGCCCAGAGTAGGCAAATCCATGGAGACAAAAAGTAAATTAATGGTTGCCTAGGGCGAGGGGGTGTTGTGGAATAACTGCTAATGAATATAACGTTCCTTGTTGAGGTGATAAAAATGTTGTGGAATTAGATGGTGGTGATGATTGCACAATTCTGTGAATACACTACACGTCACTAAACTGTACACTTTAAAAGCGAGAAGTTTATAACATGTTATTTATGCTTTAATAATCTTTTAAAAAGATGATTGATTCTTTAAAGTAAAAATAATAACCATGTATTTAGGGTGCTTTAGCATATTTAGAAGTAAAATGCATAAAATGGGAACAGACTGGAGGGAGCAAATAGAAATTTACTGATGTAAGAATATATGAAGGGGTATAATTATTTGAAACTAGACTGTGATAACTGAAAAATGTATATGCAAATCCTAGTGGTAGACTGTAGTGAGTTAAATATATATATTGTAGCCCCTAGAGCAAGCACGTACAGAATAAACGAGGTACAGCTTCAAGAGTAATATTAATAATACTAGATTATAAGTGAAAAAACTTCCCTTTATCTTTAATTTCTACTACTTATACTCCATTTCCCTCCACCTAAAACATCCTGCCCTGATGTCACCAGGTCCTTGAAAATATTCGTCAATGGAGACTGCTGCTTCTCCCAAATTTACCAGACTGAAAAAGAGGACTAGGCCTATTTCTTGATGCTCACAGTTGCTAGTATGGGCAAACATGAAACATGTTTGCTGGCATTTTCATTCTCGTGCAGATATCACTAGCTCCTACTAGCTCCTAGCTAGCTCCTAGCTAGCTCCTATCACTAGCTCCTACTACTTCCTAGTAAACACACCCTCCTCAAAAACAAACACTCCCAACATACCCCCAGACAATCACTACCCAACATCAGTTGAAGTTGAGACTCATGACAGATGTGGCCATTCAATCTTCATTACAACCTTCTGTTCTTTTGAAATACAAGGCATTTGCTCACATCAATCTCTAATTCTCTTCATTGAACTTTTCATACTACTCATCTTTCTCAATGGTTTCTACACTGGCTCATATTTTTCTTCTGCACTCTATTAGAAGTCATTAGTCCATTTGACCTAACATTAATTACCTTGGCCTCAAAGTTCTGTGAATTCCTCTGTTTCAAATTCCATGTACAAGCCTATACAGGGACCAGTAATTGAAGGTTCCCACTACATCCTGCCTTCTGCTCACCTCCTACTATACTGAGGCAAGGTCTATTAGAACTAAGATGCTCCAGGAAGAGTACTAGATTTGGAGTTACAACACCTGGGTTCAATCCCTGCCCTGATACTGCAGGAATTTATGTCTGTTTCACTGGACATAATGATATCTTAAAATTAAGTCCCTAGAGCAGAATTTCAACTAAACTGGCTTCTAAGAATATTCAACAAGTTACCACCCTTCACCCAGGTGAATTAATCTCAATTTTACTTTTCACATTCTCCACCAAAATTCCAAAGCTAAGATTGTCTACTTTGCATTCTATATCACCTATTTAAGATTATGGACATTGTAATTGTATCGAAAATCTAGTGTCACAAGTATCTTATAATACGTTGTGTTTCAAAGTAACTCAAAAGTATATGATTCTTTCACAACAAAAGGAATCATGAAAATTATGAATCAAAACAGTACCTCAATATTTTTACTGGCCACATTCTTCACAACAGCAGGAAACAGGTCAGATGCATTTTTCCCTTTTGCAATCATCTGAAGAATAAAAGTGGAATATTAGGGCTGAAACTTTTTAAAAAGTAGTCATTTGAAAAAAACATAAATTCTACATACATTAAATATTTAGAAGATAAGCTACAGAAACAAATAAGCTATAGAGTTAACAAACAACTCTTCTTGAGTCACCTTATTTATTCCAACTATCTGCAGCAAAGAACAAACAATCTCTTGGGAATCAATATAAATACACATAGACATATTAAGGAAGAAACAGTAATTTAAAGATATAATATTTACAATAGTTTTCTCTGGCTAATGGTGTTGTAAACACTTTTTAAATATTTGTACTCTTCTTTATTTTCCAAGTTCTTACATTAAAGATGTAATGCTTTTGCAATGGGGGTGGGGGTGGAAAATGAATGTTATTTTAAACAAACTACAATAATTTTTTCTCCTTCGGCTTTCTTTTTATAGATTCCCCTACTTCTCCAACCATTTTTTTCAAAGTTCCCTTCACCAGGTCCTCTTCCTTTCCCCACTAAAGTTCTGTGCACCAACATCTTTTCAGGCTACACTGTTCTACAATCTCTAAAACGCCTGAGATTTCATTCACCCTCAACATGTTAACTCCTACCTCTACAGGGATCAACTCCCCAAACTCTAGCCCTAACTCTGGGCCCTAGTTCCACTTCTCTAACTGAACATTATTAGATGTCTTTCTCATCCAAAACTTGCTATGTCTAAAACCAAACCTATTTTTCCTGATAAAATGGCATTCGTGCTAGAATTTCCTATTTCCACCAATTTTCCCACATACCAGAAACCATGAAATTATCTTGGTCTCTCCTCACATCTACACAGTAACCAGGTCCTGTTGTGAATTCTTGGCACACTCACATTAATCCCTTTCTCCTGTTACTATCCTAGTATAGGTCAGTATCACCTACAGAGGACTTTTCCGACAATCTCCTCCTTCTGTCCATAACGTACATCACCGACGGTTTAATATGCTCAAACTACCACTTTGCACGTCAGCTCCCCCTCAAAGATCTCAAAAGCCCCTGACTGCCTAAGAGTCCAAACTATTTCATTTACTATTCAAATGACTTAATTGCATTAACATCCCTTTTAAGCTCATCAACCATTATTGTTCTACACCAACGTTATTATAAAAGTAAACTGATCTACTCACTTCTTGTACATTCTCTGGCTCCTCTATGCTGGTGCTCATTATCATGCCCCCAATCCACTTCTTTTTACTTTTCTAAGTTCTACCCTTCTATCTAGAGTATCATCAAATTCTAATCATTCTCCCTTGCTAGAGCCATCTCCTAACACCTAGCCCACTATGGTGTCCAATCCTAATTTCCTCTAGAATTTTTTAATCTATGTTTTTCATTTAGAATTTCCTATGTGTTACCTTTTATTTCTATTTATTTCAGTTTTATGTCTACCTGTATTTCCATTTCCTTCACTCTCATTCCCAGAATATATCTTTATGTCTTTTAATAGTATGGACTTTGGTAGCCACAAAATAAAGTTTTAACTACAGGATAATTTTTTGGAAAAGGGATCTTGGGACTTCCCTGGCGGTCCAATGGTTAAGACTTTGCCTTCCAATGCAGGGGTGCAGGTTCAATCCCTGGTCAGGGAGCTAAGATCCCACATGCCTCGGGGCCAAAAAAACAAAACATAAAGCAGCAGCAATATTGTAACAAATTCAATAAAGACTTTATAAATGGTCCACATCAAAAACTAAGTAAATATATATATAAAGTCTAAAATACCATTTTAAAAAAAAGGGATCTTTATGAATTATCTAAGAAATCTAAGAAACTACCTTAAAAAGGTAGAAGGCATTAGTTTTATAAATTTACAGAAATGTTTTATAAATACTATGTGACATTTTAAAAAACAATAATCCCAGTTAACAATATCTCAGAAGACCTTTCTACATGACAGCTTTAGAACACTCTAATACAAACTAGTCTTTTCATTTTCTATTTCTTTACCTGTGAAATTATTTGAGTATTCTGTGAAACCTTCTGAGTATTAAAGGTTCACGAAATAGTGCAACTAAAGTATCTTTATATGACTTTTACAATTTTCTCATCTGTAAAATGAGGAGAGAGGGATTAAATGTTCTCTAGGGCCCCTTCCTTCAGTCATTCAGTAACTACCTAAAGTCAGAGATCCTATCCTACGATATCCTACTCCAAGGCTTCCCCAACTTTATTCTACAGAATGCTATTCAAAAACATGTTACTACACAAGGGAGAAAAAAAAATCTATAGTCAAATTCATTCAACAGATATTTGCCGAGAGGATACTACATATCAGGGACTATTCTAGGCCTTGGGGATACAACCGTGAACAATATAGTCTTTACCCATCGGAGCTCACCTTTTAATGAGGGTGAGGGGCAATAAACAAATATAGTATGTGAGGTGGTAACAAGGGTACTATGGAGAAAGATAAAGAACTGCAGGAGAAATGGGAAGTGCTAGGGTAGGGGTGGGAATTGCTGTTTTATGTTTTGGTTAGTGTTTGCACAGCATATATTTTTTATCCTTATATATTTAATCTATCTATGCCTTTATATTAAAAGTGGGGTCTTCCTAGAGAACGTACAGTTGCATCTTGATATTTTCATCAAATATGACAGTCTCTCTTAGTTGGTGACTTTAGATCACTTACATTTAATATAATTATTGATATAGTTATATTCAGGTCTACCATTTTATTATCAGTTTTCTGTTTATTCCCTGTGTTTTGTTGTTCTGACTGCTGTTACCCTCATTATTTGGAAATTTTTTAGTATTTAATAATTTAACTTTTCTTTTTTATTTTAATTTTTATATTGACTATTTGGCTATATCTTTTTGTATAATTTCTATTGGTTCTTCTTCTAGAGATTACCAGATAATTACATAGATGCACAAACACAGTTGACAGATACATATAGACAGGTAAGTCAAGATATGTCAAACCTTCCACAGTTTACTTAGAGTTAATATTTCACAAGGTCAAATAAAATGTAGAAACCTTTCAACCATATAGGCCCTTTCAATCTGACCTCCCCACTACTCTTTATGTTATAGCCATCATATATTTTATATCTACATCCATCGAAAACCTCTCAGACAATGGGATACTTAGGAGAATAAAATTAGTCCTTTATGCTTACCAGATATTTACCATTTCTATTGGTCTCCCTCAAAATCCATCACATATTTCCCTTCAGCCTGGAGAACTTCCATTAGCCTTTCATTAAAGCAGATCGGCTAGAAGTACTCTACTATTTTTTTCTGCCTGAGAATGTCTCTATTCATCTTCATTCTTTCACTGGATTCACTGGATTCTAGGTTAACAATTATTTTCTTTCAGTACTTAGTCATTCAGTTTATCCTGATTGGGGATCATTGAGTTTCTTTCATCTATAAATTTAAGTCATTCATCAGTTGGGAAGTTTTCAGCAATAATGTCTTCAAGTATTTTTTCTGCCCTAAAAAATATATGTTACATGGACATAATGTTTTGGTATCATCCAACAAGACCTCAGGCTTTGTTCATCTCTTTTCTTTTTAATCTCTATTCTAAGAATTGACTAATTTCTAGTGATCTGTCTTCAACTTTTGACTCTTTCTTCTGTTATATCAATTCTGCTATTTAGTCAACCCAAGATATTTTTATTTCAGATATGATACTAGGACTTCCCTGGCAGCCCAGTGGTTAAGACTCCACGCTGCCACTGCAGCGGGGCACAGGCTCATTCCCTGGTCAGGGAACTAAGATCCCGCATGCCATGTTTTGTGGCCCCCCCAAAAAAAAGAGATATCCAGATATGACACTATACACATGACAGAAATTTCAACAAATTTCTAATGACGTGGTTCACTTGATATATTCTGGAAAACAACTATTTACCCATTAGTTACTACCTGGGGAATAAGTAGATATAGGATATCCCTTTCCCTAGCGTAACTTACCATCCAATCATAAGTGGCCCTAATATTACTCACTACTGAAGTATAAAACAAGAGAAATGTCTATGTATAAAACAAGAGAAATGTCTATTTAAGTCTTTACCCATTTTTAATTGGGCTGTTTTTAGTTACTGGGTTATATGAGTTCTTTATATATTCCGGAGAGTCTGTATCAGATATATGATTAAAAATATTTTCTCCCATTCTGTGGGTTGCCTTCTCACTGGTTGACAGTGTCATTTGATGCATGAAGTTTTAAATTTTGACATAGTTTAAATTATTTCTTTTGTTGCTCACCTTTTGAGGTTATATCCAAGAATCCTTTGACAAATCCAGTGTCATGAAGTTTTTATCCTAAGTTTTCTTCTATGAGCTTTATTGTTTCAGCTCTTACATTTAGGTCTTTGATTCATTTTTTCACTTATTATATATATTGTATGAGGTAGGGGGTCTAAAAATTCATTCTCTTGCACGTGAGTATCCAGTTTCCAAACACCATTTGGGGAAATTCTACCCCCACTGAATTGTCTTGCACCCTTGTTGAAAATAATTTGGCCATATAAGTGAGGGTTTTCTTTTAAGGCTCTCTATTGTGCGTATATGTCTCTCTCTATGTCTGTTTTTATGTTGGTACCACACATTTTGATTACTGTAGCTTTGTAGTAAGTTTTGAAATCAGAAAGTGTAAGACTTCTTTGTTCTTCTTTTTCAAGATTGTTTTGGCCATTCAGAGTCCAGTAAGATTCCATATGATTTTAAGATAGATTTTTCTATTTTTGCAAAAAACATCCCTGGGATTTTGATAGGAACTGCATTGAATATGTAGATAATTTGGGGAATATTGATATCCTAATAATATTAAGTCTTCCAATCAATGAACATGGGACATCTTTCCATTTATTTGTGTCTTAATTTCTTTCAGCAACATTCTAGTTTTCAAGGTACAAATCTTTTGCTTCCTTGGGTAAGTATTCCTAAGTATTTTATTCTTTTTGATGTTATCATAAATGAGATTATTTTCATAACTTCCTTTTATGGTTGATGACTGTTACCATATAGGAACACAACTAGTTTTTATGTGTTAATTTTGTATCCTGCAACTTTGTTGAATTTGTTTATTAGTTCTAAAAGTTTTTTGTGGACTCTTTAGGGTTTTCTAAATATAAAAGCATATTGTCTGTGAATGAAGATAATTTTACTTTTTTCCAATTTGGCTGCCTTTTATTTCTTTTTCTTACCCAATTGCTGTGGTTAAAACTTCCAATACTATGTTGAATAGAAGTGGTGAAAGTGGGTATCCTTGTTTTGTTCCTGAACTTAGAGGGAAAGCTTTCAGTCTTTCACCACTGAGTACAATGTTAGCTGTGAATTTTTCATATTTGGCCTTTAAAATGCTGAGGTAGTTTCCTTTTATTCCTAGTTTGTTGAGTGTCTTATCCTGAAAGGGTGTTGAATTCTGTCAAATGCTTTTTCTGTATCATTAAAATAAACTTGTTTTTTCTCCTTTATTCTGTTAATGTGGTGTATTACAATGATTATTTTCATGTTATTTTTAAAATATTGAATAATAATCTAGATCTAAAAATTCAGATCTAGGGACTTCCCTGGCGGTCCAGTGGTTAAGACTCTGTGCTTCCAATGCAGGGTACACGGGTTTGATCCCCAGTCAGGGAACTAAGATCCCACATGCCATGCAGCATGGCTCCCCCCCAAAAAATTCTGATCTAAAAACATAATTAATGTTAAAAAGCATTAATCTTTTTTTTAACTAAGCAAGATAAAGAGGAGAAATTGCACTTACTTTCTCAACAATTTCAACTAGCTTCATTTTTTACAGATATACAGATGGGGAGAAAATTCAGCATTTTTACTTTATAAATAATTACTAGTTAATTTACAAACCAGCAGTTAATTTTCAGACCCAACTGCAACTCTTAAGAATCAGCCCCCAAGAATAAATAGAGAAATAGAAAATGAACTGACCCTTGACTTCTATCCCAGAAAGTACTCTTGAAGCAAAATTGACAGAAAACCCATTAAGGTTCTATAGGCATTACATCACTAGTAAAAATTCAGGCCTGCTAACTAGGAACTGGTCCTGATGTATATTAGCATGGCAGAAAAAATCTGACCCATTAAACAACTTCCAACCTAAGAACAAAAAAAGATGCCAACATCAGCCACAAGTTGAATCCTTTAAAGTATACACAGAACTGAAGCATTTTTGTTGAAGGGAGAAAGAGAACAAGGGATGGGCAGTCTAGAAAGACTTAGCCCAAAATGTTTATTATAATCATTAACTCAAGACAGCAAGAATTACGCATGTTTTTATTTTCTTCTTCTTATATGGACTTTCTCAAAATTTTTCTACAACAATAATATACCATTTGAATTTGGCTTTTTTTTTTTTTTACAAATATTAAACAAAAATATCTGGAACTTTGAAATTACCTTTAATTTTCTTAGGGTCAATAATATCCAACCAAATACCATGTAACATATATGGCTATGAAATAATATAGATCAGTAACTCTAATTAGGAATTTTAAGAATTTTATCTATCAAAGAAAGGTTCAGATTTGCTCATTATCCCAAAACTACAAAGACAAGCAAACTAACCTGAAAAAGACCTTTAATATCCAACACTTACTAAAAGAAAATACATCAAAGATTTCAATACACCAAAATATTCCATTCTTTCAAGGACTCTGAATAATCAACTCATCAGTATTATAGCTAAAAAACTTATTACAAGTTCACTATATGAAGCAATACATTTCAAATTCTTAGTTCACATTTCATCAAGCCAAGATAAAATACAAACATGTGCTTTAAACATTAGACACATATTTTTCAGAAATATCAAGAAAAATAACATATGTATGTTTCAACTTGAGTCCTGCTATGTAATAAGTGACCACAAGATTTTGAAGTAGGTAGCTTTTCTTCCCTAAGCATGCTTTGGCATACATGAGACTTTATTCAACATATGAACTATTGGAAACATTTCCCCATGATTCTAAATAAGCCTCAGATATTACCAAAGAAAGATAATAAAATGAACTGAAACTATCATTATGGTTTCTCTCTAGTAGATATTGCTGACAAGATGCTCTGTTGACTCGTAGGACTACCAACTATGAAAGATAGCCAGATGTGCACTGCCAGCATTTTGATATATATTAGGAAGTAATGTGTTAAAACAAATACATAACACTTAAAATTTTGGCAGATTAAAATTTAGAAATGTTTAAAGGTTTTTAACTATGAAGCTAAGGTCTTAAAACTACTCTGTAATCATGAGGTGGTAAAACCGCATATTCAGGGCTCATGAAACCTAAATTATGCAGAGAAATGTAAATATTGACAATTACACTTAAAAAATCCACGAAATTCTGAAGCCCATATAATATTTTGCTAATTGACCTCTAGCAAACTACTTCCACCCAACAGATGTTTTGAAATGATGCATACATGTGCATACATGAACATAACATTTTAAAAATAATTTTTAAAGCTCCCACATAGAAATATGGTGCTAACTAGAAATCGAACTAAAAACTGGACAGAAGTAAAGGTGAACAAATGATTGTTATAATATTTCACTGGAAAAAATTGCAAGAAAAATAACTATCAGTTATTTCATAAAAGAAGAAATTAGCAAACAATAACTGCTAGTTTAAAAGTGAAATACAGGGGAGGATATATCTTATATAACCATTGTGCTGTGAGTATGATTTTCCATTTTATTCTCCAAAAGTTAAGTTAGAAAAGATCTGTGATGATGAACAGTTTCTCCTGAAAGGAAACTAGGTGACCGAATTTTGGAAACACATCTTGAATCAGACCAACCATGCTCTTACTGTTAGTTTGATATTAAAGCAAAATTAAAAATGTCTTAGTTTTCCCCATGGAACGTTAATATGTCAAAAGCCATATTGTCTAAATGTGTTTCTTAGGCAAATACTGAGTAGTGTTTTAAATTCAGACATAGAGTTTCTACTGTGAACATATAAGAATGATTAATATTCTTTTTAAAGACATTTTTTCTTTTAATCATACATTCAGGAAATATTTTAATTTCATGGTCAAAGAATGGTGATAGGTAATACCTGTTGTTTTCTTTTCTTTTCTAGTAACTAAGAGGAGATCCTTATTTTATTTGTTGTAGCAAATTCCTAAATGAAAACTGGGCAAATGGTATCATATCTGGCCAGCTGCAACCTCCTGCCTTGACCTTCCTTCCTAGGGTTTCTTTGTTGTTGGGACTCTTGATTAAGTGGCCTTGGGTTCATTTTGTAATTTTGCTAGTCATCAGCAAATTCACTTGCATGACATTACTGCCAAATGAGAACACAGGTGAATTACTGTGACTGTGGTGTAGGGTAGTGCCATGGAGAAAACTTTGTTTCCTCTACAGAAAAAAAACTGTTTTCTCTACAGACTACAGAAATCATGAGTGAGGTATAGGTAAACGGAGAGCCACAAAGATCCATGAACCAGAAGAGAGAGTTCAGATGTAGATCAACAAACACACAGTAAACTGATTTTCACTTGAAGCTGAAATTCAGTGGGGAAAGGACAGCTTTTTAATAACAAATGGTGGAATATTTAATAACAAATAGAGGAAAATCAGACATGCATCCGGTTCTTAACCTCACACCATACATAAAAAATAATGCAAAATAGATCATAGACCTAAACATAAAAGCTAAAAACAAGAGGGGAAATCTTTGCAAACTTGGAGCAGGCCAAGATGGCTTAAATAACAACTCATGCTATGAATCTAGCTCGACCCTAATCAAAAACCTCAACAGAGGACAAAAAGAAAACTATAATCCAACATCACTTAAACACACAGAAATATATCTACTTGAACTCTGCAGGATATATTAAAACCAAGACTAGAACATTACAAATATTTCTAATAAAATCAGAAACAAGATAGTGTTGTCTTCCACCACCACTACTATTCAACATCATAGTGGAGCTTTATCCAAGCAAAGAGAAGAGAAAAACAAATGAGAGATAAAAATATTTGAAAATAAAATATAAATCTGTCATAACTTCTGGACAATGTAATTAAGTATCCAGAAAACCAAGCAAAGAAACCAAAAAACTACCAGATCTAAGAGAGTTCACTGAGAAGGCCAAATGCGAGAACAGAAAAGTCATTTGTTTTCCTATACACCAGTAATAATTAATTTTGAAAATATAATGAAGGGAACCATTCATAATGGCAACCAAAATTTAAACGTACACAGGAATGAATCTAACAAGGAATGCTTAAGATTCCTTATGATTAGAAACTATAAAATATAAATATAATGCTACTGAAAGACAGGAAAAGAGGGAGGGAAGGGAGATGGAAATACACAAATTCCACATTACCCTAATCAACATCCAAAAACAACTTTTAACAGAACTTGACAATTTGATCCTAAAGTTTATCTGGAAGATAAACTCATATTTTTATGAGTTTATCAATATTATTTGAAAATTTTATTTGAAATTTTTTTCAAATATTTTATTTGAAAAACTTTTATTCAAATTCAAAAATCTGAATAAAAAAATTTTATTCAAATTCAAAAATTTTATTCAAAGATTATTTGAAAATTTACAAATACATATTTTTGTCACTTGCATAATAAAGTAATTTTTTCCAGATCTATGGCGATATAATTGACATAGAACATTATGTAAGTTTAACGTGCCAACAGTTACATGAAAAGATGCTCAGCATCACTAATTATCAGGGAAATGCACATCAAATCCACAGTGAGGTTATCACCTTAAACCTGTTAGAATGGCTGTCACCGAAAAGACAAGAAATAACAAGTGTTGGGTGAGGATATGGATAAAAGGGAAACACTGTGCACTGCTGGTGGCAAATTGGTAATGTGAGATATATCTCACATATTTCGTATACACACATATACATATATCTGTATGTGTGTTGTGTGTAAAATGGGATATTATTCAGCCATGAGAAAGGAAGAAATCCTGCCATTTTTGACAACATGGCTAGATCCTTGAAGACATTATGTAAAGTGACAGAATAACTTTCAATTAATAACCATTTTCCTACACTTAAAAGATCCAATTCCAAATTTACCTTTATACAAACTTCCTAATGAGAGACAGTCTGTAACTACTAGACTAACTACTAGTATGGCTATATTTACATTTCTTTTTTTTTAATGTTTATTTTTTATTTTTTTTCTTATTAGTCATCCATTTTATACACATCAGTGTATACATGTCAATCCCAATCTCCCAATTCATCCCACCACCACCCCCACCTCCCGATATATTTACATTTCTTTATGATGTTTATTTACATTTAAGTTACATTTATAATAGTCAAGTAGTCTAGATTATGAGAATATCAATTTTTATTTATCAGTTTGAAAGAGGAATATAGAAAAAACTACCAAATACCTCATTTTCATATTTAGTAATTTCAATAGCATCCTCAGGTTTAATGAAATAATTTACCTTAATGGAATGTAAAGCCAAAGTTTAATGAAATAATGAAGAGCACTGCCTGCTTTAAATGGATGGCAGTGCAGGACTGTAACCTGCAGAACCACAAGCTGAAACCATGCAAAGCAATCTTGATAACCAACTGTAAAACTTATAATGGATCTGTGACTTCTTTTTTTTTTTTTTAAAGTTTTAGTTATTTTATTTATTTATTTTTTGGTTGAGCCAGGTCTTAGTTGTGGCTCACCAGCTCCTTGGTTGTGGCATGCAAACTCTTAGTTGTGGCATGCATGTGGGATCTGGTTCCCTGACCAGGGATCGAACCTGGGCCCCTTGCATTGGGAACACGGTGTCTTATCCACTGCGCCACCAGGGAAGTCCCAGATCTGTGACTTCTAAAAATTTTGTAGAAACATTTAAAACTCTCTTATTATTGTCAGTCAGAAATGTATAGGAAAATGAAAAACAATAAAATATTTTTTTAATATACTGTAACTTAACATTAGAAACACTGAGAATTAACTTATCAAGAGTAGTTTGAATGGACTTGCCTTATTCTCATCCTTTAAAGCAGAGGCCCCAACCGGTACTGGTCTGCGGCCTGTTAGGAACCAGGCTGCACAGCCGGAGTGGCGGGCGAGCAAGTGAAGCTTCATCTGCCGCTCCCCACCACTCACATTAATCACCACCCGAACCAGTGGTCCCCAACCTTTTTGGCACTAGGGACCGGTTTCATGGATGACAATTTTTCCACGGATGGGGTTGGAGGGGAAGAGATGGTTCAGGCGATAACGTGAGCAATGGGGAGGGGCAGCCGAAGCTTAGCTCACTCGCCTGCCTCTCACCTCCTCTGTGCGGCCCAGTTCCTAACAGGCCACAGGACCCCTGGCCTGAACCATCCCCCCCCATTGCTGTACCGCCTGAACCATCACCACCACCCCCACAACCCCACCCCATCTGTGGATAAACTGTCCTCCAAGAAACCGATCCCTGGTGCCAAAGAGGTTGGGAACCACTGATTTAAAGTACCAAGCAAGCAGGCTTCCCTGGTGGCAGAGTGGTTAAGATCCACCTGCCGATGCAGGGGACACGGGTCTGAGCCCTGGTCCAGGAAGATCCCACCGCCACGGAGCAGCTAAGCCCGTGCGCCACAACTACTCAGCCTGCACACTAGAGCCCGTGAGCCACAACTACTGAGCCCACGTGCCACAACTACTGAAGCCCACACACCTACAGCCCGTGCTCCACGACAAGAGAAGCCACGGCAATGAGAAGCCCATGCACCACCACAAAGAGTAGCCCCCACTCACCACAGCTAGAGAGAAAGCCCGTGCGCAGCAACGAATACCCAACGCAGCCAAAAATGAATAAATTAATTTTAAAACAGAGAAAGAAAATTACCAAGCAAGCATCTTTTCTATTCCTTGGTAAATTACTCCTTTATAAGTTTGGATCAGCTTCCAACATTGTATCCTTTGTACTTTCAATGTTGTGAATTATCTCCTGGAGCTCCTCTAATGTGAAGATTTTTGGCAGCATCACTTCCTCTGGCATACCTTCGGCCTTTTCATCACAGCTATGTTCCTCATTTATGTTGAAACGCTTGCCTTACTGAAGCTCCTCAAGCTACATATTTAGAGTCTCTCAAAAAGGGGCAATGTCACCATTCCCACAGTTAGCTATTTCTCTATAACTCCAGTTACATTCTATCTGAATTTCATTTCTAGTGTTATTTTCATTTCCTTGCTGAATTTTAATCTTTGTTGACCAAATCCCTCTTTTAATTAACCATTTTTATAAAATGTTAAGTGGGCTTCTCACTGGGAAACAAGTGGGGACCACTACTGCATGCTTTGCAGTCTGTACACAAACTGAATAACATACACAGCGACCAATCACTAAAAATAACTTTGAAAGAAGTAACATGACTGGTCACTGATCATGATGCACATTTGTTATATACATAGTGAGTTGTGGACTGAAGAGTTAGTGATGAAGTTTGTACATTATGCAGTTACTAAGTTAATATACCACGATATCTGAAACTTGAACCGTCTTGTTAGTAGACTGGTGAACTGGTAACTAAACTGTGGTAACTGAAGTTCAAATATCAAAGTCATGCAAAGCAAGAACTACCTGTCCATAAATGCTATTATTTATATGGTATAACATTAATAAATGAAAAATTTACAAAAGAATCTTCAACATTTGCCTTCATTACCAAATGACATAAATCTGATGCAAAAATCAAGTAATTTATAGGTGTTCCACAGATATAATTAGTCCTTGACTTTTATATATTTGATTTTCACAACTAACTTTTGAACAGGACATATTCATACCCATAATCATCTTTCATAAATGGGATTTGGATTTTAGAAAGGAGATTTCAAACTCTCACATGGTGGCATTGTCTGCTGGAAAACAATACTGTTTCAGTTGTGTTTACACCCTACTACAGTAGAGTTTATTTGTGCAATTATGGAAATTTACTACATTTTGACCTTATACAAAAATTTCTGGAAAACAAAATCAGCAGTGGTGGTGAAAAATGCATAGTAAGAATAAGAAAGGTTTTAACGAATTTAATTCCACTGAGACAAGCAGAACTCTTTAGCATCAGACAGTCACTGAATTAAGGCAGTTTTTTTTCACTGTGAACGTGAACTATCAAATACAAAAAAAAAGAGACCAACACAAGTTACAAAACTACGTAAGATTTTATATATAATCAGAAATTTCATTATATTTAATTCTCTGACAATGGAACCCTCTACATAATAACATATCAGTCCACTGTTTGAATTTTACGTTACAACTGAAACTAGAGAAATGCTCTTACATTTACTAGTATTCATTAGAAGTTCTACACTGATAAACTGAATAAAGCATTTCTATTGGTAGTAATGGAATTTGAAAATCAGAAGAAAGCATGCTCACAAGTATTAGGTCATAGAATGACAAAAAAAAATACTTTAGCTCATTAGTATCCCTCTTTGTAGGAAGTCAAAATATTGTTGTATGTAATCTTATTTTGTCTTCAAACTGATTAGCACTCTCTGACAGAAGAAATATCTTAATATTAGAGATACGGAAATTAAAAAACAGAAAAAACAGAATAGGAACTCAAGTTTCTGAATTTTGTCACTTCATTACTTCCTCCAAAACATTTTAGACAGGAAATTTTAAGTTAATAATAAAGGGTAGATTGGTATTTAACATATTTTTTAATATATATTTTTAATATATCACTACTTGTCATTTATCCAAAAGTCGAAATGATCTACTCTTTTACCTACCCCAACAATCCGTTTCATAGCATCCAATTTAGCAGAATCTTTGTTGCTCTCTAACATTTGCTTTAGATCTTCATTCCTATACAAAAGAAAAGAAAAAATTACATATTTAGATTTTTACATTACACAGGTATTAAAACATATAATTTTAATAATATAAGAATTAGAAATAACCTGATGCACAATGTTACATAACTACTTTGTTATTTATAATTAAATATATGTTTCTCATCTAACCCTACCAAATAATATCAAAGTGCTATGCTGTCACAAAGCCCATCAATAAAACAAAAATATAAAACTGTACCTCAATTCTGGGCAAAATATCAACAATCAGAGGCATACAGATTCTCTCATCCCAAAATTTCTCTTGTATAATCAATCAGAAAAAAAGAGATAATAAAAATTCTTGAATGAGCACTAAAATATTTTCATAAGCCAAAATGTAAGATCTTTCAGGACTTCCCTGGCAGTCTAATGGTTAAGACTTCGCCTTCCTATGCAGGGGGTGCAGGTTCCATCTCTGGTGGGGAAGCTGAGATCCCACGTCTCGGGACCAAAAAAACCAAAACATAAAACAGAAGCAATATTGCAAAAAATTCAATAAAGACTTAAAAAAAAAAATGGTCCACATCTTTAAAGATTAAAAAAAGAAAAAACCAATAGCAGTTATTTCTGCTTAATATGACTTCCCCCAAATAAACTGGTATTCAAAAGAGAAATGCAAAGAATTCCCCATAACAGAAAAAAAAAAAAAAAGTAAGAACTTTCTTCAGAATATGTCAAGAAAAGAGCACCGAATGAAGAAAAGCTATGTGTCATTCACACATCCTTTTTTCTCCCTAGCTCGCAAAAAGAAAAAAACATAAATCTGTAGGGAAACCCACATCAATACTCCCTAATTCAAAGAATTAAGTTAAGGCAATTTTAACATGTAAATGAGAGGATGAGGTAATGAACCAGAGCAGTTAGTGATAAGGATGAAAATGTAGGACAGATTCAGGAACTTCTTGGAAGTTGAAATCAGTGAGATGCAGTGACTGAATGTAAAGGATAAGACAGGCACTCAGTAAGGATGCCCCCATTCCCAGCTTGGATGACCAAGCAGATGATGATGTTACCAAGTAAGATAACTTTGCTGAAGTGGTAGGCATTTTCTCCTTTCCAAAGCTGCTTGCTATACAAACATCCTTAAAAGATAATTTAGAACAAAAACAATCAATGCCTTCATATAGACAGGCTGCAAAAAGGAGAAAAACCCACACAGAATTGCCTCCCAGTATTTTTTTTTTTTTGGCTTACAACTGCTCCTATTCTTCAAAGTGAGCGTTCCCCCCAGCAATTAAAAAATCCCTCCCAGCAAAAACAAAATTCATAATTTGTAATATCTAATCATTTTTCCTTCAACACAGAAAAACATAATTTTTTAAAGTTATTATATAGCTAGAAAAGAGTTCTTAGACTTGACACCAAAAGCACAGTCCTTAAAAGGGAACACTGATTAATTAATTTCATCAAAATTTAAAACTTGTTGGGCTTCCCTGGTGGCGCAGTGGTTGAGAGTCCGCCTGCCGATGCAGGGGACATGGGTTCGTGCCCCGGTCTGGGAAGATCCCACATGCCGCGGAGCGGCTGGGCCTGTGAGCCATGGCCGCTGAGCCTGTGCGTCCGGAGCAGGAGAGGCCACAACAGTGAGAGGCCCGCGTACCGCCAAAAAAAAAAAAAAAATTTAAAACTTGTTCCAGAGAATTCTCTCTTAAGAAGAAAAAAAAAAATTACAGACTGGCAGAAAATGTTTGTAACCACATATATGCAAAAGACTAGTATCCAAAATATAAAAAGAACTCCCAAAACTCAACAGTAAAAAACAACCAATTCAATTAGAAAAGGGGCAGAACACATTGTTACAGACTGAATTGGTGCCCTCCCCCAAAGTTCACACACTGAAGCCCTGACCCTCAATGTGACATTATGTGGAAATAGGGCCTTTAAAAAGAGGTAGCTAACATTAAATGAGGTCAAAAGGATGGGATTCTAATCCCATCTGGTGTCCTAAGACAGAGAGTGGTGCACATGCACAGAAAAAAGGCCATGTGAGAATACAGTGAGAAGACAGTCACCTGCAAGGCAAGGAGAGAGGCCTCATGAGAAAACAAACTTGCCAACACCTTGATCTTGGACTTCTAGCCTCCTGGAAGAACTGTGAGAAACTATGAGAAATAAATTTAAGCCATCCAGTCTATGGTATTTTGTTATGGCAGCCTTAACAAACTATTACAGATTCTGGTAATAAGAAGTGAAGTGTTCATGTAATAAATACCTAAAAATGTGGAAGTGGCTTTGGAACTGGGCAACAGGTAGAGGCTGGAACAGTTTTGAAGTGCATGTTTTTTTTTTTTTAAACATGCATTGAAGAGACTGTTGGTAAATATATGGAGTTAAAGGTGATTCTGATGAGATCTCAGATGGAAATGAGGAACATACTACTGGAAACTGGAGGAAAGGCAATTCTTACTATAAAGTGAAAAGAACTTGGCCCAACTATGTTCCAGTGTTTTGTGGAAAACAGAAGTTAAAAGTGATGACCTGAATATTTAGCCGAGGAGATTTCTAAGCAAAGTGTGAAAGCCACAGCCTGGTTTCTCCTTACTGCTTACAGTAAAATGAGAAAGAAAGATAAATTGAAGGAATTGTTAAGCAAAAAAGGAACTAGAACTTGAAGATTTAGAAAAATCTCAGCTTATCCATGTTGCAAAAATCAAGCAAGTGTCTTCAGAAGAGAACACCAGAGAACACTGAAAAATCATTTGATAACGAAATCACGGATGCCCCTCGTGGATTTAATCAGACATCTCATCTGAAACCAGGAATAGAGATGGGATTATACCAGCAGAGACACTACCAGTTTGGACTAAAAGGAAGAGTTGGGACAAAACAAAGGAAAGCTGGATTCTACAGGACAGGACAATGTGAGGACACAGAGAGAAGACAGCCATCTGCAAGCCAAGAAGAGAGGCTTCAGAAGAAATCAAACCTGCCAACACCTTGATCTTTAGTCCCAGATTCAAATGTGAGAAATAAATGTCTGTTGATCAAGCTACTCAATCTGTGGTATTTTGTTATGGCACGCCTAGTAAACTAATACAGACATCAACAAACAATTCACTGAAGGAGATAAACAAATGGCAAAAAGCACATGAAAAGATATGCAACTTAATTAGCCATTAGCAAATTAAAACCACAGCAAGATATCACTGCACACATATCAGAATGGCTCACTTAAATAAAATAGTGGCAACACCAAATGATAGTGAGGATGTGGAAGAACTGGACTGCTCACATACTGCTAGTGGGCATTGTAAAAGGTTATAGCCACACTGGCAGTTTAGCAGTTTCTTATAGAACTAAACCTGCAATTACCATACAAGCCAGTAATTGCACTCTTGCGCATTCATCCCAGGAAATGTTAAATTTATACTCACGCAAATATCTGTATTCAAGTATTCATAGCAGCTTTATTCCTACTAGCCAAAATGGAAAAAACCCTTCTGGAAACAACCCAGATGCCCTTCAATCAGTGGATGCTTCAACAATCTGTGGTACACCCACAGCATGGAATACCACTCAGCAGTAAAATGAAACAAGCTATTGACATCTCAACAACTCTGATTAATCTGCACAGAAGCATACTGAGTGAAAAAAATTAATCCTAAAAGGTTACATACTGTATTACTCCATTTATACAACATTCCTGAAATAACAAAATTATAGAAATGGACAAAGATTAGTGGTTGCTGAGGGTAAGGACAAGAAGCGGGAAGTGTGGATATAAAAATACAATGCAAGAGATCCCTATGGTGATGAAACTGTTGTATCTTTACCTTTGGGGTGGCTACATGAAACTAGATATGTGATTAAATGAGAACAGAATACCACCCCAACACACACACACACAAATAAGTACAAGTAAAACTGGAGAAATCTGAACAAGACTGGTGAAGTATGTCAATGTAAACATCTTGGTTGTGATATTGTACTATAGTTTATCGTTGAAGGAAACTGAGTAAGGGGTACACGGGATCTCTCTGTATTATTTTTTATACCTCTATATGAATCTACAATTATCTCAAAATCAAAAGTTAATTAGAAAAAAGTTATATGATAATTACAACTCATTTATAAGAAGAGAAGGCTACTTTTTAAAACGGTCAAAAGATTTGAACAGATATTTCACAAAGTAAGATTAAGAATACCACTAAGTACATGAAAAGATACTTAAGGTCATTAACTATCAGAAAATGCAAATTAAATGAGATACCATTACACACCCATGAGAACAGATGAAAGACAATGACAATAACAAATGTTGCCAAGACTGTGGAGCAACTAGAACTCTCACAGGCTGCCAGCAGCAACGTAAAACAGTACAACCACTTTGGAAAACTGAGAGTTTCTTACAGATTTAAACATAAATCTACTATGTGATCCAGTCATTCCACTTCCCAGAGAAATAAAAACATATTTCCACATAATAACTTAAATGAATATTCATAGCAGCTTTATACATATTAAAAAACTAGAAACAATCTAAATGTTGATCGCATAATGTCATTTAACATACACTGGAATACAACCCAGTAATGAAAAAGAAATAATCATTGATACATGCAACAAGATGGATGAATTCTCAAAATCATTATGTGAGTGAAAGACACCAGACACAAAAGAGCATAATTTAATTTATTTAAAGTTCTAGAAAATGCAAACTAATCTGTAGTGATAAAACCAAGATCAGTGGTATCATAGGCAAAAAGAAAAATGGACATGAAAGGAACATTAAAAAATTTCTTATTCCATAAGAAGATGGAAATGTTCTGTATCTTCTTAACTGTGGTGGTGATTTTACAGGTGTATACATCTGTCAAAACTCATCTAGTTATAATCTTTAGGTGGGTGATTTGTCGTATGCAAATTATACCTCCATAAAAATGATATTAAAAAGTCTCACAGTGTTTTATTCACATGTGTGAATAAGACACTAATCCTCCAAAACAAGACTAAAAGTCATATATCTATTTCTGAGAAATACATTATTAAGGATGAGATAAACCACATTTTCATACTCTGAAATTAGAGTATCACATTTAAGCTTCAAGCTTAACTCAAGAATTTATTTATTTATTTATTTATTTATACAGGGTTTTTTTTAATGTTTTGGTTTATTTTATTTATTTACTTTTGGCTGCATTGCGTCTTCATTGCTGTGCGTGGGCTTTCTCTCTAGCTGTGGTGAGCAAGGGCTACTCTTCATTGTGGTGCGTGGGCTTCTCATTGCGGTGGCTTCCCTTGTTGCAGAGCACGGGCTCTAGGCATGCAGGCTTCAGCAGTTGTGGCACACAGGCTCAGTAGTTGTGGCTTGTGGGCTCTAGAGTGCAGGCTCAGTAGTTGTGGTGCACAGGCTTAGTTGTTCCGCAGCATGTGGGATCTTCCCAGACCAGGGATTGAACCTGTGTCCCCTGCATTGGCAGGTGGATTCTTAACCACTGCACCACCAGGGAAGTCCCTTATTCAAGAATTTAAATCACTGAATTTTATTTTAGGACGTCAAAGGAAAATTCTCTTAAATGACTGTAAGAAAATTGATAAGAAACTAAGACTATAGTATTACCAACAGTAATTAACTACTTGTACTAGTTATTAGTTTATGATTAGCAATTTTTAACAGTTTCTACAACAAACTCTCCAGAAAAGAGATTTAAAAATTTACTCCACATAGCTCCTTCATGCAATATGGTTCAAGCACGCACGCGTGCGCACCAACACACACACACACACACACACACACACACACACACACAATCAGAAGCCCTTTTCATCTCAGCTTAAGCTTTAAAGTAGGTGACAAGAACTTCCTTAACTACTCCAAATAGATAGCCTTGACAGAAAAGCTTTACTTTGTACATTTTACAAATTTAGGCCTAATGTAGGCAAGTAAGCACTTACCAATAATGAATGACTGATCATGTGTTATTATGGGCTGAGTTGTGTCCCTTCCGAAATTCCTATGTTAAAATCCTAACCCTCAATACCACAGAATATGAATGTATTTGTAGATGGAGTCTTTAAAAAGGTCATTAAATTAAAATAAGGTCAACATGGGTTGGCCCTAATCCAATAGGACTGATTTTTTACAAGAAGAGCAGATTAGGACAGATACACAAAGACGAAAAGATGATCATGTGAGGGCACAGCAAGAAGGTGGCCATCTGCAAGACAAGGAGAGAAGCCTCAGAGGAAACCAAATCTGCCAAAACCTTGATCTTAGATTTCTAGTCTCCAGAATCCAGGGAAAATATATTTCTGTTAATTACGCCACCAAGTCTGTGGCATTTTGTTATGGCAGTACTAGCAAACTAACATATAAGTTAAATGTTTCAAACTGTCATGGCAGTAAAAAATAAATAAGTAAACAAATGGAAGTTAAGTATATTTTTCCCAAAAAGAGTAGAGGCAATGGGATTTACTATGAAAAAAATTTCCCTTTCTTTCCAAGCAGCTCATAAAATTAAATGCAATGGTGACCACTAGCAGGACACAAAAATAATTAAATAATTACAATAACTACTTTTCTCTAATTAAAAATACAGCTAGACAATATATAAATAGTAAGACAGGAACATATAAGAACTACATCCGAGGATATACATCTACCAAATATAAAATACTATAACTGTTCTCTGTAATGAATTCAGAATCCCTTCTTAAAACTTCTTGTTCTTTCACATTGCACTATTAACTGAAAAGGAACAAAAATCAATGAAACCACAAATGAGGTTTTTTCCTTTCTAATTTTTGCTGTTTTCCTATTTTACTTACTGACCATGTAGACTTTTACGAATGAAAAAAGTAAATGAAATTTTTTTAAAACTTTGGAGGAATAAGAAAGTGAAAAAAGCTTAAGTAATTAGATAAGAAGTAAATAGAAAGAAAATGTGACCACACATATACATGTCAAAAAAAGAAAGAAAATTCATTTTCTCATGTCTGATCCCTTTTTTCCCCAAGAGTGTTCCACCAATCTTCTCCACCAGTGTTATCTGGAGAGAGAAGTGAGCAATAAAGAATAATGAAGTGTCAATTTTTAGAACATTCCAACCTCTAACCCCAGGTGCAATTATGTTCATGGCCTAATGGAAACTTGGTTTGTTCCTCTAAAGCTCAAGATGCCACAGTCCCCTTCCCAACCACCTTTAGGTCCTGACCCGCTCTCTCAAACTAAACACAAGAAAACACGAATTCGATATTAAAGCCAAAGGTTTTGCTCTTCACGTTTAACAGAAAAGATGGTCTTCAAAACCAATACAAATATCTTTTGTGTTAACTCACGTAGAGAGCTATTAACTTTGAGGTTCAGAGAAAAGAGACAAGAAAATCCTAGGCACTGTTTCAAACTGATGTAATATTCAACTTCTCAGATATGTCATAAACACCTACTGAAAATTCTGATATAAATTACATATCTCTACACAAATTCCTGTCTGCTTGTCACCAAAACAGTAAAGACTGGGGGGAAGTTAATACCATAACACCTAATTTACCCTCAAAATATGTTCACTTGTATTGAGCATTTTAGGTCTATCTCCTTCGTTATATGGATTCAAATATGGCCTATTAACATGTATTACTACATTAATCTTAGAAATTGAAAAATTCTTTTTGCTAAACATCAGAAGAGTTGATTCAAAATAATGCTGAATTAGTAATATTTTCATTAACTCTTTACCAAAAACCAATGTGTTTCAATTATTTTTTAATTTACCTAGTTCTTCATTTACCTATTTATCTGTATGTAGCTATCCAGCTTTGAGCATTAAAATACCAACTTTATTTTTACATAAGTGACATCTTGTGGTGTTAAGCGGTATAACTTTTCCTTTCATGATCCAAATATGCCTTTTTTTATAGTTTCAACGACCAGAGAAAAATATGTAACTGGAAGGTTAAAGGAAATCTTACTATTACCAAGAAGTCACTTTTACTTTAGTACCACATAAAACAGTAACTATAATCGAAAAGCAAATTTTTACCAGTTACCTTTCAGAATTTAAGAAGTCGCAGGGCTTTTACATTGTATAAATTACCTCTTTTTAAAAATATCTGTAATTCATAACTCATTAAAACCTTCTACTCCTTTGAAAGGCAGTGTAAATTAAGGGGAATATTAAACTATGTAGCACTGTACACTCTCTCAGTGCTTCTCCAAGTATGATCTGAGAAAGACTGGTCCAAGAACCATTGCCAATCCACAAATTTTTGTTACTAATCCATAAGGAAATACAAAAAGAAACTGAGAGCAAGCATTTAGAGCAATTCAACAGTGTAATTTTATATTTTTGAATCTAATAGAAAATTGGGGCTTGCATTTTGCACATATTTTTCCATTTCGTTTTTCTAGCAATTTATTTTTTATTGTATTTTGCATTCATATCCATCCACAATGGATTGGAAATTAAAAAAAAAAAGGCCCTTCACCAGTTTGAGAGCACTGCACTACACAATTACTTCCTTCTCCCTCAAAAGAATCACCAAAATGTGTGTACTACAGAAAGCAACACCTGAAATTTAAATCCAGGAATGATGGATTAAGAAAAGTGATAAGGAATAGTGATTTACAGTTGGAGGTACATCCCCAAAAGGATGCATCAAAATCTTTGAAAAGGGGAGGGTTGGATCTTTCTTAAGCCCTACCAAAAAATTCTAAAACATGGGCACCTCTTCATGCTTTGAGAACTACTTAAATGAAAGATGCTTCTACTCCAAGAGGTCCACTGTATATATGAATAGTTATGCAGAAAAAAAAAAGTTGGGAATAAGAGAATTTACTTTTTTCTAGCGTTATGCATCTAAAGGAACTGGCCTTCATAATTAGTTTATGTGCACAAGGTGAAGGCTTAGTAACTTTCAGTTCATTTAGGGTCTATATGTACGTCCCTTGGATGACACTCAGAACCTTATGCAGTTTTTGGCACAAAGTATTCACTTAATAAATACAAGAGTAAGTAAAACCAGAAAACTCCATCTACCTAATCATCCATCTATTAAGCCTCTAAAAGGAGAAACCATAAATTATCCAAGTAAATATGAACTTTTCCTCCTACAGTGTTCACAGAACTAAAGAAAGAATAGTCTACAATTGCTATCGCAACATCATCAACCCTTGGTAATCTTTTTCTCTTACTCCTCTATTAAAACTTCTCTCATAAAAGTAACAAATAATTTCCTTATTTAAAAATCCAATGCAAAAATCTCATGAGTACTTTTTGGCTTTTTCTCACTTTTTTAAAAAAATTTTTATTGGAGTATAGTTGCTTTACAACATTGTGTTAGTTTCTACTGTACAGCAAAGCGAATCAGCTATACATATACATATATTCCCTCTTTTTTGGATTTCCTTCCCATTTAGCTCACCACAGAGCACTGAGTAGAGTACCCTGTGCTATACAGTCGGTTCTCATTAGTTATCTAGTTCATACATAGTATCAATAGTGTATATATGTCAATCCCAAGCTCCCAATTCATCCCACCCACCCCCCTTTCCCCCTTGGTACCCATAGGTTTCTTTTCTATGTCTGTGTCTCTATTTCTGCTTTGTAAATAAGACTGTCTATATATGCGTTAATATATGCTATTTGGGGACTTCCCTGGTGGCGCAGTGGTTAAGAATCCACCTACCAATGCAGGGGACACGGGTTCAAGCCCTGGTCTGGGAAGATCCCACATGCTGCGGAGCAACTAAGCCCATGTGCCACAACTACTGAGCCTGCGCTCTAGAGGTGGCAAGCCACAACTACTGAGCCCGTGTGCCACAACTACTGAAGCCCGTGCACCTCGAGCCCGTGCTCCACAAGAGAAGCCACCACAATGAGAAGCCCATGCACCACAATGAAAAGTAGCCCCTGCTCGCCGCAACTAGAGAAAGCCCACACGCAGCGACGAAGACCCCACAGAGGCAAAAATAATAAATAAATAAATTCATTTTTTAAAATACATATATATATGATATTTGTTTTTCTCTTTCTGACTTACTTCACTCTGTATGACAGTCTCTAGGTCCACCCATGTCTCTACAAATGGCCCAATTTCATTCCTTTTTATGGCTGAGTAACATTCCATTGTATATATGTGCCACATCTTCTTTATCCATTCCTCTGTTTCATGAATACATTTAGATTATTTGATATAATTGACCACTACTCTTCCATCTTTAAATTCCTACCTTAGAATCTGTAATTCTCTATTCTCATTTGGTTCTCATTTGCACTTGTGACACACAAATGAGAAAAAAATGGCAAAAATCCTTGCCCTTGTAGAGTTTTCATTTAGTAAGTAAAAAAACAAACATAATAAAAAAGTAAATTTTACAGTCATGAGATGAGGGAAAAATAAAGCAAAGGGAGATAGAATGCAGGAGGGAAAGGAGGAGGTAATTTTATACAGGGTGGTCGGCATAGGCTAAATAAAGAGACATCTGAACAAAGATTTGCAAGTGAGGTAGTCAGCCATTCAGATACTGGAGGGGAGGAACAGGGAGGAAGAGCACTCTAGGCAGAGACAATGAAGGAGGGCAAATAATACTAAAGGCTTTGGTGTTTACTCTGAATGAAGTCAGGAACCATTGGAGGGTTCTGAATAGAGGAGTCATAATCTAATACACATACAGAATCATTCTGGCTGTAGGGACTACAGAATCTGCCCATGGTGCTGTAGCTTGTAAGATACTTAGTCTGCCACAGAAAACGACTATAAAAGCTGGAAAAAAAAATAAAGTCATTTTCTCAAGGCACCGGAGATCAACCCATGCAGGCAGGACTTAAGGGGCCAAGATCCTGGAAAGAAAAGAAGCACACAAAGTGCACTTTTTATTCACATCAGCTTTTTTCCCTGACTGCATTTCCCCAACTGCTATCTGGGAGAATAGAACCCAAGGAGAAATGACAGTTTTAAAAGACTGAGGACACAAATGTTAAAGTTTGGGGCCACCAAAGGCAATGGAACTTGAAGGGCGAAATTACAGAGGAGGGAATCAATGAAAAGGTACACAAAAATCTGTGTACAAACTCCCTTCAAGTAGTTGACTACATTTTCACAGGGCAAGATTCTGGGAAATCCAGCAGAAAACAACAGCAGCTGGGAGATTAAATACCTGAGCAGAGATTTCAGGAAACACACATTGTTGGGAAGAGAAGTTGGAAATCAAGTCTCCCAGGTAGAGAGGCGCTGATAAATACCCTGGCCTTTCAGTTAAGACCACAGAAGGGCCACAACTGAAAAGTAAGGATATTCCCTAGGAGTATAAGAAAAACTGAAATAGACAAGACCTTTAAAAGCCTAAAACTGAGCTTAAACAGGATCAAAGTGATCTGCTAGAACTCTATCTACCTATCAGAAAAAAAACACAACTCTCTTTGGAAGAAGACAGCATCTAGAGACTCGTCAGTTTTCTTATCTTAATTGTCTAGCATCTGATCAAAACTTAAGAGACATGCTAAAAACAGGAACAAATGACAAGAGAAATAAGGAGGGAGGGAGGGAGGAAGGGAGGAAGGAAGGAAGGAAGAAAGGAAGGAAGGAGAGAAGGAGAGAAGGGAGAGAAAGAGAACAAAAGGAATAGAAACAGATCCATGGGTAATTCAGATACTACAGTTATCAGATAGGGACTTTAAAATAACTACAATTAATATGGTCAGGAAAATACAGGAAAAGATGGACAAAAGAGACAAAATGATAAACAATGTCATTAAAGTAGGAGAATCTATACAAAATAATCAAATGAATATTCAGAAATGAAAAGTACAGTTTATGAAATTAGAACTCATTAGATAGGTTTAACAGCAGACTAGAAATAGCAGAAGATAGGACTATTGAATGTGAAGGCAGGTCAAGAGAAATTATACAATTTGAAGCACCAAGAAATAAAAGAATGGAAAACACCAAACAGCACATCAGAGACACGTTGAATAGGGTCAAAATATCTAACATACTTTAAATTAGAGTCCTAAAAAAGAGAGGGGAGAGAGAAAGAAGGGGACAAAAGCAACATTTCAAAAGTTAATGGCTAAGGGCTTCCCTGGTTGCGCAGTAGTTAAGAATCCACCTGCCAATGCAGGGGACACGGGTTCGAGCCCTGGTCCAGGATAATCCCACATACCATGGAGCAACTAAGCCCATGTGCCACAACTACTGAACGTATGCTCTAGAGCCCGCAAGTCACAATTACTGAGCCCACGTGCCACAACTACTGAAGCCCGCGCACCTAGAGCCTGTGCTCCTCAACAAGAGAAGCCACCGCAATGAGAAGCCCGTGCACCACTATGAAGAGTAGTCCCCACTCGCCGCAACTAGAGAAGGCCTGTGAACAGCAACGAAGACCCAATGCAGCCAAAAATAAATAAGTAAATAAATAAATTTATATTAAAAAAAATTAACAGCTAAGAGTTTTTCCAAACTTATGAAAGATGTAAACCCACATATTTTAAAATCTTAAGAAAACAGGAAGAACATAAAGAAAACTACACGAGGCCTAGCATAGCCAAACTGCTGAAAATCAAAAGACAATGAGAAAAACCTTAAAAGCATGTAAGAAGAAAACACATTTCCTTAAGGAAAGGGTCAAGAAACCTTTTTAGTAAAGGGCCAGATAGTAAATATTTTAGGCATTACAAGAGGCCATACCATCTCTTGTGATTGCAGAGTAAAATCAGCTATGTACAATACATAAATAAATGGGTACGGCTGTGTTCCAATAAAACTTTATTTATACAAATGGGCAGACCATAGTTTGCTAATTCCTGTTTTAAAAGGACCAACAATAATACTGAAAGTCAACTTTTCAACAGACTTTATAGAGGCCAGAAGACAATGAAATGACATCTTTTAAAAGCTGAAAGAAAGGGCTTTCCTGGTGGCGCAGTGGTTGAGAGTCCGCCTGCCGATGCAGGGGACACGGGTTCGTGCCCCGATCCGGGAAGATCCCACATGGCCGCGGAGCGGCTGGGCCCGTGAGCCATGGCCGCTGAGCCTGCGCGTCCGGAGCCTGTGCTCCGCAATGGGAGAGGCCACAACACAACGGTGAGAGGCCCATGTACCGCAAAAAAAAAAAAAAAAGCTGAAAGAAAAAAGGCCAATATATAACTCTATACCCACTGAAAATACCCTTCAAAACTGAAGGTGAAAAAAGTGGTTTCCAGACCAATAATTGCTGAGGATCTGCTGCCAGGACATAAAAGGATATGATTTCAAAAGGAAGATAAAATAATTTGAAATTTATATGCAATTTGTATGTATTCTAAATTTATAGTTTCCATCTATAAAGCAAAACTTGATAAAACTAATAGAAAAAAAACATGTAACCACAATCATGATTTGCAATTTTAACATACCTCACTTAGACAGAACAAGCAGGTAAAAAATTCAATAATGATGCAGAAAATCTGAACACAAATAACCAACTTAACCTGACATACACAGAACTATATCCAACAACTGCAGAATAAACATTCTTTTCGAGTACACACAGAACATTTACCAAAATAGACTATATGCTGGATAAGATCTTAAATTTCAAAGGTCTAAAATCATATAAGGTATGTAGAATCTAACTAAAAATCACTAACAGAAAATTAACTAGAAAATGCTCAGATGTCTGGAAAGATAAGCAACACACTTCAAGTGACCTATGGACCAAAGAAGAAATCATCAGGGAAATTAGAAAATATTTTGAACTGACTAATAAAACTGCAACATTTCACAACTCATGAGATATGGCAAAAGCAGTACTTAACGTAAATTTATATTTCTAAATGCAATATAAAAGAAGAAAGATTGAAAATCAATATTCTAAGCTTCCATTTCAGGAAACTAGAAAAAGAATAGCAAATTAAACTCAAAGAACAAGTAAATAAATAAAGAATAAGAGGAGAATTCAATACAATAGAAAGCAAACTACAATAGAGAAAAATCAGCAAAACTAAAGGTTGGTATCTTTCAAATAGGTTGTTATGAAGACTTAATGAGATGACTGTAAAGCACTTATCACTGGGCCTACCTAGCACATTCATTTATTCAGTATCTACTAGGTTCCATGAACTGTTCTAAGTACTGGGACTTACATTCTAAGTGAGAATGCAGTGGGGTGGGGCAGAGGCGACAGGGAATGACAGAAATGAGTGAAGAAGGAAGGAAGAGGGAGGGAAGGAGGGAAGAGAGAGGGAAAGGGAAGGAAAACAAAGATAGAAAGACAAAATAAGTACTATCCAAATAATTAAAATAGGGTAACACAATAAAGTAATTCTGGGCAATCACAAAACACTTCTATGGGTAACGGTGATCAATTAAGCTGAGATCTCAAATGACAAGGAGACAATCACAGGAATTTTGCAAAGATACTATGGCAGGAATAAACATGGATATATAAAGACCCAAAAGAAGGTGTACAAAGTGTCTATAAATGTAGACTATGGATGTTTTCTCAAGTACACTAAACACACAATAAATATTAGTTGACAGAATAAATGAACACAGGCTATATGCTAATCGTGTTCCTTAGAGGGATACAGAAAAACTCTTAAAGTTTCACTGGATTCTCATTGGTCATGGGCCCCAATAAAGATTAAAAACTAGGCATACATCTTCCATGTATGCATACCATCTGTGCATGTTTTAAAAACCATAATGCTACACATATATCACAGGAAATCTCCATATTTGTCAAACCCTTTACCAAAACCCTCAGCTACTCATCCTGTTGGCAGCCAACAGGAAGTACATACTACTTTTGCTCAGGATATAAGGAATACCTTCTAGAATGTGACTACTCATCCTTAAAGTTTTAAAAGAAATGTCACAGAGCCACTTGATTTATAGATGCTGAGACAAAATACTGCTTTGAACAGGCAAATGTTCTTTTTCACTGTTTAAGAGCACCATAAACCAAAGATGCCACTTTCGGTAAAAGATTAAAAGATTGGGGGAGTCTCAAAAGCCATTAAAAATTGACAAATATAGGGCTTCCCTGGTGGCACAGTGGTTGAGAGTCTGCCTGCCGATGCAGGGTACACGGGTTCATGCCCCGGTCCGAGAAGATCCCACATGCCGCGGAGCGGCAAGGCACGTGAGCCGTGGCCGCTAAGCCTGCGCGTCCGGAGCCTGTGCTCCGCAACGGGAGAGGCCACAGCAGTGAGAGGCCCGCATACCGCAAAAAATATATATATAAACACAGAAAATTTTTAAAATTTGCACTAAAACTAACTGCTATAAACTAAGTCAAAAAACAGGTAAAATGAATTTGGGATTCATCTCATAGGAGGGCTAATTTCCTTAAAATACACAGGGCCCTTAACTAATCAATAAGAGCTGATCCAATAGGGAAATGGCCAAAGGACATTTGAAAGTATTTCACTGAAAGAATAAACCAATAAATATGAGAGGTGGGACTTAATGCACTGACAATTATAAAGACTCAGTGTAATAACATCTTGCACCTATAAGACTGGCAAATATTATGAAATTTGATGGTACCCAATATTGGCAAAGGTGTAAGGAAAACAGACTTTACTGTTAGTGGAGGGAGAAAACCTCCACTAAATTACCTTACCTATCTCTAAGGTAATTTAATAAGATCTATCCTAATTAAAAATGCAATAAACTTTGACCAACAACTCTATCTGTAGGAATCTTTCCTACAAATAAATTCATACAAATACGCAAAAATTTATGTTGCAGTATTTCTTATACTCAACAAAAAGTGAAATCAATCAATCAAATACTCTTCAAAAAGAGAACTAAATAAATAAAAGTAATACTGGGAAATATTACACAGTAGTTAAAAAGACTGAAATAGTTTCATATGCTGATATGGACAGGCCTCCAAGATATGTTAAAGGAAAAGCAAAACACATAGAGAATAGGATATGTATTATCATTTAGTTTAAAAATTTTTTTCTAGAAGGATACACAAGAACTTTTTCATTGTGGTTATCATGGGGGTATAGGAATGGGGGATTTAAACACTTTCTCTATTACTAACTAGCCACTAACATGCCTTACATTTATGACATATAATTAACTTATTTAGCCACCTGATAGTGGTATTGCTCTCTAAACACAACTTTTAAGTATACCACCACAGAATTAGGGAACAGCAGAACAAGGAATTAAACTTGAGTCTTGTTTTCAAACCAACATTCTTCCCATTTATAACATTGCTAGGAACTTCTAAAGTTGAGTATATTAAGAAAATATTTCAACTTCCAAAAAACAAAAGTCCAGGACCAGATGGCCTCACAGGTGAATTCTATCAAATATTTAGAGAAGAGCTAACACCCATCCCTCTCAAACTCTTACAAAAATTGCAGAGGAAGGAATACTCCCAAACTCATTCTATGAGGCCACCATCACCCTGATACCCAAACCAGACAAAGACACTACGAAAAAAAGAAAATTACAGACCAGTATCACTGATGAATATAGATGCAGAAATCCTCAACAAAATACTAGCAATCAGAATCCAACAATACATTAAAAGGATAATACACCATGATCAAATGGGATTTATCCCAGGGATGGATGCAAGGATTCTTCAATATATGCAAATCAATCAATGTGATACACCATATTAACAAATTGAAGAATAAAAACCATATGATCATCTCAATAGAGGCAGAAAAAGCTTTTGACAAAATTCAACACCCATTTATGATAAAAACTCTCCAGAAAGTGGGCATAGAGGGAACCTACCTCAACATAATAAAGGCCATATACAACAAACCCACAGCAAACATCATTCTCAATGGTGAAAAACTGAAAGCACTTCCTCTAAGATCAGGAAAAAGACAAGGATGTCCATTCTCGCCACTATTATTCAACAGAGTTTTGGAAGTCCTAGCCACAGCAATCAGAGAAGAAAAAGAAATAAAAGGAATACAAATTGGAAAAGAAGAAGTAAAACTGTCCCTGTTTGCAGATGACATGATACTTTACATAGAGAATCCTAAAGATGCCACCAGAAAACTACTAGAGCTAATCAATGAATTTGGTAAAGTTGCAGGATACAAAATTAATGCACAGAAATCTCTTGCATTCCTATACGCTAATGATGAAAAATCTGAAAGAGAAATTAAGGAAACACTCCCATTTACCACTGCAACAAAAAGAAATAAAATACCTAGGAATAAACCTACCTAAGGAGACAAAAGACCTGTATGCAGAAAACTATAAGACGCTGATGAAAGAAATTAAAGATGATACAAACAGATGGAGAGACATACCATGGAGACATACCATGATTTTGGATTGGAAGAATCAATATTGTGAAAATGACTCTACTACCCAAAGCAATCTACAGATTCAATGCAATCCCTATCAAGTTACCAGTGGCATTTTTTACAGAACTAGAACAAAAAAATCTTAAAATTTGTATGGAGACACAAAAGACCCCAAATAGCCAAAGCATTCTTGAGGGAAAAAAGTGGAGCTGGAGGAATCAGACTCTCTGACTTCAGACTATACTACAAAGCTACAGTAATCAAGACAATATGGTACTGGCACAAAAACAGAAAGACAGATCAATGGAACAGGTTAGACAGCCCAGAGATAAACCCATGCACCTATGGTCAACTAATCTATGACAAAGGAGGCAAGGATATACAGTGGAGAAGGGACAGCTTCTTCAATAAGTGGTGCTGGGAAAACTGGGCAGCTACATGTAAAAGAATGAAATTAGATCACTCCCTAACACCATACACAAAAATAAACTCAAAATGGATTAAAGACCTAAATGTAAGACTAGACACTATAAAACTCTTAGAGGAAAACATAAGGAAGAAAACCCTTTGATATAAATCACAGCAACATCTTTTTTGATCCACCTCCCAGAGTAATGGAAATAAAAACAAAAATAAACAAATGGGACCTAATGAAACTTAAAAGCTTTTGCACAGCAAAGGAAACTACAAACAAGATGAAAAGACAACCCTCAGAATGAGAGAAAATATTTGCAAATGAAGCAACTGACAAAGGATTAATCTCCAAAATATATAAACAGCTCATGCAGCTCAATACTGAAAAACAAACAACCCAATAAAAAAATGGGCAGAAGACCTAAATAGACATTTCTCCAAAGAAGACATACAGATGACCATAAAGCACATGAAAAGCTGCTCAACATCACTAATTATTAGAGAAATGCAAATCAAAACTACAATGAGGTATCACCTCACACCAGTTAGAATGGACATCATCAGAAAATCTACAAACAACAAATGCTGGAGAGGGTGTGGAGGAAAGGGAACCCTCTTGCACTGTTGGTGGGAATGTAAATTGATACAGCCACCATGGAGAACAGTATGGCCGTTCCTTAAAAAACTAAAAATAGAATTACCATACAGCCCAGCAATCCCATTACTGGGCATATACACAGAGAAAACCATAATTCAAAAAGATACATTCACCCCAATGTTCATTGCAGCACTATTTACAATAACCAGGTCATGGAAGCAACCTAAATGTCCATCGACAGACGAATGGATAAAGAAGATGTGGTACATATATACAATGGAATATTACTCAGCCATAAAAAGGAACGAAATTGGGTCATTTGTAGAGACGTGGATGGACCTAGAGACTGTCATACAGAGTGAAGTAAGTCAGAAAGAGAAAAACAAATATCGTATGTTAACACATACATGTGGAACCTAGAAAAATGGTACAGATGAACCAGTTTGCAGGGCATCTGCAGAAATAGACACACAGATGTAGAGAACAAATGTATAGACACCAAGAGGGGAAAGTGGCGGGGGTGGTGGTGGTGGTGGGATGAATAGGGAGATTGTGATTGATAGGTATACACTAATATGTATAAAATAGATAACCAATAATAACCTGCTGTATAAAAAATAAAATAAAATTGAAAATTTCAAAAAAAACATTTCAAGAACTGTAAAATAATATTAGTATAAAATCCGTAGCCTAAGGCGCTACAACACTTCCTAATCTATAATCAACCACAAGAAAACTGCTGCATTCTTTTTTCTCTTAAATTCAAAATTTTTATGAAAAGACAACTGATCACTGGAACCATAATAAACACTAATTCTAACTATTCTCAGTAGTAGTCTAAAACATCTGAGATACACTTCTGTTTAAGTCAAAATAAATTTTATTTTCACTGACATTACTTTGACTATATTTGGTTAACATTATCTCATGTAGATTCATCAGTTCAAAATTAATTAGTATTACAGAATAGTGTATTCCATCTAAACAATTCATCTTTGTTGGCTCACATGCCTCACTGCTACTGGCATGCCACTGTAATAATGGGCATGGTGCCACAGTAACAGATGGGCATAAATACAGACATGCCAAAGAATCAGTGTGTGCATCAAGTTTGAGTATTAGTATTAGATTTTCCTCCAAGAAATTCATAAATTATAGTAGAATAATATAAGTTTTCTACTTCTATGTTAATACGATATGCCAACTCAAAGCCAGATTAATTTCTAAATCCTTAAAAAAAAAAAAAACTTTCCAAGGCCACAGAAGGCAAGTTTTCCATCTGCAGAGTTTGGATCAGCCTTTTGTATAGGGAATTGAGGAAACCAATATGCAATCTCTACCTTAGATCAGCTTTGTCCCTGAAGCACTTCAAAATCTCAGTAAAAAATTCCGTTTTTAAGAAGTCACTTGGCACTGTTACAGGATGAAAAAGTTCTGGGGATCTGTTGGACAACAATGTGAATATAGTTAACACTAATGAACAGTACACTTAAAAATGGTTAAGATGGTAAATTTTTATGTTACATATGTTTTTTTATCACAATTAAAAAGTCACATGACCCTGTCAAGTTTCCTGATGAAGGTAATGTAGGCCTAGAAACAGAGAAAAGGTCCTACAATGTCCTACTTGACAGGAAAAAAAAATCTAAAAATGCAAATCACCGAAGTTTACATGATTATTTAAATTTTGCCATCCGTTGAACAACTATTGTCATTTTCGAAAGATTAATTTATTTCCACATATGGTTTTAAATTTTTGAAATATAAAACATACGATATTGACCAGATTATACTGAATATTTTTATAATTTTTACATTAATGAAAAGTTTTAAAATACTAAGAATGCTAAAGAAGGGGAAAAAAATCAGTCGTGGTCACTATTATCCAAAATCATTTGTTAAGTATTGTACAAGGTTCCAGGAAAGATGGCTCTGTGTGTGTGTGTGTGTGTGTGTGTGTGTGTGTGTGTGTGTGTGCGCGCGCGCGCGTGCGCAAAGAAAAACTATCTCCTTCCAGGAATTTAACCACATTTTCTCTTTAAAGAAATGTTCAAGCATCCAATCACCTTGGGAAAACCAATCTGTTGTTTTATACTTGTTGATATTGACAGATAGGCAGAAACTACAAGAACTATGAATTTTTAACTTTATTTAATTTACTTTTAATTAACCCTAGCATTTCTACAACATGTAATGTTAAATATAAGGCATCTGTTTTTATTTTATTGAAGTACATAAGAAGTGTTTGTAAATTTCTCACTGCCCCTGAAGGCTATGAGCTCAGATATTCAGAACAGTGTTCCAGACTTCTGGATATAAAGACCTAGGTAAAATTTCAACAAAAATTCTGGGTAATGACCTAGGGTGGCCCACTTTTTTGTCTGCCAAATAAAAATATAACAAAAACTACCCTCCTCATAAAATAAAGTAGAAAGGATGTTTGCAGTAGCCATTTGTATTCCTTTTGTTATCTGACTGCTCACGTTATTCTGGGCCAATATTACAGTGACCTTTTCAGTAATCACAAACATATCTCAAGAAGAAATTTTTCACAGAATTTGATTAAATCTAATGAAAAGTGCAATTCCTTAGTAACAGACAACTATGTATATTGCTCCCTCACATTCTCAAATATACATTCTCAAATACATAATAGCCCTTATCTCCTCCCCCTGAAAGCCAAAGTTCTTGGAAAAGTGCTCCTCCTTTACTCACTTCTCTCCCACCTGTCAATCCTCTGCAATCTGATGTTCCCTAACACTGTTGTTACTACCACGATCACCAACCTTATCAGTAAATCCAAGAAACACTACCTCTGACTTTAGTTTACTGGGCTACTCACCAGCAGCTGGCACTGCTGACCACTTAACTCCTTCCTGAAACCCTCTCTTCCTTCAATTTCTGTTAAAGCAAAACATATGTAAGTCCCTCTTCTTTTAGGAAAACTGTGCTCCTTCTCTAAGAATAGACAACTTTAAAGCAACAGGATACCTATCAGCAAGACTGATGGCTAAGCAAAAAGTTTAAAACAAATATATATTTTTTCATTTATACTATCTATAATCATTATTCCCAAATCCTTGATAACCACACAGAAGAAGTGGCCTAGTGCTTATTAACTTCATTTATTTTTATGTAGTACACATTAAAGATACTATATGATTTTGTATTTTCAAGTACTTGTGAAATATAATTCAGAAAAACAATAATGTCAAATTTAACGATAATTTGAAAATTAAAAACATAAAGCAATGGTTAATGTGAAAATTAACAATGATTCTAAACTTTTAAGTTGAGAAAGGACATTAAAAACAAAACTTTTAAAAAGCTCAAATGATCTTAATGGTGCCAAAATAGTATTAATAATAATTGTGCTTATTATGTATCAGGCACTGTTAACTGTTTACATATGTTAAATCTTTTAATCCTCACAATATTTCGGTGAGTGCAAGTACTATTATCATCCTCATCTCCATTTTTCTGATAAGGAAAACCAAGTGCATAGAGTGATAAAGTAACCTGCCCAAGTGCCACTTATTAACTCTGTAACAAGTTTTCATACCCAGGCGGAGTAGCTCCAGAGTGGGTGTGCTTAAGCATTATGCCATACTGCCTCAGCAAACCACAATAAACAACTTTATCTGCCATCTTCCTCCTACAAAAGTAGGAAGTGGGTCTGATCCTTTTCCTAAATCTTAAGCACAATGCAAAAGCTGTTTGTATAATGAACTTCAAGCATTTCCCCAAACTTCATTCTCTCTTCTTGGTCTTTTAAGTGAGGTTCAATTCTCCCACTCCCTTCAATGTTAACTTAGTACAAAGAATCCTCCTTGGCCTTCTCCTCACATATCACACAACTTCCCCTCAATGGCTTCCAAAATCATCTATCAATTGATGACTCCCAAATCTGTATCTCCAACCTAGGTATCTCCTGAGTACCACACCCATATCTAATGGCTTAATGGACACCCAACTATCAAACTCAACAGGTCCAAAACAGCTCAACACTTTCTTTCCTCACTCCAAACTTGCTCTGTCTCCTGGGTTTCCAATATCACAGAATACTTCCACCATTCACATAGCTGACCATTCCAAACACTTAGGTGCAGCCAGAGTGATCTTTCTAAAATATAAATCTCACCACATTGTACCTCTACTTAAAATCCTTCGGTAGCTTCTTACTGTGCAAACCTTTATGATAAGTTCAAATTTATGAGCATGGTATACAAGACCTTTCATAATATGGACCCTGACTATCAACCATCTTTCACGTGTCCCAATTTCCCTCCAACTCTGTGCTCCAGCCATACTGAACTTTTCCTATTCTTTAAATAAGCCCTAAATCCTTGCCTCTAAACCAGCAGTGTCCAATAGAATGCTCTATGATGACAGAAAGAAATATTCTTTATCCACATTATCCAATATGTTAACTGCTAGCTACACTGAGCACATAACAATGTGGCTAGTGTGACTCAGAAACTAAAATTATTTCAATCAGTTTAAATTTAAATAGTTACCTTTGGCTGGTATCTACGGTATTGAACAACACAGCTCTAAACCAAGGTATACGCTATTCCCTCTGCCTCATGTGTATACAGGTATGTGTGGAAAGCCCTGGTCAGTGCTAACATGTAACATCGTTAGTATTGACTCTTCTGTTAGGTTATTCCCTTTGTTCTTGTAGTTAGTAATTAATAAGGTCCCACTCTATACAAGACACTATTTAAAACAAGACACTATTTTCTAATAGTTTAGTGGTTCTTCCAAGATAGTGGCTTAATTACAATTTGCCCCTAAAAGGACTATCACTTTAAGAAATGAACAGACTCCACATATTAGTAAGTGAAAAAAGCAAATTACAATATTACACTAAAAAAGTATATAGCTTTGCTTTAAAAATACACAGTATATAGGCAAAAAAGACTGGAAGACCTGTATCTTTTTAACTGATTCTCTATGGGTATTAAAATTAGGGTTATTTAACTAATCTGTATTTGCTAAATTTTCTATAAGGAAAGAGGGAAATCAGTCCAGTGATTATCTTCTCCCTGTTGCATCATCAATTTATTCCTTCCTCTTCATAAACTAACGTTCCCTTCCAGATACCATTCCGTTTCTTTGCTCCCCTATACAGTAATACATACTAACTACAACTCTCCTTTCTCTTTTTTTTTTTTTTTTAAGATTTAATTTTATTTATTTTTGGCTGCACTGGGTCTTCATTGCTGTGCCTGGGCTTTCTCTAGTTGCGGTGCGTGGGCTTCTCCTTGCGGTGGCTTCTCTCGTTGCGGAGCACGGGCTCTAGGCGCACAGGTTTCAGTAGTTGTGGCACCCGGGCTCTAGAGCGCAGGCTCAGTAATTGTGGCGCACGGCCTTAGTTGCTCTGCGGCATGTAGGATCTTCCTGGTTTAGGGATCGAACCCACGTCCCCTGCATTGGCAGGCGGATTCCTATCTACTGCACCACCAGGGAAGTCCCTCTCCTTTCTCTCTTGAACCCACTCCAGTCAGGCTTTCAGCCCCACCACTGCACCTAACCTGCTTGTCAGGGTCACCAAAGACCTCCAAAGTGACAAATTCCAAAGCCACTTGTCAGTACTGTAATCACCTTACTTGACCCTATCTGACAGAAACGCTCCAGGAATGCCCCAGAGATTAGTACTCTGACCTCTTCACTTTCTACATTCACTCCCTTGATGTCTCACCCAATCAGGGTACTTAATACCCTCTATAACCCTATGGCTCCCAAACTTATATCTCTAGCCTGACTCCTCCCTAAGCTCCAGACTCATATATCCAACTGCCTATTTAATATCTCCTCTTGGATGCCTAATAGGTATCTCAAACTTAACATGCTCAAGCTCTTGAACCTCTTCCCCCTTTAAAAAAATTCCTCTTTACACAATCTTCTTCATTTTGATAACAATTCCAAACTTCCAGCTGTTTAGGCAAAAAAACCTTGTGTCATCTTTGGTATCTTTTTCCCTCACACACCACATCTAAACCATCAGTAAATCTCATTGGCTCTACTTTCAAAATATATCCAGAATCCAACCACTGCTCTCCACTACCACCAGTCTGATTTAGTCATCCCCTTCTCTTGCCTGGGTTACTGTGGTGGTCTCCTTGCTGGTCTCCCTGCCTCAAATCTGCAGTCTCTTCCTAGTTCAGGAGACAAAGTGATTTAAAAACGTAAGATGGATCATCTCACTCCTCTGTTCAAAACCCTCCAATGGCTTCCCTTCTCACACAGAGTAAAATCCAAGTCCTTAAAATGATTTACAAAGCCCTACACAATCTGGCCCTTACCTCTCTGACCTCCTCATCTGCTAAGTCCCCCCTCTTTCCTTCATTCACTCTATCCAGACACACTGACCTCTTTGTTGATGCTCACAGGTCAGAAACACTCCTGCCTCAGGGCCTGAGCACATGTAATTCCTCTTGACTGAATACTTCTCCCCCAGACATCTGCATGTCACTCCCTCAGGCACTCCAGGTAGTACTGTCAAGGATCTTTTCCTGACCCTGCTATTTCAAACTCAACCCAACCTCCACCTTAACTCTCTATCCTCTTTCCCTGCCTTACTTTTCTCTACAGCGCTCCTTGTCATCAAATGACCAACCATCTATTTACTTGTTTATTACCTATCTTCTTCCAGTTGGAATATATGCTCCATGAAAGCAGGCATTTTGTCCACTGACTGATTAATCCCCAGCATCAAGAACAGTACCTAGCATAAGAAGGCACTTGTACTTGTTAAATCAGTAAGTTACTTCTATATTTTTTTTAGTTACAGAAATAAAATTCTAAACGAATAAACAGGTCCCAAGTATCCTACAGACCATAAACTTTTTGAAAACATAAATATATCTGGCACACCACAAGCACTTAATAGTTACTGACTTCTAAATGCCCATTCTGCTCAAAACCTTCCAATGGCTTCTCTTTACACTCATAGTAAAATCCAAAGTCCTTACAAGGCCCTACACAATCTGGCACCGGACCTTCCACTCTACACCTTACCTCTCTGCCCCCATAGTACTAAATTCCCCCCTCATTCTTCATGACCACATCCTTAACCGAGGCTTAAGAAACTTTAACCCATTTCTAGAGTAAAGCTGGGTGATGTGTAGCTCTGCCAACCCATGATATTGGGACCAGCCTTATTCATAAGTCTCTCGCTTATCCAGCTGCCATGTTAACTCACTCAGCTGCAGGATTAGAGACACTGGCCTTCAGGCTTCCCTGGTGGCGCAGTGGTTGAGAGTCCACCTGCCGATGCAGGGGACATGGGTTCGTGCCCTGGTCCAGGAAGATCCCACATGCCGCGGAGTGGCTGGGCCCACGAGCCATGGCCGCTAATCCTGCGTGTCCAGAGTCTGTGCTCCACAACGGGAGAGGCCGCAACAGTGAGAGGCCCGCGTACCGCAAAAAATAAATAAGACACTGGCCTTCTAATTAGGTCAATTCCTATCAGCAGTACAAATAATCAGCCCATCAATAAGCAGATATTGACTATAAATTGTTCACTTTTGTAGATCTATGAACTCTTTCCAGCTGACATGCTAAATAAGTCTTCCTTAAGTACACAAACCAAAGAATGTTATTCATAATAATGTGAAATATAGGAAAATCATTTCCTTCTTGAATATTCTACTCTGGGCTCTTCACTTTAAATTTTGAATTTGGACTGCAGGCAATTAGTTTTTGGCAGTAGTTCATTTATATACACAATTGCAAAACTGTCAAATTATTTCACTATAATACATTTGTCATTCCATGAGCATTTGTAACTTTTCTGCAGTAAAAAAGAACATTTCAACTGACCATCTGTCTGATTTTTTTTGTTTTACTCATTCAGTTCTAGTAATGTTACCCTAAATTCTAAATATTTTTAGAAGTAATATCTCACATCTTGGTATTTAATGGTAAGGCCTGAATTTAAGTATTCCATATTTTCTCCTTGGATTTCACAAAACCAGTGATCTTAAAATAACATATCCTATATCAAGGGATGAATATTTTCTTGGTTGAGTGTTTAAGATAAATTGTAAAAGTCAGAAGTGACTCTCCTGGACTTCTCTGGTGGCGCGGTCGTTAAGAATCCGCCTGCCAATGCAAGGGACATAGGTTCGAACTCTGGTCCGGGAAGATCCTACATGCCACGGAGCCCGCGAGCCACTACTACTGAGCCTGCGCTCTAGAGCGTGCGAGCCACAACTGATGAGCCCGCATGCTGCAACTACTGAAGCCCACGCACCTAGAGCCCCTGCTCCGCAACAAGAGAAGCCGCTACAATAAGAAGCCGGCGCACCGCAACAAAGAGTAACCTCCGCTCGCCTCAACTAGAGAAAGCCCACATGCAGCAAGACCCAACACAGCCTAAAATAAATAACTTTTTTTTAAAAAAGTGACTGTCCTCCAAGAAGAAATGCAAGCTAAGCAAATAAAATGGAACACTTATAATCTATTGGAAAGTAGGACTCTGCAGTATTTCATCAATTTTTTGTTCAATGTGGTAAAATCTTATTTGATTTCAAGTATGTTTCAAGAATTAAATTACAGGAACCCTACTGCACCACTAAAGTGACAATCCTTAACCTGTGTAGTCAGCCCTTTGTAGAACTAACAGTCTTACTTACGTGAAGACAAAAACAACTAGTTCCTTCTTTTGTTAACAGCCATCTTGGAACAAATGACATTTACTTAGTGAAAGATCAATAAAACATTGAAATTGGGAGTTTCCTGGCAGTCCAGTGGTTAGGACTTAGCACTTTCACTGCTGTGGTCCAGGTTCAATCCATGATTGGGGAACTATGGTCCCGCAAACCACGCGGTACAGCCAAAATAAAATAAAATAAAACACTGAAATTGCTTATATTTTATATGTCTTTTGTAAATTAAAAAAAATATAGGGTCCAATTTCCATATACAGCATGGCAAATACATTGTTTACATCTCCATAACTAGATCTCGTGACCAAAAATTCCAAAAGCTAAGCAGCATTAACAAGATAGAGCACTTACCAAAACTGGAATCAAGGGAATTTAATCTTCAGAAATTGAAGATGACGACAAGGACAAAGGTATGCTATAGAAATCATTAATGGAGTGTATTTTCATACTGGCAAAGCTGGACTCCTGAGCACGAGAGGAAGGAATTCACAACGAGGAGCCTGTGCCTCCTCATAATATGCTAACAACTCAGGACTCCAACATTTTCAGCATCTCAAACTTAAATGTGTTTGACATTTTGAAATTACAGCACGTCCATTTTCTTCAGTAAATCATTGTTTACAAAAATCAAGGCTTATAATAAATACCTTTTGGTAGGTATGAAAAGTTGAGAATTATTACACAATTTAACACTAATTTTATACTTGTATTAGTTCACATTAGCCTTATCTCACCAACTAAATTCTTAAAGGCAAGATAAAGATCTTATAATTATTTATATTTCTACTGAAAACACAGAGGAATTAACTATACTTATGGTATAGTTGATGCCTTTAAGATGATATAAATAAAGTTAAAGATGGTATAAATAAAGATGCCTTTCAAGAATGGTATAGACTTCAAAAATCCTGATTGTAAAATTCATTCAACACTTATGTGACAATTCTAGGTCAATAACCCTAACCACAACAAAAACTCAAGCAATGACATAAAGAAAATGGCTGTTTTGGAACTATATACAATTAACTTCAGGGTAATGCAATAATACATTAATAGGGATACCAGCCTAAATTTTCCTTCTGTATAAGGTCCACGGAATCCAGTCATGCTTTATTTTTTAACTACGCTGGCTAAAGAAACAGTAAATATTAGTAGAATCTGAATCATTCAATTGAGTAAAAGACCTAAAACATTTATTATGCAAAATTATAAGCCAAACACTTTGCTAAGCACCTTCACATAAATTATACCATGTAATATTAGGTGCGTATGTGAAAGAGTCCTCTATACAATATTTAACAAATATTCAATGAGTCACTACAAAATGAAAATACAGAATGACTTAATGAGATGAAGCTATCAATGAAAATACTAGGAAAAGTAAAAAGTAGAGCAAGCTTTGAACAACTGGAACTATAAAACTGTTATATGAAAAAATTTTTAAATATGGTATAGACCCTAATTAAAATTAAATATTATAAAAAATTAAATATTATAAATAAAAATGGGAAAAAAAGTTTAAACCCTAATATGGAGACACAATGACTCTTTAAAGTATGTCTAAAATAATGTGTTATAGAGTGGCCAATATGGTGGAGGAGGAAGATCCTGAGCTCACATCCTCCTACAGACACACCAGTATCACAACTATTTATAGAGCAACTACAGATGAGAATGACCTGAACACTAGCAGAGAAGAGCTCCTACAACTTAAGATATACAGAAGGAACCACAGAAAGATAGGGAGGAAGGACAGAGCCACAATATAGTCAAGAACCCAAAGCCTCAGATAGAGGACCCAAAAACAGGAGGATAATTACAACTGCAGAGGTTCTCCCCAAGGATCAAGGGCTCTGAGTCCCACATCAGGCTCCCCAGCCCAGGGGTCCTGCACCGGGAAGACAAGGCCCTAGAATGTTTGGCTTTGAAGATGAGTGGGGCTTACTTTGGGGAGAGCCAGAGGACTGTGGGAAATAGAGACTCCACTCATAAAAGGGCACATACTAAATCTCACATGCTCCAGGACCCAGGGCAGAAGCAGTAATTTGAAAGGACCCTGGGTCAGACCAACTTGCTAATCTTGGAAAGCTTCCCAGAGAGGCAAGAGGCAACTGGGATGTATCCTGGAGACATAGATGCTGGTGGCAGCCATTTGGGGGAGCTCATTTCCCAAGGATACTGGTGCTGGCAAGCGTCATTTTGGAATTCTCCCTCTAGCTTGTTAGTGCCAGGACCCAGCCCACCCACCAGCCAGTCAGCACCAGTCCTGGGACACTCTAGATCAAGCTAGCTGCGGGGGGGACACTGTCCTACCCATCAGCAGGCCAGCTGCCATAGAAACCCCTGAACCCCCAGCTTCCCTGGGACCCAGCCCTGTCTACCAGAAGGCCCAATACCCAGCCCTACACATCAATGGGCCAGCAAGAGCCCCGGGTACAGCAGCCAGCCAATCCCATCCACCCCACCCACCAGCGGGCCAGCACTAGCTCTGGACCCGGCTTCATCAACCAGCGGGTGGGCACCAGACCTGGGACCACCGAGGCCCTACAGCCAGCTGTGTCAGGACCCAGCCCACTCACCAGCAGTCTAGCACCAGCCCCAGGATGCCCCGGGCCTGGGCCCCACCTACTTACAGGCTGATATCAACCAAGAATTTAAGGTACAATGTAGAAAAGACAGCCTCTTCAACAATGGAGCTGGGAAAACTGGACAGCTGCATGTAAAAGCTGAGATTAGAACACTACCTCATAGCGTATACAAAAATAAACTCAAAATGGATTAAAGACCTAGATGTGAGACCTGAAACCCTAAAACTTCCAGAAGAAAACATAGGCAGAACACTCTTTGACATAAATCATAACGATATTTTTTTGGGTCTGTCTCCTAAAGCAAAAGAAATAAAAGCAAAAATAAATAATGGGATCTAATTAAACTTAAAAGCTTTTGCACAGCAAAGGAAACCATCAACAAAACAAAGAGACAACCTACAGGATGGGAGAAAATATTTGCAAATGATGTGACAAGGGATTAATATCCAAAATATATAAACAGCTCATACAATTCAGTATCAAAAAACAAAAAACCAAACAACTCAATCAAAAAATGGCAAAGATGGGCTTCCCTGGTGGCGCAGTGGTTGAGAGTCCGCCTGCCGATGCAGGGGACACGGGTTCGTGCCCCGGTCCGGGAAGATCCCACATGCCGCGGAGCGGCTGGGCCCGTGAGCCATGGCCGCTGAGCCTGCGCGTCCGGAGCCTGGGCTCCACAACGGGAGAGGCCACAACAGTGAGAGGCCCGCGTACCGCAAAAAAAAAAAAAAAAAAAAAAAAATGGCAAAGATGTGGAGAAAACGGAACCACTGTACACTGTTGATGGGATTGTAAATTGCAGCAGCCATAAGTGTATGGAGGTTCCTCAAAATATTAAAAATGGAATTATCATATGATCTAGCAATTCCACTCCTGGGTATTTATCCAAAGAAAACAAAACACTAATTTGAAAAGATATATGCAACACAAGTTCATTGCAGCATTATTTACAATAGCCAAGATATGGAAGCAACCTAAGTGTCCACTGACAGATGAATGGATAAAGAAAACATGGTATGTGTATACAGACACACACACACACACACACACACACACACAACAGATTACTCATTTATAAAAAAGAATGAAATCTCGCCATTTTCTACAACATGTAATAACCAGAGAATATTATGCCAAGGGATATAAGTCAGACAGAGAAAGACATATGCAGAATCTAAAAAACAAATGAACAAATATAACTAAACAGAAACAGATCACAGATACAGAGAACAGGTGGTTGCAGGGGAAGGAGGGGATAGGTGTATAAACTTCAGTTACAAAAAGATAAGTCACATGTATGAAATGTACAGTGTGGAGAATACAGTCAATAATTATGTAGTATCTTTGTATGGCAAGAGATAACAGCTAGACTTATTATGGCGATCATTTGGAAATGTATAGAAGTATTGAATCACTATGTTATGTTCCAGGAACTAACATAGTGTTATAGGTCAATTATTCATCAAAAACAAACAAACTTACAGAAAAAGAGATCAGAATTGTGGTTACCAGAGGCAGGGAGGTTGGGGGGCGGGGGAATTGGATGAAGGTAGTCAAAGGTACAAACTTCCAGTTATAAGTAAGTACTTTATCTTACAACTGGGGATGTACTATAGAACATGATGAATATAACTAACACTGCTATACTTTATATGTGAAAATTTTTAAGCAAATCCTAAGAGTTCTTATCAGAAGGAAAAAAAAATTTTTTGCTGTTTCTTTAATGTTCTATCTATATGAGATGACGGATGTTCACTAAACTTACAGTGGTAATCATTTCATGATGTATGTAAGTCAAATCATTATGCTGTACATATTAAACTTATATGCTGTATATTATACAGTGCTGTATATAATTATATCTCAATAAAACTGGAAGAAATGCAAAAACAAACAAAAATAAACAAAATAATGTGTTACTATTAATAAGGTACTGACAACTGGGGCAGAAAAAGGAAAATCAAAATGAAATCGGTACTGCTGAGAGCTCTCTAAAATGAAGCCAGGAGGCCACTGAGGAAGTATGACTTATGGACGACTCAGCCCGGATCGAATCTGAACTTTGACCACTTACTATCTTAATGTAGGTATCCAGAATATCTGCCCAATGTTCCAGAAACTCAAAATATTTAACCGACCCTTACCCTAAAATAACTCGTGACAGCCTGTTCCTTAAGGACAAATACTTCCTTGCGTCATGGTCAACGATAATTCTTCACAGACAACTTAATAACCTTGTAGCTTTCATCTTTATAAGCCTCTGACTCTCTTCCCCTGTACAATCTCGAACTGCAATTCTTAAGACCCCAAATAAATTATTTTATTTGCAGCCTTCTGCATTTTCTTGGTCGACAGGACTGGTTGATCTTTACTTTTAATAAAGTTAAGTCGGGGCTTCCCTGGTGGCGCAGTGCTTAAGAATCCCCCTGCCAATGCAGGGGACACAGGTTCGAGCCCTGGTCCAGGAAGATCCCACATGCCGCGATGCAACTAAGCCCGTGTGCCACAACTACTGAGCCTGCGCTCTAGAGCCCACATGCCACAACTACTGAAGCCCGTGTGCCTAGAGCCTGTACTCCGCAACAAGAGAAGCCAGCACAGTGAGAAGCCTGTGCACCGCAACGAAGAGTAGCCCCCGCTCGTTGCAACTAGAGGAAGCCAGTGTGCAGCAACGAAGACCCAACACAGCCAAAAATAAATAAATAAATAAATAAATTTTAAAGATAAAGTTAACTCAAAAACATCCCTATAAGAAGGTTGCTCTCATTCAGATACATTTCTATAGAAATGTATTTCTATACATTTCTATGCCCTCTTGAAAGGGAGAAAAAGCAGTGGATGTAAGTTAGATTTGCTGTAATTATATGCAAACTAGAGCCCCACTGTAAAATTCCTAGTGGATTCCACTGAGAAATACTGATATTAAAGGTTAAAGGGTTATATGTAATGTAATTTTCATGCTGACAATAAATAAAATTTAAGTTAAAAAAGTAAGCTAGGCCTTATCATTTGCAATGCAAATACACTGATGTAGTATTGATTATATCATACTACTACATGATGTAGTACAACACAAAAGTATGCAGCTCTTACTTGGGTCTAAATTAGCTCTGTGAATCTAAACAAATGAAAAGTCCACCCCAATTTCAGCAGGGACTAAAACTGCTACCTTGGTTACCTATTCGTTGTTAAATCCAATGGCCTCTTTTCAGCCTTCATTCTATTTGCCCTCTCTCTGCAATTCCTAACATAGTTGACCATTTCCTCTAACCAACTTTCCTCTCAGCTTCTTTTTTTTTTTTAACCTTTCTCTGGTTTCCTACCCCTCTGAGCACTCTTCAGCTAGTTCTTCTTCCATTCACACCTTAAATGTTGGTGTTCCCTAGCGATTTGTCTAAACTGCCTTGTCTCCTAACCAGAAAAATTCTCCCTGGGTGATTTCATCCATTCCCATGCTTTAATTACTACCCACAATTCTAAACGCTGATCTATAATCTATATTTCATCTAAATGTGCTTTTTTTTTGCTTTTTTTTTTTTTTTTTTTGCAACTGTCCTGGTTTCGGTATACTTTGCCTGAAGAACTCCCCCTGTTCTCCACCTGGCAAAAATCTTCCCAGGCTTTATGACCTAAAATATCACCACCTCAGCAAAGCTTTCAACAACTTTTCTAAATAGTGTTAGTTAATATTCTAGTTTAGAAATCATTTTCAACTATACCATCTTATGAAAAACTCACAAAATAGGTAAGTCCTCTCTAGAAATGAGGACACTGAAGTTTGAAGAGATCAAGCAACTTGAACAAGGAAACATTACTACAGGTGGAAAACATCAACTTAAATCCAGGCCTCCTCACTCTAGGTCCAATGCTCTTTCTAATACACTGTGATGTTCTCAAAAGAAAAGAGATCTGGAAATTTAGTAGTTTTACCATTGTTAAGAAAAATTAATTAGTATTGTCTGTTTCCTTCTAGAAATTAATTCCTAATTAAATGTTTAATCCAGAAATAAAAATATTAAAATTAATTTTTAAATTATACACACACAGCCAAATTGGTTAAGATAAGAGTTTAAGACAAAAGAAAAATAACTGAGGAAAAAACTAAAAGCAATAAAAGTTTACAATAGTCTCAAAGGAAACGATTACAAAAAATTAATTTTTTACATTTTTAAATAACGAAATTGCAAATCTTGACACCAATCATCTAATACACAGGCTTGATTAACCAATAAATGATGTATAAAATCTGCTTTCGTAAAACCATTTAAAGCTCTCTAACTTTAGTTCTATTTAAAAGGGAAGGGAATAAATAAGATTGATAAATAGGATTAAATTCAGAAAACAAAAATCATCAATAATCCTGTGACTAGGAAGTGATTAGGCATCCTTGAGATGGTTAGTGAAGGATCGAAAGGACATAGAGCTTTAGGATAAGCGGCCAAAGAACAGAATAGTGGAAGGAGTTAGAACATCACCACTTTGCAGACACTGTGGTAAAGACTGGTTGAACAGATTCATTGATGGTTGCTAAATAGAGGGGATGGTGAATCTGATGAAGAGCAAAACATCTGCATGGTCTCCAACTGTCCCCCCCATAGATAGATTATTGGAAAATAAATAAATAATGGACAACCCTTTACCTGGGAAAATTAACATCATGAAGATGGGCATCCTATGCCTCCCGACACAATAGTCTAAGAAGGTAGTACTGTAGCCTGGGATACATAACATGAATGTATGTAGGAACCAGCAAAGACAAGTTGATTAACATGCTATAAAGTAATTGGCTTGTATTCTTCAAAGTGTCAAGGTAGTGAAAGACAAAGGCTAAGGAACTATTCCAGATTAAAGGAGATTAAAGAGATATGAGAACTAAGTGAAATACATGATCCTGGACTGGATTCTGTACTAGAGAAAAAAATGTTAAAAAAAATTAAAATTATTTATTGGAACAAATGACAACACGGGGATTATAGACTGTAGATTGTACTAATGTTAAATTTCCTGAATATAACAGTACTACGGTTGTAAAAGTACTGCAGTTCTTAAATAAAATACACACTGAGGTATGAAGATAAAGAGACATGATGTATACAACCTATTCTCAGATGTATCAGAAGACATAATAACATGGAATGTGTGTGTCTGCGTGTGTATGGAGAAATAAATAAAGCAATGCAGCAATTTTTTAAATTGGTGAATGTGCCTCAGGCGTAGTTCTCTGTAGTATTCCTACAACTTTTCTGCAAACCTGAAACGATTTCAAAGTGTTGATAAATCATCAAAAATGAGAGCAGACGTGCGCCACAACTACTGAGCCTGCACTCTAGAGTTCGCGTGCCACAACTACTGAGCCCGCATGCCACAACTACTGAGCCCGCATGCCACAACTACTGAAGCCCACGCACCTAGAACCCGTGCTCTGCAACAAGAGAAGCCACTGCAATGAGAAGCCTGCGCACCGCAATGAAGAGTAGCCTCCACTCACCGCAACTAGAGAAAGCCCGCGCGCAGCAACGAAGACCCAAGGCAGCCAAAAATTTAAAAATAAATTAATTTTTTTTAAAAAAAGAAAATAAGAGCAGAGGGGGTGGGCGAAATGGGTGAAGAGAGTCAAAGACACAAAGTTCCAGTTATAAAATAAATAAGTCAGGGGGATGTAATGTACAGCATGGTGACTACAGTTAATAATACTGTATTGTTTATTTGAAAGCTGCTAAAAAAGTGAATCTTGAAAGTCCTCGTCACAGGGAAAAAAATTGTAACTAAGTGTGGTGACGGATGTTAACTAGACTTCTTGTGGTGATCCTTTCTCAATATATAAAAATACCTACTGAATACCTACCTACGTTGTACACCTGAAACTAATACATTACATGCCAAATATACTTCGATAAAAAATAAATTAGAGCAGAGGAACAGGGTAAGCTTTAAGTTTTTTATATAAATTTTGTCATTTGGGTTTTAAAAAAGGCAAGAAATATCACCCTTTAATAAATGAGAGAATGCAAGCTCAAGAGAGATTAAGTGACCACTTCCAGAACAGGGGTCTCCTTGTTTCTGTACAACCCCATTAGGTTGCAATTCAATGGCCAAAATGTTTCTAATTCCTGAAAGCCTCAAGGTCATACACTGTCTACAACTACTATTCAAAGTTTTAAACTTTTAATGAGTTGTATGCATTCTCTAATAAAAGCACAATAAACTTCATCAAGTAGTAAGTAGCATATCCAAGTGCTCAAGAGAATGGGCTCCAAGATTAGATTGAGCTCAAATCCAGGCAGTGCAGTGGTACTAGCTTTGTGATCTTGCGCAAATTAACCACTTGGGCTCCAATTTTCTCATCCGCAAAGTGGGATCAAAGAAGTAGCTTTGGGTTGCTCCTTGATCCTCTGTGACACTTGAGCATCACAGAATAGTTTCCCATAAGCCATACTCACACTCAGCCAAAGGGTTGTTAGGAGGAACAAATGAAATAATAAATGTAAAGCAGTGTGCACAAGCGCTCTATAAACGTTAGCTATTTTTATTTTAAACCCAACTTGCTCAGGCACCTCAACAGCACTGGTCATAGTCAAAGCCACACATTTTTTTCCAAATCAGGCCCAAATCTGACAAAATAGGAAATGAAAGGCTCTAAAAGAAAAATATCTTAGAAGTTCACAAAACATAAATCAATTGTAAGCATATCATGTGCGAAACAGACCTCTACAGACTTATACGTTAATTCAACAGTTGAAACATCTGCTAATAGAAACAGCAGAGCTGCAACAAGCTCCTTGTTGGAACAATCTATCATCTAAATACACAGAATGAAAAATGAAAAGTTAGTTCTATTACTTTTAAACTTTTCTAACCTGCGAATAAGGAAACAAATAAACCAAAAACTCTATTTCACACACTCCATACAGGATTTCAGTTAGCTTAATACAGTGAAAATGCAATCCCAATTTCAACTACTAGCACTTTCCAGAATGTCTTTTAAAATAAATTTGAAATTTAATTTAAATTAAATTTTAATTTATCTTTCTGACACCGCAAAGCCACCAGCACAGCCACTTTACCTTAATTTAGCATAAATCTAGTGTCAGCCTATTATGTGACCATAGTGTTTAGTTAGCACTGAGATTAAAAAAAAGAAAAACGTAAAAATGATTACAATAAAATACAAAGTTACCAGAATTCTGTAAGTTTAAAACCATTCCTTCGCCCCCCAAAAAAATCAATGCGGTGGGGGGGTTCTTTCCCTTTTCGGTGGTACTTAAAATACTCTGAATAATTCTTTTTTTTTACTCTTAATAACTTTTCAAAAAACCAAGTATACAATGTTTAGTGTTCATTTTTAAAATTCACACTATTAATCTGTAAAATTTTACCACTTGCTCAGAGTAACACTTAAATATTCTCTACTCATATGATTACTGTGTTTGGGATTGGGGTGGTTTTGTTTTTTGTTTTAGGGGTTTTGGGTGGTTTTTTTTTTTGTCTGTAGTGCAAAGGACGTTGCCCGAGAACATTAACGTCTGTATAAACCAGCTTGTCCCTTCATAAAGCGTCTAAAACACCTCCTAGCTCCTGCATTCGAGGGTCACAGAACAGTTTCCCATTAGCCTCACTCTCACGTTCCTTCTCAACTCCCCAAACACCCCTTCCACGCTAGTGAGCGAATTTCTCCAGGTGTGATCAAGCAAACATTAAATTAGCTTGAAGCGTTTGTTCAAAATTCAGATGCCTGTGCCCCAACCCAGACCAATTCAGAGTTTTGGGGGATAGCACCTAAGGGCTCCAAATGGTTCTTTTTTCACTGAAGTTTGAAAACTACTAGAGACTCCCCTCCACACACTTATCCCAAACTCCCAACAACTCCCACCAGTCCCAACTGATCCAGCTGCGGGAAACGTTACCGCTCGGCTCCGGGGCGGTCTTAGCGCGACCCCACCCCTCTCCCGGGAGCCCCATCTCGGTGCCCGCTCCTCCCGGGCACCAGCTCCCTAGTCCCGTCCCCACACCCCAAACCTTTCTCCTCACTTCTTCATATCGCTGCTAAAGAGGCCGAAGGCGCCGGAGGGGGAAATGGTTGAGGTCGCCTCCTGACCCAGCTCCGTCGCCTCCCCTCCTCCGGACTGCTCACTGTAAGCGAAGCTGTTGCTGGACATTGCTGCGGTGCTGCCGAGTGTCGGGTTGGCCCTGCCGGGGGTTCTCTCCGACGGGCTCCCGTCCGAGGGAAGCGAAACAAAACTAGTTCTTGTTTGGAGGGGCGCCCGCAGGCGCTTCCGGACTCGTCACGGCTCCCAAAGCCGACCTGGCGGTCCACCCCCTGCGCATGCCCAGTGTGCAGGCGGCCGGAGCCCACCCCCACCCCCCCGGGCACTCCAGGGCCTGACTGGATTTGCCTTCTCCGGGTTTTTGAGGTAGCTGAGAGGCTCGGACCCCGGCTCTGCGGAAGGCAGGCCTCGCGCATGCTGGAGACTAGACTCTCGACTTTTAAAGTTTTTTTGGAGACAAATACCCGTGTATCCATTTCGATCCCCTAGGAGGTTCCCGAGCCCGGACACCTCTTTGTCGGACTCCTGTTGTAAACCAGTAGCTTTCAGATTTTTCCTGAAACTCCAGTTAACACACCAGATCAACTTTCCTAAACATATCAGGATTGCTTTTCCTGTTTAAGCTGGTTTCTGCTCCTCTCCCTCCAGCCATCTGTGTCTTACACCTGCCCCAGGCAACCTTTGTCGCAGATCTCTACGTTTAAAGGAAACCTCCAGGGCCCTGTGTTTGAGGATCCACCACCTGCCAGATGTGTTCATTGTAGTGAAAGCTTCAAACGAAAATCCTGGGGCCGTTGGTTTCAAGGAGATAGTGATTCCTACTGGCGTCTCGCCACCAAAAGTAGAATAAAATAAAATAGAGTGAGCCTCACGCACCAGGAGTAGGCTATCATCTGGGCACCTCCTTCCTTTGTTCTGCCGCTTGTGGTATCACTTCCTAAAGTCTTCTGGAGAGTCAAGGCAGAAAGTTGCCTGGCCCCTGAGTAGCACCTGAGAAACCTTTCCAGGAGTAACTTCCCTCAGCCTGACGTTTCGGGTGGATTTCAGATCCTACCCTACGCTTTCCGTACTGCTTCCCCTTTAGGCAGAATTTGAAGCTTAGAGCCCTGAGAAACTGTCAGGGAACTACGGAAACACAGTCTGGGGAGGCAGCGCCTGGGTGGGGGAGGGGAGAGCGTCGTACAAGGATTAGAGTGCTGTCCTCACCTCCTCTAATGGCCACACTGGAAACAACACTGAGGTATCGCTACGTACCTACCCAAATGGCCAAAATCCAGAACACGGACACCACCAAATGCTGGTGGGGAAGGGGAGCAACAGAAGCTCTCATTCATTGCTACTGGGAATGCAAAATTGTACAGCAACAATGGAAGATAGTTGGACAGTTTCTTACAAAATTAAACATACTCCTACCATATAATCCAGCAATTGAACTCCTTGGTACTTATCCAAAGGAGCCGAAAACTTATGTCCATGCAAAAATCTGCACAGATATTTATAGTAGCCTTATTCCGAATTACCAAAACTGGGAAGCTACAAGATGTCCTTCAGTAGGTGAATGTATAAACAAACGGTGGTACATCCAGACAATTAAATATTATTCAGTGCTAAAAAGAAATGAGCCATCAAACCATGAAAAGACATGGAGGAAACTTAAATGCACATTATTAAGTGAAAGAGGCCAATCTGAAAAGGTTACATACTCTGTGATTCCAATTATGTGACCTTCTGGAAAAGGCCAAACTATGAAGACAGTAAAAAGATCAGTGGTTGCCACTAAATGAGTTGGGGAGAAGCGGGATGAAAGGCAGAGAACAGAGGATTTTTAGGGCATTGAAAATGCCCTATATGATACCATAATGGTGGATACATGTCTCCAAACCAATAGAATGAATAACACCAAGAGTGAACCGTAATGGAAACTATGAACTTTGGGTGATAGTGGTGTGTCAATATAGGTTCATCAATAGTAGCAAATGATCACTCTGGTGAAGATGTGGTAACCAGGGAGGCTGTGCATGTGTAGGGGCAGGGCATATATGGGAAATTTCTGTAACCTCCTCTCAATTTTGCTGTAACCTAAAAATATTCTAGAAAATAGAATTTTAATTTTTTAAAAAAATTATTTTTAAAAAGAAAAGCCACACTGTTACTTTGGAAAAAAGCACAGCTCTAGGTGGGGGAGGACAGAATGCCCTCCAAACTTCATATTCTGGTCAAAACTTGGCAGGTTTTTTCTTCAGCTGTTGGAATACCCTTCCAGGGATGAAATGATGGAGCACCTAAAATATTTTGTTGTCAATATCGATGATATCGATCAATTTAGAGAATTTCACCTACAGCTGATTTTTCCTGATGATGATGATATATACTTAGTAGACGGCTTAGTATGTACGAGGCACATAAACGATTTTCATATATTAATTTATTTAATAGTAGAAGAAGCTAAGGTTTGCTTTCCTTTATCTGTGAAATAAGGACATTGATATACACATACCCTAGAGACTCTTTGGCATATATTCCTGGGCATAGAATTTCGTGGTTGTAGATTATATGCACCTTTACTGAATATCCTAAATTTTTCTCCAATATAATTTTAACAGTTCACACTCCCACAGCAATGTATGAGAAATCTTCTTTCCTCACATTCTCACTAACACTTTGTTTTTTTAAAGTTTTTATCCTCATCAATATGATAGGTATGAATATTATTTTATTATAATTGATTTTAATTTTTGTGTTCATAATGAATTTAAACATCTTTTTATGATATTGTTCCATTTGCATTTTCTTTTCTGGGAACTGCACATAAAGAAATTTACTCAATTTTACACTGAGTAGTTTGTTTTCCTTATAGATTTGAAGTTCTTTATTCTTGAGTCTGTCTCTCACTGCTTGGTTTTTTTTTTTCAATCTTTTTTTTTTTTTTTTTGCGGTACGTGGGCCTCTCACTGTTGTGGCCTCTCCCGCTGCGGAGCACAGGCTCCGGACGCGCGCAGGCTCAGCGGCCATGGCTCACGGGCCCAGCCGCTCCGCGGCATGTGGGAGCCTCCCGGAAGTGGGCACAAACCCGTGTCCCCTGCATCGGTAGGCGGACTCTCAACCACTGCGCCACCAGGGAAGCCGTAACTTTCTTTTTCTCTTCTCTGGATTATTATGTATAAGATGCAAAGCATATATTCTTTAGAAAAACAGATGAAACTTTCTTTTATCACTGAAAAAATATTAGGGACTTGACAAGGTGAATTCCCTTACTGCCTTAAGATTCTAAGACTGTTACAGAAGTATTCTTACAGAAATATACAAAAATATATAAAAATAATAACTACATACGTTGAGGTCTAGTGTTCCCATCTCTTCAGAATTCAAAAAGCTTTTATATATTTATGACGTTTTCTGACAGGTAAAATGGTCATGCTTCCAACCAGAAGAAACATCAGTTCTAGTTGAACCAAAGACTTATTCTTTGATGTTTGTCACCAAGCCAGAAGCAGATTTTTCTGTTTCCTACGCACACATATAGAATCTCAGGATCATTGATAAATATGCTGCTTTTTCAAAATGATTTTTTCCCTAACCTTTTAACAAAACCTATATTGAATTTTCTGATTTCAGCTTCTGTTCATCTGAACCCTCATGATAATAGGTGTTAAATTTGGTGTATATATTTTCAAACTTTTATCTAAGCATAGAAAAACAAATTATACATGTGTATATTTTACCAAATGTCAGTTAAAACTGTATCATCAGCCCCCGATCGCCGCAACTAGAGAAAGCCTGTGCGCAGCAATGAAGACCCAATGCAGCCAAAGATAAACTTATTTTTTTTTTTAAAAAAAAGCCAGGGTTACATTTCTTCAGGGTTTCAAAACAACAAAAACAACAGGACATACACAGTGAGTCAGCATGGCCTTGACATGTGGGAAGAGAGTCTTATCATCAAAGGAGGACCAGCACTGGTATCCCAGGAAAAGGGGCATTTTTAATCTTTATTTTTAACATGGACGTTCTTTACTTTTGGTCAATGTGCCCTTTTTCTTTAATAATTAAAGCAGATGTACAATGTATGTTTGATAGGCCCCAACAGGCTATTTTAGTTAGCATAAAATTAAACTCATGTATAAGGCAGAATGACTTCCCTGTATCGCAATATGTGAACATTTCTTTTATCAGCCTCCTTGCGTCAAACCTTTCTGTCCTTGTTATGGGGACGTCAACTCCATGACGGCGCCCCCGTCCTTGACCAGGTCCCGAAAGAGACAGCCAAGGTGGGCAGTGAAAAGAGCCAGGGTGGGCAGTGAAAGCCTTCAGCCAGTGGTACCTTGGTCCTTGAACTTTTGGTTTTAACCTCTATGGCAAACTCTAAACCAACTAAACTCCCAGCCTCCAATTCAATTTTCTGCCCTTTTGTCTTTGTTCACACCAGTTCGTGGGCCAGGACAGCCGTCGTCCCTTTTTTCCTGACAATTCACTCTGAAACTTCCCCTGATCCCCTTCTTTATGAAATAGCCCTTCTTTTTCTCCAGATCTCTTTATTTTCCTCTGAATACATGTAATATTAAACCCTTTCCTAAAAAACAAACAAACAAAAAAAACTGTATTATCATTCTGCATCTTATTTTTTCTTTTAATGTATTATGGAAATCTTTGCATTCCATTATATATGGCTGCCTCATTGTTTTAAACATATACATAATAGCTCATTCTCTGGGTGCACCTTTATGTGTTTAGTCAACAGCCCATACAACATTGGCCATACGTGTGTTTGTACACTAGCATCAGTTTTTCCATAAAGTAAGATCCCAGAAGTCCAATAGCTAGGTCCAATGATGTGCACAATTAAAATTTTAATAGATAGTGCCAAATTTATAACCCAAAAGGAGGGTACCAGTTATCTCTTCTACAAATATTCCTCTGTTTCAACATACCCCTTCCAGCAATGAATATTATAAATCCCTTTAATGTTTGCTAATCTTATTGGCAAAAAATAAATAATAAAATCCTCACTATTGTTTAAACTTTTATCTCATTTGTTATAATTAGGGTCCACATAATAATGTATTGTCCAAAGTGGAAACTTTTAAGACTTTTTATGACGCTAGTCATAATTTTACTGGAAGAGCACATATAAACCAGGTCTTTCCCGGGGAAACAGGACTATATGATTACCCCAAATGGGATGGAGTTAAAGCATACATTAATTGGCCTTTTGAATTTTTTTCTATTAATTATGCAGAGTTGGCATTTGCTTATTTTTAAATGAGTTATCTGTCTCTTTTATTTGTAGGCACATTATAAATAATGAAAGTTAAACTTTTCTCTTTATTTTCTAGGAGAGTGTAAGTTATAAAAATTGATTCAAAAAGTTGTAGGAAACATGAATAGACTAAATAATTATAGAAAAAATTGAAAAAGTTTTCAAAAATCTACCACCAGAGAGATACTAAACCAATACAGTTCTATTAGGCCTATAAGGACTTCCAATTTCTGTTATGTTAAACTATTACTGAATTTTTAAAAAGAAAAAGACAAAGCACTTCCAAATTTATTTTAAGACCAGCATTAATGAAATCCAAGCCTGACATTTTTTTAATACAAAAAAAGGAGAGCTATAGACTTTCTAAATAATATACTGAACTAATATTAAATGAAAACATAAAATTACCCAGTAGGTTTTACATATAATAAAATAATTTTTAACATTAAAAAACTTATTATACTTATTATATATAGTATATATATCAATAGATATTGGAAATGGATTTAATAACAATCAGTTCTTCTGATTTAAAGTCATAATTAATAACCTAAGAAATGGAAGGAAATAGTGTTACCGTTATTGTGCATATACAGTAGTCCCCACTTGTCCACAGTTTTGCTTTCCATAGTTTCAGTTACCTGCAGTCAACTGCAGTCCAAAAGTATTAAATGAAAAATTCCAGAAATAAACAATTTATAAATTTTAAATTGCATGCTGTTCTGAGTAGCATGATGAAATCTTGTGCTGACCCACTCTATTCTGCCCAGGACATGAATCATCCCTTTGTCCAGCATATCCACGCTATATACACTACCTGTTCGTTAGTCACTTAGTAGTCATCTCGCTTATCTGTATCACAGGGATTGTATTCAAGTAAACCTTATTTTATTTAATAATAGACACAAAGTTCAGGAGTAGTGATGCTGGCAATTTGAATACTCTCTTACTGTGCCTAATTTATAAATTAAATATTATCATTGCTATGTATGGGTAGAAAAAACATAGTATATGTACGGTTCAGTACTATTCATGGTTTCAGGCATCCACTGGGGTTTTTGAACATATCCACCGTGGATAAGGGAGGACTACTGTATAAATGTTGTATGTATAGATTATGTTAAAATACCTCCACAAAACATATAAAGTAAAACACATATTCATATTTAATAGTGAAACATGAAAGTATTCCAACTAGAGTCAGAAAAAGAATAGATATGCCTAATAACACTATTACCATGTAATACTCTTCTATAGATTCTAGATAATGCAATAAGATAAGAAAGATAAATAAAATAATAAATAGTGGGAAAGAAAGGATTATAATATTTATTGATAATATGATTATCTTTTTTTTTTAGATGTTGGGGGTAGGAGTTTATTAATTAATTTATTTATTTTTGCTGTGTTGTGTGTTCGTTTCTGTGCGAGGGCTTTCTCTAGTTGTGGCAAGTGGGGACCACTCTTCATCGCAGTGCGCAGGCCTCTCACTATCGCGGCCTCTCTTGTTGTGGAGCACAGGCTCCAGATGCGCAGGCTCAGTAGTTGTGGCTCACGGGCCTAGTTGCTCTGTGGCATGTGGGATCCTCCCAGAGTAGGGCTTGAACCCGTGTCCCCTGCATTAGCAGACAGATTCTTAACCACTGCGCCACCAGGGAAGCCCAATATGATTATCTTGCTGGAAAATCTAAGAGAAAATTATTAGACCTCTACGTTGATTCAGCAGAGTGGCCAGATTCAAAATCCAATAGCACTCCTATGCACCAATAATATCTACTTACAAAATGTAATTTAAAAAAGACCCTATTCCACAGTAGCAACAAATAAGCCTTAAGAAATTTACAAGACATAAGTGAAGAAAAACTATAAAATTTCACCAAAGGGTGGGCAGCAGGGGAAAGACCTGAAAAGAGAGTCTGTGTTTCTGGATAGGAATATTCAAGTGTTTCTATGTACTTAACGCAGCTTCCATCAAAATTTAAAAATTTTACCAGACAAATTGAATCTAAAGTTTATCTGGAAAAATAAATGCCGCTTAAAGCAAGAAATCTGGGGGGGAGTGGAGTATAGCATGGTGAAGGAATTACCCTACCACTCACATAAATGTAAATGCACTATAAAGTTATCGCAATTTAAACGTTTGGTAGTGTCTCAAGAATCAGTAGACTGATTGATAGAATAGAAACAGACTAGCTCTAAGTGAATATTGACATTTTGATAAAGTTAATGTTTCAGAACACTTATGAAATAATGTATTCTTCAATAAATGGTACTGGGATAATTAATTAGTTAACTATAGGGGAAAAAATAAAGTTAGATTTCTGTATTCATTTCTGATGGCTGCTGTAACAAATTACCAGAAGACTAGCAGCTTAAAACAACATAAATTTATTCTCTTGAGGTTCTGGAGCTCAGAAGATTGAAATCAAGATATACATTCTAAAGTATGGGCAGGGCAACTCCTTCCAGAGCTCTAGGGGATAAGACGTTCCTTGCTTTTTCTAGCAGCTAGAGCTGCATTCCTTGCATTCCTTGGCTTTTGGCCCCTTCTTCCATCTTTAAGGCCAGCAGCATAACATCTTCAAAACTCTCTGCTCTGTCGTCACTTTGCCTTCTCCCAATCTGTGACAGGTCTCCCTCTGCCTCCTTCCTACATGGACATTTGTGATTATATTTAGGACCTACCCAGGAAATCCAGGCTAATCTCCTCATCTCAAAATCCTTGCTTTAATCATGTCTGCAAAGTCACTATTGCCATATAAGGTAACATTCACAATTTCTAGGAATTAGGATTTGAATATATTTAGGGGTTATCATTCAGCCTACCACAATCTCTAACTCACACAATCTAAACATAAATTCCAGATTGATCAAAAATAAACCACAAAACTTGAATAAATTTTAGGAAAATATTTTCAGGATTGAGGATGGTTAAGGATTGGGGTAAAAAAGACTCTCAGCATAAATCTAGGCGAGAAACAATAAACAAATATTTATAAAACAATAAATTTTATACAAATAGTTTTAGCAGCCTTTACAATTAGAAAATGACTCTCTTATGGTTTTTAATAGAATTTAAATTTTACAGCGTTAGTGAAGACATGAGGTACAAATTTCACAAGTATTTCTCTAAGTGCTCCCATTTCAAAAAACATTTAAATTTGAATTATGAAGAAAACAATAATTTGATCTCTAATAACAAGAGTTTCCATTTATTGAGCTCTTAAATATTTCACGATCCAAATTAATTACACGTGCTTACCATCGTCCTGCTTGATCCTCATTTACATCTAAGGACTTAATTGTGAGCCACTCCCCCTAGTTTAGTACACTCCAGACAGTCTGGTGTTTTGTTTCTTGATCCACCAAGCTTGTTCTGACCCGGGAGACCTTACTTGCTGAGTTCTCTGCCCAGAACATTCTTCCATTGGGTCATCAAAAGGCTGACTCCATCAGCTTTATTCAGGCTTTATTCTATTCAGCTGTTTGCTCAAATGTCACCTAATCAGAGGTCTTCCCTGACCACCCATTCTAATTTGGTACTTGCCCTGATTCTCACCCCCATTGGTAAACAGAATTGACTGGGACAGCTGCGCCTTTTAGTTAGCTATGCCTTGCTCTGTGATACAAATCCCTCTGGAAGTTTTGCATTGAGTTAAAGAGGACAACTTTCCCAGATAGAGTACAAAGTTTCTTTTGCCAAATGAATATGAGCTGTAACGCCCTCCTGTTTAAAGAAACCCCATGATCAATTATTTTGGAATGTGAAGAACTCTTCTGTAACTGAATTTATGCAATCCTCCAATTTACCAAGCTTTTGGGGATTTTCATATTTCAGGTTTTCTGAAGTGGTACACACCTGCAAACTTATGCTTTGAAAATGCCATGACCTCATTATTATATTTTATAATGAAATTGATCTGGAAAAATGCAATGTGATAAACCCTACATTAGACAATGACTAATATTCATTTGAGATGATGATATAAGAATAGAAACTATTATCTCTAAATATCACAAAGGGAACATTTAGGCCACTTATATTCTCTTATTTTAATTAAGAGTTTTAGATGGACTTAATCTCAGAGGCAAAGGCTTAAGTTGTATAAAATGATTTTGTAATATTTTTCCTCACATTCCTAACATATTGACTATTTTTATTCAGTCCTAGGTTTTGGAAGGAGTTTAAATAGCTAGGTGATGTGCTCAGCAAAGATAAGCTCTGCTGAAGTAAAAGTCTAGGGACCATCTTCCTCATGTCCTCTCTCCGAGGCTCACTTACAAATCAGTGAATGTAGCTTTCCTTTCTACCTCCCTTTTACAGTCCCTTTTACAGAAAGAACAATCAACCATATCCAGGTTCGAACCCTGACTCCATCACCAGCTAGATGTACAAAGGCAGGCAAGTTCTTAATCTTTCTGAGACTGAAAGTTCCTAAAAGCTCTTAGTTCTCTTCCTCATTTAAAAATAAAATTTTTTTAAAAAAATTGTATTTATTTATTTTTGGCTGAGTTGGGTCTTCATTGCTGCGCGCGGGCGTTCTCTGGTTGCACGAGTGGAGGCTACTCTTCCTTTCAGTGCCCAGGCTTCTCACTGCGGTGGCTTCTCTTGTTTCGGAGCACGGGCTCTAGGCACGCGGGCTTCAGTAGTTGCAGTGCATTGGCTCAGTAGTTGTGGCACACGGGCTTAGTTGCTCCCTGGCATGTGAGATCTTCCCAGACCAGGGTTCGAACCCCTGTCTCCTGCATTGGCAGGGCGATTCTTAACCACTGAGCCACCAGGGAAGCCCCAAACTCTTTTTTTTTTTTTTTTGTGGGACGCGGACCTCTCACTGTTGTGGCCTCTCCCATTGTGGAGCACAGGCTCCGGACGCGCAGGCCCAGCGGCCATGGCTCACAGGCCCAGCCACTCTGCGGCATGTGGGATCTTCCCGGACCAGGGCACAAACCCGCGTTCCCTGCATCGGCAGGCGGACTCTCAACCACTGCGCCACCAGGGAAGCCCCCCAAACTCTTTTTTTAACGAAAGGAAATACGTTCAGAATACTGCTCATCCAGGTACAAATAAACTTCCTAACTTCTATGTTAACAAAATCTCTGGACTTGCCCCTAAATGTTGAAATTATAGAATCAACTCCCTTAGATATCTTCTAAAACTCCTTAAAAATGTGAAAGTTCTGAAATTTTTATATGCAGAGAGGAATCTGAATGTTTTATTAATACAGTCAACAAATACATATGGAACTTACCTTGCACATGGCACGTGCTGGAGATCATACTTGGTACAAAATTGAGGAAAAGCCAAGACTTTTCCTCAAAGACATCATAGTAAGAAGAGATAAACCTCTACATGAATATGTGTAATACTATAGTACAAGGTAGTAATGGTGAAAATACGTAATATATTCAATAAAGATTAATATCTTCAATATGTTGCAATATATTCAAGAAAGATTAAATTTTTTACTTTTATTAGTTATATTAAATAATTAAAAAATCATTCACTCACGTTCTATTGTTTTACTGTAAACCAGACAGTCTTCTAAGTGCTTGGCATGTATTAACTCACTTGATCCTCATACAATCCTGTAAGGTAGTTACCATTACATCTTCATTTCATAGGTGAAAAAACTGAAGAATTGGGCTTAAGAAATTTGTCCAAGTTTACACCACTAATAAATAGCAGACCTGGTCTTTGAACCTAGACCAGACTTCAAGGTCCACAATTTTAATTACCCTGCTACACCACCCCTTCAGATACTTAATAATATATCTTAAAGGGCTTCCCTGGTGGCACAGTGGTTGAGAGTCTGCCTGCCGATGCAAGGGACACAGGTTCGTGCCCCAGTCCGGGAAGATCCCACATGCCGCGGAGCGGCTGGGCCCGTGAGCCATGGCCGCTGGGCCTGCGCGTCTGGAGCCTGTGCTCCGCAACGGGAGAGGCCACAACAGTGAGAGGCCCGCACCGCAAAAAAAAAAATGTATATATATATATATATTAGAGATGTATCAATATATTTAAAACTTATTTGTTCTTTTTTCCAGCTGCATACTTTTCCATTTTATGGCTGTATCATAATTCATTAAATTAGCCCCCCAATGATGAACATTGATTTATTTCTAATTTTTTTGTTATTGTAAACTATGATTCCATAAATTTGATGGTGATATGTTTTGTAGCGTGTTGCTGCCTACAATTCTCTGAAAGGCAAGTCCATGACTATTATAGGACCCTAAATTGGCACTTCCCTCATTATTGCATCATCTCTCATAGTTATAAGGTAGATTTACTAAGTGCAATGAGAGATGGAAACAAACTGAATAAGTGATAAAAGAAATCATAGAATGCAATAACATTTGAACTAGACCTTAGATATGGAAAAGTTAATTTACGCAGGTAAATGAGATACATAAAGACTTCATAGTAATGAAACAATCAGAGGCATTTTTCACAGACATTAGGATAATAGAGTAATTCTATATCTTAAGTGAATGCAAAGATTTGAAAACTTAATATTGGACAACATCGGTTTTGCAGTTAATAGTTAAAAGAAACACTACATACATACTACAAGGGTCAGAAGTTAATCTTCGTGGTACCATAAAAAATTTCCTAAACCACTGACATAGCACACTAATGCATTCAAATATGCCCATGCAGCTGGAGCAGATACGACCACAACAGCTGGGATAATCACAGGTGGAATGACTGTAATAGAAGCATAAAAGCAAAAGAGAATAAAGCAGAACCAAATGGCCTTAAATCAGGTGGTAAAATCATTCAATTTTAAATCTTGTAGTTCAGAATTCAAACCAAGGGCCCATGCTTGAGGAAACTAATGGAAAATTTACTAGAAGTCATTCAAAAGGCACTGAAAAAGAACACTGCATTTATAAGGGAAAAATATCTCAGATCACTTTAAAGTTGAATGTTAGCAGAACAGTTAAGGAAATCATGGCACTACAACTTGAGGAAATATGAACCATTAAATATTATAAACATGAACACTATTTTCTTAAGCAGGACTCTTTTTTGTTGCAGGTGAAAGAATCCATGTCAAACCTTCTTAGCAAAAAATAAATGAAAAAAGAAAGGATGTGGGGGAAGAGATTTATTGACAAGGGTTTCACTGCCCTTAGAGGTGAATGGATGTAGGGATTCAAACGATACCACCTGGTACCCATCTTAAGCCCTGCTTTCTGTCTGTGTTGGCTTCATTCTCTTGAACTGCCAACAAGCCGATGACATAGCTGCAGGGAGCTTCAACTTTACATCACAGTTTGGCAACCCAAATGAAATAGAGTCTTCCAGCAAATTCCCAGGAAAGGGCTCTGATTGGCCCAACTTGGGTGATATGCCTATAACTAGGACTAATCACTGTGGCTTTGGAGATGGATTATTATGACTGGTCAGGCCTGAGTCCCTTGTCTACCCTTTGGACAAGGGGAAGGATCCTAGAATCAAATGATTGGACTAAGGGAGATGCGGTTCCACAATGGACAAAGGGGTGGTCTTACTGGAAGAAGGAGCAGGGAATCTTAGGTAGACAAAAACAACAAATATCATACAGTAACAGTGAAAATACTTATCATGAAATAAGTAAAAATAATAGAAGAAAAATTGTATCTATACTGTGATTACAACTACATACAATTCTGAATTCATATTGACGTGGAATAAAAGGAGGGTTAATAAATGAAACAAGAACCACTGCCAAAATAAGAAGCATTTGGCAGTAGTTCTCAATCAGGGACAATTTTACCCCAGCCCCCAGCCCCCGGGTATATTTGACATTTTTGATCGTCACAGACAGAGGAGTGTTACTGGCCTCAGGTGGTTAGAATCCAAGGATGCTGCTAAATATCTTATGAGGCACCGGACAGCACCCCACAACAAAGAATACCTAGCCCAAAATGTCAATAGTGTAGCTATTGAGAAAGCCTGGCAGGAGTGTAACAGAAGTGAGTTAAAAAAAAAAAAAAATCTGTTGTTGCCTGCTCAATAAAAAGGAGAAAAAGGAAGGACAGGAAGAATTAGAAAAGAAAGGAAACAAAAGGGATGGATGGTGATGGCAGAGAAGATGATGAGAGAATCAGAGACACAAGGATATTGGAAATCAAGACGTCTTATTTCTAGTCCCACCTTTACAATTAACTGGCAGTGTAACCTTGGCAAATTACAGACTCTTTAAGACTCACTTTCCTTACTTCTAATATAAGGAATTAAGCTAGCTAATTTGCCTCTGAGGTTCTTGTAGCTCAAACATTCGGACATTATCTTGGATAGTTAAGCAGACTCAGGAAAATTTTAATGATCTATGTGTTCATGGCTAGTTTTAAATCCTGGCATTCCTTGTTATTACAGACACATTATAGGATTTCTCCTTTTTATCAACATTTTTTATATAAAATGAGTCATGTTGCTGGACTGAAGAAGTTAGGCCCAATAGTTAGGTTTTTCTCAGGCACTGGCAACAGAAAAAGTAACACACTGTCCATTTATCAGTGCTCTTTTTTTTCAAAATTTTAATTTTTTTATTAAGACAGAACACACAGACCTGGGCTCTTCAAAAAACTCTGTTATGAGTGTAAAAAGACAGGGGAACTACTTTAGGAAAAAAATGTTAGAGACATAAAAAAAATGCAATGTGTAAAACTGATCGCACCCTGGATTTGAAAAGCAACAACATGAGAAATATCTTGCGGACAATTAGGGGAATGTGGATATGGACTGTATATTAGATGATGTTATTAAACTAATGTCACATTTTTAGGTGATATAATTGTATTTTGGATGGGTGGGATAAAGTCCTGTTTTTAGGAGATGTATGTGGAAACACCTATGGTAAAGATATCTGCAACTTACTTTCAGGTGGATCAGGGGGAAAAAGTCTTCTTAAAGGTATATATAATATCAAGAGAAAAATGTGGCAAAATGTTAATATTTGGTGAACTAGGTGAATAGTATACATGTATTCATTGTTTTCTTCTTTCAACTTTCTACAGGTTTGAAAATGTATTGTGAAAACAAAAAGAATAAAGAGAAAGCACATATATCCAGAATTTCAAGGTTGTAAAGGCTCTTAAAGTTCTAAGCAACTTCTTCAAAGCACCTAATTGAGAATAGACTGGAGTGTGAATTGGAAAGCCTCAATGACCTGCTTTACCCACAGAACCTGCTGATCTGCGTGACTGCATGTTATGTTGTAAAAGTCATCCACTAATACCACTGATAAAGGAAATGGATCATTAACTTAAAATTAAATGTGATTATAAAGGAAATTTGATAATCACGTAAGGCCTGATTGCCAAGCAAACAAAATGAACCGGAAAGATACACTTAGAGCATTTTTTCACACTTAGAACATTTTTTCAGGAAATATACTTGCCCAATTATCCTTATTATTTCCATATGCCCAATTTGTAAGAGAAAAAATTCTCTTTTTTCCTGAATCCAAGCATTGAAAATCAATGTAAAACATCTCCGGATATTAAATACTTTCTTTATACTAACATGTGATGAGTACTATTGTATTCTGTATTAGAAAACTTGACCTTTTTTGGTACATGATGTTTATGTCATGGAAATGTTAGGTAAGTTTTCACACAGAAAACTGATTTAGAAATACATCAGAGGCATAGAGTGCACTGCAACTTCAGCATTATTTGTTGGCCAGGTTAATTACAAAGGGAGGGAGGTGAGACTATGGCTTACTGATGCAAATATGCCATTGTATTCAATGATACAGAATTTCTTTCAAATCAAAGACATGGAGAGCCCATCCTTTAGCCTAGCAGCTGGAGTAATAATGTGCTACAATTGATAGTTACGCTGCCAGTTAATTGTAGAGATGGGACTTGAACTGCTTCCCCAAGTCACCCAAATAAAATGCCCAGAGGATTAGTGTTTTATCTTCTAGGGATCAACAGATTTCATTCTCTCTGCAAAAAAGGTAACTAATGACATCTGCATTCATTTTGAAAACAGATTTTTATCTCTTAGCAAAGGTAGGAGGTAGAATCTATTTTAAGATAACTTTAAGATGGGAGTCCAAGGGGACTTCCCTGGTGGCACAGGGGTTGAGAGTCCGCCTGCCGATGCAGGGGACACGGGTTCGAGACCTGGTCCGGGAAGATCCCACATGCCGCGGAGCAACTAAGCCCGTGCGCCACAACTACTGAGCCTGTGCCCTAGAGCCCGCGAGCCACAGCTACTGAGCTCACGTGCCACAACTACTGAAGCCCGTGCGCCTAGAGCCTGTGCTCCACAACAAGAGAAGCCACCGCAAGAAAAAGCCCGTGTACCACAACAAAGAGTAGCCCCCGCTCGCCACAACTAGAGAAAGCCCGCGTGCGGCAACGAAGACCCAACGCAGCCGAAATAAATAAATAAATAGATTTATTAAAAAAAAAAAAAAGATGGGAGTCCAATATTACCCATATGTGTCCCCACTGAATGACTGTTATAAATCACAGGATTAAATAAATTATTTTGGACCAACTTTAACCAATCTAAATAGGTCCATTTAGATTATAAATTTCTCAAGGGCAGGGACCATATCTTACACTTCTTGGTGTCTCTCTCCCTAGCAGTGTGCCCTACGGATTCAATAAATGCTATCAGTGATCATGCTTGCAACAGTGATGGTGTTGATGATAACTTCTTGCAATGAAAATAAAGGAACATACTAAATCTATCAAGCCAGCGGAATTTTTGGACAATAATCAAGTTCTTTACAATTATTTGATATTGCCTGAGTAAGATTCTATTGTTTGAAGAGTTTAGCAAAGGTTATAAAATTTAATTAACTCAGAGAGAGTGAAGAATACTTGAGAAGATTTTATTTTCCCTTCATAATTGCAATCGATATGATAAAATTGTCCTCAAGCAGTCATTCCTGTCACATTAGCATATATAGTTACTTTGAAGTCCCAGATGATGTATTCTCCCATTGTTTCATCTTTCTTGACTGTTAAGGTTAATAGAAAAGGCCCACATTCATTAGAATAAAATTGTACTAAAAATATAATCTGACCCAATTAGTAAAAGAAGCTCTTGTCTGGGATAAGTGGTAATTCCAGTTGTAGGCAGCAGAGGTAGTTGTTTTCACAGAAAACATGAGATACTCATATTTGAGTTTCTCTTCTAATCATAATTTCAAATGTTAAAATCTTATAAATTATTGATCTTAAGTATTATAATTCCTTCTCTCTCTCCTTTGCCCTTTCTTTAGAAAGTATGTTTTGCTCTAGGTCAACACTATCACTTGTTTTTTGTTTCTTGTTTTTTGTTTACTCCGTGTTTAACTCTAATTGGGTCCTCAATTACTCCGACAAGCATAAATATCCCGGGGTGGACACTATTATAATTATATCACTATTATAAAATGACTTTTTCTTGTTGCTCCTGTAAGAAGATTTTAAATTAAATTTAACAAATATTTATTAAATAATCATGATGTACAATGTACCGTGGCATGTGGCATGGGAAAAATAAAGATGAACACGTGTCTACTCTAGGACAAGAGGTTTAAAGCAAGAGTCTAGGGATAATGAACACAAGACATTCACCTCTGGAAACCATTTAATTCCAGATACTCTCATGTGACCACCTTAGGGCCTTTGTGTCCTGAGATGAGACTCTAGTGTCAACATTCAAAAGGATGAGACCAAATCCACATTGACCTATTTGGTCCCTTCTTTCTCCCTAACTAATGTTGCTGGTAGAGCAGTTAGCGCCATTTACTGCATGATTAGTGGGATGCTGGGTGAGTTATTTAACTACTCTCACCTTCAATATGTCCCAACAGTCAAATGAGGATAATCACACCAACTATAGTGGATTATAGTGGTGACCAAATGAGATGTGGAATGTGAAAGTATCTGTACAGTGCCTGGCACCTAGAGGTGCTCAATAAATATTAGTTCTTTTTCTTGTTCTGAGTGTCTCCCAGCAACACACCTACCCAACTGGAATATCTAGACATTCTGGACCACAAGGAAGTGTGGTGAAGATAAATGATAATACTAAGCTGATGCCAGTGATAATTCTAGCTGCTACTATTAAGAAGCTGACTTCAAAACTAATGTGCCGAAAAATTTTTTCTATTTAATTTGTGTCTGTTCCACCTGCTCCCCTTACTCCTCGACCCCAGCTGCCACTCTCAGGATCCCAACAGCCCAAGGCTCATTTCCCACTGAGTATCTTACTTTTATAAAGTTCACTTGTTAAAAAAAAGTTGAAGCTATAAACATAGCAAAGCACACCAATGTTGATGAAGGAATAATTTAGATGGTACCTTGAGAGCAAAGACGGGAATAATACTAATAGCAATTTAACATATTTCATTTTTTTAACATATTCATTTTTAACATATTTAACATATTCATTTTTAACATATTTCATTTTTTTCCTGATATGTGGGAAATTGGGCAAAATTCCTAAGAGAGAACAAGTAAATTTGATCATTTTAAGTACAGTAAAAATCATTTTAAGTACAGTAATAAGAGACTCATAACATTTTGGAATATGTTTACCAAAAACAAAGAGTCAAGAGATGGTGATAATGCCCTATTATACTAGGTTGTATTTGTTTTTATCATACTCAGGATGAACTGTAGCATTTTTACTATACTCAGTAGATACGAGTGTGTGCTATCTACATATGTTTGAAACCCTAGTCAAATCAGTAAGAAAAGCCCATTGTTTTTACCCTTTTTAGACAGAGGGAACAAATAAATAATTCAACCCCAAACTGGTGTCTGTTACACTGATCATGCATTCACTTAAAAATAAAAATAGAAAAATCCCTGATATATACAACATGAAAGCTATATTGGGGCTATATTAGGGAAAACCTTTGCTTTGTCTTGATTAAAGTAAAGGAATTGTACAAAAATTGAAGCTGCAAGTGCTAACATAACATTTTGGAATATGTTTACCAAAAATATACTTTCCTGCAGTATTTTTATTCAGTGAATTTTTTGCCTAACAAGATAATATTTCACAGTGAAAATGTGTGACCTCATTTTATTTTTTCTACCAAATTCAAGGGAATACAACTAAACCTAATAATTACCAGAGTTCAGCAATACTAAAATAGCAAAACAGCTGCAGTGGTATTGATTCATTATTCATGAAAATGTAATTTTGATGATAATTTTTTTTTTTTTTTTCTGTACGCAGGCCTCTCACCGTTGTGGCCTCTCCCATTGCGGAGCACAGGCTCCGGACACGCAGGCTCAGCGGCCATGGCTCACGGGCCCAGCCGCTCCACGGCATGTGGGATCCTCCCAGACCGGGGCACAAACCCGTGTCCCCTGCATCGGCAGGCGGACTCTCAACCACTGCGCCACCAGGGAAGCCCTGATGATAATTTAACATTATTTAGTAAAGGTCTCAATTTCTTATCCAAAAATTATTATTTCCAATTAAAAAGTCTTACTCCAAATAATTCTATGTTTTTTATGTAGTAGCAAAAAATTACTTGCTGGATGCAAAAATGGAATAACTCTGAGCCCAGAAAGTCATAACATTTCAATATAATCTAATGAGTAGAGTGAATCAGTAATGCAGAATCACTGTCAACTGTTTCTGCTCCTCTCCCTGGCACCACAGTGAAGCACAGGGATTGGAATAGTGAGCATTTCAGGCAAGAGGCAAAGTAATTAAATTTTTATTGCTACATTTACTCCTTGGCTTTAAACAAACCAAAAGAGAAGAACCCTCAAAAAAGTAATTTACTAAATCGTGGTATCAATCAAATCATGAAAAATCAAATGGCAATATTTGGCTTTCCTTGGTTCTTTTTGTGTTGCTAAGACATTACACAGGTCTGACTGACAAGCAATATTTTGCCCACTTGACGAGGCTGAGGATAGGGGCATAGAGGCTGAGGCTATCTTCTTATTTTGTATGTAAGATGCCTTTGCTGCACTTCCTCTTGCTTTAATTGCCCTCGGGATGACTCACTTTGGTTCCAAACTCCCAGTCCACAGGCTAATCAATTTGGTGAGGCTCCAGTAAACTTGCTAGGCAGCTTGGGCAAATGACCACCAAAAATTCTATGATTCTTTGGAGAAGTCATCAAAGAATCAAAAAGTTGGTCATCAGGGTAAAACACACACACACACACACACACACACACACACACTGCAACAGTGGTTTTAAAATATAGCATAACCTTTTTTTTTCAATTGAAATCTTTTTTTAAAATTTATTTTATTGAAGTGTAGTTGATTTACAATGTTGTGTTAATTTCTACTGTGCAGCAAAATGATTCAGTTATACATACATATACATTCTTTTTCATATTCTTTTCCATTATGGTTTATCACAGGATATTGAATATAGTTCCCTGTGCTATACAGTAGGACCTTGTTGTTTATCCATTCTGTAGATACCAGTTTGCATCTGCTAATCCCCAACTCCCAGCCCAACCTCCCCCACCTCCCCACCCCCTCCAGCTGAAATCTTGAAATTGAATTCTCTTCATAGAGCATCTAAAGAATCAGAGAAAATAATAAATCTAGATGCATTTTAAAAATCATTTAAAATGTATTAATTTTCTGCTATATAATAGTTACTGTGCTGGACCCTATGAATATAAACAATAGTACCAACAGATAAATATTTACTGAGTATTCCAAACACTATTCTAAGTTCTTTGCATGCATCAATCATTTAATCTTTACAACAACCCATATAAGTATGAATAAGGCATGGTTCCTTCTCTTAGATTTGGGCAAGAAAGCCCCAAATTTCCCTCTGGTTGTACCACTCTCTGCAGGACAAGGGGATGTGCCCATCTAGACCTGTCACCTCCCTTCTTAACCACTTTAATTACCCAAGGTCTTGACAATGGCCAACTAAATGGCCCAAAGACTACTTCAAGGACTGTGTGACACTTTCCCTATTGTCCACCCTCCAGAGAGTGGACCATGCCACCCTATTGCACTGATAAGCCCTTTGATTGGCTTTGAGAATTCATCACTCTCTTCTCTTTGACATACTTTCTTCACACAGCTTTTGGCTCACCTTTCACCCTGGTTTTTCACCTGACTCACTTACCTGTTTTGTCTCCTTTAGCTATTTCTTCCTCATACCCCCAACATCTGAAAGTACCCCAGGACCCAGCCTTCAGTCCTCTTTTGTCTTTACAGTCTATTACTAAATGATATCATTCTGTCTCATGGTTTTAAATAACATCTATGTATTGACAACTCTCCAATTTATAGTTCTAGCTCTGACCTTTCCCCTGAAATCCATCCTTCTACATATAACTGCTTACTTGATATTTCCACTTAATTTTCCTTTCTTTTTTAAAAATTTTTGGCTGCACAGCGTGGCATGTGGGCTCCTAGTTCCCCGACCTGGGATCGAACCCACGCACCCTGCATTGGAAGGTGGAGTCTTAGTCACTGGACCTCCGGTGAAGTCCCTCCACTTAGTTTTCTAATAGGCATCATAAACTTATGTCTGAACGTGTGCAAAACTAAACTTTTCTTTACCTACCACCTCCATCTACTTTCCCACAGCCTTCCCCATTTCAGCGAGTGGCAACTTTATTCTTTCAGTTGCTCAGGCCAAAAAACTTGGTCATTCTTATCTCCTCTCTTTCATTTCATATCCAATTCATTGGCAAATCCTGTAGGTTCTACGTATAAAATGTGTCAAGAATGTGATCACACCTCCTCCGTTTATAGCTATCACTCAAATGCACTTCACTAACCACTTTCATCTGGATTATTCATCTGGATCAGGGATCAGCAAACGCTGTCTGTAAAAGGCCACAGATGAATATTTTAGGCTTTGCAGGCCATATTATGGTGCCTGTTGCAACTGTTCAACTCTGCTGTTGTAGGCTGAAAGCAGCTGCAAACAATACTTAAATGAATAGGTTGCCTGTGTTCCAATAAATTTTTTTTATAAAAACAGGCAGCGGGTGGGCCCGTTTGGCCCATAGACTGTAGTTTGCTGACTTCTGATTTGAATTACTGCATAGTTCACTAACTGGCCTCCCTGTTTCCACCCTTCCTAAAATCAAGATATAGATGAAGGTGATAGCCTTGGATAGAAAGAAGGAAGAAAGGAAAGATGAGTAAAAATATAGATGACTGTGAATGTGAACAGAAAAATATATTCTCAGCTGAGTAGAACAAGGTTCAGCTGCTGATCTTGAAGGGACTAGAGTTGGCTGAAATTATGATTACAGTGACCTCATCTCCTGTAATATTCCTCCCTACCCCATCCTACAAAGACATTCAATCTGTGCTCCAGGCTCTCACATTGAATTCTTCTTTTATGTAGGCTTTTGAGAATGCTCTTTCCTCCCTCTGGAATGTCCTTCTCTCTACGCTCTGCCTGAGTTCTGTCTATTGCCTACTCATCTACCCAAAATCAGCTTAGATAGCGCCGATTTCAAGAAGGTTTCTCTGACTATCTTCTTGCCTTGTTTGGATTCAGAAACTCTCCACGGCACCTGGTACGGGGGGTTCTCGATCTCTGTTCATCCTGAAAGCCCTCATGTGATTTGTAAGTCTACAGAAGGAACAAAGCCGGAAAACCTTCTCCTCTGGAAATGGATAGAGCTTTCCTGAGGGAGAGGCGAGTGGTGTTAGAATGAGAGGCTTAGTGAGGAGGTTGTGTGAAGCAGAGATCAGCATAGCCAGTCAGGAGGAGAAAGAGTGAAACCTACTGGGAGAGTTCCATGTAAAGATCGAAGAAGTCCAAAAAGATTGTATTAGTCAGGGTCCCAACAGGATATTTCCTGTCGTACTCTCAAATTAAGATAAAATAATTCAAAGAGGATTTATTCACAGAAGGAGGCTAGGGGTGAGGGGAACCATAAATACAGTGTGGGAAACCCGGGTCTAGCAGCAAAAGAGTCTGTATTACCTCTTGGGACGAGAGGATGGAGAGATAACTGGAGCCTAGAAAAAGAGAAATGCATGTGAACTCGAGACAAACAGTGACAACCAGTCAAGCCGATAGTCGGCCCAAGACAAATTCCTAGAGAGGGAGGCAGGGGTATAAATACTGTGATGGATCTCACTTTCCTCTATTCCTCCCTTCTCCTGCTGGGCTCCTCATTGGCCAAACCCACCAGGAAGCCAGAGGGCATATGACTCCAATGATACAGCCCACACAGATGATCTTCCTCAGGCAGAGAGGAGAGTGAGGGTGGAAAATGGCTCTAGAGGGACAAATGGAAGAGATCCCATACAAAGACCTATGCTAGAAAGATCAAACTTATGCGGGGAAGACCTCACATTGTGACTGTCCCATATGTCAGCAGATTAGCAGAGGCAGCCCTTTCAGAGAAGAAGAAAAAGAGGACATAATTAAAAGCGGGCTTACAAATAAATAAATATCCCGAAGAAGGATAAATAATAGAATTGCTGTACGGTATCGAGACCTGAGTTGAGATTTGATGCTTTATTCTAAGTGAGGGAGAAGCGCTTAGGGGTCCTGTTGCAGGTTGAGTTTTTTGGCAAGCACACTCCAAAATGGAGTTTCACGTGCAGACGTTTATTAGGAAATGCCTTTGTGATCCATCCCCTATGGAAGGGAGGGGAAGGAAACATGATTAGGCAGAGGGAGAAGTCAGGCTACATTGCAGAACTAATGACAGACTCAGCCAACACCACCAAGGGTTTTGGAGCAAAAACAACATGTAAAGTTGTCCTGCCAGATGAATGGATAAAGAAGATGTGGTGTATATATATATATACAGCCATAAAAAAGAATAAAATAATGCCATTTGCAGAAACATGGGTGGACCTAGAGATTATCATACTAAGTCAGAGAATGACAGCATATGACATCACCAATGTGTGGAATCTAAAATATGATACAAATGGACTTATTTACAAAACAGAAACAGATGCACAGACATAGCAAACAAACTTATGGCTTCCAAAGGGGAAAGTGGGGGAGGGATAAATTAGGAGTTTGGGATTAGCAGATACAAACTACTATATATAAAATAGAAAAAAAACAAGGTCCTACTGTATAGCACAGGGAACTATATTCAATATCTTGTGATAATCTATAGTGGAAAATCTGAAAAAGACTATACATATATATATATGTGTGTGTATATTTACATAACTGAATCACTTTGCTGTACACCTAACACAACATTGTAAATCAACTATACTTCAATAAAAAATTAAAAAAAATTTTTTTTAACTGAGAAAAACAAAAGGTGTCCTACATTGGGCTAAAATGGTAGTACGTCTACTCCCTCCTTCATCAGTCATTGGATGTAGGCTTCCCTGGGAAGGGTATGACCTTGGGCATGGTAGCTCACTGCAGCTGAGGCAATCCCTCAAAGGGCTGATTGCTCAAGGCTATTTGCTGATTGCACTGCCATCAGCTTGGGGCAACGAGTCGTTCCTTGAAGGGGAATCCACCTGGCCCATCTCAAGGTCTCCCTCAAATCTCTTAGCCTGGGACACAATTTACGTGTGGTAAGAGGCCCTATAGATATGAGCAGAAGTCTGTAACGAGTCTGTGTATGTAGACAAACAAGAGTTCCCTTAGAAGAACCACTTCAAAGTGAAGGGCTCAAAAGCAGAACTCAGGGAACAGTTAAAGGAACTAGATATGTTTAGTCTGCAGGAGATAAGTCATTGGGTGATGTAATAACTGTATATCTTCAAATATTTTAAAAGGCTTCCAGGTAGAGAAAGGATTAAGCTTTCTCTGCATGGCTACAGTAGAGAATCAGGACTAGTGAGTGGAAGAGATCTGATAGATACAGTTTTCTAGTCATCATAGCAGGACTGGCTTGTCTTGACAAAGAGTGAATACCCTGACACTTGAAGTATGGGGTCATGGGCTAGGGTTAGGGGGGCTGGGGAGACAGGGGGCAGTAATCATATGAGGATGATTTTAAGCATTGGAAGGACAGTTAGACCATATAATGTTTGAGTCTACTCTAGTTTGGGGAATCTAAGAGTAATTCTTACTTTAATAAAAATAACAACAATAGTCATCACAATCTCAGGAGAGGACATTAAATCTGGCTTATGATAAGTTAAATCCAATGAAAATACAAAAAATTTTGTCATTGCTTTAACATTCACTTTTTATTCTGCCCTCTTTCATTTTCAGAAATGAATTCATATGAAGCAAATCTATAAAGGAGAGTGGCAGAGGTGAAAATACCATGGAAAAGGCAAGTCGTTTGACTAGTAAACTCATTGAATTGAGACGAGTGTGAAAACTCATTACAATCTGAATTTTTCACACATCTCAGTTTCCCCTCTCTTTCAAACTTCCTAATAGAAAAAGTTGAATTCACATTACTGGCAACTCTGCTATTTGCCTTCAATTCCATCAAAAAAATAAATAAATTGGAAATCCCACCTTTTCCACATTTATTTTAACCTAGGATGTTGTGATCCCTCAAGAATTCTTTTATGGTTTCTCAAAAGGCCAAGTCTTAGAAATCTCACTCTTAAACCCATGGGGAGTATGTCTATTTCTACTTTATTTGGGCAGATGAATTGAGAGGGGATGGGGTTTGATTTAACACCTGTTAGATTCCATAGACACGTATCAGAGGTGTTGCAGAAAAATTAAATACTGCAATAAAATTCTATTTTATTTCATGTTTGAAGATAATGTTACCACTATATTACTTGTATATTAATGAAACTGAAAAAAATGACTTGATAATCTCATCAGCTTTTATCAGTGATATATTTTTCTTTCTCCAATACAACATCTTGCAAACTCTTTAGGGGCTGAAAAAAATCTTTTTTTTTGGCTGCGTTGGGTCTTCGTTGCTATGCGCGGGCTTTCTCTAGTTGCGGCGAGTGGGGGCTACTCTTCCTTGTGGTGCACAAGCTTCTCATTGCAGTGGCTTCTCTTGTTGTGGAGCACGGTGTCTAGGCCTGCAGGCTTCAGTAGTTGTGGCTTGCGGGCTCAGTAGTTGCAGCGCACGGGCTTAGCTGCTCTGCTGCATGTGGGATCTTCCTGGACCATGGGCTCAAACCCATGTCCCCTGCATTGGCAGGAAGATTTTTAACCACTGCACTACCGGGGAAGCCCAAAAATCTTTTTTTTTAATCACTAAATCTCTAACAAATCACAGGTAAAATGGCAATGATTCAGTGAGCCCCTCTTTTGTGCCAGATGTTTTATAAACATTATTTTCGGTCATTAACTGCTTTTTATTTACAGATGAGAAATCTGATGCTTAGGGAGTTTTAGTTTTACTTTCCAAGGTCACATAACTAATAAGCTGTAGGGCCTGGATTCAAAGTCTGGCTTCTGTTACCCCATCCAGCACTCCTACCAACTATGTTACACTCCCTGCAAAGCTTGTGACAGGAGCTGTTTTTGCTTACCAAATATCCATTCTCTCCCTCTTTCTTGTTGTAACAGAACTCGGATTTTTAGCTAAGCACATTGCCCAGCTGAGGCTGTTTTCCAGCCTCCCCTGCAGGTAAGGATGAGCATATGACTAGAAAGTATACAAAACATATATTATGTAAATGGAGTGTTTTATGGAACTTCTCCCTTCCACCCCGCCCCCCTTTCATGACATGTAAATGTGACGTCTGGAGCTTTAGCAGCAATCTTGGCCCATCGGATCACCTTGAGGATGGATGCCAGGGCTGGAGGTTGAGGAGCATATCCTAATGTTCCCTCAGGACATCATGGAGATGCCATGCTAATTCTAGTCTGCCCATGCCTGGACTTCTTTTACATGAGCAAGAAATAAATTCCCATCGCCTCAAAGCCAGATGAATTTACTCCTAACTGCTAGACATAGTACATCACGCTCAGTATCTTTTTATGGAATTGAATTTGATTCTTCCTACCTGACACGCTTTTGAGGCTCTTCTCTAATCTTCTTCCTTTAAAATTTAGCTTCAATTTCAATGTATCTCTAAAGCCTTCCCTAACCACCATTTTCTCTATGGTGAATTTCAAATAATTAGCTCCTTTTTTATTTTTTTGGGGTACGCGGGCCTCTCACTGTTGTGGCCTCGCCCGTTGCGGAGCACAGGCTCTGGACACGCAGGCTCAGCAGCCATGGCTCACGGGCCCAGCCGCTCCGCGGCATGTGGGATCTTCCCGGACCGGGGCACGAACCCACGTCCCCTGCATCGGCAGGCGGACTCTCAACCACTGCGCCACCAGGGAAGCCCGCTCCTTTTTAAAAACTTTTAATTATGGAAAATTTCAAGCATATAGAAACGTAGGATAATATAATGAAGAAATTTTTTACAAAGGGTGTTTCCCTGCTAGTTCTAATAGTTGATTTAGCTTCACAAGCTGGGTTCCCACTCTCACTCTTCCTTGTGCCTCTTTACACAGCTTGGGGGGCAGATTAAGAGGAGGCCTCTTCTAGACATTTAAAAAGAGCCAATTGTAAAATACTTTGGAAATATGCTATTGTTATATATATATATATATATATATATATATATATATATATATATATATATATATATATACCAGATAGTTTCTACTATCCAGTTTAATGGTACTAAAAAGTGTTAGATTAGGTAAGACATTATGAGAATTGGCCCTAGTAATCCAAACTGGGTGTGAACCAACCAAGTCTAAAGTATAAGAGTGATATGTTGGAAAATGCACACTTTGGTGAATAAATTGGCTTGATATCGTCAAGAGACCACAGGAATTAAAGTCAGAGGACTGTTTCAAGTCCTAATGTGGCCACGTCACTTTCCTGGGCCTTCATCTCCTCACCAATAAGATGAGAGAGTTGGATTTAGCCATGCTTTATTTCATGATTCTCATTTGAATTTCTGCAATGGGCATTGCCAAGCAGAGAAAATCTTCAGTGATTCCAACTCCACTCATTCAATATTTGTAAACTAGGGCAAGTCACTTGATCTCATTTGTAAGATGGAAACTTCAACCTAGTTGGTTTTACATTCTGTGGTTCTACCTAGTTTTATGTATATTGATGTTATTTTATGATTAAAGTCAAGAGAATGTAATTGGCATTGCCAAACGACAGTGTTGGGATCTTCTGCATGAGACACTTAATACTGCTGTAGATAATGCTTTGTGAGGTGTTTTCTTCCCTTCTTGGTCTCAGAGCCTTTTCAAACTTCACCCACTGCCCTTGCATTAGTCTAAAACGAAATTAGCCATCAGGACTGAGTGACACGGGGAAAATTAGTAAAATGTTTCTTAGATGCCACTTACAGCACAGACACTGAGTTTGATGCCGGGAAAACAACGATCAATATGGTTGACCCAGTCTTGTTTCCATGGGGCTAGGAGTTCTGAAGTTGACCCCAGGTTTCCCCTCAATGTCAGGCTAAAATCACATGTTTTTAACAGGATGACAAGCCTGTGGAATTCATGGAGAAAACTCAGACTATAATGTAACTAATATGAAGTATAGTAGGTACTACTTTAAAAAAAATCTTTCTGTGTAGTTTATTAGGTCAAAGGTTCTTAAATTTTTGCATGCAGTGCAATAAGCTAGGATTGCAGAATCGTAGGCCCAAGATCTAGAGAGTCTGACTCAGTTGGTCTAAACGGTCTTTGTTCTTAGCAAGTACTCCCAGACATTCTAATGTTGATGCCTCATATTCCAAAACTTTATTAGAAACTGCTATTAAATCTTTCGTGCCACATTTTTTTTCTTATGGGCTTAGCCTTTGGTTAAATATTGCTGAACTGGATAATGCATAAACTATATAACTGTAAAATATTACTTAGTTGCTTCCTTAAAATAGTGCCCCATTAATGTAGGGTACTTCCAGATCGGTCACTTGGAGATTCCCCAAATGATGACTCTCATCACTGCATGTTTTACAAAAAAATTTTTAAAAGTTTATTTGAGTGGATAATACATTCTCCTGGTTTAAAACTCAAAACAATGTTAAAAGATATAGATTAGAAGTAATGCAGTCACTCCTTGCCCTTTGTCCCTTAATTCTCTCAGGTTTTTGTGCATCCTTTCAAGGTTCCTTTATGTTTGTCTTATACCAAAGCTAAGCTAGAGCACAAACTCTCTGCACCTTGCTTTTTTCAAGTTAACACATCTTAAAAATCTTCCCTTCATAGCGCATAGAGATTGTTCTCTTGTTTTTAAATCTGCAGAGCATTCCACTGCGTGGGTGTGACCGGTTTATTTAACCAGTCCTCTATTGATGAATACATTGGTTGCTCTAACTGTTTTTGCTGTTACAAATAATGCTGCAAGAAGTAACATTTAGTTAAACGTAGAGTTGACATATGATCTAGCAATGTCACTCCTAGGCATATACCCAATAGAATACATTCACACGAAAACTTTTTACACAAATGTTCACATCAACATTATTCATAATAGTCAAAAAGTGGAAACAACACAAATGTCATAACTGAAGAATGGATAAAGAAAATGTGGTATATCCATACAATGGGTTATTATTTAGCCATAAAAATAATACTACAACATGGATGAATCTTGGAAACATTATGCTAAGTAAAAGAAGCCAGACATAAAAGGCCACATATTGTATGATTCCATTTCTATGAAATATACGGAGCTGGCAAATCCATAAAGACAGAAAATAAGTTAGTGGGGACTTCCCTGGTGGTGCAGTGGTTAAGAATCCGCCTGCCAATGCAGGGGACACGGGTTTGATCCCTGGTCCAGGAAAATCTCAACTGCCACAGAGCAGCTAAGCCCGTGCGTCACAACTACTGAGTCTGTGCTCTAGAGCCCGCATACCGTGACTACTGAAGCCCGCTCGCCTAGAGCCTGTGCTTCACAACAAGAGAAGCCACCGCAATAAGAAGCCCGCACAACGCAAGGGAGAGTAGGTCCGGCTCACCGCAACTAGAGAAAGCCCGCGCGCAGCAGCTGGTTACAGGTTGGGGGAATGGGAAGTGACTGCTAATGGGTACAGGGATATTTTAAGAGTGATGACAGTGTTCTGGAATTAGACAGTGGTGTTGATTGTATAAACTTGTGAATATACTAGAAATCACTGAATTATACATTTTTAAATAGTGAATTTTAGGACATGTGAATTGTATTCCTTTTCTTTTGGCTGCGTTGGGTCTTCGTTGCTGTGCGCGGGCTTTCTCTAGTTGCGGCGAGCAGGGGCTACTCTTTGCTGTGGTGTGCAGCCTTCTCATTGAGGTGGCTTCTCTTGTTGGGGAGCATGAGCTCTAGGCACACAGGCTTCAGTAGTTGCGGTGCACGGGCTCAGTAGTTGTGGCACACTGGCTTAGTTGCTCCACAGCATGTGGGATCTTCATGGACCAGGACTCAAAACCATGTGCCCCGCATTGGCAGGCAGATTCTTAACCACTGTGCCACAGGAAAGTACCTGCATTTCAATTTAAAAAATAACTTTTGTACGTATCATTTCATATAAGTGTAGTTATTTTTGTAGGATAAAATCCAAGAAGTGGAATTGGTGGGTCAAAGGTCATATGCACTTTTAATTTGTGATTTTCATAGATTTTGCTGAATTTTTCTCCAGGTGTGTATATGCCAGTTTTTTCTCCCATCAACATGTACAGGAGGGCTTGTTTCCCCATAGCCTTGCCAATGGAATGTGTTGTCAAAGTTTTAGAGTTTTATCACTCTGATAGAGTTTTGAAATGGTATCTTGGTGCAGTTTTAGTTTGCCGCTCTTCAATTATAAGTGAAGTTGAGCTGCCGTTGGAGGTGTTTTTTTTGCTATTTCCTACAAAACAAATTAAATTCATTGAAAATGCTTGCTTGTACTGCTGTGTTTTGCTACGTAGGAATCTGTAATTTCTATGGCAGGAAGGAGTGTGCTCTGTTTCCAACCCTCTCAATCAACCCCAATTTCTGTTCTACCCTACAGTTCAGTATATAATTATTCAAATTAATGATGACTCTCTGGCAACAAATTGAACCTCTACAGAAAATGGACCAACTGCCATAAAAGGAAAATAAAAGCTGAAATTTTAAGGTTGGAATCTGTATTATTGAAAACCAAACAAAAGGTTGCAGCCTTGCCAAACTACTGATTACACAAAAATTTGAGTCCTGACATCTGATTTTTTCCAATGTTAAATAAATGAATTGTAGCTCTTCTAGCTAGAAAAATAGATATATAAACACTGTTCATTCCTTAAATACGTTTATTTGCATAGTTCCTTCCATCACTGAAGATTGTCTTCTCCTCTATAATAACTTGCATTACAAAATGTGCCCATTTTCTGGGTGGAAAAACAGGTTTTGATGAGAATTCCCATGTTGAGACCAATGGCAAGTCTGCTTGCCAATAAAGTATACCTATTTCAATTTTCAGTAGCAATACTTTAGAATCTATTACAATTTCAAAACGTATTTCAATGTAATCTCAAATACTATTCATTAAATTTATTTCTAAGCAGATATGTAATTTAAAAGTTGTGTTTCATACCCAATGTTCCTCTTGGTAGCATTTTTCCCTACCGAGATCTGACGTCCTAAGTCTCTGAGTCTTGGGAAGGTTGTTCAAGATTGAAGAGAATGAAAGCCAGAGCTGGAATAACAGTGAGAGCTGACATTTATGGAACACTTCTTGTGTGCCAAACTTAAAGTTCTAGGAACCTTAAGTATGTTAACTCATTTAAATTTCACAGCAGCCTAAGACTTATGGATTTTAATTATTCCCCTTCTTACAAGTGGAGAAACCAAAGCACCTGGGGGTTAAGCACCTTGCTAAAGCTCACCCAGCTGGTGACTCTTACGATTCCAACCTATTGGCTTGGCCAAAAAGTTCGTTCGGATACTTCGTGGTTGTAACAGAAAAACTTGAATGAACTTTTTGGCCAACCTAATAGAATGTCTGATTCTATTGCCCCTGCTCTAACCTCTATACTATTTTAAACCTCCGGGGCAACCTGGTCCAACATCCATTTTAGAAGCAAAACTGCCTGAGGCCCAGAGAGGTGACATGCCTTGCCCTTGAACTCTAACCCCCTGTTCTTGGTACAATACACATAAGAGAGAGTGGGACAATACTTTCTCTGTCAAATCTTACATGGATTATAAATTAACTCAGTCTGGCTGAGTTCAGAAAAATGACAATATAATTAGTTTAGGAAGCCATATATCTAAGTTTGGCAAATTTAGTAAATAAAAATGCAGACATGGGATTAAAATTGAATTTCAGATCATTAATGGACAACTTTTTTATATCCCATGCAGTATTTGTGACATATTTATACTAAAAGATTATTCACTGTTTAGCTGAAATTCAAATTTAATGGGGCATCCTGTATTTTATCTAGCACCTTACACATATTAAAAAGTAAAGTGTTAATTGTGTGTTTTGAGGTGTGAGGTGGTATTACTTTCCAGGAACTTTTACTTCTTACCTTATCAAATTCTATATCATTTGATTTATTTACAGTTACTGAGATTCTCAGAACCTTTCCCCAAACCCCCAGCAGACCTCAGCTTATGCCCAGGGCTAAACCAGTCTTAGCCAAGGGTAATAGGATGACTATGACTCACTGGATTTACTCCAGATCAGGAAATACTTAAAAAAATATATTGGGGTTATGTTAATAGTAATAAATATTATTAAAGCTAACAATTTTTATATACCAGACACTTTTGTAAGAGCTCTAGATAAGTTAATTCACTTAATTCTCAAAATGAACCTGGGAGGTAGGTATTATTATTACATCCAGTTTACAGGTGACAAAACTTGAATAACAGTGAGATTAAGTAATTTTCCCTAAATAATTTATAATCTATTAGGTGCTGTACTGTCAAATATGGTAGCCATGAGCCACATGTGTTTATTTAAACTACCATTAATTAAAATTTAAAAAATTCGGCTCCACAATTGCATTAGCCATATTACATTAGTGTATAAATGCCATATGTCTCGTGGCTACCATATTCAATGGTTCGATCATGATAAAAGGGACCACCTTCATGGGCATGCACAGGGCCCCAAGCTTCCAAGAGCCCATGTTTGGTTTAATGTTTTGCTGTTGCTGTCTTGAAATTCTTAATAATTTTAAAACAAAGGGCCCAACATTTTCATTTTGCACTAGGGCTGGCAAATTATGGAGCAAGTCCTCATGGCAGAAAATTGTACTGGATAAACACTGCTGTGCATCAAAGTAAAGAAGACAGACTATAATTAGAAAGACCTTATTGAAGAAGGAAGATTTGAACCATTCTGTGTTGCCAATAGCTAGTTTCTGCAGCTTGGAGTAAAAACACTTTTTCCATCCTCCCCTCTCCCCAAAGGGCCAACCAGATGAAAATCTTCACACAGGATTTGTACGCACATGCAATATAGCTGCGTCCTGAGCCCCCCTTGGAATTTCCTCTTGAGCTGACCAGCTGTACCCATCCCACTCCACCCCACGTCTGTCCTGGATCTAACCCTAGAGAAAATTTCCCAAAAGTCACTCTTAAAAAGAAAATCTAAATTCAGGATCAATGAACAAGTCTTCAAGTGAAATAATTCTCAGGTGAACACAAATATCATTTGAATCCAATTTTCCCATTGCCTGAATACTCCCAAATAAAGAGCCAAGGTGAGAAGCAGGGCCATACCTAGATTCATAGCTGCCCCATAAACTGCAGCAACCTAAACATGCCGACTTATCTTGCCTACAACACCCAACCTTAAAAGTTCATCTTCCCGCACCAGAAAGTTTTCACGTGATAAGAGAGGTGAAAATGTTCTATATTTCCCGCTATGCTAACATGCAAATGCTATAACTGTTTTTCCACTGAACAGCATACTGAAACTTACCCCATTACGGTGACAAGAGCTTTTAGAGAAGCATGGAGTAACAGAGAGAGCATAGCAGCAAATAAAGATCCTTCTGAGGTTGTTTCTTTGAGGTTTTGCAGTTAGGGAACTCTCATTTGTCGAAGAGAACATAGGGATTTCCAGATGTAAATTATTGGTGAATTTATCTCAAAGGGTATTGAGAAATGAATAATGAAACCAGCAAAAGCCATGCCCTGGGAGGAAAACTTCAGGAAAATAATTAACATGATTATAATGCAAACCAAGTAGTAATTGGCTCCTTTGGTTAAACTAATTAAGTGAGCAAAAAATACTTATAGAAAATAAAACTTCAGTTGTTTAATAGTAAACCATTTTTACTTAGATTAGCTCTGAGAACATATAAGTGCAACTTAGAGGATAGTTCTCTATATAAGGAAGACGTAAAAGCAGCAATAAATGTAAAAAGCACATAGAAAGCTGCGCGCAATTCACAAATCCATGCTTTGCGTTAAGTATGCCAGAGGGTGCTCATGTTTAACGTCATATTTGAGTCTTCATTAGATTGTTATTCCTTTTGAGCTTCTGTGACTGACTATTACAGAGCCTTTGGCTGGAGTTAGCCCAGAGTATTTTCCCACCCAAATTGTTGAAACTTGTGCTGTTAATCATTACTCAACACAAAGATTAAAAGAAGTGCCTTATATTGGAATTATTTTGTACTTTCGCAAATAAATTTTCCTGGATGGAGACCTTATATCCATCCATCTATCCATTCATTCATTTGCTCTTTCATCAAATACCTAGATGCCCATCTGTTCTTTGCCAGATGCCAACCTAGGATCTAGGGTTACAAAAGCAAATAGGATAAGGTCCCTGTCTTCAAGTGGTTTACAGTCTGGTTGGAGACACATTTGTAAACAAATGGGTGTCATTAGTTATTATGGCTTCTGGGTTAGAAGTACCTCCGGATTTGGTGGGATATGAGGGAAGAGTGGAGAATGAGGGAATGGGTGAGCATGGGGTGGAAAGTCTATTGAGGAGGAAATGCTGGAGCTTTGGCCTTTTGTCCCCCTTTTTGCATTCTGTTCCCTCTTCCTATGATACCCTTCCTTCATTTCTTCATCTGGCTAACCTTTACTCAAAACATTAAAAAATAGTGTATACATTTTCTTAACCAGTTATACATGAATGTATTTCAGTTTATTAAAATGTTGAAATACAAAAGTATGTAAATAGTAGAAGTCTTTCTTCATCCTGCTCCCCATTATTCTTCTACTTAGAGGTAGCACTTTTTTTTTTAACATCTTTATTGGGGTACAATTGCTTTACAATGGTGTGTTAGTTTCTGCTTTATAACAAAGTGAATCAGTTATACATACACATATGTTCCCATATCTCTTCCCTCTTGCGTCTCCCTCCCTCCCACCCTCCCTATCCCACCCCTCTAGGTGGTCACAAAGCACCGAGCTGATCTCCCTGTGCTATGCGGCTGCTTCCCACTAGCTATCTACCTTACGTTTGGTAGTGTATATATGGCCATGCCTCTCTCTCACTTCTTAGTATTTTGGTCATATTATAGGCAGTCAACTTTTTTTTTTTCACATCTTTATTGGAGTATAATTGCTTTACAATGGTGTGTTAGTTTCTGCTTTATAACAAAGTGAATCAGTTATACATATACATATGTTCCCATATCTCTTCCCTCTTGTGTCTCCCTCCCTCCTACCCTCCCTATCCCACCCCTCCAGGCAGTCACAAAGCACCGAGCTGATCTCCCTGAGAGGTAGCACTTTTAACACATTGTATGTATGTTTCCAGAACTTTTTCTGTACATTTACGTATATTCATATATTTGCATTTACTTATATACATGTATGAACATATATGCATATATAATTATATACAAATGATAAAAATAAATATTGCTTTTCAATTTGTTTTTCATTTAATAATTGTCATGGGTATTGTTTCATTACAGTGCTTCTATATCAAAGTCCAGAAGTTGGAATTATTATATTTATTTAGCCAATCCCCTATGGGTAGAAATTTAGAATTTCCTCCAAAATTTTCACTATTATATATAATGAAATGAGCACCCACAAACATTCTTCTGCACATGTGTGTTTCTGTAGACCATATACCTAACAGTGGAATAAATAGTTTAAAATCATGAGAAATGTGGTCACATTGTCTTTCAAAACACATGTAGCAATATGTATACCCATCAACTTGGTAGAAGACTGCCTCTTTCCTCACACCTTTACCAGTTGAGAGCATTGTAAATCGTTTCTGAAGACTTTTTTTAGAGTAGTTTTAGCAAAACTGTGAGGAAAGTACAAAGATTTTCCCATATACACCCTACCCCCACACATGCGTAGCCTCCCCCATTACCAATATCCACACTAGAGTGGTATCAATACATTTGCTACAATTAATAAACCTACATTGACACATCATCATCACCCAAAGTCCGTGGTTTACATTTGAGTTCACTCTTGGTGTTTTACATTCTATCGGTTTAGACAAATGCATAACATATATCTATCATTTTAGTATTATATAGAGTACTTTCACTGCCCTAAATATTCTCTTTTCTCTGTCAAACCATCTTCCACCTGCCCCCAATCCCTGGCAACCACAGATCTTTCTACTGTCTCCAAAGTTTTTCCTTTTCCAGAATGTCAAACAGTTGACTTAGTTGGAATCATACAGTATGCAGCCTTTTCAAATTGGCTTCTTTCGCTTAGTGATATGCACTTAAGGTTCCTTCATGTCTTTTGATGGCTTGATAGCTCATTTCTTTTTAGTACTGAATAATTTTCTATTGTCTAGATGTACACAATTTATTTATTCATTCACCTACTGAAAAACATCTTGATGACTTCCAAGTTTTGACAAGTATGAACAAAGCTGCTGTCAACATCTGTGTGCAGGGTTTTGTGTTGACATAAGTTTTCAGCTCCTTTGGGTAAATATCAAGAAGAGCTATTGCAGGATCATATAGTAAGTATATGTTTAATTTTGTAAGAAACTGCCCAACTGTCTTCCAAAGTGGCTGTACAATTTTGCATTCCCACCAACAGTAAATGAGAGTTCCTGTTGCTCCACAGTCTTGCCAGCATTTGGTGTTGTCAGTGTTCCAGATGTTGGTCATTCTAATAGATCTGTAGTGGTACTTTATTGTTGTTTTAATTTGCAATTCCCTAGTTACATATGATGTACATCATCTTTTTGTATGTTTGTTTGCCATCCGTATATCTTCTTTGAGGGAGTGTCTGTTAAGATCTTTGGCTCAATTTTTAATGGGACTGTTTGTTTTCTTATTGTTGAGTTTTAAGTGCTCTTTGTGGTTTGAGTATGACTTGCATATATATAGATTTTTAGGCATTTATCCTGCTTGGTGTTGTCTGAGGTTCTCAGATCTGTGATTTGGTGTCTGATATTAATTTGGGGGAAATTCTCAAGTCTATTTTTTCTAATATTTCTTCTGTTTCTTTTCTTCTTCTGGTATTCCCATTATGTGTATGTTACATCTTTTGGCCCACAGTCCTTAGATATTCTGTTTTTTCAGTCTCTTTTCTATTTTCTTTTCAATTTTGGAGGTTTCTGTCAAGATATTCTCAAACTCAGAGATTCTTTCCTCAGCCATGTACAGTCTACTAATAAACTCATCAAAGGCAGCCTTCATTTCTGTTGCAGTGTTTTTCACCTCTAGCATTTCTGTTTGGTTCTTTCTTAGGATTTTCATCTCTCTGCTTACTTTGCTAATCTGTTCTTGCATGTTAAGGGCATGGGCCCTTAACATATTAATCATAGTTTTTCTAAATCCCTGGTCTAATGATCCCAACATCCCTGCCCCATGTCTGGCTTTGATGCTTGCTCTATGTCTTCAAATTGTGTTTTTTGCCTTTTGATATGCCTTGAATTTTTTTCTTGATAACAGGACATGATGTATCTGGTATAAGGAACTTCTATAAACAGGCTTTAGTAAATGTGGCGGTGAAGTGTGGGGAAGGGGAAGCGTCTGTAGTCCTAGGATTAGGTCTCAGTCTTTGATTGAGCGTATTATCTCTGGACTGTGAACCTCACAACTGTTTCTCAGTTTTTTTCTCCCCTTTTAAATGGAACAAGTGGGCTGGAGTTGGCTATATCCCTTCTTCCAGGTCAATTAGGCTCTGATAATACCCCATCAGGTTAGGCTGTAGTTAATTTGTTTCTCCTGAGGGCAGCCCTTGTTAAGAACACAGTGCTCTGGCATTACAAATTGGTTCAGTTTCCCCTCCTTCTGCCAAAAGCATGAGGGATTTTCCTCTGATAGTCACTGTAAGAACCTGGTCGAGCTCTTGGAGGCAAAAGTATGGAGGTTCCCTAATGACTGGGTCATCCTGGAGTATTTAACTGTCAGACTTGTCCTCCTTGGGTCTCCAGCAAGTCATCAATTACCGTTCAGGTTTTCCTACCCGGGCACTGGTTCCCTTGGCAATTTCTGCTTGTGTGTCTCTGCTCCAGCAAGCCACCACTCACTGTATTCTCCTGTCTCTCCAGTCTTGGGGGCAGTGGTTTTCTCTGTGTCCTCCTCTTTTACAGATCCAAGGAGAACTGTTCATTTTTCAGTCTGTTCAGTTTTTTACTTATTGTTAGGATGGAGTGGCAACTTCCAAGTTCCTTACATACAGAACTGGAAACCAGAAATAGAATGTTTAAAATCTTTTAATATTTTGATTGTCAGATAAGGGAAAACTTATTTTTTAAAGTTTTCACTTCCCTGACTTCTGGTGAGATTAAGCATATTTTATATATGTCTTTGAATCTAATCTTAAAAGATAAATCAGTGTTCAGCAGAGGGCAAACCGTGAGCAAAGGCATAGATCTATTAATTGCACAGTATCAGGGTGTTTTAGAGGGGCTGAAATTGCTTCACATGGGGATGAGAGTACGACTTCAAGCAAAATGAGGCTTAGAGAAGTAGACAGTTGTCAGATGACAGAGGGCCTACAGTGCCAGTTGTTTGGACTTCAGCCTGTTCCACAATGGAGGGCTATTGAAAGGCTGTAAACAGGGCTGCAAAAGGCCATAGCTTTCAGCTGTGAGAAGAGGGGAATGAAGTGAAAGCACAGAGATTGAAATGAGGAGAGCAAACTTGAGAGAATTGCAGTGGTTCATGGAGAGAGAGCAGTGATGCATAGTCTGGAGGTGGAGGAGAGGAGGGGCAGACCAGTGGCACTGGGTCTGGAGAGGGGTGAGGAGGACAAGCCATGGTACCATCTGCACATCATCTGTGAGGACGAGGAAGAAGGAGACCAGCATGAAAGTCAGTTTGCATCAAGAGTATCGATGTGAGTGGTTTTCCAGGAACCTGCTCTAGTGGAAAAAAAAAAAAAAAAAAAAAAGGAAAAGTTGCAGGGTGGTTCCATTTAAACCAGTGCAGTGAAATTTCAGTAAGGTTTTCTACAGAGATGAATATTTAAAAGAAAATCAGAAAAAAATGCACTTACTTAAGAGAGAAAGAAGATATTGGTTGAAAAGAGCCAGGAATAAATGAGTCTGCAAGGAAAAATAATGAAAAACTAAGAAGAGAAAAATATTTTTTAAACAGATGGAGGAAAGAAAAAGTAAAAGGAGGGTCGATGAGGACATGAAAGAAAAACTGACGGGTTTTAATTTTTACATACAGAACTTATTTTTTATATTTCCTTTTATATACATTAACATATTTCCTTTTATATACATTAACATTATGCTTTGAAAATAATATATTGAAAATAGAGAGCATTAATTCATGGAAGAGAGTAGATTCGGGACCACATGTTTGATACAAATCTCAAAGTGAGACTGCAAGCAACCTCCACCTCCCCCACGTCGTTGAGTTGTCTTGAGGACCAGAATTTCACCAGGCAACGCCCTCTTAACCTCCTGATGTTATTTAACCTAGAAAAGAAATCATTATCTCTACTTTATAGAATAGATTCCTGAGACATGAAAAAGGTTACATGTTACTAGTTAGATATTTGATTCTGTTAGTTATTTACTATTAGTCATTTATTTGATTGCTGGGGTAATTTTCATAAGAGTTCTGAAATCCCCTGACATTCCAATTCTCTTTCTCCTACACTTAGTTTGCCCTCCTCGGAGTCTCTTTCTTAGACACAGCAATTATTGCTGCTATTTCTTTACATCTGTACATGCCAGTCTTTAGATGAATAATGATTTGTTTTGGAATCAGTGACACGTTTTAAATGTATGTCTGTAAAAATCATCTTTGGTTGAAGGGTTCTGTGTTAAAATATAATGCTTTGCTATTATCATCTTCATAAAACTGCCATGGAATAAGTAAACAAGTATTAACAGGGAAGGAATGTATAATGGCAATGTTGGGTATTCCTGTCATTTTAATTGTATAATTTAATTTTTGGAAATTTAGAAAACATAGAGAAACACTGCTATGGCCTGAATGTTTGTTTCCTCCTCCAAAATTCATATATAGAAATTCTGATCCTTGAGGTAAGGTGTTAGGAGGGGGGGCCTTTGGGTGATGCTTAGACCATGATAGTGGAGACTTCAAGAATAGGATTAGTGTCCTGTGCAGCTAGAGATTATCATACTAAATGAAGTAAGTCAGAAAGAGAAAGACAAATACCATATGATAGCACTTATATGTGGAATCTAAAATACAACACAAATGAAGCTATCTACAAAAAAGATGTACAGACATAAAGAACAGATTTGTGGTTGTCAAGGAGGAGGGGATTGGGGGAGGGATGGAGTGGGAGGTTGGGATTAGCAGATGTAAGCTATTATATATGGAATGGATACACAACAAAGTCCTACTGTATAGCACAGGGAACTATATTCAGTATCCTATGCTAAACCATAATGGAAAAGAATATTAAAAGAAAGAATATATATATATATATATATATGTATAACTGAACCACTTTGCTGTACAGCAGAATTTAACACAACATTGTAAATCAACTATACTTCAATTAAAAAAAAAAGAATAGGATTAGTGTTCTTATAAAAGAGGCACCAGAGAGATCCCTAGCCTCTTTCACCAAGTGAGGACGCATCCAGAAGCTGCTGGCTATGAATCAGAAAAAGCGTTCTTATCAGAAGGCGGCCATGCTGGTACCTTGATCTTGGACTTCTAGCCTGCAGAACTATAAGAAGTAAATGTCTATTGTTTATAAGCTACCAAGTCTACGGTATTTTGTTATAGCAGCCCAAATGGACTAAGACAAGCCAGAGAAAAAATAATCATCCTCCATATTCCCAACTTCCAGAGCTAAACACTATTATCATATTGACATTTTTTCTCACATTTTAAAAGACAAATTAGTCTGTTTTCATACTTATTATAGGAATTCACATAACAGAATTGCACAAAGTTAAAAGTTCAAAAATCACTCCAAAGTTACCACGCAGAAATAACCATTATTACTTTTAGAAGAATATTACTATATACATCTTTCTAAACACATACACAAATAGAAACAATATTTTTGTAAACTTGGGATCACACTATTCACATTAAACATATTAAAGTTAATCTTACTTGAATTTAATGAAAGAAAAGAGAAGTTGAAGGAATTGTTGAACTTCAAATAGATATTTCTCTACCACAAGATATATTATTTTCTAAAGGATTCTAAATATTTTAAAATGTTAAAAGGCTAGAGTCACTGTGCTTAAAAAAACAACAACAACCCATTTCAATTGGATGGATCATCAAGGACCCTCTGCTTTAAATGATGAGAACATTAGTATCCTCAGATTCCTATCCTCCTCCAGTTCAAGACATTTACCTTCTGTCGTATAATCATAATTCTCACAATTTTGAGCAGGCACAGCAAATGTACTGAAAAATCCTCTGTGTACGCCTCTGCCATTCTCGAGCAGCTGCCCCTGAAAACCCTATCCCCCCACTGTCAGCTCCCAATCAAGACCTTCCACCGAGACCACGTGTCAGCTGCTGTAGATGTTCTTCCCCTCCCCAATCTCTCTAACAGGCCCAGAAGAAAGGTAAGTGGAAAAATGCCTAGAAAATGAACAGCTCCAGAATTTTAATTAGCTTGTGGGGAGAGGGAAAGAAACTGTGGACACTCATGCATTAATAAGTTTAATCCTCTCTGACTTAAAAAAATTTTTTTATTGATGTACAGTTGATTTACAATGCTGTGTTAGTTTCTGCTGTACAGCAAAGTGATTCAGTTATACATATGTACACATTCTTTTTCATATTCTTTTCCATTATGGTTTATCACAGGATATTGAATATAGTTCCCTGTGCTATACAGTAGGACCTTGTTATTTATCCATCCAATATATAACAGTTTGCATCTGCTAATCCCAAACTCCCAATCCTTCCCTCCCCCAGCCCCTCTCCCGCTTGGCAACCACAAGTCTGTCTTCTACGTCTGTGCGCTTGGCAACCACAAGTCTGTCTTCTACGTCTGTGAGTCTGTTTCTGTTTTGTAGATAGGTTCATTTGTGTCTCTATGACTTTTTATAACACTCGAATTCTCTGGAATGACAGATGTGAACAGTTGAACTAAGGTGATACAACTGGCTTATGAGAACTTCCTGAGGAAGTGAGAGTGGGAGGTCCAGGGAGAATAGGGTCAAAAGGCAAGGAGTGAGGGGAAGGGTACTCTGTCTCCGGTGTTAGCAAGCCTGGCAGAGGGGCCGCACCCTTATCTCAGAGGAGAGCCACCAGTCTCAGCTCCAGAAAGCTCAATACTTAGAGCTAAACATCTGGCTTGACAGCAGGGAACATTCAATTAACGGTAGTTCAGAGGAATTGCTGTGTTTGCAGCTGCTTCTTCTTGATAAAATAACTGTTGTTTCAAATAAGGAATTATTATGTAGAATCAGAATCGAATGAAAAGTGGTGTCTTATCACAGCTTGATTTAGTGGTATATAAATAGGTTTTGGAAAAGGAAGGTATAACATTAAAAAGTGAGATCATTATAAATGGTAGATAAGCACTTTTCATAAAAAGCAAAAGGGAACAATGCCAGAGAAATGTGACATGTGACTGAAGAGGCACAGATCACATGTCAAATCGATGACTACACACATTTTCTAACGCTTTTTCACAGAAAACACATGCCCTTAAGACTGGTATTTGGTAATCTGTTTTGCCCAAAATGAAAGCTCTGCTGTTACTGGAAGGCACAGGAAAGCTGGTAGGAACAGCTATGTGTATGATTTTAAAATATTTCGAAGGCCTTGTGTCAAGTGTCAAGCTGTAACTTGCCTGCAATAAGTATTACTTGAAGAAAATTAATAAATGAATGATGCTTTTTTTTTTTTTGTCCGTTTCTACAAACAGCAATTGAGAGAATGCAGAATGACTTAGGTCCTAGGGTAAGAAGGGAGCCTGGGAGAAAGGAAGAGTAGTTAAGTGAAAGAAACAGAGGTTGGGAAAGAGATTTCAGAACATGCTGCATGCCCTGAGTTTCTTTTCCGATTATTCGTGGCCATGATAAGGTCCGTAAATGGGCTATACATTGAAAATTCATAGGTCCTATGTTAAAAGAGCAGAACAGGGAAGGACTTGATAAGTATGGGATAGCAAGAATCTCAGAACCTGGGGAGCCCAGACGTAGAGTCTGGGTGAACTGTAAACTGTTTCCAGGTACTGATGTGGCTCTGCTGGCTGGGAGCACAGAACTCTCCTTAGGGTTCCTTTATCTGGGCATCATTGGACCCAGAGAATTCCTCACCATGTGTCTTCACCTTGATGCATCCCAAAGAGGATCTGAAAGAAGTCACCAGAAGGTCTTGCTCACTTAATTGTATCTTTTGTTTATGCTTTTCACATTTCATTTTGATTTTTTTGCTTGTTTGTTTGCTTTTATTGAAGTATAGTTGCTGTACAATATTATATGTTACAGGTGTACAATATTGTGATTCACAATTTTTAAAGGTTATACTCCATTTGTAGTTATTATAGAATAAAATATTGGCTATATTCCCCATGTTGTACAATATAACCTTATAGCTTATTTTATACCTAACAGTTTGCACCTCTTAACCTCGTACCCCTACATTGCCTCTCCCTGCTCATTTTGTTTGTTTATTTATTTATTTGGTTGCATTGGGTCTTGGTTGCGGCAGGCAGCCTCCTTAGTTGCGGCTTGCCGGCTCCTTAGTTGCAGCTCGCCAGCTCCTTAGTTGTGGCATGTGAACTCTTAGTTGTGGCATGAATGTGGGATCTAGTTCCCTGACCAGGGATTGAACCTGGGCCCCCTGCATTGGGAATGAGGAGTCTTTTTTTTAATATATAAATTTATTTTATTTATTTATTTTTGCCTGCATTGGGTCTTTATTGCTGCATGCAGGCTTTCTCTAGTTGCGGCGAGCAGGGTCTACTCACTGCGGTGCGCGTGATTCTCATTGCGGTGGCTTCTCTTGTTGCGGAGCACAGGCTCTAGGCACATGGGCTTCAATAGTTGTAGCACGAGGGCTCTAGAACGCAGGCTCAGTGGTTGTGGCACACAGGCTTACTTGCTCTGCAGCATGTGGGATCTTCCCAGACCAGGGCTCGAACCCATGTCCCCTGCATTGGCAGGCGGATTCCTAACCACTGCACCACCAGGGAGGTTCCTTATTTTGATTTTTGATAAAATTTGTGACAGAACAAGTCACAGTCCATCCATTTCCTTTTTGTCATTCTATTCCCAAACCCAATCTTCTCAGACTTGGCCCTGAGACACCTAAAACCCCTTTCATATTTTTAGCTTCTGATCAGTGTAGATTCAAAATAATATACACTCCTTATTTCATTCGTTAATAATCCTATTTTGCCTCATTCTTTCCATATTGTTTTGGGTTTCTTGAGACTGCTTTTTCCTCCTCAGTGCCATTAATGGAATCCCAGGTGTGGCCATTAAAAACTGGAGGCACTTGTGACTGCTCCCTCTTTCTGCAGCTGAAGAGAAAAGCAGATAGTATTTTGCATCATAAAACCACCCTTGCAGAAGTTATTTCCATCAAAAGAATCTTCTCTTTCTTAAAGGTCCAGACAGTAAATATTTGAGGTTTCCAGGCCATGTGGTCATTATTGCTACTCCTCAATTCTGCTAATGAAAAGCAGCCAAATGAATGGGTGTGGCTATGTTCCAATAAAACTTTATCTACAAAGACAGGAAGCTGGACTGGGCAGTAGTTTTCTGACTCCTTTAGCTGCCAACTCCTGTTAAACATCTGGGCTCAAGATTGTTGCTATGGCCTGTGAAAGCAATCCTTAATCCTTAAAAGTTTATAAACTGGTTTTCTTATTAGTAATGTGTTGCCTAGTAATAAGTACTTAAATTGACATCCTTGGTTTCCAGAAGACATAAATACTTGTGAATTTTCTTTGTTGAACAGAGGATTTTGGGGCTTCTCTTTTTTCTCTCATGCACGAAGGTAAAACAAAATGACTGTATCACAACACAGGTTAGGTTCTCTAGAAGCAAATAGTGAGGCAGAGCTTTGGAAGCAAGTTGTTTTATTAGGAGCAATACTTGTGAAGAGAAGGGAAGTTACACAGGACTGGGCAGAGAGAGAAGCAGTACTACTATACTGGTCCAAAAACTTCATCCGCCCTGGTTTGGAACTCTGGGAGACTAGGACCCCAAATGGTGAAGACCTTATATCCCTACCTCACTCAGTCACCAGATGCACGCTGCCCCAAGAAGAGGGAGGCTTCTGGCAAAGCAGCTCTCTGGAAAAAGCTCGGAGCTAGAGGCTGCCTGCTGGCTATACTCCCCACTGCTAGGCATAAAGTCCTTTCTTGAAGGGGGGTCTGGACAGAGACTCTTCATATCTGCCATAGTCAGACATGTTTATTTAAACAAAAAGTCTGAGAGTGTGCCTCATATAAGTTAACACCAGTAACACAGCTGTAAGAGTAAGTACAGCTGTAGAACTATTTAGCATGTTAATTTCATCCTTATTATTCTGTTTCCACTTTTATATGTAGCAATATCTCTTAGGGGAGGGAAAAAAAGACTGTGGGACACCGATATCATGAGGAAGAAATAACTGGGCATCTTTTTTTTTCTCCTTTATTACTGTACTTACCTTCCCTATCTAGTGATCATTCATCTTCTGTTCTGCCTTCTTCCATTCTACCTCTTACCTTCTGCTTTCTCCATCCTTCATTTATTGATACTAAAATTCTATACAAGGCTGTAGAATAGCTTCATATATATGTAATACCTAGGGCTTGTGACGGAGGAAAATTTTACAACCTGCACTCAATTTTATTTCCTTGATTTTGACCACTATGTGTAATGCTGCTATGAACATTCATGTACAAGTTTTTGCATGCATCTATGTTTTCAATAATCATGCTTATATACCTATGAGTGAGATTGTTGGCTTTTATAGTAACTCCATGTTTGGTCCTTTGAGAAACTGCAAAATTTTTTCTAAAGAGGCTGCACCATTTTACATTCCCACCAGCAATGTATGAAGTTTCCAATTTCTCCACATCCTCATCAATACTGATTATTGCTCATCTTTTTAATTATACATAGCCATCCTAGTGGGTCTGAAGTGGTATAACATTGTGGTTTTGATTTGCATTTCCCTAATGACTAATGATGAGCATCATTTCATGCCTTTTTATTTTTCTTTTTTAAATTAATTAATTTTTGGCTGTGTTGGGTCTTCATTGCTGTGCACGAGCTTTCTTTAGTTGTGGAGAGCAGGGGCTACTCTTCGTTGTGGTGCATGGGCTTCTCATTGCGGTGGCTTCTCTTGTTGCAGAGCATGGGCGCTAGGTGCACAGACTTCAGTAGTTGTGGCACACGGGCTCAGTAGTTGTGGCTCGTGGGCTCTAGAGTGCAGGCTCACTAGTTGTGGTGCGCGGGCTTAGTTGCTCTGCGGTATGTGGGATCTTCCCGGACCAGGGCTCGAACCCATGACTCGCATTGGCAGGCAGATTCTTAACCACTGTGCCACCAGGGAAGTCTTTTTTCTTACAATCTCTCTTACTATATTGTTTTTTGAGTTACTTTCTTAGTGGTTGCCTAGGAAATTACAATTAGTATATTAACTTGCAACAATTAAGTTTAGATCAATAGCAACTTAATTTTAGTAGTATACAAAACTTTGCCTCAATATAGCTCCTTTGTGCTATTATTGTTATATACATATACATTACATGTTTATGTATTATAAGCCTATGAACGTGATTTTATAATTATTGCTTTGTGCAACTGTCTTTTAAATCAGGAGACAAAAAAGCTATAAACAAAAATAATTCATACAATCTTTTATATTCACCTAGGTAGTAAACTTTATTGGTGCTCTTTATTTTTTGGGTGAATTTGAATTACCATCCAATGTCCTTGCAGTTCAGCATGGACTCCCTGTAGTTTCTCTTGTAGGGCAAGTTTGCTAATGAGAAATCTGCTGTTTTGCATTTTTTTAATTGGCAATGTCTGAATTTCTCTTTATTTTTTAATTGCTCCTTGGGTATGTAATTCTTGGTTGACAGTCCTTTTTCTTCAGCAGTTTGAATATATTATTCTACTACATTCTGGCCTCCATAGTTTCTGATGAGAAGTCAGCTGTAAATTTTACTGAGTACCCTTTGTACTTGTGAGTCACTTTTCTCTTGCTGCTTTCATGAGTCTCTCTTTGTCTTTTGACAGTTTGCCTATGATATATCTAGGTTTGGATCTCTTTGAATTTATCCTACTTGGAATCCATTGCACATTTTGGAGGTGTGGATTAATGTTTTTTATCAAATCTGGTTCATTTCTGGCTATTATTTTGTTCTCTCTGCCTCTTTCTTTCCTCTCCTTCTGAGATTTTCCTTATACATATGTTGGTATGCTTTATGAAGTCCTGAAGGTCTCTTAGGATTTGTTCATTTTTCTTTTTCTTTTCTTACAAAAGTGTAATCTACTTACAATATTATATTATGTTTCAGGTGTACAACATAGTGATTCAATATTTTTACATATTATGAAATGATCACCGCAATAAGTCTAGTTACCATCTGTTACCATACAAAGTTATTACAATATTATTGACTATATTTGCTGTGCTGTATATTACATCCCTGTGATTTATTTTATCTGTTCATTTTTCTTCATTCTTTTTTCTTTCTATTCCTCAGACTAGATAATCTCAGTTGACTGATTCATTCTTATGCCAGCTCAAATCTGTGGCTGAACCCACTGAGCATAATTAATAAATAATTTTATTAAAAAATATGAATATATATGTACCATACAAGCAGTGAATACTCACTTTTTGTTACATTGCCATGCAATACTTACCAAAAAATATCATATTTTAGGCCAAAAGAAAATATTGCAAGGGGTATAATTTGTATTGGCTAAATCCTCAGATCACAAAATGCAGTAGATTCTAACCATTTTGAAATTTAGAAACACCCTCTTAAATAACTATTGGGTTCAAAAGATAAAATTAAAATGGAAATTACAGATCATTTGTATTTGTCTTTATCTAACTTATTTCACTAAATATAATACCCTCTCCATCCTTCCATATTGTTGCAAAGGGGAGAATTTCATTTTTTTTATGGCTGAGTAATATTACATCATATATATTCATGTATATATATATCACATCTTCTTTATTTATCCATTCATCTGTTGATGGACACATAGATTGCTTCCATATCTTAACTATTGTAAATAATGCAGCTATAAACATTGGGGCAAACGTATGTTTTTGAAGTTCTGTTTTCATTTTCTTCAGATATATACCCAGTAATGGAACTGCTGAATCATATGGTAGTTCTATTTTTAGCTTTTTGAGGCACCTCTACATGTTTTAAATAGTGACTGTGCCAATTAAAATTCCCACCAACAGTGTACTAGGGTTCCGCTTTCTCTATATACTCGGTAACATTCGTTATTTGTAGACTTTTTGATGATAGGTGTCGCCTGTTCTGACAGGTGTGAGGTGATAGTTCATTATGGTTTTGATGTGCATTTCTCTGATGATTAGTGATGTTGAGTATCTTTTCATGTGCCTGTTGGCCATCTGTGTAGTATATTTTCTTTGGAAAAATGTCTATTCAGGTCTCCTGCCCATTTTTTACTTGGGTTGTTTGTTTTTCTGATATTGAGTTATATGAGCCATTTATATATTTTGTATATTAACCTTTTGTCAGTCATATCATTTGCAAATATCTTCTCCCGTTCAGTACGTTGTCTTTTTGTTTTGTCAATGGCTTCTTTTGCTGTGCAAAAACTTTTAATTAAGTCCCATTTGTTTATTTTTGCTTTTGTCTCTTTTGCCTTAGGAGAGAGATAAAAAAAAATATTGCTACAATTTATGTCAAAGAGTGTTCTGCCTATGTTCTTATCTAAGAGTTTTACGGTTTCAGATCTTACCTTTAGGTCTTTAATGCATTTTGAGTTTATTTTTGTATATGGTGTGAGAAAATGTTTAATTTCATTTTTTTACATGTAGTTTTCAGTTTTCCCAGCACCCCTTATTGAAGAGATTGTCCTTTCTCCATTGTATATTCTTGTCTCCTTTCTTGCATAGATTAATTGACCATAATTATGTGAGTCTATTTCTGGGCTGTCTATTCTTTTCCATTGATCTATGTGTCTGTTTTTGGGCCAGTACCATGCCATTTTGATTACTGTAGCTTTGTAGTATAGTCTGAAGTCAGGGAGTGTGATACCTCCACCTTTGTTCTTTTTTCTCAAGATTGCTTTGGCAATTCAGGGCCTTTTGTGGTTCCATACAAATTTTAGGATTATTTGTTCTAGTGCTGTGGAAAATATCATGGGCATTTTGATAGGGATTGCATTAAATCTGTAGATTGCTGTGGGTAGTATGGACACTTAAACAATATTAATTCTTCCAGTGCATGTACATGGGATATCTAGGAAACTACAGATAATTTGGACATTAATGATAATGATGATAACATACTTAAAACACATCAGAGTGGTTCCTATATTTAAAGGCCAATTTGTAGATATAAATGCTTTTATCATTTAAAAGTTTTTTAAGATAAATAACTAGACATTCATCTCAAGAATCCAGGAAAATAATTGCAAAATAAATGTAAAAAATAGAATTAATAAAAGATACAGACATGAATGAATTAGAAAGAAGAAAAACAATCTATAAACTCCCTTTTAAAAAATCATATGTTATGTTTTTGTTCTTCAAGATAGTTCTTTATGAAGACTAGTAAAATAGACATATTTTGGTCAAAGTCACTGTTTTGTAGATAAACTAGGCCATATCTAGGACTTTACGTAGGCTACACTACTATAATTACTCTTCTAACATAATAATGCTTAATATTCAATAGTTTCTATTTCATAACATTTCTGTTTCATTCACACAAATATTGTTGGAATAAGCCATATAATATCAATATGCCTGTATTTTCAGTCATCTCTAGGGTGGAGGTATGTTTATAAGCATTTCTATAGCAGAATCAATTAAATATTAATAGTATACTGTTAGAAAAGAAGTACTAATTGAAATAGAAAAACATATACATGTTCTTCACTCTAACTGGGGTTTCTGGACTTTGGACTCTGTACCACTAACTGAGCTTCTGGACAACTAAACCACAAGAGAATTCAACCAGCCAAGACTCAGCCAGATTATAATCACACCCCAGTGTAAATGGTGCCTTGGGAAAATTGTTGAAACTGGAAAACCATTTGGGATAGTGGTGAGCAGTTTCTACATTCTTGAACTCTGGAATTTGTCCTTCAATCTGGAACCTCTCTCTTCCTTGTTCTGGTTGTGGCTGCTTTGGCGAACTTTTAAAATAGTTCTGCTGTAGACAAGTACCTGGCCATTGTTCTTATGGATACACTGAACCAAATGCAGATATTTCTGATTTAAATATTAATTTTTGTTTAGCAGTAAAAATTGCATTATATCTTTCTAGGATGAGGCCATTTCAGATTTAGGGGGAAAAAATCTTTCTACTAATTCAAAGAGAATTGTTTTTGATAGATGAGTACATTTTTATTCAGTTATTTCCTCACAGGAAATCACGGGACTAGGACCACACCGGAGGGGAGGCATGGGTCTAATTTCCTCCTTTCTGCATACTGAAAGAAAGACTATGAAATGAAACTGCACTGGATTTTTTTTTTTTAGTTTTTTTTTAATAATTTTTTTTTTCATACAGCAGGTTCTTATTAGTTATCCATTTTATACATATTAGTGTATATATGTCAATCCCAATCTCCCAATTCATCATACCACCCCCCCTGCCACTTTCCCCGCTTGGTGTCCATACATTTGTTCTCTACATCTGTGTCTCTATTTCTGTCCCAAACTGCACTGGATTACTGCAGCCTACCATGTACTGAATAATTAACGTCTCACATGAGGTACCATTTATAACTGAATGAGTCAGAGTTTGAGACATGTACTTTGAACTACAGTACTTGTTTACTTTGTATAGGTTAGGGGGTCCAAAGGATCTGAGGTGAGGGTGGGGATAGCTCTCCTGAAGAAAATGGTGGACCCATTGTTAGTTTCCTGGAGAAAGAATAAAAATAGTCGTGGATTAAGGAAGGGAGGACTTCATCCTCTCTCCCGGTTGGAGGCAGTGGGAAGTAACTCTGGTTAAGGAGGACATGATAGAGATAAATGACTGTGGAAGATAAGATGGTGTTGGCTACTTGTTTCATGCTACAGGCTAAAGAGGGAAATGGCTCAAGTGGATCCTCAGTGCAGAGCAATGGCTGATTGACTCTAGTACTAATATCTAAATTTCTATTTTACAGTTTTTCTTTTGTATGTTCTAAGTCTCCTTTAATATTTTTCAGCCTTCACTAAAATTTCAAGTGCTATGGTCCAGTGTTATTCATGTTGTGGGGCATTAGGAATAAGTCTGTGTTCACTGCTGAAACGGAGTGGTGGAGGAATGTGAGTTTTCCCCCATTCTGCCCTCTCCTCTGAAGTCAGCTTGGTGGTAGTTGTCAGAAAATTGAATGGCCCTCTTGACTGAGTAGAGAGTATTTGTCATACACCAGGCAATAGCTGAGTGCAAGTGGCCACTATATTACCAATGTGAGACATCTTCCCTGCTAATATTCCAAAAGGAGGAAGTTGATCAGCGTTGGGAGATATTCTGATATTGTATACATGAGACTATCTAGCCAGTAGATATTTTAGTTACAGTACGTCCATCACATAGAAAAAGTCATTCATGCCAGTTAGGATATCTTGGCAATTAAGCTGTACCAGTTTGTGGTATTCAATAACTACCACAGAAAATTCAATGAAGAACTAAATTACTCATGGTTAATAATTAATAATAAAATAATGAGTTTATTACCTTCTCAAAAATGTCTAATGTTGAGAAAGAATATGACAAGAACAGAAAATTGATTTTATACCAAAAGAAAACCAGATTTAAAGTGAATGCAGCCCATAGGATTTTTTCCCTATAAGCTCTTTGACTAGAATAAAGGAACATGTTGACCAAGACATGTGGACAAATGTCTATATGTTACAGAAAGATGTTGTTTGGCATCTCTTTGTTTGTGGGCCAAAGGTATAAATTCTTCCTGTTTCCTAGGAAAATTCTAGAACACTCAAGATTGTTAATAACCCAGTGTTTTCTGTGCTTTTTTTTTTCTTGTCAGGATTCCTATTATGCTGTTCTAAACACATGCTGAGGGGATTATTTGCTTACTACAATAGCACTGTGGGAAAGTTAGGTTGATTTACAAAGTATTATAGTTCTTCAAAAGCACAAACACTAAGAAAATCTAATTGGGTATGGGCAGGAAAGAAATGGGCACATACTAAAATGTATATATTATTTTTTTTTCAGCATCAGTTTTGTCACAAAAATGTTGCAGTTCAGTTACTCTGTGTATATATAAAATATCTGCAAATTTTGACAATTACAGATTTTATTTTGATTGGTAGAATATTGTACTTGTTTGGACACAATTATGCATCACAGCAAAACATATGTGCGGAACTTATGTTGTACAGCTATTTTAATGAGCTAGAACAGGGGTTGGCAAACCCAAGGGCCAGTTCAGTCACATCCATTTGTTTACATATTATCTTCATGCCTGGAGTTATTCAAACTGCAAAGTTTGAAGGCACAGCCCCTAAGGACTGCTCTCACTTCTGATGCCAACTGAAAGTTTGAGAGGTTCCTAAAACCACCCTCAGGTTTGATAATTCATTAGAAGGCTTCATAGAACTCACTTAACGGCATGGTAAGTCCCTAAGCATTTTTGTACCTGTTGATCAAAAATTAATTAATTAAAAATTTAAAATATAGTTAATGCCAGTATCAGTGTTTCGTTCTAAGACATTCACAGGCAAATGATACTGGTAACAAAAAGGATGATACATAGGGAGTCTCCTTGCTAAGGCTGGATTTAAACCTCTGAGCATTGTTTGTTTTGTTTTGCACTGAGTAGGGTGATTAAATTTTGGGAAAGAGCAGGTAGTAGGGACTTACCATGCTGTTAATAAATGTTTATTGAGGGCCTCCTTTCGGCAAAAGTTATTATACTCACGATTCTGGTTTATTACAGGAAATGACACATTAAAATCAGCCAAAGGAAGAGGCACATAGGCCACAGTTTGGGAGAGCTCCAAACACAAAGCTTTTGTTGTCCTCTCCCATGGAGTAATGACCCACTAACCTCCCAGCACTGATGTTTGTCAATATGCCGGGAGTATTACCAGGGAAGATCAGCTGAGCTTTTGTGTCCAGAGTTTTAATGGAGTTTTATTCCACAGGCATAATTGACTGATTTCTTGCTTATGTGGTTGAACTCAGATAACTGATACCGTGTGACTCAAATCATGTGGTTCGTCTCTCTGGTATGGCCAGCTTGCATCCTAAACAAAGACAATCCTATTAGTTATGACATAGATCACCTTCCAGAAGCATTTTTGTACCTGTTGATCAAAAATTAATTAATTAAGGGCTTCCCTGGTGGCGCAGTGGTTGAGAGTCTGCCTGCCGATGCAGGGGACACGGGTTCGTGCCCCGGTCCAGGAAGATCCCACATGCCGTGGAGCGGTTGGGCCCGTGAGCCATGGCCGCTGAGCCTGCGCGTCCGGAGCCTGTGCTCCGCAACGGGAGAGGCCACAACAGTGAGAGGCCCGCGTACCGCAAAAAAAAAAAAAAAAAAAAAAAAAATTAATTAATTAATTAAACATTTAAAATATAGTTAATGCCAGTATCAGTGTTTCGTTCTAAGACATTCACAGGCAAATGATACTGGTAACAAAAAGGATGATACATAGGGAGTCTCCTTGCTAAGGCTGGATTTAAACCTCTGAACATTGTTTTGTTTTGTTTTGCACCGAGTAGGGTGATTAAATTTTGGAAAAGCGCAGGTAGTAGGGACTTACCATGCCGTTAATAAATGTTTATCGAGGGCCTCCTTTCAGCAAGGTAACTGCCAGGCATACAATTCTCCAATTTTTACATATTTGTTCCAGACAATGCTGGAGAAAAAGGTGATTTTCTAACTAAGACACAGAATTATTTGATTCAAAACTGTTGATTCTAGATCTGTAAAGTCATTTGTTTTCAAATCTAAGCCCTGTGAAGATTTGGTGTTGTTTTTTTTTTACACAATCATTTAAGTTAAAACTAAGCCATATTCTTTCTCCTGTGCAAGTTATTGACATAATGGATGGTCATTGAATAAGTAGGAGGCAAAGTAGAAAAAGAAAACAAATAGTCCATTGTCTCATCTATCTTCTAATTTTAGGTTTTAAAAATGAAGTTGTGGGTTTCCCTGGTGGCGCAGTGGTTGGGAGTCCACCTGCCGATGCAGGGGACGTGGGTTCGAGCCCCGGTCTGGGAGGATCCCACATGCCGCGGAGCGGCTGGGCCCGTGAGCCATGGCCGCTGGGCATGCGCGTCCGGAGCCTGTGCTCCACAGCGGGAGAGGCCACGGCAGTGAGAGGCCTGTGTACCACAAAAAAAAAAGAAAAAAAAATTGAAGTCATATCTCTACTCTTTATATTCAATATATCTTATCTTTCCTCCATTCATCATTATACTTGTTTTTTCAAGTTATTACACATTTTAAAAAAACATCATTTTGATGGTTATATAATAATTCTTGCATGGATTTAGCATTGTTGATTTTACCATTTGACTTTAGTTTTCTATATTTTTCTCAAATAATGTTTTTATTTCTTTGTTTGGTGGGATAATGCACCAGAATGCCACTTCAAACATTTTTTTTCAAATCTATGCAAACCATAGGGTAATCCAGAACCTTTCTTCGAATAGATATCAATTGCTTATATAATAAAACACATGTATTTACATATGAATTAAATTTAATAATCAAGTCAAATAAGCTTTCTTATTTATAATTTTCTTCACCTTGACAAATACTAAGAAATATTTAATGCTATGTCTCATTTGTATGTTTAATCAAATCGAGTTTTCAGAAGATTTCCACATAAGGAAAGGACAAAAATCAATGTTGTCTAGTAAGGAGTGATTGTCTTGGGCAGTGTGGATTGGCCTGAGATGGGCAATCACCAGGTTAGAGGGTAAGAGGATGTTCTTCATGATTCTGCCACCCAGAAGGCAGGAAGTGGGGTTTTAATCTCAGCTCTGCCTCCTAGCTGGTGGCCTGGATGCCTCCACCCTTCCTCTTGATGTATTACTTTTCTCTGTAGGTCATTCCATCATGACCTCCCTCTTCTTCCGCTTAGAAGTACATGACGTTGCATCCCTCTTGCTCAGCCTAACCCCTTCTCTCCGTTCTCCCAATATTGGCAAGGTTCTTGGTTCTGAAGTGAGGTTATTTCTTTCCTCACGTGACACAGAGCTATCTGTTCTCAGTGTCTTGCTGTGCTTCTAGTGATAATAGTTCTTTATTTAGCTTCCTCTCTATTACAGCTTTTCTCTCCCTAGGAGTTTGGCATGAGTTTCCGAGGGCTGGATGGGAAGGCAATCAAGTGCTGCTTCTCATGCTGCATCCAGATTTGTCCTCCTTCTCAGACCTCATCCCTGTCTACTTAACAAGCCTGGTTCTCATTCCCTCCTCTGGGGTAGAACTCTTTCCCCACCAAGTACATTGCCTGTCAGAGGATAAAGGAAGAGTTTCTGCTCCCCAGTGGTTTCAGGGCCTCAGGACTAGAGGTTGGCTGTCAGCATCTCCCACTGTTCTTCCCATGATGCTCCTCGGTCCTCTTAAAGTTGTGCTCTGGTGAGCCTGTCTACAGGCTACCTTGACATGTTTAGACCTGTCTGAGTTCTCAACTTCTCAACTTGAGCTAATGTTCTGGGACCCTCATTCCACTGATTTAGAAATTATTGGACTTGATTATTCTTTTGTTAACACTAATTTTAAAATCTCACATCACTAAATCTCCACTGAGTTTATTTTTCAAATTCATTTGTGTACCAAACTACAATTTAATCAGGAAACTGGTCTAATACCCTTGTGAAAATGTGATTAATTTTTTTGGAACCTTGACTGACGAAGTAGATGTTTTCTGCTTTTATTTTATGTTCACTCTTCTTCCCGTGCCCTTTATGGTGAAAAGTGGGTGACAAAGCAGGCAAAAGGAAGGGAAATAATTTTTTAAAATTTTTATATAGAAATTTCGTTGTTCTTAAAAAATCTTTTTAGAAACTTTTCCTACAGCTTTTATGTACTATAATAAAATGTAGCCTTTATGGCAAAGCTTCAGAAGGTATGGTAAAAACTACTATTAAAAAAGCAAGTAATAAAAAGAGATTAGAAAAGCTGTTAGGTGAGTGCAAATCTCATGTGAAAGAAACTACTTTCTTAGCTCCATCCATCCATCCATCCATCCATGCAGTCATTTAGTTTTCACATTATGCCAGATGCTGTGCTGTGTATCAAGGATATGAAAATGATCAAGATATGGTGTGTGCCCCAGAGAGATATATAATCTAAAGGGGGATAGAGATGTGTCAAGAGGTATTATAGACGTTGTTGATGCCCCAGGTCACATTCCTTTGGCCACCTCTAACTTGAGCTGTGGTAGACAGTGCCATGTATGTTGAAGTCTTCTTTTTTGTTTTTAATTAATTAATTAATTTTTGGCTTAGTCGGGTCTTAGTTGTGGCATGTGGGATGTTTCGTTGCAGCACACAGGTTTCTCTCTAGTTGTGGCGCGTGGGTTCCAGAGAGCGTGGGCCCTGTAATTGCGGCACGTAGGCTCTCTAGTTATGGCACATGGGCTCAGTTGCCCTGCGGCATGTGGGATCTTAGTTCCCCAACCAGGGATCGTACCTGCGTCCCCTGCATTGGAAGGCAGATACTTAACCACTGGGCCACCAGCGATGTCCCATGAAGGCTTCTCACTACTAGTGTCCACTCAGTTTCTCAGCTTTACTGCCTCAGGGACCTCCCTGAAGCTACTCTCTGCCTGTGTGTGTGTGTGTGTGTGTGTGTGTGTGTGTGTGTGTGTTGGGATTGAGTCCTAATTACCCACGGTTGTAAACTGCTTAATAATTCCTCCTTTATTGGTTTTCCCTTTTTATCTGTCTCATCCTTCCCTCTTCCTCACTCTGGCTTCCTGGGAACACCACACAAATAGACTATGTGTACTCAAGGTCCTCGTCACTTTCACCCCAGATCCTGCTTTTGGTCAAACCCAATTCTTGTATTATTAATACAAGGTAATAATATCTGTAGATGATGAAGGTATAAACAGAGCTCTCTTGTTCTACAGAGGATGGAGCAACTAATTCTCTCGGTAGGAGTTGCCAGGAAAGACTATTTGCAGGAGCCAAAGAAAGGGAGAAATTCGAAATTGATAGTTGAAAGATAAAGCTCTCCAATTTCTTTAACTATAGCTCAGTATGAGATATATAGTTCTGGGATGATATAATAGAGGCTACTTTGCATATCTCCTGTTATTTGCGTGACTTATACATGCCTGAGACTTTCTAGGCTTTCTGGAGGAGTGAATGATAAGGTGGAGCTCATGCCCAGTTCTCAGACTAAGTAGCTTTTAGAACTAAGAAAAGGAACAGTTCTATGCTTTGACCTTAGAAAGCAACCCTGGACCAGGGAGGATGCTTCGAGGTAGGAGAATGTCAAGATATCCAGGCTTGGTCCAGGGATAATGGTTGTGGTCAGGGATGAAAGGACAGTTTGCTTGCAACACTGTGTGGTGGCTTTCTGTTGTCTTGTTACCAAGCTCCCAGGAGAATGTGTGTCAGGTTCCACGAGAGAAGGGCTGTAAAAATTTAAAGAGAAGGTCAAATGGAAAAGTTGTGATTCATCAAATCATTGTAAAAAACCCCTAAAATTATGAGAACCTCTCTGGGGAAGGCCCATCCCCCAGGAAAACCCAGTGCTTTGCCTGAGACCTCTGGAGAGTATGAGGTCTGAGCAGGTCCATACTGGTGTTGATGGGAGGAACATTGTATTCCCTCGGCTCTAGAGCCTCTAAACATGCCAAGAGGCAGGCAGAACCATCGAAGTTCCTGAGGCCACAAATGGCGGGAAGCCAACTGTGGCAGCTGCCCCATGAACTGGGCACATGAAGGCAGTTATGCAGTGGGGGTTGGGTGAGAGCTCTGGTTCTCAGACTCAGAGACTATGAATATGGTTATCCACAACCCAGTCACCATTTCTCCCTGGTCATCTGGTAGCTGGACACTGGTCAAGCATGAGTTACCATGTCATATGCTTAATGAACCAACAAGACTATGCTACTTCTTTAAAAAAAAACCAACATGGCCTTCTCCATTTGGGCAATATAATAAAGCCTGATGTAGAATGCAAGGACAAACAACACAAACCCCCAGCTTTAGGCCTCTATTTCTCAACATAATTCTTAAAATAATAAAAAAAAGGGAAGTTGCAGAACAGTTGTATAATAAGGTCCAACATACATAAAAGACGTGTGTAAGAGTGTAAAGGCGTTGAAAGGGGACTGGAAGGGAGCTGCCTGTTTGTTGACAGTGGTTACCTGCAGGGAGGCACTGGGAGCTGGGCGTGGGAGGGAATGGTAAAGGGGACTTTATGTTCTGTTCTGGATTATCTGAATCCTTTACATATTATTTATGTAACCAAATAAAAAGCACACAGTTAAAAAAAATTACTTTCAGATCCACTCACTTCTCTGAATTTCCATTTTCTCATTTGTAAAATGGAAATAATAATACTTACCTCCCAAAGGTATGTTGCATATGAGAAAATGTCTGTTGAGCCTCCTGCATCTCAGTGCCTGACATATACCAGGCATTCAAGAAATTTTAGCTGTCTCTACCCTCTCTTCTCATGAGGTAAGGAAGAGAATAGCCATTTTAAATAAATCTGATTTCTTTCTTAAAATTCTCAACATTAAAGTAAAGGGAGAACCTGAAAGCAATCTTTCTTTCCTTAAAGGCCTAATAATCAGATTTGGGGTATTTCTTTCAGGAGATCAGAAAATGGGCCACACCACCGTGAACGTACCCGATCTCTTCTGATCTTGGAAGCTAAGCACGGTCGGGCCTGGTTAGTACTTGGATGGGAGAAAGTGGGTTAGATTGCTCTGATTATTTCCTCACTTATAAGAATCCCCCTGAAAATTTATGCCTACTTTTGCAATCTAAGCATTATAAACTGTCCTTACTTGGAAGACTTTTATGAAATTGCATAGACATTAGGTCATATCAAGTATGATTATATAATTGATGGTTCATGAAAAAAACAAAAACAGTTTTCTGAAAATGTACCTAGATAAAAATAAGTAGTCTTCTTTCTGTCTGTTCACACAAGAACAAATAGTATATCCAAAAAAGTCACAGGACTGTAATGCTTCTTTTACTATTTTACTACATTTATATGTTACTGTATATATTACTACATATTACTAATATTGCTATATTTATATATTTTACTATTACTATATAATTTACCACATATTATAGTATACATTATATACCATACAATTTACTATATAATTTATATATTTCACTATAATACTGTTTTGCTTTTTTTTTTTGCGGTTCGCGGGCCTCTCACTGTTGTGGCCTCTCCCGTTGCGGAGCACAGGCTCCGGACGCGCAGGCTCAGCGGCCATGGCTCACGGGCCCAGCCGCTCCGCGGCATGTGGGATCTTCCCGGACCGGGGCATGATCCGTGTCCCCTGCATTGGCAGGCGGACTCTCAACCACTGCGCCACCAGGGAAGCCCAGTGAAACTTTTGAGGTAAGAAATATAACTAACTTGACATTTTCTCAATACTCACCGGCTGTCAGTATAGAAAACATGGAATTCAGATTATAGCCCTTGCCCAAAGGATTCACAAATTAAATTTGTCAGACTGAGGGAGAAGCAGCATGATGGTGGGGTGAAGCATTCCCTAATGTTAGGGAGGGGTGGGTCACTGGCACAGATTAACAGAATGTTCTAGCTGTTTAAAGGACCCGAGATACCATTTAGCCATGTTCTGGGCCTTTTAGGAAGTTTTTTGGGAACAGAGCCTCCCTTACAGCTTGTTCACTGCTTTACCCCCAACACCTAAAACAATGTTCACCACTGTGTAGGTGCTCAGTAAATACTTGTTGACTGACTAGTACGGAAACTCAGGTCAGAGAGGTGAACTGATATGATCAAGATCACTCAGCTGGTTTATGGTAGAGCTGGATCTAGCAAGTAGTTTTGACTCTTCATTCTTTGCTCTATCAAACTTAGGAGGCAGCTCCTAAAAAATGAACTACTCCAACGAATGAAGCCTCCTGTATGCTTTCTCTCTACCTTGCACATAGCATTTCTTCTTCCTATATGAAATATTACCAACCAAATATATCAATTTAATGTCTGAAATGTGAGTTGAGAGACTCGAGTTCTGTTCCTAGTTCCTCCGTTCACTTCCTTTGTAACTGAGGCAAATGACTTAACCTGTTCAAACTCAGTTTCTTTTTTGGCTGTGAGAGGGGCTAAAGGTTCTTTCAGTTCTCCTATCCTGTGATTCTAAATTTCATGAAAGGTTCTAATAAGCTCACCTGTGGACTGTATGTCTGAATATTCTTATATCAGTGTCCTTGAAGTGTGGTCATTGCATCACCTCTATCAGAATCACCTGGGGTCCTTTAACTATGCTGATTTTGTAATTGTTAAAAAGAATAAATTAGACACGTAGTTGTTGATTTGGAGGGATTTCCATTAAGCTATGCTTCCTAACACTTTCCACCTTTATAGTAATGGTACACATAAAAAGTGATAATATTTATGTGGTGTACTGGGGTAAGAAACTTTAGACTGTCTCTTTGCCAATTCCCCTCTCACTGAGAAACTGTGCCACTGAGTGAGAAAAACAAGTTGCAAAAAAAGAAAAATGATCCCCTTTTTGCAAGACAATACCAAAATTCTGTATGACTATGTATAAGCATGTCTGCATGCATATGTATTATATGTTTGTATACGATTATGTGAGTTACGTTATGTGCTTGTACATATACAGTATTATAAGAATATTGAAAGGAACATACTGGGTTGTTAACATATGGGAGAGGAAGGAGGACAAAAAATAAAAAAAATTTTAAAAAGGTGAAAACACTAGTGTGTATGCTATGAACCCATTTATGCATTTATGTAAAGGAATATATTCATATATAAAGACATTTAAAAATAGAATAAAAAATGCAGATCCATGGCCCCTACTGTAAAGCCAAATCTCAGGGACAGGAGATATGGAGAGGTGCATCATTAACAAATATTCCAAGTGGGGGCTTCCATGGTGGCACAGTGGTTAAGAATCTGCCTGCTAATGCAGGGGACACGGGTTCGAGCCCTGGTCTGGGAGGATCCCACATGCCGCGGAGCAGCTAGGCCTGTGAGCCACAACTACTGAGCCTGCACATCTGGAGCCTGTGCTCCGCAACAAGAGAGGCTGCGATAGTAAGAGGCCCACGCACCGCGATGAAGAGTGGCCCCCACTTGCCACAACTAGAGAAAGCCCTCGCACAGAAACGAAGACCCAACACAGTAAAAATAAATAAATTAATTAATAAACTCCTACCCACAACCTCTTCTTTAAAAAAAAAAATATTCCAAGTGATTCTGTAACAATGAAATCTGTAAATCTTTGCATTAAGTGCTAATATCATTAGCTGTAAACACAGCTTCGTTGGAAATTTCCATCCTGCAATGCAGGCTCAGCTGATCTTCATTGTCTTGGAACATAGTAGATGCATAATAAATAGCTGCTGATTATTTGAATCATTTGGAGGACAGGTGGAGGGAGTGAGGGCCAAAGTGGTGGGAGAAGTCGATCAGCTGGGCAAGGTCAAGCTCAAGAGCCATGAGGTAAAACACATAAGAACAATGGACTGGGCTCCCTTGGCATTTTCAAACATTCAACAGTATTTGTTAGGCACTATATACATGCATGGCACTTTTCTCTATCTTATTTCATTTAATTCTAAAATAACCCGTTACAAACTCAGAGAGGTGACGTGGGTAGCACAAGTAGTATCAAAATTGGGATTTGAACCCCACGCATATTTTGAGCACTCAGCTATAAACTAGACTCCTGGTAGCTGCTGAGGATAGGAGGGCAAGCACAATAGACGGTTTGCTCTTTTTCATGTCCACAGTCTTGCAGCTCGGCCACGATCATTCCAGTCTGTTGTCGATTATTAGTTGACAGTCCTAGTCGGCTGCCTAGAAGCAGCTTCTTTGTCATACATCCCAACCTGGATCCCGCCAAAGAGAGATTACAGCAGATGTGCTTTTTTGTCTATCGTCACTAGCTAGTGTTTTCACAGTAGGGAGAAACTATTTCCCAGATGATTTTGAATAGTGCAAGAAGACCAAGAAGACTAACTCTAGTTCCTTCCAATTCTTAGGCACCTATCAAGGGAAAATAATTCTGGCTTTTTATAGCTTTATCTGCTAAGTGTTTTGCTGTTAGAGCAAAAGGAAGGTGAGAGGTGGGGAAAGAGATGCCCCCTCATTAAGTTCAAGGGTGGGGCAACGAATGGTACAAATAAATTCCACACACATACTCATTTTTTGGTAATCTCTGGTGTTGGGTAGTGGATAGGAAAAAATTAGAAGTGTATATTTTGCGCCTGAATGCTTGAAAGAAAACAAAAACGGCATCTTTTTGTCACCCACTAACATTAACTTAAGGGCCTTGATCTTTGGACCTGTGCCACCCCGCGATCATTTCTGGAGAAGTAGCCATTTTGCAGATTCTGGAGAACGGTACCAAGGGCCGGACCCTGGTACTGAATCTCTCTTTCCCAAACGTCTGCGGAGCCAGTCCGGATCGGTAGCACCACGGCTGGTCTCCGTGATTTAGCAGCAACATAGAGTCGGAAAAAACCGGAAGACGGGAGGCAGGGATTTCCAGGTGGAATCAGGGGTGTGCGAAATTCATTAGTGAGGACAAGGCCCCACGGGGCGTTATCCGTGGTTACAGGTGCGGAGCTTCTCTAGGTCTCCGCGCCTCTGAGCCCAGTTAAGCTGCCACTCCTTCCCCAGGTGTGCAGCCTGCGTCCCAAGCAGCCTTCCCAACCTGGGGAAGTGGTCTCAGTGTACGTCTTTCTTGCCAACGAAGAGCTACCTCTCCCGTAACTCAAGCTTGGCCACACGGCGCCGATTTTAAATCGATAACACAACCAAGTCCAGCCGGACGCTCCGCTCATCCAAATGCGCTTAACACAGAACACCTCCGCGCTTCTTCCACTGTTCCCAGCTTCCTCCGCCCCTAGTTCCTACTCGGTCGTACTTAAAGCCCGGAGTGCTGGAGTGCGGCTCGGAGGAACGGGATGGCGAACTAGGAGCGGCGCCGGCGTCCGGCAGCCCGTCGCACCGGGCATGCTCAGTGGCACGGCCGGCTGGGTGGCCTCGCGAGCTGCACCCGGATCTGCTCGGCGGCGGCGGCGGCTGCGGCGGCGACGTGAGCGCGCAGGGGGGCGGCGGCCTCGCCTCCTCTCTGTCTCTCTCTGCGCCTGGGTCGGGTGGGTGACGCCGAGCGCGAGATGTCGGATTTTGATAGTAACCCGTTTGCAGACCCGGATCTCAACAACCCTTTCAAGGTGAGCGTCGTCCCCAGCATCTCCCGCCACCGTGACGCGTCGTTGTTTGTTTAAACCGACAAGTTCCTTCGCGCCCGCCACTCGGCCCCCTTCAGCCCCTTAAGACAGGGGCTCGGGGCCGCCGCACCCCTCGGTGGGGTCGCGCTCCGGCCCACGCGTCACTCGTTTTGGGGTCGGAGTGGAACCTACCGAGCTCCCCATACGGCCGGCCCTCCCCGCGTCCCCGACTGGAGAGGGTCGTGCCCTGGCTCGGGAGTGAGGGTTCCTGGGGCTTCGGGGTTCCCGGCCCGCCTCTCGGGAGCGGGGAGAGTAAGAACCTAGAGCAGGTGGAGTTGTCACCTGTCAGGTAAGTGTGGCTGGCCGGGCAGGGGCGGGGGCCGGGACATGGCGGAGGGGGGCTCACCCTCGGGAGGGGTTGTCATGGGGACCCGAGGCGGCGCTGAGAGGAGCTGCGTGGGTGATGGCAGAGATGTGGAGGAGAGGTGAGGGCACCGAGTACGCTGCAATTAAAAATAAAAGGTTTTTGTTTTTAATTTTTAAACTTGTGTTGCGCCCAGGTGCCACCAGCGGCGCTGCCACCCCTCCTCCCCACCATTTGCCTGAGGTTGAGGGTACTGATAACAAAGCGTAAGTTAAATATAAATAAACACACCTGGAAACAATAGTGCACGTGGACGATCATCTTCCTTCCTAACCGCTCTTAGTAAGGTAAACGACGGGATATTTTCCAGGCTCCTTGTGCGTCAGCTGTTCTCTGAACAGCTGAATGAGGATACCATTTCCCACATGAGCTTCTTTCTTTCTTGGAGTATACCTTTTGGATCCCAGCTTCGAGAGGGCTTGGCATAGAAACCGGCAAAGGAAGACGGCTAAGGTGTTCATTATCTGCGCCTAACTTAATGCAACGTCTATATAAATACCTTAAAAAGTACCACTCCAGGTTTCTTAATGAGTGCTGCTGTTTAGCACGTGTAATTTGTTTCTGTTGCTCGAAGTTGGTTAATTTCTCCTGGTTAGGTACAATAGTAACTTTAATTTGTGATCCTACAAGGGTCACTTCTGGCTTGTTGAATTTACATCTCTTCTTTTACTCCTGGTTTTATCTCTTATTAAGAATTCTAGAAAAGGAAAAACATCCCTCTTCTGATTGTTTGCCTGTTAATTTCATGGAGGATTATCTTAACTTAATAATTCTGATTATTATTGACAGCTTGACTCACTGTAGAAATGTAGAATAGACTCAGTCAACTATTCCTTTGCCTCTAATAGCACTTAAGAAAATTCTCTACACCTGGCCTGAAACTTTTAGGTTTTAAAGATGATATGGTTATACTTTGAGTAGAATTTTTTCCCCCCAGAAGTTTAGTATTCCATCATCCCATGTTGTGGAAAATCGGATTATTCTTAAATCATAAACATTCTAAAGAGACATCTCATCACTTGCCAAACGGGTATTATTTTAGAATATTTTGAGGTATAACATTAAGAACCTGTTAGCTCTTCCTAGTTCAAATAATTCATTGATGCTGTTTATTCAGCATCTGACAGTTTGGCTGTTTTCTGTTCTGTCATTCCATTTCCTGGCGTAATTTACGTAGCTAGTTCTCTTGTTAGGGCGAGACATTGTCGGCTTCTTAGCCCAGACTGCTTTTTTGTGACAAGTAATGTTGCCATGACACTTTCCTCTTCTGCTGTACAGAAGGTTGCTGTAATAATTCTAAACCCAAAAGTAGCTTTAAATATTCATTGTGGCATAAAATTATAAACTTTTTTGTTCTTTATAAGTGGGTGCATTCAGAGGACAGTGATTATTTAGGGTCATAAAATGCCTCAAAGGATGGATAATTGAGGCCTAAAGAAGATTTGGTTGTACACGTTTCTGTTTATGATCTTTCCCTATTTTCGGTGACTGTCAGAGCATTGTGTATCTGACCTTTGATTTTTCTACTTAAATTCAGCTGCTCTTCCTCCTCTCAAAGTAAAGCTTTACATTTATAGCATATTCTTTCTTCTTTCTACTGTTGGTTTCCTTCTATGTAAATGTGATTCTTGAAATAGCATTTCTGGTCCTCTCTACTTACATATAAAAAGTTCTCAGGTGCATCTTTGTGTTACCTTATCGTCATCTTTCTTCTCAAATCTGTTCTTATTTTCAATATTTGAAATATTTCAGTATTCAAAAATAAAGTTCATATTTTCAAAATATATATTTCACATTTGGCAACCATCCTAATTTCTTCTTAATTAAAAACTATTTGATTTCCGTTGCTAACTTGCCCATTGTCTTACATCGAGGCGTAGGTAGTGCAGAATTGGCATTGGAATTTAGGTCACCTGATTCCTAGTCAATTGCTGATGGCACTATATATTCTCTGTTTGCATTTCTTTCACCAAAATTCTTGTCCTGTGTTTGGAGCTTGGACTTGAGGCTCTCATGTAGTATTTAAAAGTTTTGGCTCAAGAGTTAAAACAAACAAACAAACAAAAAACCCAAAACTGCATTTAATCTTGGCTTTGTCACTGACCAGCTGTGAAACCTTGGAAAGTTACTTAGCCTCTCTATACCTTTAGTTTACTATTATGTAGAATAGAATAATATCAATAGTACCTTCTCCATAGGATTGTTAATAGGATTAGGTGAACATACATTTAGTGTGTTATCAGTGCTCAATGCATGGTGCCTTTAATTAGATAATAATAGGTAGTATTAATAGGAATTCAAGGAACTGTATTTAATTATAGTTGATGATACTATTCTTAGCTTATTAATTTGGTGAAGTTCATGTTACCTTTGAATCTTCTAGAGTGCTAATAGTAGCTGTTTGGAGGGTCATAGTTGAGGAATCAAGGCTAAAAATAATTAAGTGGTTTGCCCTAGGTCACCCTACTAAGAGTAGACCCAGATTGTCTGAATCCTAGTGCTTTGTCACTTCACATGCTTCCTCCCTAATAAAAGAACTCTATATTAAAATTGAGCAACTGTCCATTTTATTTTGGCCTCAAACATTAATTCTACTCTATTGAAATAATCTATTTAAAATGGCGTACAATTCAGTGTTCTTATTTATCTTTTTAGTTGCAGTAATATCAGTGGTATCTTTAGTTGCAGTAATATCAGTGGTATCCTAACAGTTTAGTTGAAGTTGAAAACTTTGTCTTAAAAAGAGACCCATGGGCTTCCCTGGTGGTACAGTGGTTACGAATCCACCTGCCAATGCAGGGGACACGGGTTCAAGCCCTGGTCTGGGAAGATCCCACATGCCGCGGAGCAACGAAGCCTGTGCACCACAACTACTGAGCCTGTGCTTTAGAGCTCGCAAGCCACAACTACTGAAGCCCGCAGGCCTAGAGTCCATGCTCTGCAACAAGAGAAGCCACCGCAATGAGAAGCCCGCGCACCGCAATGAGTGGCCCCCGCTCGCTGCAACTAGAGAAAGCCTGCACGCAGCAACAAACACCCAATGCAGCCCCCCCCCCAAAAAAAGACCCATAATTCAAAGATGTTACCCGTTTTGTTTTCATTTACAATAAAGTGGATGCCACTCTTCCCTTAGCCATTTAAAATTTTAAGACTGGAGATTGGATAGCAACAGGAAAGGATTTTTTCTTTATCTTTCAGCATTAATCTGGAACATAGCGGTAGTAACTTATGGTCTGTGGTATTTTATGTTCATGTGAACTGCATGAGTTCCCACTCTCTTTTCCTCAGGTTGATACTTTTAAAAAGAGTCCATTGAGCTGCTGATTATATTTCATCAAATTAAGATGCATCATTATTTTATTTACCTCTGTTTCAGTTATCTATTGCTGTGTAACAAATACATGCAAAATCTGCTGATATGGAGGCCAACTGCATTACACCAGTTTATATAAGGGACTTGAGCATCTGAGGATTTTGGTATCCAAGGGGGCTCCTGGAACCAATACCCTGCTTATAGCAAGGGACGATTGACTGTAATCCCAAAATGTAGTGGCTTGAAACAAAAATTACTTGCTCAGTATTTTGTTATTTGAGCTACATTTAGCTGGACAGTTTGTTTTCAAATGTTATTGTCTAGAGTCACTCATGTGGCTTCAGTCATCCAGCAGCTTGACTAGAGTGGGATGGTTTAAGATGTCCTCGCTCAACTACCTGGCAGTTACCTGGGGCTGTCAGTGGGGGCAGCGATTGGTGCTCTTTCATGTGGCCTTTCCTAGGAATAGCCTGGGCTTTTTACGTGGTGGTAGTAGTGTTCCAAGAAGACGAGTGAAAGCCACAAGGCTTCTTGAGTCAGTTCGCTTCCGCTACATTCTTTTAGTCGAAACAAGCCACAAAACCAGCCCAGCTTCAGAAAAGGAGTGGGAGGATTAGACTACACATCTTGATGAAAGGAACTCTGTCCCTCTTGATATAGACCTAGGAACTGAAAAGATAAACCCAGTGTAAAATGGTGAGACAGGTACAGGATAACCTCAATAGAACTCCCATCAAATGGAGGAGTGGGAGGCATGTAGCAGTCGCTGGTACAAACAGCAGGTCTGAAATCCAGCCAGGCTCATTAGTCAGGGTCCCCTACTTTGGGGGCAATGAGAGTTCTTTGATTAGGGCCCAGTTCTACTACCTTGGAAGTCTTTTTCTAATCTTATTTTCTTCTGCTTTTGGCTCTACCCTCTGAGAAGTCCTTCTTTTCTGTAAATTACTCCAGTTTGTAACTGGAGTAGTATTTTTCAGTCTGCTTCCTTCCCATTGAAAATTGGGAGCCCAGAAACCTCTTTTCAATTTGAAATATCTCTGTTTCTTTTAGTCCAGGCTGGTACAACTCTCTTAACAATTTGTTAATCTTATATGGGTTCAAACTATCGCTTAAAACACATCTGTAATTCTTTCTGAGACGGTCTCTTTATTTAGGGTATAGTGTCAGGGTGCTGTGGATCAACGCTCTTTTTTTTGTTTTGTTTTTGTTTTTGCGGTAAGTGGGCCTCTCACTGTTGTGCCCTCTCCCGTTGCGGAGCACAGGCTCCGGACGCGCAGGCTCAGCGGCCATGGCTCACGGGCCCAACCGCTCCACGGCATGTGGGATCTTCCCGGACCAGGGTACGAACCCGTGTCCCCTGCATCGGCAGGCGGACTCTCAACCACTGCGCCACCAGGGAAGCCCTGGATCTACGCTCTTAAGATATGTGAAAACCTTTTGTCTAGATTGAGTATCTCCTACGGCAGTGTAAGCTCCCAGGCAGGTACAATGGGAGGCTGCTAGTGTGGGCACAATGCTGAAAGACAAATGCTGAAAGACAAAACTAGTGTTTGAGCATGTTTTATTTGGGTCCTTGGCTTTTACAATAATTGTAAAAGAAATGATGGTGAGTGTGAAAATTTTGAATGTAAACTGTTCTTTTGCTGATGTTGCCCCCCCACCCCCCCGCAACCAGAAAGGTTTTTTGGAGTGCAGTTAATATTTACTAGTGTCGAATGCAGATCCAGGAAACTTACTGGATATTTTCTTAATATGAATCACAGTGTTATGTAGTTCCTGAAAATATATATTGGATTAATGAAGTTAGTGACCAGTTCTTAAAAATGAATCTACAGTATTCTGTTCTTATCCATCCAGTGAATATTGTCTTCAGTTCCCAGTGCGTATTTGAAGACTGGTTTGAACAAGATAGGTTGTTCCCAAGAAGAAGACAGAATGACCATGGGTCTGGAATCAAGTCCTAGGAAAATTAAGTTTACTCAATGGGTTTAGTCTACAGAAGGCTAAAGGGAAGTTTGAGATATACAGATGCTTGAAGGGTTCTTAGTTGGTTGAATGAATAAATGTGTTCTTGCTTCAGGAAAAAAAGGCCAATTGGCAGAGTTTATATGAAAATAGATTTTGTCCTAACATAAAGATTTAAAAAAATCTATTAGAATAGCCTGATAATGCTCTTTTGGTATGGAGTTCCCCAGCACTTGAAGGAATTCAAACAGAATTTCAATGACCTATCACAGATGCTAAGGCAGAGATTTGTGTCTCAAGTTCTTTTTCTACTTTAAAAGTCTCTAATTGTTACATTTTTGTACCCTTATGGACCATTTTGTGAATGCGTAAATTCTGTCATGTTTTAATCTACTGGATATTGGAATTGAGTCTGATCATCTCAAGAGAAGAGGGTTTATGTTCTAGGATGCTATGCTCTGAGCCCCAGCATCTACTGAGGGAGCAGCCTGAAGTGATTACTTACACATAGGTGATCATGTCCTTTACTGTGTGATACTTGCCATGCTGGTCTTAGCTGACTGATCTTATCAAGCAGAAGCCAGTCTTTGAGCTGATCAGGAGCAGATAAGATCGCTTGGTCCAAAAACTTTGCCCCAACGAGAACAGTGATAGTTAACTGAGCTATCTTTCTCAGGAGCTATCTTTCTCTGTGAGAGCACAGAGAAAAAGTCAGGTAGTTGTAGCGGGAATAACCACGGAAAGACATGAGGAAAGAGCCAAATTATCTATCATGCAAATCATGAAGCACTAGAGTAGGAATTGTCTGACCAGGGCTTCTGGTCATTTTATAGAATTCCAGTCCCTTATTCAAGCTGCTCTTGCACTACAAGAGATATTGCCATGTTTTGAAGAATTCCAGCCTCTGTGAAACCTGGCATCCTTCTTTCTGTGTGCAGAGTCTGTTTCTTTCAACCAGAATTGCCTAAAGGTGAATGCAAAGCAATATCTTCTTGCCCAAATAGTGATAGAATCAAACCTGTAGGGACTTCCCTGGTGGCGCAGTGGTTAAGAATCTGCCTGCCAATGCTGGGGATATAGGTTCGATCTGTGGTCGGGGAAGATCCCACATGCCGTGAAGCAACTATGTCCATGCACCACAACTACTGAGCCTGTGCTCTAGAGCCCACGAGCCACAACTGCTGAAGACCGCGCACCTAGAGCCCGTGCTCCACCACAAGAGAAGCCACCGCGCTGAGAAGCCTGTGCAACAAAGAGAAAGCTGTGCGCAGCAATGAAGACCCAATGCAGTCCAAAAAAAAAAAAAAAAAAAGAATCAAACCTGTATTTAGGGACTTCCCTGGTTGTGCAGTGGTTAAGAATCTACCTGCCAATGCAGAGGACATGAGTTTGAGCCCTGGTCCGGGAAGATCCCACATACCACAGTGCAACTAAGTCCGGGCACCACAACTCCTGACCCTGTGCTCTAGAGCCTGCGAGCCACAACTACTGAGTCCACGTGCTACAACTACTGAACTCTGCGTGCCTAGAGCCTGTGCTCCACATCAAAGACAAGCCGCCATGAGAAGCCTGTGCACCACAACGAAGACCCAATGCAGCCAAAAATAAATTTATGAAAAAAGAAAAAGACCTGTATTTAGACCGAATACAGTTAAAAATGATAGAAGAGGTCTACATGATATAATTAAAGTTGTACTTAGTTTTTGGTGGTAATGAAAGTCCAAACGCTATGGGATGTTTTTAAGTCACAAGAAGGAAATTTCCCAACTTTTAATATGTATGGGCATAAAAGATGATGTGGAGGTTGGTTGGATTTGACTTTGTACCAAGTGTCTTCCCTGTGCAAGAAATGCCACAAGAAATCCTTGTAAGTGTGTACGCAGATAGCAATCTCAATAATCTCCTCCCTGGCGTTTGGCATGGGGTGCTTATGAGAATTAGTAATGCTAGTTCATCAGTTGATGGACATTTGGGTTGTTTCCACCTTTTGACTGTTATGAATAATGGTGCTATAAACATCTGTATACAAGTTTTTGTTTGAACACTTGTTTTAATTTCTGTTGGGTATATACCTAGGAGTAGCATCTCTGGGTCTTCTGGTAACAATGTTGAATCATTTGAGGAACTGCCAGACAGTTTTCCAAAGTGGCTGCACCATTTTATATTCCTGCCAGCAGTGTATGAGGGTTCCGCATTCTCTACATCCTAGTCAACATTTGTTGTTACCTGTTAATAATTGTAGCCATCCTAGTGAGTGTGAAGTATCTAATTTTGGTTTTGATTTGTATTCCCCTGATGACTGTATGATGTTGAACATATTTTATGTGCTTATTGGCCATTTGTATGTCATCTTTGGAGAAATGTCTATTCAGATCCTTTGCCCATTTTAAAATTGGGTTATTTGTCTTTTTAGTATTGAGTTATAAATGATTTTTAAAAATATATTTTGGATATAAGTCCTTTATCCAGATATACGATTTACAAATATTTGCTCCCATTTTGTCGATTACTTTTTTATTTTCTTGTTAATGTCCTTTGAAGCACAAAAGTTCTAAATTCTGATTAAGGTCAAATTACCTATATTTAGTGGCTTTTGTTTTGATACTATATCCAAGAATCCTTTGCCAAACCTGAGGTAATGAACATTTATCCCTGTGTTTTCTTCCAAGAGCTTTATAGTTTTAGCTCTTAATTTTAGCTTTATGATTCATTTTGAGTTAATTTTTGTATAGGGTGTGAAGTAAGGTCGAACTTCATTCTTTTGAATGTGGATATCCAGTTGTTCCAACACCATTTGTTGAACAGACTGTTCTTTCTCCTTTGAATGGTCTTGGCACCCTCGTTGAAAAATCTCTATTCTTAATCTGTGTTCTTGCAAAAGAAATGAAATATTTTAGTTTAAAAAGCCCTTCATATTTCATGCAAAATGGCTCCCAAGTACCTGCTGAAGTCCCTAGAGTATACATATTAGCTCTCCCAGCTTCCCAAATTGCCAGAGCTAGTGTTGCAACTCCTTCTAATCTCTGCTTGTTTCAAAACTTAAAAAAAAAAAAAAGTGTAATAGTGGGTTTTATACTTGTTTTTAGAATGTAATTCTAAATACATCAATATTACCAACTTGATACTTTTCCTTTTCTTTAAAAGAGACACTTCCATTTATTTTACAGAGTACAGATGAATTAGTGAATTTTTTTTTGCATGTCAGCAGAACTGTTGGAACCTCTTAAAAGAATGAAGCAAATAAGTGTATATTATAAAGTGTAGTGCATTTTGAGTATTGGTGAGCTCAAACTAGGAAGAAAGGATTTGTGACAGGTATGCATTATAATTCTAAATTGATTGTTAATAGAAGAAAAATAAATCAGACATTTGAATGCAAGTGATTTAGTATATGTAGCTAGTAAAGATTTTTTCTTATCAAACACAGCCAAAACTGCATATCATAGAAAAAACAATATGTACACAACAAATACTGGATGTTTCCACTTTGTTCAAGAGAAATAAGCAAAGGCAGAGTTGTATATATGCTACTGGCAGTCATTTTATCTGTGGGAACCCTCCAATGGTGGTTAGAATTCTCATATAGTGATGAGGAATATATGTGGAAGGTGGTAGGTGATAGGAAAAATGCATCAAGAATATGGGCCAGTCACGGCAGGGGCTGGTGTACTAGTGTAATTTTACTACCATTTAGCAATTTTCCTGAAGCTGTTGATGCTTCTTTTGGTTGATTTAGCCAGTCTTGTGGTTTTATTTATGGCCTAGCATACCTAATTTTTGGCATCTCAAATAGTCATAAATTTTAGTGAATTGCTTACAAGTAAGTGGCATATTATAAAAATGTAAATTAATGTATTCCCTAAGCTTCAAAGAAGTGTTACATGCTTTTTCTACTTGATTAAAAAAAATTTTATGGAAATGTTTATATTTGAATCTCAGGGGGAACTTAACCACCATTTAGAGTTGAGTCCATAAGAAAATATTCTGTGAGCTATATATATTGCAGACAAACATTTCTGTGTTCTTAGCCTGGTGCTGGGGGCTTAGAGGAAGAAGTTAATGAAGTTTACAGAGGTGGCCCAGGGGAGTTGGTAAAAGGGTGGCTTTGGAACCAGGCAGCCTAGATTTGCTTGTTCGCCTCCTAGCTAGGTGACCTTAGGCAAATTGCTTAATTTTTCTGCCTTCAGTATTTATTTTTTTATTTTTTTACATTTCTTATAGTTCCAGAAGTTTAGCTTTTGGATTAAGACAAAGATGGGAAGCTCTTAATATAACAGATAAAGGAAATAAATTATGGTGCAAGATTATCTTTGGTTGCAACATGTGATTATTTATTCTTCTCGTTTATTTTATCCCTAAATTGCCTATGTTTCCTAAGGCAGACTCTAATTTTTATTAACTTTTAAACTTTTGGTATTAACAAATAGCAACAAAAACAAAACATAGAAATTACTGGTTGTCTTACAAAGTGTGGGGATTTTAGAAGCTATTATATATCACAGCTTGAACTGAGGGTAATAATAATGAGAGCTCATTTTATTTTTATGACAAATCACCTTGTGATGTAAACTTTGTTTAAATGTTGGAAAGTTGTACACTTGGTTGTTTAATGTTGATGGTTTTTGAAAAGGATATCTAGTGTTCTTTTTATTATATTTGAGTCTAATATTTTTTAAAGTTGTGATTATGATTACTTTTTGACATCATGGGAAGCTAGCAGGAGATGAATCCCTGGTGTCACAGTTGGAACTCTGAACATTTTCTCCCCATGGATATATTGTTGTAGATTTGGATTTGGTGGTATGATTTTAATTACTGTCTGAAGAGCTTAACCACTAAGTTAACAAGAGTAGGTCATTTAGCCAGAAATCATTTCATAAGAAAATGTTCTGGGGGCTTCCCTGGTGGCACAGTGGTTAAGAATCTGCCTGTCAGTGCAGGGGACACAGGTTCGGGCCTTGGTCCGGGAAGATCCCACGTGCCGTGGAGCAACTAAGCCCGTGTGCCACAACTACTGAGCCTGTGCTCCGGAGCCCACGAGCCACAACTACTGAAGCCCGCGCCTAGAGCTCATGCAACAAGAGAAGCCACTGCAGTGAGAAGCCTGCGCACTGTGATGAAGAGTAGCCCCCACTCTCTGCAACTAGAGAAAGCCCGTGCACAGCAATGAAGACACAACACAGCCAAAAATAAATAAATAGATAAGTAAATGTTCTGTAAAACATATATTTAATCTGAGATGGAAAAACTACATTTAAAAGTTGACTGCCGCAGCTCAATATCAAAAAAACAAACAACCCAGTCCAAAAATGGGCAGAAGAACTAAATAGACATTTCTCCAAAGAAGATATACAGACTGCCAGCAAACACATGAAAGGATGCTCAGCATCACTAATCGTTAGAGAAATGCAAATCAAAACTACAATGAGGTATCACCTCACACCAGTCAGAATGGCTATCATCAAAAAATCTACAAACAATAAATGCTGGAGAGGGTGTGGAGAAAAGGGAACTCTCTTGCACTGTTGGTGGGAATGTACATTGATACAGCCACTATGGAGAACAGTATGGAGGTTCCTTAAAAAACTAAAAATAGAACTACCATATGACCCAGCAATCTCACTACTGGGCATATACCCTGAGAAAACCGTAATTCAAAAAGAGTCATGTACCAAAATGTTCATTGCAGCACTATTTACAGTAGCCAGGAGATGGAAGCAAGCTAAGTGTCCGTCGACAGATGAATGGATAAAGAAGATGTGGCACATATATACAATGGAATATTACTCAGCTATAAAAAGAAATGAAATTGAGTTATTTGTAGTGAGGTGGATGGACCTAGAGTCTGTCATACAGAGTGAAGTCAGTCAGAAAGAGAAAAATACTGTATGCTAATGCATATATATGGAATCTAAAAAAAAAAAAGTTCTGAAGAACCTAGGGGCAGGACAGGAATAAAGATGCAGATGTAGAGAATGGACTTGAGGAAACGGGGAAGGGGAAGGGTAAGCTGGGACGAAGTGAGAGAGTGGTACGGACATATATACACTACCAAATGTAAAGTAGATAGCTAGTGGGAAGCCCCACATAGCACAGGGATATCAGCTCAATGGTGCTTTGTGTCCACCTAGAGGGGTGGGATAGGGAGGGTGGGAGGGAGACGCAAGAGGGAGGAGATATGGGGACATATGTATATGTATAGCTGATTCACTTTGTTATACAGCAGAAACTAACACACCACTGTAAAGCAAATATATTCCAATAAAGATGTTAAAAAAAAAAAGTTGACTGCCTATAATATGACCAAAATACTAAGACTTTTAAAATTTTTTTCACAGGTCTTTGCTTGCCACATTTAGCGGTAATTGTTTTGCTATTTCAGTATTTAATATGAATGACAGAAAACTCAATCTTGGTGGAGAACCACTATGTATGATAAAACAAACTTTTTGTTGCAAAAATCTCTTGAGAGTTTATTGGAAATAAGGGATGTCCTCCCATCCTTAGGATATTAGTTCAGTGGCTCATTCATTAGTGGTCATTTGAGCTTGGCAGTCAGTTGAACAGACATATGACCAATATTTTCCTGTTCTTTGTGATCAGCCTTTTTCTTTTTATGTCTGTGCATTAGTATTGGGGCGCCTAGCTCTCTTAGCTACCCAGTTTCTCAAATTTCAGAAGAAATTTTCATGATTCCATATAACAGAATGCTAAAATAAAGTATCCAGTTTGTAAGTATTCGAACTCTGGTGTCATTGTAGTCCCTGTTTGCCAATCCCCCTACCCCATCCCTTTTTACTTTCCTAATGAGCATTTCTCTATTTAATGAGGGCAGTGAGTGATTTGGTACTTAGATTTTGAAGACATGGATTTATAGCTGGTTGGCAACATTTCTTCCAAGAAACGTTACATCTGATTATTTTTTTTGATTATCTTTTTAAAACACAACTTTGAGATATAATTCATATACCATACAGTTCACCAATTTAATGGGTACAATTTAGTGATTTTTAGTATTTTCACAGTTGTGCAGTCATTACTACTGTCAATTTTTGAACATTTTCATCACCCCCAAAAGAAACCCCATACCCTTTAGCAGCCGTTCCACATTTCCCTCCCAACTTCTCCAGCACTAGGCAGCCACTAATATTCTTTCTGGACATTTCATACAAATGGAATCATACAGTATGTAGTCTTTATGACTGGTAGCTTTCATATAGCATCGTGTGTTTAAGGTTCATCCATATTATACCATGTATCAGGACTTCATTTCTTTTTATTGTCAATTTATAATTCCATTGCATGGGTATACTACATTTTATTTGTACATTTGTCAGTTAATATAAATTTGGGTTGTTTCTAACTTTTGGCTGTTAGGAATCATGCTGCTATGAATATTTGTACAAGTTTTTTACAAGTGGACGTATGGATGTATACCTAGGAGTGGAATTGCTAGGTCATTTGGTAATTGCCAAAGTATTTTCCAAAATGGCTGTACCATTTTACATTCTTACCAGGAGAGTGTAAGGATTCTAGTTTTTTGACATCCTTGCCAATACTATCTTTTTTATTATAGCTATTCTAGTAGTGTGAAGTGGTATCTCATTATGGTTTTGATTTGCATTTCCCTGATAGCTAGTGATGCTGAGTGTCTTTTCATGTGCTTAGTGGCCATTTGTACATTTTCTTTAGAGAAATGTCTATTCAGATCCTTTGCCCATTTAAAAACTGTTGTCTTTTTATTACTGAGATAAAGTTTTTTTATATACATTCTAGATACAGGTCACTTATCAAATATATGTGAAAATTTTCTCCAATTTTGTAGGTTGTCTTTTTATTTTCTTGATGGTATACTTTATAGCAGGAAAGTTTTAAATTTTGTTGAAGTCCAATTATCTGTTTTTTTCTTCTGTTGCTTGTGCTTTTGGTGTTATATCTAAGAAGACATTGTCTAACCCAAGGTCATGAAGATTTACTCCTGTGTTTTCTTCTAAGAGTTTTATAATTTTAGTGCATATATTTTGGACTTTGATTCATTCTGAGTTAATTTTTGTATATGGTCAGAGATGTCAGTTCTCTAAAGTTACTTAACTTTTAAAATCTTTCTTAAGGATTTATTATAGATGTAGGACACTTTGCTACTATCTTAATGTTCAGTTCTTTACCCTGTTGGTTTAAGAAGTTATTTGTTCAGGTTTCTAGCCACTGCTCTATCTTTAGACATTGTCTTTTTTTGTCTGGCTTTCATGTAATTCACGTAGCTCAAAAATGGTGCCACATAATAAATATGCAGTTTGGAATTGTAGGACCCCTTTACTTTAGTGATATCTCATGGCATTTGCTAATTCTTTTGCCAGTGGACTATTTTCTGTTATTTTGGTTAGATGGTTAATGTGGATCCAGTGGCATAATTTGAAAAACAGGCCAAGCATATTCTCAGTCCTTATCACCATTATATTTAAACTGTAGTATTTGCCAGTTTGATCAGGTCTTTATAGTTACTTAAAGTTTTTGTGTAATTGCTGTATTAGAGATTAAACAGTTTCAAATTCAGTTGTCTTTAAGAGGTTATTATCATTGAAAATGGAACAAGAGTACATTATTTAGACAAAAATTTATGGAGCACTGAAAGTGAATCAGACACTGTGATAGTCACTAGGAATACAGAGATGAAGAAGTCCCTGATGTTAAGAATCCTCACTTGAGTTGGGAGACATAATGTGTGATTAAGTGCTTTGAAGGAGAAAGAATTGGTCGGTATTGTAGCCTCAGTTCCCCTGAATGCAGAGTCTGAGGCAGAAAGCTTAGGTGTTGTTATAGTTTGCCTCCCTCATTTTATAGATGGGAAAATTCAGACACAGAGGTTAATAGTTCCAAGTTTAGTCAGGAATTACAGAACTTGGATGAAAACTATTCCATGAATGGCTTTAATAAGGATAGAGGATTTCTTAAAGCAACTGCTCAGAGTGCTGTTGGCAATATAAAATAGAGCATATATATACACAATATAATATAGAATAGAAAGCACCAGATCTCTTAATTTCATTTTCACTGTGGGCTAAGAAACTAGAGTTTCTTGCTTTCTATATTATTTAAGTCCCTTCCATAGATCATTAATTATCTGGATGAAATTTTCACCATATTATATTATGTTCAGAAATTATGTTTTGTTTCCAAAGAATTCTTCCTTGAGAATGTAGAGGGGCTAGATAGGGAAATAATTTTTTTTTGGCACTTAATGCTGGTGTTAACCTGGACAAAAATTGCAATTTAAGGTGTGGTTTGTTAACTTTTAAGTTGCACTTATGAGGTAAATCTGCTTGGGTGTGTTTGCTTCAGTTGTTCCTAATTTACTAAGGAGAGATCTGGTCCATGAAAAATTAGTTTTGAGTCTCTCAGGTTTGAGTTAAGATTGTCATGACTTGCAGTGACAATGAATATTAATTTTTCAACATCATGATTTATTGAATAATTCCTAGTGATTATTAAGCACTCTTTATTATAGAAGTTTTGCTAAATGTTGTTTTAGAGTCTTGCGGAGATTTTTAATGGCTTCTTGTAGTAGTTCCCCCTCCCCCCTTGAAATTCTCAGTGTGTTTTAAATTCATATGATTACAATAGCTTTGATCAGTATAGAGTAGGAAAAAAATTTTACTCTCTGAAGGTAGTACCTCTCATAGTCCCTAGTTTGGGACTTTTCTCGTTTAATCAAGTTGCCTAGTCTAGTGTGTAATATTGATTGGATTAAGCAGAGCTATTGAGTATTTTAATTAAGTTTTGTGGAGCAATGCAGTGTTTAATTCAGCCTTTTTCTTTTGAAGACATATTGTTTGAAACATAAATTTGTATTCTTTATCAGATTTTCTTCTAAAAACTTGGTCTTTAGAGTCAGATTTGAAATTGCATCTTGACCATGTCACTTGTTAACTATATGACTAGGCAAATTACTTAAATATCTCTGAGCTAGTATTCTCAGCAGTGAAAGAAAGGATATAGAATCTAAGTCATAGGGGTGATCTGAGGACTACATGAGATAATTAAAAAATCTAGTATTGTGCTAAACTAGATGAATTCTTTCTCCTTCAGTCTGTCTTGGCTTTAGCTGTCTTCAATTTCCCATAGGTTTCCTTGATAGAATTGTAAATATTCATTTTTTTTCTGAATTTTAAAAAATATTTAAATTATTGTCTTCTGGTATCGTGAAAAAGTGTGAGGAAAGTGAAAAAGTATGGTGAAAGTCTGCTACCGTGTTGTATAAGAACGTTGGCTTGGAAAACTTCTGATCAGGTCTCTTGTCATCTTTTGTATTTTGAAAAACTTCGAGGGAATTTAGCTTTAAGTCTGAGTTTGTTTTCCTTTTTGTAACATACTGAATTTGCCCAAATGGATGAAAGTGAAATTATTAGCCATTCTTGAATAAATTATAATGACTAGATCAGCACTGTTGAATGCAAATATTTGTGCCACATGTAATTTAAAATTTTGCAGTAGCCATATGGAAAAAAATCAGGTGAAATTAATTTTAATAATATATTTAACCCCGTATATACAAAATATCTTTCAACACATAATCAACATAACAGTTATTGATATTTTACATTGTTTTGTGCTTTGAAGTCAAAAACATGGTATGTTTTATGCTTTCAGCACATTTCAATTTGGACTAGATATATTTCAAGAGCTACATGTGGCTAGTGGCCACTACGTTATATAGCAAAGGTCTACGTGAGTAAAATATAATATTACAGCGGTAGTGGGCTTTAGCTGTATTTGATAAAAATGTCAGTGGTTATCACTGGTTTAAAGCTTGTCTTCGTGCCTTAGCAGTCATTTATGTGGATGGTAAGAATTTACCCATCTTTGCAATCTCTATCCCAATAAATGATTTTACCAGTTATTCATCGTCCATTCCCAAAGATTCGTAAATTTTCATAGGCCCAAAATATGCTCTTCGATTATTGAGAGCAGAAACCAAACTTAATATATGTTCTCTTCACATTCATCAAATCTGTAGGTGTGACATGAGATTGTATTTTGAGAAGCTCATCCTGGATCACTGTGAAGAATACGTTGGGGAAGGGGTCAGAAGATTGGGGGGAACAGTAAGAAGGCCATTGCAGTTTACATATGAAAAAAACTGGCAACTAATGGGAGGGAGTGTGGGTTGGGAGTTGGAGAAGTGGAAAGAAAGAAGGGGGCTGATAGTAGCTTGAGAATGATTGAAGGAATGCTTTTGGTTTTCTTTGCTTGTGTGCATTTTAAAGATGATTGAGACTTGAAATGTAGATGTGAGGCATCCTGTTGAGAGGAAGCAGATGAACATATGAGAGAAAAGGGTAACTGATAGGGTGATCCTGAGAAAAGATGGGAAGAGATGAAACGTATATAAAGAGAAGTTTGTTGTTGTTGTTTTTAAAATAGGTTTTGTCAAGTTGGCTTAAACTTTAGAACTGTGGGGAATATCTATCACTACGAAAAATAAAGGATAAATTAGAGTTGTACTCTCCTCCCTCTCTTTTAAATTGGAAGGGAGAGAAGGTGAAATTAGAGTTAAATTAAGAAGTGATAGAGAACAGACTTGTGGTTGCAAAGGGGGAGGGGGTTGGGAGAGGGATGGAGTGGGAGGTTGGGATTAGCAGATGTAAGCTATTATATATGGAATGGATAAAAAACAAGGTCCTACTGTATAGCACAGAGAACTATATTCAGTATCCTATGCTAAATCATAATGGAAAAGAATATTAAAAAAAGAATATATATATGTGTAACTAGATCACTTTGTACAGAAATTGACACATTGTAAATCAACTATACTTGAGTAAAAAAAAGTGATTGAGCAGCAGTTTTGGATCAGTAAGTATGTTTGCGATCAGTGTGTATACTAGGCATCAGAAAATATTTATACTTATTAAAATCTTTCTCACCCAGAAGATTTTATTTAAATGTAGTTAATGGCAATAAACTGTTTTCCATAAAGTTTTAATGGAATACAAAATGGCAAAGAACATTGGTTCCACCTGTTCTGGTTTTAAGGCATGGAGATGCACTCAGGTTACCTCAGGTGATGGAGGTCTGTTTGTTTTGGATTCTTGGGGAGGGAAGGAAGCCCAACACAGTGGATCTCTGCAGCTGTGATGAAACAGTTTCTGAGAGCTAACAAGGTGTTTACTCAATCCATAGCCCCTGCCCTTTACCTCCCTCCTGCCAAGCCGTGGAAACCATTTTCAGGTGAAATCAATATTTATAAAACATAAAAATTGAGCTTCACTGATTCAAGTGAAGGTTAGGGGGCTGATCTCTGCCAGCATTTTTCCCCTCTTCTGCCCCTCTGACACTTCCTCCTCCTTTTCCCTTCTTCCTGAGGCCCTTCTGAGGATCTATAGGAACATGTGAAAACTCCTCTAACACCAGTCATTCCTCATCAACTAGAAGAGCAGTAACTCCCTTGGCCCTCTTTTTGCTTTGGTGACTCACTGGCAACTCTAGTAAATGCCATTCCCCTCAGGTGCTGAACCTACTGCCGCTTTTCTGGTCACGTTCTTATGACTTAGCTTCTATTTGTCTTTTTTTATACCATGAACTAGTGTCATCTGCTGCTGCTGCTACTGATTATAGTACAATCTTTATGTCTCTTATTCAAATAGGCTCTAATTGGATTGATTAGTTATTATCCAATATAGAGTCACTTCTGTTGGGGTCTGCTAGGCTCCCTCATGTCCAGTTCTAAAAATGGCTGCCGTTGGCACAGAGGCCCATTCTTCATCCTTTCACATGTAGCTAAGCTATTGGGGTCACATGACACAAGGCTAGGTGGAGAACTCTGATTGCTTTCCTCAGAAGGTGGCTGTGGTTGTTTTTTGGCCTATTCATTACATAGGATGCTCTGTACATTCTTGATACCTCATTCAAAAATGGACAGCTTTTTCTGTTTGATCTTATTTTGTTGGTAATAATGATAACAGCCTTAGCTATCACACAAGTGTTTTCCATGTGCAGGAACTGTATTAAGCATTTTACATGTAGTAGCTCATGAGCTATGTGATGCATTTTACTGATGAAAAAACGGAGTCACGTTGAAATATGAAATGCCTGTTCAATGTTTACAGCTTTTCATTAGTGGGATGGGGAGGGTTGAATACAGGCAGTCACCTTTCCAAACAATAAAAGACTTGTAGTCTATAGCATAACATTTCAGAGCTGCAACTGACCAGGGCAGTCATCTATCATATTTCTCCTATTTTACATATGAGACAATTGAGAGTTTAGGTGACTTGCTTAAGGTTGCAGAGGCTAGTCATTTCCAGCGAACCCAGAGTTTCTAATTCCTAGACCTAGTCCTCTTTTCTGCTTTAGAACGAGTACCTAAGACACAAAGTTTTGAATGTTAATGTTGAAACCCAAACCTATTAAGTGTTAGCAGATACAGTAAGTGGATACATAATGTACGGTTGTACACAGTCATCCATGTAGGCTTTTTTGTTTTTAGCCTACTGTTTAGCTTGAGGGTGATATATATATATACAGAGAAGAGACTGGAGTTATTCACAAGAAATATTTATTGAGGAAACCATTATTATTATTTTTGGCTGAGCCAGGTGGCATGCAGGATCTTAGTTCCCTGCAGAAACTATTATTGAATTAATGTCCTCATGTCTAGCAGAAGGTGAAAGTACTTTCTTGCCAGGTTGGAATCTTCCTGTGGTTATATGTGGCAGTGATTGAGAAAGTCCCACATATAAAGCATGATGGAGGAAATCAATTGAAATACAGTGAAGGTGCACAGCCCTGGAGGGTTTGGTAAGGAAACTTGGATTAAAGATAGAAAAGAGCTAATTATGCTAGATGTAAAATATTTCCTTATTCTCTTCTTTGAAAAAACATTTATTTCTTTAATGCATCTTGATTTTTAATGAAACATGACCATGGAGTTAAGTTGCTTACTAAAGGGTTAGCAGAATAGCCCCGGCTTGACTAAATGACATAACTTTATGGATAGTCAGGTCCAAAAAGGATATTTAAACTCTAAAGAATGTCTTGATTCTTGAAAGTTAGTAAAATACAGAAGTCTAGTACATTCCTCTAAGTCAATAAAATAAGACCAGGTCAGAATGCTTTCCTTGGTAGAAATGCAAATTCTCAGGCACCATCCTGCACATCAAGGTATGTTCAGAGTGGGCCTCAGCAGTTTGGGTTTTAACAAGCCCTCCAGGTGATTCCAGTGCTTGTGAAGTTTGAGAACCACTGTCATAGAAGCAACCAACTTAACAGTTAAAACAATTTCATTTGGTTGTGTTGGAGAGGAAGTGAGATTTTCCTGCTAAAGTTTTAGAATCAATAAGCAACGAGCTCAACCTGTGTCTTCTCTGGATAAAGTTATGATTGTGGTAAACTGTTTTTTGTATATCTGATGGAAAGAGTATATATAGGCATTAGAAGTCCTGGCTTCGTAGTTTATCTCAGATATATGCTACTTAACCTTGAGGAAGTTTCTTTTTTAAGGCCATAGCTTCTTTTTCTGAAAAATGGGACAATACCATCCACCAGGGAGGATCATAGAAAGGGTTGGAAATAATGTAAATAAGTGCTCAATACTTAATAGGCATTGAAAGATCATTCATTATTACTTAAATCATCAGCTTTGTTGGTTTTCTCCCAGTTTAGAGACTATAGCTCCCTCAACACTGTTTACATTTATTAAAAACTAATTTGAGGGCTTCCCTGGTGGCGCAGCGGTTGAGAGTCCACCTGCCGATGCAGGGGACACGGGTTCGTGCCCTGGTCCGGGAAGAATCCCACATGTCGCGGAGCGGCTGGACCCGTGAGCCATGGCTGCTGGGCCTGCGCGTCCGGAGCCTGTGCTCTGCAACGGGAGAGGCCACAACAGTGAGAGGCCCGCCTACCGCAAAAAAAAAAAAAAAAAAAAAAAAAACTAATTTGAAATGTTAATTATGTGATAATTCAGAGATATCAGTTCTTTATCTTCCTAAATCATTCTTTTTTCTTTTTAATGAGTGAGGTTTTTTTTTTAAAAAATTAATTAATTTATTTTTGGCTGTGTTGGGTCTTCGTTTCTGTGCAAGGGCTTTCTCTAGTTGCGGCGAGCGGGGGCCACTCTTCATTGCGGTGCGCGGGCCTCTCACTGTCGCGGCCTCTCTTGTTGTGGAGCACAGGCTCCATACGCGCAGGCTCAGTAGTTGTGGCTCATGGGCCCAGTTGCTCCACGGCATGTGGGATCTTCCCAGACGAGGGATCAAACCCGTGTCCCCTGTATTGGCAGGCAGATTCTCAACCACTGCGCCACCAGGGAAGCCCCCTAAATCATTCTTGGCTAGATCATTCTTGGCATATAGTCTACTGCTTGGTCACCTAATACTATGTTAGGGGAAATTCCAGACCGACTAGAATTGAACTCAGTTTACTTGAGACAGTGATTTTGGCAAACTGCCAGTTAACTTTCAGCCTGGATTAAACTTTTCTAGAATCTAAAAGGAAACAAGATCATTTAAATTATTGTAGTCACAAGTAGAAAATTGGAAGAATGATTTCATTTTAGGCCTCTTTAGAACTAAGTTGTACCTTATGTAGGATTAGAGAAAAAAAGAATTTAATGTGAATTTGAATTTTAGGACACTTGATAATTGGATATATGTATTTGTAGTATGAAAGTTGGAACTCATTGTACTTAAGTAGCATTGAGAGAATGACATTGATTGCATGACTGTTGGCTAAGCAGGATCCATCTTTCCGACCCTACATTTTGCCTCCCCCCTTTTTTCTTTTTGAATTAATTTTCTTCTGTAATTGTGGAAAACATTTTCATGGTTCCAAAGGAAAAACTATAAAAGACGGTACATTCAGAGAAGTCTAGCTTCCAAGTTTATGCTGTCTGCTCACTGTTCTCTTCCTCTCCCTATAGGCAATCATTTTTGTTTGTTTTTGGTTTATTCTTTTTAAAAAATAAAAACACATTCATTTTTATCTTCCTTTGTGGATAAAAGGCAACATTATATTTACATTATTCTGCACTTTACTTTTTCACTATTCCATAGCATGTAGATCTTACACCACTTTACAACTGCATAATACTCAGTTGCATAGGACTTTGTCATATAGATGTATTTGTATTTGTATTGTCATATGTATGTATTTGAAAATATTCATGTTTCTATTTTCTTAATTTTCCCCCTGATGCATACATTCCCTCTTGATAATCTTCCTACTCATTTTTGAATAAACTGGGGAGGGTAACCCTGAGAGGAGGTAGAGTGATTTTTTTTGCCCCCTTCCCATTTTATTGTTGAGCAGGCCTAAAGACTTTTTCATCTCTGCTGTACTTTTAATTTATACTTACCAATTGCTTATTGCCAAGTTCGAGGCTCTTTATATAGTAGCTTGTTGTTTTTTAATATTAACTAATTAATTTTTGGCTGTGTTGGGTCTTTGTTGCTGCACGTGGGCTTTCACTAGTGGGAACCGGTGTTACTCTTCGTTGCGGTGCGCAGCCTTCTCATTGTGGTAGCTTCTTTTGTTGTGGAGCACGGACTCTAGGCACGTGGGCTTCAGTAGTTGTGGCCTGCAGGCTCAGTAGTTGTGGCTCGTGGGCTCTAGAGTGCAGGCTCAGTATTTGTGGCGCACGGGCTTAGTTACTCCATGGCATGTGGGATCTTCCCGGACCAGGGCTCGAACCCATGTCCCCTGCATTGGCAGGCAGATTCTTAACCACTGCGCCACCAGGGAAGCCCAGTAGCTTGTTTTGTTTGGTTAAGGGAAAGGACTGGCAAGGTGTGAGGGTGGTTATAAGAGAGTTGATAAGGCTGGAAAGGTAGGCAGGGGCTAGTTGGAAACTTTGTATCTCATTTTGAGGAATGTATATTTTATAGTTGAGTCTCTAAAAATCTGAAATGGATAATGGGCAGAGGAGAGGGATTGGAGGAGGGGAGTGGCAAGATTAGCTTCACATTTTTGAAAGGTAACTTTGATGACTGTGTTGAGGAAGATGGATTGGACAATGTACAGTGCAGACAAGGGAGCAATGGTCCCCAGACCAGCAGCATCACCTGGGAACTTGTTAGAAGTACAGATTCTCAGGTCCCACCCCGGACCTACTGAATCAGAAACTCTGGGAGTGGGGTGCAGCAATCTGTGTTTTATTTGATTCTGGTGAATGTGAAAGTTTGAGACTAGGGATGTGAAGGCTGATGAGGCTGTATATTATGGTTTGCAAATGGCTTTCACATTAATTATGTAGTTGATTTTGTTGAGATGGTCATTATATTTGTGTCTTACTTTCACAGTCAAGAGAAATAGAATAACTAGGATTTTGTGATTTAGTTACTTATATGAAAGCCTAGTACTAAGATTTGAAAAGCTGGGATAATGTGGTAATATATTATACTTGGAAGAGGGAGACAGTCTAGGATCATGTGGAACAATAAATACAGTCATGGGGAAGTACTGTAGTAGAATAAAACAACTGAGAGGTGCTTAATCTTGAATGCTCTAGATGTTGCCTGTACATGACATTGATTTGTATCGTGGTACTTAAATCTGCAGTGGGGAAAACTGAAGATATTATTTTTTAAAAAAGGGGAACGTGCACTCTTTGTGGAGCCCAGAGGAAAGGATGGGTTTACTCAAGATTTGCTGAGATGCCCTGTGCAATCGGTTCCACACAGCTGTTATGAGGTGGTCTATTTTCATTCTTTAAATAATAGCTAGCAGCTGATTTGCATTTAACCCAGTTTTCATTTGTTTTTCTTTGAGAGTGTGAGGGCTGTGGGTTTAAATTTCAACTTTCTGGAAGTGGGACTGAGTAAATCTGATAATCTTCTTTATTTTCCTCTGTTAGCTTTGCTGGGTGACCAAAAGGACAGATAAAGCAAATGCTTTGTAAATATCATAATTGTATCTTAAAGGATAAGTAATCTTTTTTTTCTCCTTTGAATTTTATTCCAGGACCCATCAGTTACACAAGTGACAAGAAATGTCCCACCAGGACTTGATGAATACAATCCATTTTCGGATTCTAGAACAGTAAGACTATTCTTAATTGGACTACTTTAAAATATTAAAATGGAAATTAAGTAGGATTTATATTTCAATTATGGTTTCTTTTTAGTTGATTGGTTAAACTTATATAAAATAAGCTGTTAGTGTTTTATTTAGAATTTAGCAAGTTTATTAAAACAGGAAGGAATATTCCTAGTAATTGAAAATTACCATGATAGTTCTACAAATTAAATTGCTAATAACCCCTCTAATATGTTAAAATTACTACAGTTCTTTAAACAGGAGAGGTTTTTTGGTATACATGTTAGTTTCATGGTAATACAGGGTGATGTTTTCTTACAAAGAGAGATGTTCGTCTGGAACTGTACCATGAATATTTGTATGATTGTCATTTGAATTAGGTGATTCTGAATAGGACTAGCTTTCTACTCTGGTAGACTAGAACCTGTGGAACCTGGCCTAGGAGCATATTCTTCTCAAAATGTAGTCTTGGTTTATAAAATGAAGGAGTATGGAAAAAACCCTTAAAGAACAGGGTTCTCTACCCTGAATGCATATTAGAAGCACCTGGAAAACTTTATTACTGTATCTGTTAGGGCTCTAATCTCTCACAGGGCACTTTCGTTTTTTGTTTTTGCTTTAGCACTTTCGATGATTTTTTTGTGAGCCAGTTTTGAGGACTACTGAAGGTAGGTTCTGTTGAGAATTCTCCCTCAAAATTTCTCTGGCAAATAACGTCGTCTCCTGTATTTGAGTTTTTAGCTCAAATATCACACTCACGAGGCCCCTCATTTTAAACACTGTTGGCTCTTGAACTGTTAGTCATCCTCTTAAAGATATTAAAGTTCTTCAGTTACGTGCTTGGATTTACATGTCATTATAAGGATCCTTACTTGATCATCTCTTCCTGATGCATGTTTTTCATAGTCTAGAAAATAATTCTAGAAGATCGTGTAGGCTTTTGCTTGGAAATTTCTTCAAAATGTATTAACTTTTCAGTTTTAAGAAGAGCTTTGTACAAAGTAAAAGCACTAAAATAAGAGTGAACTTTAAAATTTCACTTTATTTCAAAGCCCTCATTTATTTTAACAGCCTCTGTTTATGTGTAGCAGCTGCAACCCAGGCTGGGATCATCAAGTGTTCTTTGAGCATGTCAGTTTCAGATTGAACCCTGTGAAATGGCCAATAAGTTGACCAGTTTTGACATGTAAAGATGGCAGTGTCGTATGGGTCAACCTTATAGTGAACTGTGAAAATGTATGAGATTGCAACTTGGTAGGAGTTGAAAGGGAGAAAAAGAAAAGCCCGGTGTATTTTATTCCACTATATGTAGTTTGATAATTTCTGGGGGGGTGGAGATGGGAACAAGACTGTTAAATTGTTGGTAAGGAATAAAGGGAGGTTTTTATATAATTTTTTGGAAGATTTTACTAGCAAAAAATGTTTCACCTTTTTACAGTAGCAGCTTTAGATTATTCTTTTTAGAAGTAGTAATGTTCTTCAACACGTTGTCTACTCTGTGCCGTGTGCTTTACCTGTATTATCTTATCGAATTCTTATAACAGCGTTCAAAATGGATATTTTTTGTTTCCTTTTACCGATAAAGAATCTTAGACACAAGTCATCCAGCTAGTAAGTGGCAGAACTGGTTTATGTAACTCATCATTTTTCTGTAAAGCTTTTGCCTTTTCCATTTTGTTAGTGCTGTCTTTAGAGACAGATGCCTAAGAAATAGAAGATAATGTCCCGGTCTATGGAAAATTTCTCACGTAATTGGGATTTTAAAAAATTACACGAATTAGATATATCCAGGAAGGATAAAACAAAAATGTAAATTATGGTTCTAAATATTGAGACTTTACAGTCAAGGAAAGGTTTTCTGAAAGAGAGTAGGTAGGCAATAATGAAAAGCCAGCTTACAACGAAACACTTCTCTTAGATTTGATGAGTAAGATAGTGTCAGAACCAGGAAAAATATTGTTACAAGAGCACTTAGGCATTTTCCACCGAACTTTTTACATGATGGAAAATACAGATGCAATAATTTAAAAATTCAAAATTCTTTTGTTTCATATATGTATGATTTTAGAAATTTGTCCCACCACTCCCCCCCCCCACTGGGTTTTGCAGCTGTGACTATTTTCTAAGAGCAGACGTACTTGGATAATTGATGTAAGTGATATGTCAGAACTCAGTCCAGATACTATTTTAGTTGATTGTTGTTATCCATATTTTTCTTAGAAAAGTATTTGTGAAAATGAAGCTTCTAGGTTGTTGCAGAAGGGTGTGGTGAGCTACTTGAGGTCAAGTAGGAAGATCCTTCAGCAGAATGAGCATATAACCTTAAGATTTTAGAAAGTTCCTGTCTTTTTAAGTTTTTTATTAGGTTTCCTTTTATATTTAGTTTTCTGTTTGAATGGAAACTTTAAGGAAAGTAACAATTAAATATTTAAATAATTTTAATAATTTACATATTAATTCATTCTGTATTATAAATTCAGAGAAAGGAATCCTCATAAAACACCACGTAGTTTAGACTTAGTCTGTTGGCAGTATACTGGAAGGCTATTCAGTCGAAGTGTGGTGGTCTGAATTGAGATGTGCTATAAAATGGAGGGTAGTCTTTGGTTATGAAATAATTTTCTTCTGTTTGAACTCAAAATGCATTTTACCACTGGAATTATGTTGAGCTTGGTGGGTAGCTTCCCTGGCCTGCCCTCTAAGGCTTAATGCATAAATTACTAGAAGAATTAGCTCATCCTTGAGAACTGTTATGTATTTAGGGGGAATATTTTCCTTTTAAATTAGGCAACAGTTTAAAATGCCTACTGCAGCTTGATTCTCACTAGTTTCAGCCACTGGTGATGGCATTCACGGCTTCAGACAGGATGTCTTCTGGCGGGTGTTGAAGTACAGGGATAGGGAGACCTATGTGTGTGTGGGGTAGTGTGGTGCTGTTGATAAAATCCTTAGTGATGTTTCTCAGGGCCTAGTTTACTGTCATATTTTTTTTCTTCAGGAATAGGTTGCTTGGTTCCTTTTCTGTTCTGCTAGTTGTTGACATATATGATTTCTGTCATATAAAGCAGCAAGATCTGCAGAAGAACCAAGAGAAGAAAATTCCAAGTACTGGCATGCTCAAGTGGTCATTTCTGACCATAAAGGACATAGATAAATGATTTATGTAAGTAAGAACTGCCTCTGACTAAGTTAATTCAGGACATGGAATAGACTTAGAGTCATAAGACCTGGATTCTAATCTAGGCCTTGCCACTAATTAGTTGGTACCTTTAGACAAGCCATCTAACGTCTCTGGGCATCTTTTTTTTTTTTTTTTTTTTCTCTTCAATGTGTAACAGTGGAGGCAGAGAGGAAGATGTTGAGATAAATAATTTCTGATGTCAGCTTTTGTTTTGAAAATGGATAAAACTTTAACTCCAGGCACTGACTGGATAGTACGTGGTAGCTTGCCTATTTTTAATACCACAAAAGCAATTTCTGTACTGTAATATCTGTCTTTCTTTTCCCTTGGCACGCATTTCTTTTTTTCTTTCTCCTTTGCTTCTTGTCTGTCTTGGAGCTCATTATCTGTCCCTTCCGAAACCAGTCTTCTTTGTTTCTTGTCTTATTTTAATGATAACTATTGCCTTCTGTTCTTCTAGTGTCATTGGCTGGAAGTACCTGAGTCGTCTTTGGCTCAAACAGCTTCTTTCCCTACATCTAATCAGTAGCCACGTCCTGTCATTTATACCTCCAGGAGATATTACCTGTCTGTCCTTTTCATTCCTACTAAACTGTCCTAATTCAGGTACTCATGTGAGATAATACAATGACCTGTCTACTTACCTGTCTCCAGTTTCTCTTCTTCAAATCAGTTTTTTGCACTATGACTAGAATTATTTTTTTAAGGCAAGGTTCAGATTAGGTCTTTTCTCCTTAGAAACGTGTGCATTGATGATGCATTGTCTACATAGTAGTGTGCCATGTGGGGCCTCCATGATTTGACTTAAGACTATCTTTTTTTATTTTTAATTTTTTATAGACTTTATTTTTTAGAGCAGTTTGAGGTTTACAGAAAAATTGAGCAGAAAGTAGAGAGTCTCCATAGACTTCTTCCCCAGAGTATCTGTTTAATCTTATCCTCTAAGGTGCCATTTGCTCCAGCTAAAGTCATCTACTTTCTAGCCCACAACCCCATTGAGACCACCTCCCTTAGGGCATTTATTGGTCATTGAATGGAGTAAAGAGACACTGTGTGTGGTCATAATGCCTGGCTTCCCTCCTTTAATGGGCCAAGATGAACCTCTCATACTAGGTATATTCATTTTCTATTGCTGTGTAACAAATTACTAAAAATTTAGCAGCTTGAAAAAGCACACATTTATTATTTTATCATTTCTGTAGGTCAGGGGTTCGGGCACAGCTTAACTGGGTCATTTGTTCAGGGTTTCACAAGGTTGTGATCAAGCTGTGATCTGGGCTGTATTCTCATCCAGAGGCTTGACTGGGGAAAATCTGTTTCCAAGCTCATTCAGGTTGTTGCCAGAATTAATACCCTTGTGATTGTATGACTGGGGGCCCCAGCTTTTGGCCAGCTTTCCGCTGGAGGCCACCTTCAGGTCATCGATGCTGTCTACAGTTCCTAGAGGCTGCATGGTTTCTTGCCACACAGGCTTCAACATCATGACCACTTATTTCAGAGAGTCTGCAGAGAGTCTCTCACACTTTGCTACTAAGATGGAGTCCCTATATTACATAATGTAATCAAGGGAATGATATCCCATCACTGTTACTGAATTCTGTCGATTAGAAGCATGTCATAGGTCCTGCATACACTCAAGGAGAGGGTATTATATTAAGACGTGAACACCAGGAGGGTAGAATCATTGAGGTTCACCTTACGGTTTGTATGCCATGCTGGGAATAAGATGGCACATTGGGGTTAGGACTGTATAACTTCAAATCTCTTCATGCCCATTTAAAAGGACCAAAGTGGAGCCTGCAGAACACTTAGCCCTCCCTACCCTCAACACTTGACTGCCCTAAGTTTATCAGAACTAATCTCATTATGCCTTTGACTCCTGTTTATGTCATTCTCTACAAGAAGCCCCAGACTCCTCCTCATCTCCTGGATTTTAATCCTCATGATGCACTGCACGTTTCTTAGTCTGAACCCTTCTATTTCCTTAATTCCTGAAACTTGTGCTTTCTGGAAGTCAGAGTCCAACTTCATCAAAATCCCCTCTATCTTTATCTTTTTCTCTGAATGTTTTATCCTTTGCTCTGTGGAAACTGGCCTTTCTGTGAGGACACTGCTTCCCCTGTAACCTTCTCCAAAACTAGCTGCTTTTTCTCTCACAGTTCTCAGACAACTGGGCATAAAATTGCGGTAGGTATTGTCTTTGTTTCTAGCTGCTTCTAGATGGTTTTCCTCCTTCCTGTCTAAAAGAAATCCCATGTCATCATTTGAATCTCATGTCATCAGATTATAATTGGGTCCCAGGTCTCATTGTGGCTGTCATCTACTGATCTCTGAATTACTACACCTTATTTCTCTTTGTTTTCATTTCTTAATTTTAGTTCTTGGTTCACTATTACTCTTTCCAACACTATTCCTGTTTTCTAATTTTTAAAAACATCTTTTCCCTACTCTATTATCCCCATCCACCATTATGTATTTCTTTTTTTTGGCCGCACTGTACGGCTTGCTGGATCTCAGTTCCCTGACCAGGGATTGAAGCTGGGCCATGGCAGTGAAAGGCCGGAATCCTAACCACTAGGTCACCAGGGAACTCCTCCTGAATGTCATAATTTTTTTTTTTTTTTTTTTGGCCACACCACGCAGCATGCGGAATCCTAGTTCTCCGACCAGAGGTTGAACCCATGTCCCCTGCAGTGGAAGCGTGGAGTTTTAACCACTGGACTGCCAAGGAAGTCCCCACTGTCCTATTTTGAATTCTTAGTGGTGATCTTTCCAACATCCCGCCTGTCAGTGCCTTAACCTCATCTCTTCCATTGATTTTTGCATTCCATGTTATCTCAAGTCACTCACTCCCGCTTCTTGTATCTTTTCAGTTACTCTTCTAGTTCCTCAATTTCAACACATCTTTCAGTTCCACCAGGACCTCTGGTTTGTTGATCCTACTATGTCACTGCCCTTTATCTACATCTTACTGTCTTCTCTCAGCCTAAATTCCACATCCAGTTGTCATAATCACTCTCCATGTACTCTCAACTCCCTTGCCTTCCCCTCTCCCCCTTACTTTGACATAAGTCTTTTGTCTAGAAGCCAATCCCTGGTTAAAGACAACTCTGTATACTCTCTGCCCTTACCTTGCAGCTAAATATGGAGAAACACATGTAAACATACTGAATGGCCTCATTTTTAGTTCATAACCAGCTCTAAGTTGTACTGAATGTCCTAGTTATTTAATTGTCCACTCTCTTCTTCTCTCTCCTCACCTTTCTTTTTTCTCTCCTCATCTTTAAAATCTGTCCTCCTATCCTCATTCTCAGTTGATGACCTTACTTCCTATTTCACTGAGAAAATTGAAGCAACCAGTAGAGAACATCCACAGACTTCCACTGTCACGTCTACCTACCTACCAGCGTTTATACCCATGTGTTCTGTTTTCCTGCCTTTTACTTATAGATGAACTGTCTGTGCTTCTATCTAAAGCCATTCCCTCTATTTGTGCAGTAGATTCCATGTACTTTCACTTAAGAACTTTGCTGAATTGCTCCTCTCCAACATCACTAGTTTTATCACTTTCTACTGGATCATTCACATCATCATAAAAACATGTTTGCTTCTATGTTAGGAAAAAAAAAATCACAAAAATTTATTATTCATTTAACAGCTTTATTAGGTAATTAAGATACCACACACCCATTTAAAGTGTACAATTAAATGTTTTTAGTGTAGTAATAGAGTTGTACAACCATTACCACATTCTAGTTTTAGAATATTTTTGTATCTTCTACCCCTGAAAGAAACCCTGCATCCTTTATCAGTTACTTCACATTCCCCCCTCCCTCTCCAGCCATAGGCAAGTATATTTACTTTCTGTCTCTACAGATTTGCCTACTATGGACATTTCATATAAATGGAATCGTAAAGTGTGTGGTCTTGTGCAACTGGTCCTTTTACTTAGCATAATGTTTTCAAGGTTCAACTGTGTTGTGGCATATATCAGTACTTCATTCCTTTTTATGGCTTTTTATACCACATTTTATTTATGCATTCATCAGTTGATGGGCAGTTACATGGTTTCCAACTTTTGGCTGCTCTGAACCTTTGTGTACTAGTTTTTGTGTGGACATGTGTTTTCATTTCTCTTGGATATATACATAGGAGTGGAATGGTAGGGTCATATGGTAATAATATGTTTAACTTTTTGAGGAACTACCAGGCTGTTTAACAAAGTGGCTGCAGCAGTGTAGAAGGGTTCCAATATCTTCACATCCTTGCCAAATTTGTTATTGTCTGACTTTTTGCTTACAGCCGTCTTAGCGGATGTGTAGTGATCTGTCCTTGTTGGTTTTGGTTTGCATTTCCCTGATGGTTAATGATGTTGAACATTTTTTTTTCATGTGCTTATTGGCCATTCGTATGTTATCTTTGGAGAAGTGTCCAGATTCTTGGCTCATTTTAAAATTGGATTTTCTTTTTGATATTGAATACGTGATATTAGATACAGGTCGCTTGTGAAATAAGTGATTTGCAGATACAGTTGACCCTTGGACAACGCAGGTTTGAACTATGGGAGTCCACATACATGTGAATTCCTTTCACTAAATACATAGTACAGTACTGCACAATCAGTGGTTAATTGAATCCCCGATGCAGAACCTCGGATATGTAGGGCTGGCTCTAAAGTTATACGTGGATTTCCAGCTGTGTGGAGGATCAGTGCCTTACCCTTGCATTGTTCAAGTATTTTCTCCGATTCTGTGGAGTGTCTTTTCACTGTCCTGATAGAGTTCTTTGACACACAGAAGTTTTAAATTTTGGTGTCACATTTGTCTGTTTTTTCTTTGGTTGCTTCTGTTTTTGGTGTCATATGTAAGAAGCCATTGCCTAACTGAAGGTCATAAAGATTTACTCCAAAGTTTTCTTCTAAGAGTTGTATAAGTTTCAGTGCTTACATTTAGGTTTATGATCCATTTTGAATTAATTTTCATGAATGGTATGAGATAGGTTTCCAGCTTCTTTCTTTTGCATGTAGATATCCACTTGTTCTAGCACCATTTTTTGAAAAGACTCCTCTTCCGCGTTGGATTATTTTGGCACTCTTGATGAAAATCAATTGATGGTTAATGTAAGGGCGTATTTTGGGACTCTAAATTCCACTCTGTTGATCTGTGTCTATGCCTATGCCAGTCTCACACTGTCCTGATTACTGTAACTTTGTAACAAAACTTTATGTTAACCTTGCTTCCCTTTCGAGTCTAATTCTCACATCTCTGTCATTGAAAAACTTTCTCTGCTCCCAGTTGCTGCAGAACTCCTCTGAAGAGCTTTCTACTTCTCTTTCCCCTCAGCCCGTTCTCCTAAAAGATATTTCAGTAAGTCTTTTGCTCCCAACACTCCACCAAAACACACTCTTCAAGGTAGCCAATGACTTCCACGTTGCTAAATCCAGTGGTAAAACTGCAGTCTTACTCCATCTATCAGCACTGACAGTTGATCACTATCTCATTCTTAGAAAACTTTTTTCATGTGGCTTTCAGAGCACTTAAGTTTTTCCTTCTCCGTCTCCTTTGCTGATTTCTCTCCTTTCCCTGCCCCTTCAGCCCCAGTATTGGAGTGTGCCAGGAGTTAGGCTTTGCTCCTCTTCTCTATCCATGGCCACTCAAATGGTTATTTCATCCAGTCTTACAGCTTTAAATATCATCTACGTGCTGATGACTCCCAAATTTACATCTCCAGCACAGAACTCTGCTCTCAACACCACACTCATGTATTCAGCTGCCTGCTAGATATGTCTACCTTGGATGTCTTAGAAACTGCAAATTCAGCTTGTCCAGTACTGAACTGAGCCCCCTCCTTAGAAACCTGCCCGTTTTCAATCTTTCTTATTTCTATCCTGTTAGTTGTTTAGGCCAAAACCTTGGTGGTATTTCATTATTTCCATTTCCTTACACATCACATTTCTGTCAGGGAATCGTGTTGGCTCTCCCTTACAGATACGTACATATCTGATGCCTTATCTCCATAGCCACCACTTGGCTTGAGCTGCCATCATCCCTTGCCTGGATTACTACAGCGGTGGTTTCTTACTACTCTCTCTCTTTCCACCTTTAATCTATTTTCAGCTCAGTAGCCAGAGTGATACCTTGAAAAAAAAAGTTGATCATTTCAGTCTCCTGCTTAGAACTCTTCACTAGCTTTTGATTTTTTTCCACAGTAAAACCAAGAGTCCTTAAAATAGCGTATAATCTGGTCTCTAATATCTCTCACTCTTATCTCCTCACTCTTTCTTTGTGTATTCTTTCCCAGCGCCCTGGTCTTCCTTAGGCCAGGCATTCTCCTGACTTTGTATTGGCTGTTCCTTCTGCCTTAAATGGTCTTCCCCCAGATAGCTGCAAAGCTGACTTCTTCACTTCCGTAAAGTTTTTGCTGAAATATTTGCTTTCTTAACCACCTTTGTAAAATTATCCCTACTCAGCTTATACTCACGACCTGTTTACCGTTTTGTTCCATAAAATTTACTGCCTTCTAAGATACTCTATAATGTATTTATTATATGTATTGTTTATCTTCCATTGCTAGATTGTAAGCTCCGTGAGAGTAGGGATGTTTGCCTGCTGTGTTCATTAATGTCTCCCAAGTGTCTGTAATTGTTTGTGGCACATTGCAGTTGATCAATGAATGTTTGAATGTATGAATAAATATGTCTGGCTGCACCTCTCTTCCTTCATGTGCCTTTCTCTATTTGCGAACGCCCATTCTTGTATAGCCCTTCTTTCCTCCTATTACTTACCTCCTCCCCCAGTTACTCTAATCTTTAAAAGCCTTGTTTTGAAATGGTCATCTATTCAGATAAAATTATTTCTACTTGTCCTGATTCTGACATTAGTACGTTTAATTTTCACCACCCTTAATAACAAGGGAATCTGTGTTAGGCAGAGCCAAAATCAGTTCTGTCTGCTCTGTCAGAGACTGATAAGGTCAGTGGAAGCTGCAAAAAGTTTAAGGTTTCTTTTGGCAGTCTCTCGATGAGGTGAAAGAATAGACAGTGGTTTATAGAAACTGTAAACTTTGTTGCCTCAGAGGGGAGTTCTCAAATTTCAGGGTGTATAAGAATCACCCTGGAGAGCTTACTTAAAATGTGACCATCTTGAAAATGCAAACCCCTTCTCTTCAACTCCTGAGTTTTTGAATCAGTATGTCCACAGTGGGGCGTAGAGTTTGCATTTTCAGTAAGCACCAGGGCTTTCTGCTGCAGGAGATCTAGGAACACGTTAATTGCTTTAGACCTGGGTATACTTAGAAACATTATGGGTTCACAGATGGAAGAGAAAGAGCCGGAAAAAGCAAGGAGAAATTTTCTTGAATAGGTGTTTCGAGTATGGAAGAAAACCAGGAAGGAGAACATATTTGTTGTATACATGAGAAAGACAACGTGTGGCCCTCTCATTCCTCGAAGGGCTATTATATGCTCGTTTATTTAATAATGAAACACCTTTGGAACTTCCAATGCAGAGAGCTCACTATATAACAGAAAAGTCTCTCCGTAGTTGTATTTCTTTGATTGTTATAATGTTCTTAATTCTATTGAGTGAAAATATATCTTACTATAATTTTTAATCTGTTGATCCTGGTTGAGTTCTCCAAAGCCACACAGATAGGCAAACGTAGTAATGTAATTTGTGTTAAAATATAAATAATTATAACCATGTAAAGTATAACTTTTATAGAGATTTAAGAAATGTAGTCTATTCCTAACTTGTGAAATTTCATCCGCCATGGGAGAAGGACGTACAGCCTTGCTCTGGCCAGAGCTCTGCCCCCGAGGTCACTCTCCTATTCTCCTGGCTTCTCTAAAGTTTTTTCTCTGTCTCCATCTTTGCACCTTCTGTACTTTTCTCAATACTTTAAGTTTTTCCCAGGGGCTTCCATAGCAGTGACAGACACAGTTTCAGGATTGTCAGGAGAAGAGCCTGTCTTACTCTAGTACATCTAGGTGCACTAGAGTACTCTTTTTTTTCTACAGATAGGTTGACCTTCCTTCTGTGTCTGCAGTTTTGATGAGTGTAAAATGAAGATGATATACTCAGGAGTGTCCAGTGAGGCAGAAAGATACCACTTCTTACATCTCAAATATTTCTTCTGGTACTAAAGTACAAGTTCCTTTAGTGAGGGTCTGTTGGTAGTAACTCTTTGAATATTTATAAATATTTATTATTTCACCTTAGTTCTCAAAAGCTAATTTCACTGGATTTAGAGGTCGGCATTGACAGTTAGTTTCTCTCATCAGTTTGGCACATTCTACTTGGGATCCCACTGTTGCTGTAGAGAAAATAGCTCTCAGTCTTACTGGCATTCCTTTGTATAGGTATTGTGTCTTTCTTTTTTTTTTCCTTCTTTTTCTTCCAGTTTTATTGAGATATAATTGACATACACCACTGTATAAATTTAAGGTGTACAGTATAATTTGACTTACGGGAATTCCCTGGTGGTTCAGTCGTTAGAACACTGCACTTCCAATGTAGGGGGCACAGGTTCAATCCCTGGTCAGGGAACTTAGATCCCGCGTGCGGTGTGGCCAAAAAAAAAAAAAAAAAAAAATTGACTTACATCATGCATCAATTAGCACATCAAGTTTAGTGAATATTCATCTCATATAGATACATAATGAAAGAAATAGAAAAAATTTTTTCCTTGTGATGAGAACTCTTAGGATTTACTCTCAACAACTTTCATATATAGCATGACAGCAGTGTTAATTATATTCATCATGTTGTGCATAACAGCCCTAGTGCTTATTTATCTTACAACTGGGAGTTTGTGCCTTTCGACTACTTTGATCCAATTCCCTGTCCCCCACCCCCTGCCTCTGGTAACCACAAACTTGATCTCTTTTTCTGTGTGTTTGTTTTTGAAGTATAATTGACCTACAACACTATTTTAGTTCCTGTTATGCAACATAGTGGTTCAGTATTAAATGATCACCACAGTAAGTCTAGTTACCATCTGTCACCACGTAAAGATATTACATAGTTATTGATTATATTCCCACACTGTACATTTCATACCCTGACTCATATATTTTGTAGCTGGAAGTTTGGACCTCTTAATCTCCCTGACCTTTTTCTGTTTTCCCCCCTCCCCCCTCCCCTCTGGCAACTTGCTGTTCTCTGTATTCATGAGTCTGTTTCTATTTTATTATGTTTGTTCATTTGTTTTGTTCTTTAGATTCCACATATAAATGAACTCATACTGTATTTGTCTTCCTCTGTCTGACTCACTTCACTTAGCATGCCAGCCTCTAGGTCCATCCATATCACAAATGGCTAGATTTCATTCTTTTTTATGGCTGAGAAATATTTGATTCTATATATGTACTGCATCTTCTCTATCCATTCGTCTGTTGATGGTTCTGGGCCTTCTGGTGGTCTGGGCTGTGTCCCATGGCAGCTGGCCTACTGGTGGGCAGGGCCAGGTCCTGGCACTAATAAGCTAGAGAGAAGATTCCAGAATGGTGCTTGCCAGCACCAGTGTCCTCGTGACAGAATGAACTCCCCAAAACGGCTGCCACCAGCATCTATTGATATGTCCCCAGAGTGAGACCCAGCTGCCTCCTCCCTCTCTTGGGAGGCTCTTCAAGAAGTAAGTGGGTCGACCCAGTCTCCTTTCAATGACTGCTTTTGCCCTGGGTCTCAGAGCAGGTGACATTTCGTGTGAGCCCTTTGAGAGAGGGGTCTCCGTTTCCTACAGTGCTCTGCCTCTCCTGAAAGCAAGCCCTGTTGGCCTTCAAAGCCAGATGTTCTAGGGGGCTCGTCCTCCCTGTGCAGGACTCCCAGGGTGGGGAGCCTGAGGTGGGGCTTGGACACCTCACTCCTTGTGGAGAACCTCTGCGTTGTGATTATCCTCCCCTTTGTGGGTTGCCTGCACAGGGGTGTGGGTCTTGACTATACTGCGAATCCGCCCCTGCTCCATGTCTTGCTGTGCCTCCTTCTTTATATCTTTAGTTGCAGAAGATCTTCTTTGCTGGTCTTCAGGTCGTTTCATCAGTAGCTGCTCTGTAAATAGTTGTAATTTTGGTGAAGCTCGTAGGAGGAGGTGAGCTGAAGGTCTTCCTCCTCTCCCATCTTGGTCACACCCCCTTTCTCTTTAAGATCGCTCATACTTAGGATTTGCTCTTTCACTATAGTGTGCCTAGGTGTTAACTTTTAAAACATCTGGTTTGGGTTTTGGAGTTTGGAGTCTGAGAATCAGTGTCCTCACATTCCCTCTGAACACTGACTCTCCCTCATTCTCTGTTTGCTTCCTGTGGAGCTCTCAATTGTACCTTCTCACTCTATTCTCATTTCTCTTAAGCTCTCGTACTTTCCTTTTTTTCATCTTTCTGCTACATTCTGTGCAGTTTCTTTCTTTTTCTCCTTTTTTTTTGTTTTTTACATCTTTATTGGATTATAACCGCCCCACAATGTCACGCTAGTCTCTGCTGTACAACAGAGTGAATCAGCCACATGTATACATATATCCCCTCCTTCCTGAACCTCCCTCCCGCTCTCCCCATCCCACCTCTCTAGGGGCTCACAAAGCACTGAGCTAATCTCCCTGTGCTATGCAGCAGCTTCCCACTAGCTATCTGTTTTACACATGGTAGTGTATATATGTCACTACTACTCTCTCACTTCTTCCCAGCCTCCCCTCCCTGCCGTGTCCTCAGGTACGTTCTCTACAACCTGTGTGGTTTCTTTAGACACACTTCTGTTTCCCTAATTATCTCTTCATCTTTGTGTAGTCTGCTGTTTCACACTTGTCTATTAAATTTATAATTCTAATTATTATAGTTTTCATTTCTGTAAGTTCCATTTGTATCATTTTAAAAGATATTTGGTCAATTCTTATAGTCTCTTGTTGCCTAGTCATGCGTTTATTACCTTCTTTTATTTCTTTATTAAGCATATCTATTTTATATTTTGTATCTGATAATTCCAGTATCTCTGATTTTACTTTGTAGTTTGTATATCTGTGGATCCTTGCTCATGGTGGCTTGCTTCCTTCTGTGTTTAAGTCATGAGCCAATGTTACTTGGAACTTGAGCTGTGAAAATTCTTTGAAGCCTGGTATTTTTTTGTTTTTTAATTTTTATTTATTATTTTTGGCTGCATTGGGTCTTTGTTGCTGTGCGGAGGCTTTCTCGAGTTGCGGCGAGCAGGGGCTACTCTTCGTTGCGGTGCGCGGGCTTCTCATTGCGGTGGCTTCTCGTTGCAGAACACGGGCTCTAGGTGCACGAGCTTTAGTAGTTATGGCACGTGGGCTCAGTAGCTGTGGCCCGCAGGCTCTAGAGCACAGGCTCAGTAGTTGTGGTGCACGGGCTTAGCTGCTCCGCGGCTTGTGGGATCTTCCTGGACCAGGGCTTGAACCCATGTCCCCTGCATTGGCAGGCGGATTCTTAACCCCTGCGCCACCAGGGAAGCCCTGAAGCCTGGTTTTAAAGTGTGTTCCTCTACTTTTGCCAGGTACTTGAGGTCACTACCAACCTGGGATATCTGGAAATGAAAATTTCAACTGGAATATTTTATCTGTATTGGTAGTGTAAAACCGGGCCCCAAGTCTGCAAGGTGGTAGGTTTATGATTAGGAGTTCTCAGGGAAGATTTCTTTCTTTCTTTTTTTTTTTTTTCTCCTTCCCTATCCAGAGTCAAGGGCAAGACAGGCAAGTATTCATACTGTTTCTTTCTGTGAAGCTGCTTTTCTGCTTATCCACTGAGAATGTTGCTTTTTAGGAAGTCCTGGCTTTATGCGGTGATCACAGATTGATTTTACCTTATACGGGCTCCCAAGCTTGGTCTCCAGCTTATTGAATCCTGGTGATTTTGTTAGTGGTATGGCATCAAGGCTCTTCTTCGGATTCGTGGTTTTTCCTACTTTCTGCCCTCTCAGGATTTCCTATCAGCTTAGTCATGTATTTACAATATTATTTAAATGAAATTTGATTCAGCATTTTTAGGTACTAAGTATCAGGGGTGTCATTACAGATGTGTGGTCTGCTGTGTTGCCATAAATGGAAGTGTTTAGTGGATTGTTTTAATTTTCTTTTTGTTCATATGTGCAGAAGTGAAAAGTTGGAAAAGAATTTGGAGCCATCATTAGAATAGGTCTTTAATCATTATGACAAGAGCTATACTTGGCTTGAGGTGGCTAATCATGGATGTTGTGGCTGATGAAAATACTGGGTTCCAGAGCTGGACAGAGATTTTGCTTGCACTGGCAAATTTGAAGAAATTGTCAGCTATCAGGTTAATATCAGTGGTATTAGAGATTTGTGCTTCTCCAATAATTCTCATGATTGCTATACCACAAGCAACTATTACCTCGAATATATCAAATACTAGCTCTAAACTAGCCTTCATTCTTATCTGGTAATTCTTCATACTTAATACTTCATTTGTTACTTAAAGCAGTAAAGAATTTGTAGTATGGTTTCAGCTGGGTGAATTCTTGAGTCATTTCTGTGTGCTTTTCCTGAAGTGTGCTGCCCAACTAACTTTGCCAGGTGTTTTATTCGGTCATTGTTTTGTTGTTGCCACTTATTTAAACCAAGAGAGTGATACTTTCGGGCCATGATTTTCTAGTTGGAGAATAGTTAGGATTGATCAGCTTCAGTTTTTCTGCCTATTAATATGAAATATTGGAGTGGGAGAACAGGCAGTTGGAATAGAGAATTTACAGTTCTTTCGGTGATAAAAATTATAGTGGAGATAAAAATACAAGAAAAAGCTTTACATCCCACTATTCAGCAACAATCACTGTTAACATATTGATACATTTTAAAATAAAAAATTGGGATTATACTGTATATACAATTTTGTTTAATAACATAATTTTTTTATGTATTTTATTTTTGGCTGCATGGGGTCTTGGTTGTGGCATGCTGGATCTTTTGTTGTGGTGCGCAGCTTCTCTCTAGTTGTGGCACGCGGGCTCAGTAGTTGTACTCAGTAGTTGCAGCACGCGGGCTCTCTAGTTGTGGTGCGCGGGCTCCGGAGTGCATGGGCTCTGTAGTTGTGGCATGTGGGCTCTCTAGGTGTGACTCGCATGCTCAGTAGCGGCACGCGGGCTTAGTTGCCCCACGGCATGTGGGATCTTAGTTCCCCGACCAGGGATCAAACCCACGTCCCCTGCATTGGAAGGCGGATTCTTAATCACTGGACCACCAGGGAAGTCCCATAACTTATAACTGATACAAGCTTTCCCCATTTCATATTCTTTCAAAACTTTTAAATAGCTGCATAATATATTCTCCTATGGGTGGATCATAATTTAATTTGTCTATATTTTATCTACCGTTGGACATTTGGGGGTATTTCTAACTTTTTTTTTGCTTTTACAAATAATGCTGTAGGGAGTACTTTGGCATACACACATTTGTGCAAACCTTGGATTATTTCTGTATATTTTTTAAGAGTAGCTATTTATGGGGCTTCCCTGGTGGCGCAGTGGTTAACAATCCGCCTGCCAATGTAGGGGACACGGGTTCAAGCCCTGGTCCGGGAAGATCCCACATGCTGCAGAGCAACTAAGCCCATGTGCCACAACTACTGAGCCTGCGCTCTAGAGCCCGCGAGCCACAACTACTGAGCCCGTGTGCCACAACTACTGAAGCCCGCGTGTCTAGAGCCCGTGCTCCACAACAAGAGGAGCCAATGCAGTGAGAAGCCTGTGCACTGCAACGAAGAGTAGCCCCCGCTTGCTGCAACTAGAGAAAGCCCGCACGCAGCAATGAAGACCCAATACAGCCAAAAAAAAATATATATATATATATATTTATAAAAAAAGAAAAGAGTAGCTATTTATGGGTCATAGGGTATAAATACTTAAATGCCTCTTAAACATGATGTCAAATTGTGCTCCAGAATTATTATATGAACTAGTTTATATTCCCATTATCAGTGTGTGAGAAATGCCCATTTTACCACATCTTTCCCAAAATGTGGTAGTAGTATTATGGTAATAACCATTTAAAAAATAAATTAGGTGAAAGTTGAATTTCTTTGATTACTGGTGAGGTTGACATTTTGAATATATTTTTTGTTTTTATAAATTTTTAAATTAATTTTATTTTTGGCTGCGTTGGGTCTTCGTTGCTGTGCGTGGGCTTTCTTCTAGTTGCGGTGAGCGGGGGCTACTCTTTGTTGCGGTGTACGGGCTTCTCATTGAGGTGGCTTCTCTTGTTGCGGAGCACGGGCTCTAGGCACACAGGCTTCAGTAGTTGTGGCATGTGGGCTCAGTAGTTGTGGTTCACAGGCTCTAGAGTGCTCAGTAGTTGTGGCACACGGGCTTAGTTGCTCCGCGGCATGTGGGATCTTCCTGGACCAGGGTTCAAACCCGTGTCCCCTGCATTGGCAGGCGGATTCTTAACCACTGCCCCACCAGGGAAGTCCAGTCATCTATATTCTATGTACTGTATTATTTCTAATATCTTTATAGTTTCCTTGTTTTTTTCTTTTTGCATTGAACTTTAATCCATTTGGAGTTTATTCCAAATAAATTGTTAAGATATGGGATCTGATTTTTTTTTCTCCCAAACATTTAAATAATTGTCCCAGCACCATTTATTGATATCTTTTCTTTTCCCACTGATTTGAAAAACTGTCTTGATCATATGCTTTAATTTTTATATACATCATCATTGTGTATATACAGTGATGAGTGATATGAGTGATATGTCACTGTTTTTTTATATTTCTTGATTACTAGTGAGGTTGAACCATTAGTTCCTATGTTTATTGGCCATTCCTGTTTTCTCTTCTTTGTTTTGCCTGTTCAGATATTTTGCCCATTTTCCTATTAGTAGTTTGTATTTTTATGGATTTGTAACAGTTCTTCCTGTATTCTGAGTAGCAATACTTTTTGTTAAAGCTATTATAACCAATTTTTCCTAGTCTGTTATTTGACTTTTCACTTTGACAGATTCAACTATACTGAAATTTAATAACAATCTTAACTTTATGGTTTATGTGCTTGCTAACCTTAATTTTACAAATACTTATTGATCATTTACTGTGTTCCAGGCACCGTTTTAGGTACTTGGGATACATCATAGATAGGATACACAAAGATTTCTATAGCTTATATTTGAGAAGCTCTTATGTACCCTGAGTTCACGAAAATATTCATGTATATTTTTTTCCTAAAAGTGCTTAAAGTTTGCTTTTTCACTTTTAAGTCATTCATCCACCTGGAATTTATTTTTGTATGTAATGTTAAGTAGGAAATCTAGTTTAATTGTTCCATCTGGTTAACCAGTTATCTCAGAACCATTTATTGACTAATACATTATTTCTCCACTGTTTTGTGGTGGACCTCTGTTGGGTATCAAGTTTTGGGGGGTTTGTTTCTGTTTCCCTACTGTTTATTGGTATATTTCTTATCTTTGGCATCTGTACCACACTGTTTATTACTATATTAAGTCTTGATATTATAGGTTTGCCTACCTTACTCTTCTTGAGAATTGTTTGACCTATTCTTAGCTCTTGGCATTTCCATATGAATTTTAGAATCAGCTGTACTCCATTTCTATCTTTGGTTGTGTCTGGCTTCCTTTTCAGGGCTGCTGTTTGCTGTGTCAGAATAAAATCAAGCTGCATTGGTGGTGTCTTCTGACTTTAATAGTTCTTCTGATCTTTGAACTTCCCTTTGCAGCTGCTTGCTTGTATGTTTTCTCTCTCTTTTTTTTTCTTTTCTTTTCCTTTCCCTTTCTTCTTGTCCTATTTTTCTTACGGCCATTTTAAAGAATGCTTAAAATTATTTTCTAACTGAAAAAAATAGTATAATGGGGAGAGAAGGGAATTAATAGAGAAGTGTATAAAGCAAAAGGTGCAAATCCCTTTGATAGTTTGCTAAGACATCCCAGAGATTTTTCTGGACATATACAAATGTGTGTTCATAAAAGAAAAAAATTTGGTCATATGCATGCTGTTCTGTAGTTGGCTTTATTTCATTTAGTATTTAAAAGGGCATCCTCCTGTAGAACTAACTAATTCCTTTTGATGACTGCATTGTATATATATATATATAGTAATTTAACCAATTCCCCTTTGATGGATTTGTAGATATCTACCTACTTTTTGAACTTGCAGCTACTTTCACGTACTGTTGATCGTCACTGGCAAAGTGGAGGTTGTGCAGTTTATTTTCCATCTCCCTAATGTCTCCCCTCTTATTCTTTTCAAGGAGTATTAGTGGGGTTCTGCCAGGACCTCTCCTATTTACTTTTTAAGGGCACTGGCACATAGCTTTGTTAGGTGGGAAGAGTTGACAGCCTAGTTGACAGTTAACCTTGGTGTAAATTCTTCAGTTTGGTGCTATCTGTATTTTACTAAAAAAACATACTTGAAGGTTTTTTGTTTTCGTTTTGTTTTGTCTTGAATGCATAGTGTTCTGGAGGAGAGTGCTAACAGTGTCGTGTCAGAGGTAGCAGCCACATTGAAGAGTTAAGAAGTGAGTGAGCTTGAGAAAATGGAGATGAAGAGCTTCACTAGCTCTTTACTGCACACTGGATTATGAGAATTCAGGGGAGGAAGTGAGGCAGTTCTTGCCACTTTGGTTTTTATTAGTGTTACACTTTTTGAAAGAAGTTGAAGTTGGATTTCTATGTTATGTAATTTGTCCTTTTCTTAATCTTCCTAGCCTCCACCGGGCAATGTGAAAATGCCTAATGTACCCAGTACACAACCAGCAATAATGAAACCAACAGAGGAACATCCGGCTTATACACAGATTGCAAAGGTTAGTTCATGTTACATGTGTAAATGCATATTGGAAATTACAATATCAATAACATTTGCTTTCAGAGCAGAATAATTCTTTTTTTTTTTTTTTTTTTGTGGTTTTATTATTTTTTTTTTATTTTATTTTTTTTATTGTTTTTAAACATCTTTATTGGAGCATAATTGCTTTACAATGGTATGTTAGTTTCAGCTTCACAACAAAATGAATCAGTTATATATATACATATGTTCCCATATCTCTTCCCGCTTGCGTCACCCTCCCTCCCACCCTCCCTATCCCACCCCTCCAGGCGGTCACACAGCACCGAGCTGATCTCCCTGTGCTATGCGGCTGCTTCCCACTAGCTATCTACCTTACGTTTGGTAGTGTATACATGTCCATGCCTCTTTATTGCTTTGTCACCGTTTACCCTTCCCCCTCCTCATAGCCTCAAGTCCATTCTCTAGTAAGTCTGTGTCTTTATTCCTGTTTCACCCCTAGGTTTTTCATGACATTTTTTTTTTCTTAAATTCCATATATATGTGTTAGCATACGGTATTTGTCTCTCTCTTTCTGACTTACTTCACTCTGTATGACAGACTCTAGGTCTATCCACCTCATTACAAATAGCTCAATTTCGTCTCTTTTTATGGCTAAGTAATATTCCATTGTATATATGTGCCACATCTTCTTTATCCATTCATCCGATGATGGACACTTAGGTTGTTTCCATCTCTGGGCTATTGTAAATAGAGCTGCAATGAACATTTTGGTACATGACTCTTTTTGAATTATGGTTTTCTCAGGGTATATGCCCAGTAGTGGGATTGCTGGGTCATATGGTAGTTCTATCTGTAGCTTTTTAAGGAACCTCCATACTGTTCTCCACAGTGGCTGTATCAATTTACATTCCCACCAACAGTGTAAGAGGGTTCCCTTTTCTCCACACCCTCTCCAGCATTTATTGTTTCTAGATTTTTTGATGATGGCCATTCTGACTGGTGTGAGATGATATCTCATTGTAGTTTTGATTTGCATTTCTCTAATGATTAGTGATGTTGAGCATTCTTTCATGTGTTTGTTGGCACTCTGTATATCTTCTTTGGAGAAATGTCTATTTAGGTCTTCTGCCCATTTTTGGATTGGGTTGTTTGTTCTTTTGTTATTAAGCTGCATGAGCTGCTTATAAATTTTGGAGATTAATCCTTTGTCAGTTGCTTCATTTGCAAATATTTTCTCCCATTCTGAGGGTTGTCTTTTGGTCTTCTTTATGGTTTCCTTTGCTGCGCAAAAGCTTTTAAGTTTCATTAGGTCCCATTTGTTTACTTTTGTTTTTATTTCCATTTCTCTAGGAGGTGGGTCAAAAAGGATCTTGCTGTGATTTATGTCATAGAGTGTTCTGCCTATGTTTTCCTCTAAGAGTTTGATAGTTTCTGGCCTTACATTTAGGTCTTTAATCCATTTTGAGCTTATTTTTGTGTATGGTGTTAGGGAGTGATCTAATCTCATACTTTTACATGTAGCTGTCCAGTTTTCCCAGCACCACTTATTGAATAGGCTGTCCTTTCTCCACTGTACATTTCTGCCTCCTTTGTCAAAGATAAGGTGACCATATGTGCGTGGGTTTATCTCTGGGCTTTCTATCCTGTTCCATTGATCTATATTTCTGTTTTTGTGCCAGTACCATACTGTCTTGATTACTGTAGCTTTGTAGTATAGTCTGAAGTCAGGGAGCCTGATTCCTCCAGCTCCATTTTTCGTTCTCAAAATTGCTTTGGCTATTCGGGGTCTTTTGTGTTTCCATACAAATTGTGAGATTTTTTGTTCTAGTTCTGTGAAAAATGCCAGTGGTAGTTTCATAGGGATTGCATTGAATCTGTAGATTGCTTTGGGTAGTAGAGTCATTTTCACAATGTTGATTCTTCCAATCCAAGAACATGGTATATCTCTCCATCTATTTGTATCATTTTTAATTTCTTTCATCAGTGTCTTATAATTTTCTGCATACAGGTCTTTTGTCTCCTTAGGTAGGTTTATTCCTAGGTATTTTATTCTTTTTGTTGCAATGGTAAATGGAAGTGTTTTCTTGATTTCACTTTCAGATTTTTCATCCTTAGTGTATAGGAATGCCAGAGATTTCTGTGCATTAATTTTGTATCCTGTAGAGCAGAATAATTCTTTGTATAGTGCATTCCTTATTGTTTAATTTTTAACTCACTTTTGAGTCTGGTTTAGCTTGCTTCTCAATCCTGTAATACTCATACCTCTTTTTCAGCTTATAGCATTTGCTTTACTCCATTATTAGCAGTTATTGAATTCATTCATCATCTTGGTGTATAATTTATGTAGAGAAATTTTTATTGCTTTTGGTCTCACGTTTTAATGCACAATTCCATTAAAGTAACAATGATATATCAATAGATATTATTGGAAGAGAGTTATGATGGCTAAGCAAAGCACAGTGGTAGGAAGTAGGAGGTGGCAAAAATACCAAGAAAAAAGGAGATGAATAGGATGCCTGGTATTACGTAAAGTCAGATGGAGTTATAAACCAGAATTTCTTAACCATATCCTCCTTTCACTTCATTATCTTATAAAATATAAGATATTATATAATATTCCTGCATTGGGAACCTTATGTACCATTTAACCCAATTCATAAGAGCCAATTCAGTTGCCCTTTTCTCCATCTGTCTGTTTTCCTCAGCTGTTCTCTTTGTCTCAGTCCCTCACTCTCGTTTAGGCACAGAGTTCACCTTAATTTCATTTTCCCAATTACCTTACGATTTTTTTTAACATCTTTATTGGAGTATAATTGCTTTACAATGGTGTGTTAGTTTCTGCTGTATAACAAAGTGAATCAGCTATACATATACATATATCCCCATATCTCCTCCCTCTTGCGTCTCCCTCCCACCCTCCTTATCCCACCCGTCTAAGTGGTCACAAAGCACCGAGCTGATCTCCCTGTGCTATGCGGCTCCTTCCCACTAGCTATCTATTTTACATTTGGTAATGTATATATAAGTCCATGCAACTCTCACTTCATCTCAGCTTACCCTTACCCCTCCCTGTGTCCTCAAGTCCTACCTTAGAATTTTAACTGCTTTTACTGACAGAATTTTTTCTTGTCCTAATGGGCCCAACATTTCTACCGTGGGTTTTCATAACCAAAAGGCCAAAATGGGCGAAATATTTCCATAATATTTTCTGAAACTGTAATCTTTAGTGAATTCCTATATTGTGGAAAGAGCATTTGAATTAGGTTTCTAGCATAGTAGAGAAGTAGGAGTATAGTAGAAGCAGAAGTAGAAATGTTGCTGTATTTTATACTTCTGACAATGTATTCCCTTATTTTTTGTTTAGGAGCATGCCTTGGCCCAAGCTGAACTTCTTAAACGCCAGGAAGAACTAGAAAGAAAAGCAGCAGAATTAGATCGTCGAGAACGAGAAATGCAAAATCTCAGTCAACATGGTAATATCCAAAGAAATTTCAAATAAAAATAACTTTAAAATTCTTTAAAATTTTAAGCTTTTGCACTAGCTCTAGATCATTTGGTTTGTGGATATAAAGCTCTACCCTGTTATTCTAGCAAGGAGGTCAGATATGGCAGATTTTCTACCTGATGCTCTGTGGCTCTCTGATCTTGGCTGATTTACATAGTGTTTTGATTAGAACAGTGTTAGCCTCTGAATGCAAATATGATGATTTTGGTTTATTGTAAGGTCAGGAGTCTTTGATTCTGCTCTTGGGCCTTTACCTCGGTCTGTTAAAGCTTTATGAGCACATGGGAGTGTGCCCTATGTTTGACTGCATTTAACTCTTAACTTCTGGTTTATTCAGACCAGTTTCAAATTAATCTGCCCCTGTCCTCACAAGTATATCCGTATATGTCAAACCAAGTTTAAAAAAAAAAAAAAAGCGTCTGTGGTGAGGTGACTCTAGGAAGCCTGGGGTATTCTGATGATGCCGAAGAAATAAGTAAGTGGTGAATTTTGATTATGTCCTATGAAATTCATTCAGGCTGTGACTACCAAAGGTCACTTCAAGGGAGTAGCTTAGGGAAAGCTAGCAAGTGTCTGGGTAAGAAGCGATGAGAGAACTAGACAAGTCATTGTGAGTATGTCTGGATAGTGATGGAGTGACAATGTTAGGACAGTGATAACATTCAGTGATACTGAACTATTTCTTCCTTAACCTAGAATGTGTAAGTCTAGGGCCTCAGGAGGACACATTTATCCTGGGCCATTTTCTTGCTTCCAACATCAGAGACAGCATCTGTGAAAGGAGAAACTAGAGGTTTAATTGAGATCAATATTTCTGAAATACATGTAACGAAAATCTGTCCTGTTCCCTTAGCTTTGACTAATACAAATTACTTCTGTGAGAGATGTTTTAGTAAATGAAGTAGTTATGAAGTGTGGTAAATTAAGAGACTTGCCGTATGTTATACACTTAAGTACTTTTCATCCGTTAGCTCATTTCATCCTCAGTACAATTCTGTGAAGGGTGCTGAGTTCTTCTCACTTTACAGATGTAGAAACAAAGTCTTCAGCAGGTTGGATAAGTTGCCCAAGCCCTCCTAGCCAGTAAGTGTCTAGGAGCTTCTATTGATAGTTTCAGAGCCTTTGTTCTTTACTACTATTCTCTGCTTCTCGAGTAGTATGAGACTTGTATGAGAAATGAAAGAACAACATGTAGTTTGAAAAGAATGATAAAACAGTGGAGACATGTTGGGAAGAATCAGAAATAGAGGACGCTTTTTTCCCACTATGAAGAATTTCCTGGTCTATGAAAAAGTATGTAAAATCTAATCTTTGTAAGTGTGGGATATAATATCTAAAATGAGAAAATGGCCTTTAAGCGCTATTTTTACTCTCTGTTTTCAATGTTTTGACTTCTTTAATTTTAGTTTTTTATTTCCCCACACCACTTCCCAAGCCTTATTTTCAGTCTAGTTTCTTTAAATAGACACATTTTCTCTCCTTACACATGGAATTTGTTTTTTCTCTAGGTTTTTGAAGGTGCTATAATTCCTCAGCTTCTTTCTCATGACTGTTTTGTATTTTCACATAGTTTTATGCTTTTCTTACATGTGTCTTTTGGACATTATTTTTTTCAGACTTGGAGATTTCCAAATTTGATTCTTTGGTACTGGTTATCTTATGTTTCTTTATGGAGTTAACAGTAGAAAACTTTGAAAGATTCAGAAGCTGGTCTTCCCTCTCCACATGCGTTAGGAGTTATATTTAAAAATTGAAGACGTGGAGGAGGAAATCTGTAGGGACTTAAAAACTTCATGGCCTTCATGTGAGAGCCAGAGTCTTGGGACTTTGAAATAAATCTCTTTTTAGGGCAGAGTCACAGGATATGTCCCTGTGCTCTTTTTTCTTTTCTTGTTTCAACTTACATAAGTGGTATGACACTGGAAAATTATTTTACCATGTAATGAGTTCTAAATTGATATTTTGGGAAAAGTTTTAAAAATAAAAAGCTTGGTTTTCAGAGTTGTAGGAATGTAGAGATACAGTGTTATATTTTTGAAACACCTATTAAAAGAATAGATAATATTCTTCTTTATTATGAAACAAATAATTACATGCAAAAAGAATAGCACATATTTGTCCTTATATAAATAACTTTGTTTTTTTATTTGCAGGCAGAAAAAACAATTGGCCACCTCTTCCTGACAATTTTCCTGTGGGACCTTGTTTCTATCAGGATTTTTCTGTAGACATTCCTGTGGAATTCCAAAAGACAGTAAAGATTATGTACTACTTATGGATGTGTGAGTATAGAACAAATTATATATTTATTTGAAAAAGTTTATATTTTATTCTCAAAATCTACATTTTTAAAACTCATATAAGGGTAGTATCATAAGTTGGTCTTTTCCTATAGATATTTTAATTTTGAGTGAATCATGTTGTATTTAGGTATGTCAAAATTGTATACTATGTGACAATCTAAGTTCTTAGCTGAGGAAGACCTATATATTGAGAACTGGCATTCTTTTGAGGAAAGGACTTCCCTATCATACAGTAGAATTTTCAATGATCCTTTCTCCCTGCAAAATGTTATCGAGGCAATATTTGCTTTGAAAAAATTACTCATATGATTTTTATGCAAATGAAGGCTATTAAAGCATTATGACTTTTTAAAAGGGGCATAAAATATTGAAATATTATAAACTATTTTTCTTAGAGCTTTGAGCACAATTTACTTTTCATTTTCAAGTGGTGAGGAATACTTTTATTATTGGAAGTGCCTAATTAATATAGGATGTTTCATTAAATAGAACGTTAGGACATACATTTTAGGCTGTGATGTTCACATTGCTTTGAATATAATTATGACACATGGAATATTCAAACTAAATGTCAACCTTTTACCAGTTTTTTGTATGTACACAGAATTCCCACTTATTCTGTTGCATTTTTATTCCAAACAGCAGTCTCAGCCCCATTTAACATCATTGTGTCAGTAGGAGAGGTAGCTGTCATGACTTCTCATCTGCACAGTTGCTGGGTTAATGGACACATTGTGGAGTAAACTCTCATTGGAGGAAATTTGTATGTTCTTACTGTATGATTAGGGAGCCTCCCTCCACCAAATATATGAGATCATTTTCCTCAAAATCTTTTAGGAGTATTCTTCACATTTGTGAAACTGCTTTGGAATATGAGAAATGATTCCTTATGGATAGTACATTTTTAACTCTTAGTTTCTTTTGAGTTATGTTGTTAATCTGATTTCTTTGGTTAATCCTGAGTGTCAGTAGTATTACATATTTTTATTTTTAAAGGTTTTGATTTCATATATGTCCATATTAAACAACTCTTATTTAATCAATAAATCATAAAATATATGTAGATTATAAAATAATTATTTTCTTAATGAGCAGAAATTGGCCTCACATTTTAAGTATAAGTTCTTTGACTTTAGTGAAAAAACACTTTAAATGGGGGAGATGGGTGTTGGAAGAAAATTCTATAAGGAATTTAGTAAATAGAGATTGAATGGGGAAGATGATTAATTTTAACTGAATGGTTAACTGCTTTACCAATGCTGATTGTTTCAAAATAGGTCTGTTTTGTCTTAGAAATATATAACTTTCTGAGGTTCTTAGAAATAATATAGTTGGCTACAGTTTTTCCTAGCCCTATTCAGTTTGCAGATCTGTTAACTATTCAAAGAGGGCTCAAGATTCCATCCAGTTAAGGTTCCAATTTGAAGAAGCATTACCTGGAACAAAGTAGGATCTAGTGCTAGTTCAGCACTATCTCTAAATTTCATAGAATATAGGTTGTTTTAATAAATTATTTTCAAGAAGTGTCATCTTGTTACTGATTTTGGAGTTGACTGATGCTTTCACATTGTACTAATAATTATAACAAGAGATAACATTTATGGAGGATTTATCAATACTTTGTGCCAGGCACAGAACTAATCACTTTATATACATTATGTTATTAACTCTTAACCATGTTATGAAGCAGCTACTATATTATCTAGTATTATAGATTGGGAAACTAAAGCTTAGAGAATTTGAGGTAACTTGTCCAAGATTACACAGCAAGTAAGGTTGGGGTTGGATAGCTTGACTCTAGATCCCAGCGTCTAGATTTCCATGTTATACCACCTACAAAGTACCAAAATAAAGAAGTAATTTACATTTTAAACCCAAATATGATGAAGTTATGGTTTCAAAGTTACCTTACTTGAAGCAAATAATTTTCACTCTAAAGGAACTGAAGCAATTAGAAATACCGCTATGAAATGAATCTCAACCTCTTTGAGTATACTCTTGAATTTAAAGAGAAAGAAAAATATCCAGCTACATTAAAGACCACTTAGTGAGGAAGATAATATATTGTCCTAAATTTGTTTATTTTAGGTATCTATATTGTAATGCAGAACTTAGCAAGAAGAGTAATAGTTGCAAATTTAGATTCTAGTGACAGTTGCGAATTTAGGTCCACTAATACCAGATTTGAGTGCTTAATAAAGCAAATTGAAATTTTATAAGAAGGAGGGTCATTCAACTTGGAAATCATGTAAATGAAATGGCCTAAAATTTTCTTTAGTGTTTTACCTACACTTGGAATCCACCAAGTGGATTGGAATTGGATTGAAATTAGCAACATAGAATCATGCATTTCACATTACCTTGCCTTTCTATGTGTTTTTTGATCTCTATGTAAGTGTACTGATTGTTTAGTAAGTAGGCCTAGATGCTTCCTCTTCATTGGGGTACAAACAAATGACCTATTATTGATCATGGTTGTTGGTTACTATGAAAACACATATAGAAAAAATTTTAATAGATTACACAAAATTTAATTGATATTTTTATCTGTACTTGGAAGAATTTTTGTGAACTTTAAAATACTTATACCGATATAGTCTGTCTTTTTTTTCTTAAACAGATTAGGAGATAAACCTTGAAAAGTTATTTCTTTGGAGGTTGAAATTTGAGTTAGAATGTTCTGAACATTTAAAACTTTTTTAGGCAATTGGATGCCATTTAATATTACAGAATAATATCTCACAATCTCTTGAATTCTGTTTTTAAGCCCTTAACAGAACTACTTTTATTTCGAGGTGAAGGATTTTGAGTAAATTTATTAGTAAGCTAGCTTTCATGAGTTAGAAATCCTAATGGGAATAAGTAAGTCTTTCCTGTGTAGTAGAATGGGGTGGAATTTTAAAGCTGGAAGAGCCTCCTGCATTTCTCCTGCTGAAAAATTGAAATGCACAGAGGTTGATTAGCTCGATATTATATCACTATAACCCAGGTGTTTTCATTCCTCCTCTGGAGCTCTTTCTCCTTCTGTGGAGTTTGTGTGTTTATCTGGTTGTTAGATGAGAGCAAATTTAGAGGCATCCTAGAATGTGTTTATACCTTGTTTCATTAAGTATTAATTTTATTTGATTAATAATTTAAAGAGATTTTAAAGTTTTTTTTAATGTATGTTGATTTTTAAAATTTACATGCACTTGGTTTTCCCTTTGTTATTTTTAATTAAAGTAGTGGCTTGTATATTTTTATTGTATTGGTAGTTTACATTAAACAGTATTTTAACTTTTTGAAATAATTTCTTTCTTGTAATAAATTCAGCCTGTGAATAAATTAAAAAAATTCTTTAAAAAGTTATTAATTATAATGGGTAAATGTTGTTCTTTAGGATCATGGTGTCCTTAGATGTTACTCAGATTTTTGGGTTTTGGTCTGTCAGGGAAAGTAATTACTAACAGTACAGGAAGAATTTGCCAAGATCTATTTGTGTTAACGAAAAGAAAGATCTGCCACAGCAGGTAAAGTGCATCATAGTAAACTTCTTTTTTTTTTTTTTAAATTAGTGTAATCCCCTACCAGAACATTGTTTTTAATCCCAGGACCTTAAAAAGTGGACAGCTTTATGAAGATGAGTTAATAATCCTTATAGATTGACTGTATAGTCACTGGAAGTTTCTGCTGTGTTAGTATTTTTAGTCCAATGATTCGAATTAATTTTATTGCTTAAAAATGTTACAGTGAGATTGCGCAGGGCACGTCTCTATTTCCTCTTCTCTTGTGTAGTTCACACTGCGAGGAGCCTGCAGCCCCATTCTGTAAAAATTATAGTTCTGAGTGTAGGATCTTTTTCCTCTCAAGTCCCGGTTCTTTTCCTGGCAGCCACTATTTTTCTGCTTGGGCCTTGAGTCAAGAGACACATCACAGGTCATCACATGTTTCCTTCCCAGGGGAGAACCCCTTAAGGTTGTGCGTCTCTGGTTTAGCTGTGTAATTGCCCATTAGGAGAGGGCCAAAAGAATTTTTGCCAAACAGTGCATGTATTAGGACTCTTCTACCTGTGAATACTCTGTTTTCAAATCAGACATGTAAGAAATAGCAACAATGTTTTGAAAAATACTAAATGGAAACATGGGGTAGAATACACTTGCTCTTAGGAAGTATTTTTTCATTTATAATTTTTGTTGAATGAACACATAAATTGAATGTAAACATTTCTTTTCTATTTTGTTTTTTGATTCCACAGTCCATGCTGTAACACTGTTTCTAAATATCTTCGGATGCTTGGCTTGGTTTTGTGTTGATCCTCCAAGAGGGGTTGATTTTGGATTGAGTATCCTGTGGTTCTTGCTTTTTACTCCTTGTTCATTTGTCTGTTGGTACAGACCACTTTACGGAGCTTTCAGGTAAAATGTGTGTACTTTAAAATATGCTCTTTAAAACCTGTGAAGTAAATAATTTGTAGTACACCTTAAAGGGAAAAGTGACATATTTTCATTTTTCATATTTTCTATTATTGTATAATATACCTTCAGAAAAGTCCGTATATAACATCTCTGTGTATTAAGTCCGTATATAACATGCTCTTGTATTCATTTGACTTTGTAACAAATAATATCCCATTCTTTTCTCCCACTTGAGAAAAAGATCAAACATGAAAATGAATGAGGGAAAAATGAGAACAATCTTAGGTCTTAATATTTGTAAAAGATTCTATTCCATATGATACATTTGACTTTAAAGAAAATATTACTTTTTATTCTCCCCTTCAGAAAAAATCAGGAGTGGTGATTACAGCCTAATTTTTAAATGAACCTAGGTAGCCTAGGTAGGGTGAATATACATGTGATATTTAAAGTGAGTCACTTTTCACCTGGCAAGTTGGTAATTATTTTCTGTGGAAATTCATTTTTGGTTTTTCAAAATGCAGTAACGTTTTAAAACTGTTTAGACTATAAGATTAACTATACTACTTTGCATGGTATATTTTAATCAACGGTTAGGATTAACATTTCTTAAATGCGTGTTCTGTGGGGTATTACTAGGTGTTGTAGAAAAAAAAGTTCATTAGCTTAAGTTTGGGAACAGTGGGATAATAAAATTAAATAAGTTTCTTCATTTCAGAATTTCTTAGACTTCTTTAAGAGCCTCATGTGCTTTGTGATATGACCATGGAACCATTATTTGTGCGTGTGTGTTGAGTACCTTGTTGGACTCTTGCTTTAGGAAATAAACATTGGGAGATGCTGATTTAGATGATAGCCCTAGATGAGTCCATGTATTCAATTGTTTATCAACTTATTTTTATTTGAGTAAACTCATTTATGAATAATAAACCTCTTTCAGCTCTCATGTATGAGGAGCAGCATTACTAGGAAATAGGCATGTATTGTGCAGATGATATATTAGGGAAATTAGAGGGCCACATTCAGTTGTTTAACTTTTTTTCACTATTTGAACAAAAAATTTCTTTGATCATTCAGAATGTGTATCACCACCCCCATCCCCCAAAGCCCTGCCAAATGAAATTAGAAACGCAGATAGGTAAACAGAAAACGAAAAAGAAGGAGAAGGGGGAAGATTAGGGAATTTGGAGAAAAAAGATGTCATTCAGCAGAAAACTAAATTGGTTAGAGATGGAATGAAGGGAAGAAAATAGATGGGAGGAGGGAAAGGGAGGAAAATCTTTGGATCTAATGGAACATGAGAGGTTGGTTATCAAGGAATGGGGAGGGGCACCCCTATAGATGTAGGTTGGAGAAGAATAAAAGGGACCTATTTACTCCTTGCGTGAACGGGAGGAGAGTTACTGCTGCTCTTTTCCTTGTTATCTAAGTCTGGCTCACAAGTTTTTTAATTTTTTGACATGTGGCCTCTGCTTGCCTACTTCCATCGTGTTACCAGTGTATCTGTAATGATGCTTGTGGGTGGGAATGGGGATGTCTTTGGGACTTTGAAAATGACCTGAAACTAGATACTTTGAATTTTAAGCCTTCTGTGACAAATGTAGCCAGAACAAACTATAAAAAGCCAGTTTTCTGCCATTTATCACTTGAAGTCACTTGGTTCCTTTTATTCCCTTTCTTTGTCAGTGGAAATAAAAATGCTTTGTGGAACATTTTTACTTCTGGCATTATTAACCCCTGGGCTAAATTCTTAGCTGCATCTCAACCCTTTAGAGTATATGTATCACAAATATGTTAATTATCTGGGCTTTACTGTTTGGAGCAGAACTGAGAGGAATAGTTTTTTTAGGGGAAAGTTGAAAGTATTTTAAATCATTAATTAATATACCTTCTCAGTGTATAACTTTGGCATTTTCTTCACCCAGATTGCCAGTGGTTTCTGGGTCTGTTAAGTCTCTTCTGAAGTATCTGGTAAAGTTTTTTAAACATCTGCTGATGACAGATTTCTCCCTTAAATATGGAAATCTTAAACCAGATACATTGGATGTGATTATTTCTATTAAATACAGGGTTTTAAATAGACTTTACGTATTCACGTAAGTGCTTTATTTGAGATCAATTTTGACAGGGATTACTGCCTTTTGAGAAGGGGCAGAGTCACAGGATGTGCAAGTGTTTCATATTCTGTTTCAAGACTGATGATTAAGAAATGAAACACAAGCATCTGAACATATTACGTCAGTAGAAAATGGGTAACTAAAATCTTTTAGGCCAGATGCACATATTTCTTAAACCAAGTTGTTATTGAAAGCATTTAGTTTTTATTAATCAGACTCTGGAGTGAAGCTAAAGTGCTTTTTAAAAGTTTTTCAAGTTTTATTCTTCTCTGGCTAATGATGTATTTGCCTCTATTGCCATATTTAAATACCTACTGTGAACTTGATTTCTTCAGGTTTCCCTAGAAGTGAAGAAAAGAATGGTAAGCAATAAGAAAAACATGGCAGGGATTGATTTTAGAATAAACCAGTCATTGCAAACATACAAGTTAGAGGGACATTAGGTCTGAGAATGTGATCAGATTTTTTTTTAGTTGTCTGGTGAATTTTTTTTCCCCCCTTGTAGATAGGTGGTAATCCCAAGTTTCTAGAGTAGCTGTTAGCTTTGTCGTGGGGTGCTGAAAATAACTAGAGGGCATATTAGGAAGTCTTTATTCTAGAATGATCAGTTCTTTGTTTTTTGTCCCTTAGTCAGTTGAAGTTGCATTTGTCATTGCCATATATAGTTTATCTCCTTCTTTGCCTCCCTGTTGACTCATAATCTAAAAGTAAATCCTTTTTAAAGGTTAATAGTTAACTTTGTTATCAAGAATTTATTGTAGTTTGCTTAATAACATGATGGCTGAGTAAACCTTTGTATATTAACCCTTAAGCTGGGAAGAAAAATATAATTGTTTTAACTGAATTATAAAATGCCTTTAGATGGAGTTAAAGTATTTGCTAATAGCTTTAGAGCCTACTGAAAAAATTTAAAGCTACATTTAAGTGATTATAATCAGTAATCTCATATACTAAGTCATACTGATAATTACATTTAATGATTTTAAAATGTGATAAAGGTTGATTCTCTTTAGGAATAATCATTTTAAAATTAGTTACCATGCATGAGAAGTTGGTTTTCCAGTGTCATCTGAGTTTCCGTTTCAGTATTTCATTTGCAAGTTTGTTATTGAGTTCACTTGAGTTCACTCTCTTAGGGAGATGTTAAGATAAATAACTAATGATTGTAAAGCAGTTAGAAAATAAGTACTAAGGTTTAAATTAATCACTCACTGAATACAGATAGTATATATTAGGCTGGAGATACAAAGAAGACATGGTACTTGCCCTGTAGAAATATATAATATATAAATGAGTTTAAAAGTAGGTATTACTGAAACTTTGGCTAGTAGAATTTATACATTAAAACAGAGTAATATTCAAACACCCCCAAAATTTGAAATACAGAGTAATTTAATACTGGTATCATACCTGTGATATATCTCTAAATAGAAGATTAGTTATTTTCAAGTGAGTCTTCTTGGATTATCTTTTTGAGGATTTAAGTTTTTAAAAAACATTCTTCTCTGAAATCAGAAAAAAAAAACCCAAGACCTTGTTTTTACTGGAACCATTGAAATATCAGAATGTCCATGAAAAAGATGAGTTTTAAACTGTATAAAATACTGTTCTATATGAATATGACTTCTCTTAGTGTTACTGAACCAAACTTGGGTCCACTCACCTGTGTGCAGTAAAGCCAATCTACTGCCACTGGGTTGTGGTGAAGGAAAGTGCAGCATTTATTGTAAAGGTACCACACAAGGAGAATGGGTGGCTCATGCTCAAAAACCCCTGAACTCCCTGAAGTGTTTCAGCAAAACATTTTGAAAGGCAAGGTGAGGGAAGGGTGTCCCAGGGTATGTGATCAACTCACACACAATTCTCTGACTGGTTGTTGGTGACGTAACAGGGGTTAATGTTATCAATCCTTAGGCACCAGTAGGTCTGGGGGCTACATGCTCATGCTTGTCAAGTAGTTAATTTCTTCTATTTGGTGGTAGTTTTAGCATCTATAAAACAACCCCAGAAGTGTGCATCAGATATTATTATCTAGGTACTTCAGAGAGGAGCTACAGTGGAGGATATGAGGGAATGAATGGTCTATCCCTGGAAGGCCCCATAGGGTCCTGCTCAGTTACATTAGTTTTCAACCAAGAAGCTCCTTTTACTGATACATGCAAAGGACTTTGACCTCCATGAATTAATCCCATTGCCTGAATCTGAAGGAGAATTTTATAGAGAAGTTTCAAGCGTATGTGCTTTTCAAAATTAAGTTTATTAGGTATCAGAATTAAACTCAGAGTTGTCATTTTGTCATTTACATATTTTTTAAAAGACTAACTTTATTCTTAATTTTATGCTTCCACAAATCACCAGGCATTATGTAAATACTTTAAAATATTAGGTAATTATTAATGAAGCAGTGTTTTGTTGAAAAAGTATGATTATTGGAAACAGACTGAGAAAGGGTTAGAATTCTGGCTTCCCCACTTAAAAGCTGTGTGCTGTTATGAAAATGCAGTAAAACCTCTCGGTGCCTCAGGTTTTTGAGTGTAAATTGGGCATAACATTTGCAGAGTTGATAAGAAGATTATAGATAATATGTACAAAATATTTGTCTTTAAAGATGGTCAACAAATGGTAGCTGGAATGTTTTATATTTTTGTTTTTGATAGGTTTTATCATTTACTTATGATCCATAAAACCATTACTTGTTACAAGTTATTTTTTGCTGCTTTTAGTTCATTGTCCTTTGGTACCCCAGCCTAACCTGGAGGAAATCATAATGTACACTAAAGTGTATATAGGTTCTTTGTATTGCTTGATAAAAATAAACTTTAAAAAATGTTGTCTGGAGCAGAAGCAAGAAGAACTACAATCTTGCAGCCTGTGGAACAAAAACCACATTCACAGAAAGATAGACAAGATGAAAAGGCAGAGGGCTATGTACCAGATGAAGGAACAAGATAAAACCCCAGACAAACAACTAAATGAAGTGGAGATAGGGAACCTTCCAGAAAAAGAATTCAGAATAATGATAGTGAAGATGATCCAGGACCTCGGAAAAAGAATGGAGGCAAAGATTGAGCAGATGCAAGAAATGTTCAACAAAGACCTAGAAGAATTAAAGAACAAACAAACAGAGATGAACAATAGAGTAACTGTAAATGAAAACTACACTAGAAGGAATCAATAGCAGAATAATTGAGGCAGAAGAACGGATAAGTGACCTGGAAGACAGGATGGTAGAAGTCACTGCTGTGGAACAGAATAAAGAAAAAAGAATGAAAAGAAGTGAAGACAGCCTAAGAGACCTCTGGGATAACATTAAACACCAACAACATTCGCATTATAAGGGTCCCAGAAGCAGAAAAGAGAGAGAAAGGACCCGAGAAAATATTTGAAGAGATTATAGTCGAAAACTTCCCTAACATGGGAAAGGAAATAGCCACCCAAGTCCAGGAAGCACAGAGAGTCCCATACAGGATAAACTCAAGGAGAAACACTCCAAGACACATAGAAATCAAATTGGCAAAAGTTAAAGACAAAGAAAAATTATTGAAAGCAGCAAGGGAAAAATGACAAATAACATACAAGGGAACTCTCATAAGGCTAAGAGCTGATTTCTCAGCAGAAGCTCTACAAGCCAGAAGAGAGTGGCGTGACATATTTAAAGTGATGAAAGGGAAGAACCTACACCAAGATTACTCTACCCGGCAACCTACACCAAGATTACTCTACCCGGCAACAATCTCATTCAGATTCGATGGAGAAATCAAAAGCTTTACAGACAAGCAAAAGCTAAGAGAATTCAGCACCACCAAACCAGCTCTACAACAAATGCTAAAGGAACTTCTCTAAGTGGGAAACACAAGAGAAGAAAAGGACCTCCAAAAACAAACCCAAAACAATTAAGAAAAGGGTAACAGGAACATACACATCGATAACTACCTTAAACATGAATGGATTAAATGCTCCAACCAAAAGACACAGGCTTGCTGAATAGATACAAAAACAAGACCCATCTATATGCTGTCTACAGGAGACCCACTTCAGACCTAGGGACACATACAGACTGAAAGTGAGGGGATGGAAAAAGATATTCCATGCAAATGGAAATCAAAAGAAAAGCTGGAGTAGCAATACTCATATCAAATGAAATAGACTTTAAAATAAAAAATGTTACAAGAGACAAGGAAGGACACTACATAATGATCAAGGGATCAATCCAAGAAGAAGATATAACAATTATAAATATATATGCACCCAGCATAGGAGCACCTCAATACATAAGGCAACTGCTAACAGCTCTAAAAGAGGAAATCGACAGTAACACAATAATAGTGGGGGACTTTAACACCTCACTTACACCAATGGACAGATCATCCAAACATAAAATTAATAAGGAAACACAAGCTTTAAATGACACAATAGACCAGATAGATTTAATTGATATTTATAGGACATTCCATCCCAAAACAGCAGATTACACTTTCTTCTCAAGTGCGCACGGAACATTCTCCAGGATAGACCAAATCTTGGGTAACAAATCAAGCCTCAGTAAATTTAAGAAAACTGAAATCATATCAAGCATCTTTTCTGACCACAATGCTATGATATTAGAAATCAATTACAGGGAAAAAACACGTAAAAAACACCAACACATGGAGGCTAAACAGTATGTTACTAAATAACCAAGAGATCACTGAAGAAATCAAAGGGGAAATCAAAAAATACCTAGAGACAAATGACAGTGAAAACACGACGATCCAAAACCTATGAGATGCAGCAAAGGCAGTTCTAAGAGGGAAGTTTATAGCTATACAAGCCTACATCAAGAAACAAGAAAAATCTCAAACCATCTAACCTTACACCTAAAGGAACTAGAGAAAGAAGAACAAACAAAATCCAAAGTTAGCAGAAGGAAAGAGATCATAAAGATTAGAGCAGAAATAAATGAAATAGAAACAAAGAAAACAATAGCAAAGATCAATAAAACTAAAACCTGGTTCTTTGAGAAGATAAACAAAATTGATAAACCATTAGCCAGACTCATCAAGAAAAAGAGGGAGAGGACTCAAATCAATAAAATAAGAAATGAAAAAGGAAAGTTACAACAGACACTGCAGAAATACAAGCATCCTAAGAGACTACTACAAGCAAGTCTGTGCCAATAAAATGGACAACCTGGAAGAAGTGGACAAATTCTTAGAAAGGTATAACCTTCCAAGACTGAACCAGGAAGAAATAGAAAATATGAACAGACCAGTCACAAGTAATGAAATTGAAACTGTCATTAAAAATCTTCGAACAAACAGAAGTCCAGGACCAGATGGTTTCACAGGTGAATTCTTTCAAACGTTTAGAATAAAGGGCTAACACCCATCCTTCTGAAACTCTTCCAAAAAATTGCAGAGGCAGGAACACTCCCAAACTCATTCTATGAGACCACCATCACCTTTATACCAAAACCAGACAAAGATACTACAAAAATAGAAAATTACAGACCAATATCACTGATGAATATAGATGCAAAAATCCTCAACAAAATACTAGCAAACAGAATCCAACAACACATTAAAAGGATCATACACCGTGATGAAGTGGGATTTATCCCAGGGATGCAAGGATTCTTCAGTATACGCAAATCAATCAATGTGATACACCATATTAACAAATTGAGGAATAAAAACCATATGATCATCTCAATAGAGGCAGAAAAAGGTTTTGACAAAATTCAACACCAGTTTATGATAAAAAACTCTCCTGAAAGTAGGCATAGAGGGAACCTACCTCAACATAATGAAGGTCATATACGACAAACCCACAGCAAACATTATTCTCAGTGGTGAAATACTGAAAGCATTTCCTCTAAGATCAGGAAGAAGACAAGGATGTCCACTCTCACCACTATTATTCAACATAGTTTTGGAAGTCCTAGCCATGGCAATCAGAGAAGAAAAAGAAATGAATACCAATTGGAAAAGAAGAAGTAAAACTGTCACTGTTTGCAGATGACATGATACTATACATAGAGAATCCTAAAGATGCCACCAGCAAGCTACTAGAGCTAATCAATGAATTTGGTAAAGTTGCAGGATACAAAATTAATGCACAGAAATCTCTTGCATTCCTATACACTAATGATGAAAAATCTGAAAGAGAAATTATGGAAACACTCCCATTTACCATTGCAACAAAAAGAATAAAATACCTAGGAATAAACCTACCTAGGGAGACAAAAGAACTGTAGGCAGAAACCTATAAGACGCTGATGAAAGAAATTAAAGATGATGCTAACAGATGGAGAAATATACCATGTTCTTGGATTGGAAGAATCAATATTGTGCAAATGACTATACTACCCAAAGCAATCTACAGAATCAGTGCAATTCCTATCAAATTACCAATGGCATTTTTTACAGAAGTAGAACAAAAAATCTTAAAATTTGTATGGAGACACAAAAGACCCCGAATAGCCAAAGCAGTCTTGAGGGAAAAAAACGGAGCTGGAGGGATCAGACTCCCTGACTTCAGACTATACTACAAAGCTACAGTAATCAAAATAATATGGTACTGGCACAAAAACAGAAACATAGATCAATGGAACAAGATAGAAAGCCCAGAGATAAAGCCACGCACCTATGGTCAACTAATCTATGACAAAGGAGGTAAGGATATACAATGGAGAAAAGACAGTCTCTTCAATAAGTGGTGCTGGGAAAACTGGGCAACTACGTGTAAAAGAATGAAATTAGAACACTCCCTAACATCATACTCAAAAATAAACTCAAAATGGATTAGAGACCTAAATGTAAGACCGGACACTATAAAACTCTTAGAGGAAAACATAGGAAGAACACTCTTTGACATAAATCACAGCAAGATCTTTTTTGATCCACCTCCTAGAGTAATGGAAATAAAAACAAAAATAAACAAATGGGACCTAATGAAACTTCAAAGCTTTTGCACAGCAAAGGAGACCATAAACAAGACAAAAAGACAATCCTCAGAATGGGAGAAAATATTTGCAAATGAATCAACAGACAAAGGATTAATCTCCAAAATATATCAACAGCTCATGCAGCTCAATATGAAAAAAACAAACCAATCCAAAAATGGGCAGAAGAGCTAAATAGACATTTCTCCAAAGAAGACATAAAGATGGCCAAGAAGCACATGAAAAGCTGCTCAACATCAGTAAATATTAGAGAAATGGAAATCAAAACTACAATGAGGTATCACCTCACACCAGTTAGAATGGGCATCATCAGAGAATCTACGAACAACAAATGCTGGAGAGGGTGTGGAGAAAAGGGAACCCTCTTGCACTGTTGCTGGGAATGTAAATTGATACAGCTATTATGGAGAGCAGTATGGAGGTTCCTTAAAAAACTAAAAATAGAATTACCATATGACCCAGCAATCCCACTACTGGGCGTATACCTAGAGAAAACCATAATTCAAAATGACACATGCACCCCAATGTTCACTGCAGCAGTATTTACAATAGCCGGGTCATGGAAGCAACCTAAATGCCCATCAACAGATGAATGGATAAAGAAGATGTGGTACATATATACAATGGAATATTACTCAGCCATGAAAAGGAACGAAATTGGGTCATTTGTTGAGACGTGGGTGGATCTAGAGAGTGTCATACAGAGTGAAGTAAGTCAGAGAAAAACAAATATCATATATTAATGCATATATGTGGAACGTATAAAAATGGTACAGATGATCTGGTTTGCAGGGCAGAAACTGAGATACAGATGTAGAGAACAAACATATGGACACCAAAAGGGGAAAGTGGCGGGGGTGGTGGTGGTGGTGGTGTGATGAATTTGGTGATTGGGATTGACATGTATACACTGACATGTATACACTCTAAGAACCTGCTGTGTATAAAAAAAAAAGTTGACTGAAATGATATTTGTATTTCTGTACATGGTTATGTGCCTGTGATCAATGGGAAGAATATACAAAAATACAGCTAATAAAGAGAGTTGTAAAAAAAAAATGTGTGATAATCTAGTCTTTTAAGTGGAGTTTTTGTGTATTTATGTTTGATGTAATTACACTTATGTAATTATGTTAAAATTATATGTAATTTGGTTACATTTTTGTTTATCTTTAATGATGTACATGGATTTATATCTAATATTTATAGCTACTACTTACCATATAAAACATATCTGTTAAATACCTTTTTCTTTCTTTACCTTTTAGATTAATAAAGTATTATTCTATGTTTCATCTATTCTTTTATCATTGTCTCTTATTATAGGTCTACAGACAATGAATTCCCTCAAATTTTGTTTGAAAACATTTTCATTTCACCTTCATTTTTTAGCTTTACTGAGGTATAACTGAAAAAATTGTAATATATATAAGGTATACAACATGGTGCTTTGATATTCATACACATTGTGAGAGCCTTACCACAATTGAGTTAACACATCCGTCACCTCACATATTTACCTTTTCTTTCCTTACAATGTACTCTTCTAGCAAATATCAGTGATAGAATACAGTATTATCAACTATAGTCACTAGGTTCTACATTAGATTCTTAGACCTTATTCATCTTAAAAGTTTGTATCCTTTTACCAACTTCTCCCCATTTACTCCAGTCCCTGGTAATCACCATTCTACTCTGTGTTTCTATGAGTTCTACTTTGTTTTAAAAAAATTCTGCATATAAGTGATACCATGAACTATTTATCTTTCTCTGTCTGGCTTACTTCACTTAGTTTAGTAAGGTTCATTCATGTTGTTGGAAATGGCAGGATTTCCTTCTTTTTTAAGGCTGAATAATATTCCATTTTATTTATATGCACACTATATATGTATACACACACACACTACACTTCCTTTATCCATTCTTGCATCAGTGGACACTTAGGTTGTTTCCATACCTTGGCTGTTATGAACAATGCTGCAATGAAAATGGGATTACAAATATCTCTTCCAGATAATGATTTCATTTCCTTCAGATAAATATCCAGAAGTGGAATTGCTGGATCATATGGTAGTTCTATTTTTAACTTTTTGAAGAACCTCCATACCCTTTTCCACAGTGGCTGCACCAGTTTACATTTCCATGAAGTGCTCAGGCGTTCCCTTTTCTCATCTTCCTCACCAACACTTCTTATTTCTTGTCTTTTTGATAGTAGCCATTCTAACAGACATGAGCTGATTTCTCATTGTGGTTTTGATTGCTTTTATCTGATGATTAGCGATGTTAAGCATCTTTTTGTGTATCTGTTGGCCATCTGTGTGTCTTCGTTTGAGAAATATCTATTCAGATTTTCTGCCCACCTTTTAATTGGATTGTTAGGGGGTTTTTTGGTATTGAGTTGTATGAGATTTTTAATATATTTTGGATATTAACCCCTTATTATTATATGATTTGAAAATATTTTCTCCCATTTGGTAGATTTCATTTTGTTGATGATTTCTTGTGCTTTACAGAACTTTTTTTTTTTTTAAGATTTTTTTTTAAAGGTCAGGTCTTTTATTTACTTATTTTTGGCGGCGTTACTGCGTGCGGGCTCTCTAGTTGAGGTGAGCGGGGGCTACTCTTCGTTTGCAGTGTGTGAGCTTCTCATTGCGGTGGCTTCTCTTGTTGAGTAGCATGGGCTCTAGGTGCACGGGCTTCAGTAGTTGTGGCACGTGGGCTCAGTAGTTGTAGCTCACAGGCTCTAGAGTGCAGGCTCAGTAGGTGTGGCGCACGGGCTTAGTTGCTCCATGGTATGTGGGATCTTCCTGGACCAGGGATCGAACCTGTGTTCCCTGTATTGGCAGGCAGATTCTTAACCACTGCCTCACCAGGGAAGTCCTGAGAAGCTTTTTTATTTGATGTAGTTCTACTTGTTGATTTTTGCTTTTGGTGTCAAGTCCAAAAAATCATTGCCAAGACTGATGTTGAGGAGCTTACCACCTATGTTTTCTTCTAGGAGTTTTATCGTTTCAGGTCTTATGGTCATGTTTTTAATCCATTTTGAGTTAATTTTTGTGTATGGTTTAAAATAGTGGTCCAGTTTCATTCTTTTGTATGTGGCTGTCCAGTTTTCCCAGCACCATTTATGGAAGAGACTGTCCTTTCCCCCATTTGATATTCTTGGCTCCTTTGTAGAATGTTAATTAACCATATATGTGTGGGTTTATTTCTGGGCTCTCTATTCTGTTCTATTGATCTATGTGTGTGTCTTTGTGCCGGTACCATACTGTTTTGATTACTATAGCTTTGAAATATAGTTTGAAGTCAGGGAGCATGATTCCTCCAACTTTGTTCTTCTTTCTCAAAGTTGCTTTGGCTACTCAGGATCTATTTAAGTTTCATACAAGTTTTATAATTGTTTGTTCTATTTCTGTGAATCTGAAAGATGCTATTGATATTTTGTTAGGAATTGCATTGAGTCTGTAGATTGCCTTGGGTAGTATGGTCATTTTACAATACTAATTCTTCTAATCCGTGAGTGTGGAATATCTTTCCATTTATTTATGTCTTCAGTTTGTTTCATCAGTGTCTTATAGTTTTCACTGTGTAGGTCTTTTACCTCCTTGGCTAAATTTTTTCCTAGGCATTTTATTATTATTATTTTTTTTTTTGGTGCAATTGTAAATGAGGTTTTTTTCTTAATCTCTCTTTCTATTCATTTTTTGTGTATAGAAACACAACAGATATTTGTATATTGATTTTGTGCCGTCTAACTTTACTGAATTTGTTTATTGGTCCTAACAGTCTTTTGGTGGAGACTTTAGGGTTTTCTATGTAAATATCATGTCATCTGCAAATAGTGACTATTTGACTTCTGCCTTTCTGATTTGTATTTTTTTTTTTCCTTGCCTAATTGGTCTGGGTAGGACTTGCAATACTATGTAGAATAAAAGTGGTGAGAGAGGGCATCCCTGTCTTATTCATGATCTTAGAGGAAAAGCTTTTAGCTTCTCACCATTGAGTATGATGTTAGCTGTGGGCTTGTCATATATGACCTTTATTATGTTGAGGTATGTTCCCTGTATATCCTCTTTGTTGAGAGTTTTTATCATAAATCGATGTTGAATTTTTGCAAATGCTTTTTATGCATCTGTTGAGATCATATGATACTCATCCTTCATTTATTTTGTTAATGTGGTGTATCATATTGATTGATTTGTGGATGTGGAACCATCCTTGCATCCGTGGAATAAATCTCACTTAATTGTGTTTTATGATCCATTTCATGTGTTGTTGAATTTGGCTTGCTAACATTTTATTGAAGGTTTTTGCCTCTATGTTCATTAGGAACAATGGCTTGTAATTTTCTTTTTTTGTAGTGTACTTGTCTGGTTTTGGCATCAGGGTAATGCTGGCCTTGTAAAATGAGTTTAGAAGTGTTCCCTCCTCTTCTGTGTTTTTTGAAAGAGTTTAAGAAAGATTGTTATTAATTCTTCTTTAAATGTTCGGTAGAATTCACCAATGAAGCCATGTGGTCTTGGACTTTTGTTTTTGGGAGGTTTTGGTTACCGATTCAATCGCCTTACTAGTAATCGATCTGTTTAGATTTTCTGTTTCCTCATGATTCAGACTTGGCAGGTTGTATGTTTCTAGGAATTTATCCCAGTATAAACTCATGTATTAAATTCTTAATTTCAGTAGTTTCTTTCACTTTTGCCATGTGTACTCGAACATTTTTTAAAGATTTTATTCTCTTATGAAATTTTGTTTATGTCTTTGTGTGCATACTTCAGTATCTAGAATACTCTGTGAATTTGTTTTGTATTGTCCATATTTTACTCTTGGTATTTAATCATATGGTGCATCTCTTGATATACTTAACAAGATTTGATTGAATCTGGATATGGTGAATAAAGAATTGTGGAGGATTCTGATGATGTTCAGTTGTTTCAGAGCAAGTTCACCTTTGCCATGCTTGTCAGCTAGAGTATAAGTCAGGGGCTAAGCTGAGTTAAGGCTGAGTTGCAGTTTTGTTTAATTTCTGTCTATGTTTGGTTCTGCCCTAGTCATAGAGGTTAACCCTCTAGGTTTTTAATTGAGAACCTGATATGTTCACTTGGGCTCCTCCCTCAGCAAGTCCTGGACTCACACAGTATAGTCCTGTGATCCCTAGAGGGGAGAAGGGAGGGAGGACAGCATCCTTTTAGAGGGTCCATGACATGAAAACTATTTCATAATAACATTAAGATGTTGTTCTCTTAAGTATACAGTGGAGTTTTCCAGAGGCTTACATGACTTGCAAAGAGTTTGAATGTAGAAACAGGAAAGAGAATGCAGCTATCTTCTATTAAACCAGACATTAAAGATGTTTGCAAAAATATAAACTAATGCTACTCTTTTTGCTGTTTTTTTTTCAGTTTTCATGAAAATGTTATTTTATTGTCAGCAATTTATTATCTAAAAAATTCGTTGAATGCTTTAAATATTTCTCAATTTTAGTTTCTCATTTTGTAAAGCAAGAGGTACAACCCACATAAGCAAATGTTCTTTGAGATGCTCAAAAATAAAGAGGTCCTGAGACCAAAAGTTTCAGAATTGCTGTTCTAATCCTTTTCCCATTAGGGGACACTGCAGAAAAGTCTCCTCTGCTTTCAGAGGCTCTGCTTATCTCTTTAGCTTCTGTATTTGGTACATGCCTTGAGAGAAAACTTGGCTGCATGTCTGGGCCAGTTTTATGCTTCTCACTTCTCATTTCTCATCAGTATTTTGTTACAGTGCATCCTTAGTTTTGTGTCGCGAGTCCTGTGAATCTGCCAAATCTCAGTTGGTTTGTCTGTTCCCTGGAAGCAGCGCTCTCTGCAGGCAGAATCTGAATTTTCAACTTATTATCTTGCATTCAGGAAAAATGAATTGAGGCCGTAGAAAGTCGGCTTACATTTCTGTAGTTCTCTTCCACTCCAGAATCATGATCTCTCTATTCCTGGACGCTTCAGCAGATTTTTTTTTTCCCCGTTTTATCCTACTGTTCTAGTTGCTCTTGGCAGGGATGTGTTTGACACCAGCTTTTCTGTCATATTAAGAACTGTAAAAATAAAATTAATTTATTTGGTGCTTAGCATTTCCATCTCTGCTTACATTGCTAATCTGTTCTTGCATACTGTCTAGTTTATCCATTAGAACCTGTAGCATATTAATCATAGTTGTACATTCCTGATCTGGTAATTCCAACATCCTAGTCATATCTGACTGTGGTTCTGACGCTTGCTCTATCTCTTCAAACTGTTTTTTGCATTTTAGTATGTCTTGTAATTTTTACTTGATAGCTGGACTTGATGTACTAGGTAAAAGGAACCGCTGTAAATAGACCTTTAGTAATGTGATGGTAAGGTGTGGGGGAGGGGAAGCGTTCTGTAGGCCTGTGATTAGGTCTCAGTCTTTCAGTTAGCTTGAGCCTCTGGGCTGTGAACTGCGCCAGTGCTTCTCAGTCCTTCCTTCTCCTCAGGAGGGACAGGCTGGCCTACAGTGGGCTGGCGTTCGGTATTTCTGTTTCCTCATGTCAGGCTGTAATAAAACCGCAGCAGGTTGGGCTCTGGTTAATTAGTTTCTCCTGAGGGCAGTCCTTGTTAAGAACAGAGTGCTCTAGAGTATTTGCAGATGGTTCCGTTTCCCCACCTCCTCCCGGAAGCATGAGGGGATTTTTTTCTCTAAAGAATTCCCTCTGAGAACCAGATTGAGCTGTTGTTGGTAAAATTCACAAATGTGTGGGATTCCCCATATGACTAGGTCTCCCTGGAGTTTTTAACTCTTCAGAGTCGTCCACTCTGAGCCTCTTGTCAATTACAGTTCAGAATTCCTCCCCTGGCAATGGTTGCTGCAGAGGTTTCTGCTTATGGGTTTTTTGCTCTAATAACTTTTGATTCTCTGTATTCATCTATCTGTCGCCCAGTTTTGGGGTTGCAGTTTGCCCTCTGGCTTCACTTCTCTTTCAGACCTAAGAAGAGTTGTTGACTTTTCAGTTTGTTCAGCTTTTCACTTGTAGTTAGGATGGTTTGCTACTTCTAAGCTTCTTCCAGGTATACTTTTTCTTTTTTAAGATTTATTATTTATTTATTTATTTATTTTATTTTTGGCTGCATTGGGTCTCTTAGTTGCGGCATGCAGGATCTTTCATTGTGGTGCGCAGGCTCATCATTGCATTGCGCAGGCTTCTCTCTAGTTGTGGTGTGCGGGCTCCAGAGCGCATGGGCTCTGTAGTTTGTGGCATGCAGGCTCTCTAGCTGAGGCGTGCAAGCTCAGTAGTTGTGGCGCGCGGGCTTAGTTTTCCCGTGGCATTGTGGGATCTTAGTTCCCTGACCAGGGATCGAACCTGCATCCCCTGCATTATAAGGTGTATTCTTTACCACTGGACCACCAGGGAAGTCCCTCAGCTATACTTTTTAAAAGTAAGCTATCTCTGGGCAGTAGACAGTATATTTTTGGTCCTGTTTCTTTAGAACATACTTAATATCTGTTGGGATATTGCACCTTTTATGTTGGAATATTTTGCTAATTGAAATTAAAAATTAAATATAATTGAACTATAACACTATTTTAACATCTTGAAAAGTGTTATAATAGTGTATGAATGAGAAAGTCAATCAGATTTTTTCTGTAAAAAGATACTTTATATTTGATTTTAAGTGTAAAAACATCCAAAGCTCAGGAATTGATATTAGTTCATTTTTATGTTGTTTAAATAGTCTTTCAAGTTAGTTTAATGTACGTTAAAGTACTGCCTTTTGTAATTAACTTGACTCTTTTTCATCCTGTTTGTATAACCAGAAAAAGAGAATTTTTCTTTTTTGACTCCAAAGTGAAGTCTCATATTAAATTTATCTTAAGGAAGGGTAATATTCTTTCTATACCTGCAAGAGGAACCTACTGCTTAGTTTCTTACATGTGTATATAAATATATAGTGCTTTAGAGTCTACAAGTCTTGTTCAGTACTTTATATTGTTTAATGTTTAGAATCTTTCTAGTGGATCATTAGTTGCTGAGATTTTCACCTAGGCCTTCAGACTGGAAATTTAGGGCTCCTGTTTTCCTTTCTACTTTATTATGTTTACATTATTATTAATTTTCAGAGAATCTAGGTAACTCAGTGATCTCTGTTCAGTGGGGTAATTAATCTTAGAATACAGTTGAACCTTGAACAAATGGGTTTGAACTGCTTGGGTCCACTTATATGTGGATTTTATTCAATAAATACTACTACTGTACTACATGGTCCATAGTTGGTTGAATATGTGGATGTGGAACCTTGGATACAGAGGGCTGACTGTAAAGTTCTATACAGATTTTCGACGGGGGTGGGGGTGGGGTCCGTACCTAACCCGTTGTTCAAAGGTCGGCTATATTTACTGGCAATGTTTATTTCTTGAATGGTTCTTTAACCACAGTAGTTAAGAGCTTACTATTCATTACAAAGTTCTGTACCAGCTGGGTGTTGAGAGTGAGGAGAAGGAAAATGGTCTGTTAATTTTTATGTGGCTTATTTTATAGTAGTTTTACTAGTGTGATGAAAGGACCCTTGATATTCTCCTTTCAGAGAGCTTAAGGTTCTCCCTTTTCTAACTGTATATCTGTGTAAAGCTGATTTTCTTAATTTTCAACCATAATAATATAGAATAGATTGAGGGTAGAAGCTGATATGAAAATCCATAGAGAATGTAGCAGTGCTGGGGATTTAAAAACTCTGAAACTGACACCTCCTTCTGTGTACACTTGAAAGAATGTGTATTCTGCTTTGGTTGGATGAAATGTTCTGTTAATATCAGTGTGGTCAAAATGGTTGATAGTGTTGTTCAGGTCTTCTGTATTCATACTGATTTTTGTCTGCTTGTTTTGTCAGTTCCTGAGAATTGACAAAATGTTGAAATTTCCAACTTTAATTATGGATTTTTCTCTTCTTTTAGTTTTCTCTTCATGGACAGTCTTGTTAAGTAGATATATATTTATGATATGTTTTCTTTGTGCTTTGAATTCTTTATCATTATGTAGTTTCCCTCATTATCCCTGGTATAATAATCCTTTTTTGTCATCTATTTTATCTAATATTATGACAACTATTCCGGCTTTTTTTTTTTTTTTAAACATCTTTATTGGGGTATAATTGCTTTACAGTGGTGTGTTAGTTTCTGCTTTATAACAAAGTGAATCAGTCATACATAAACATATGTTCCCAATGTCTTCCCTCTTGTGTCTTCCTCCCTCCCACCCTCCCTATCCCACCCCTCCAGGCTGTCACAAAGCACTGAGCCAATATCCCTGTGCCATGCGGCTGCTTCCCACTAGCTATCTACCTTACTACGTTTGTTAGTGTGTATATGCCCATGACTCTCTCTCGCCCTGTCACAGCTCACCCTTCCCCCTCCCCATAACCTCAAGTCCGTTCTCTAGGAGGTCTGCGTCTTTATACCTGCCTTACCCCTAGGTTCTTCGTGACATTTTTTTTCTTAAATTCCATATATATGTGTTAGCATACGGTATTTGTCTTTTTCTTTCTGACTTACTTCACTCTGTATGACAGACTCTAGGTCTATCCACCTCATTACAAATAGCTCAATTTCGTTTCTTTTTATGGCTGAGTAATATTCCATTGTATATATGTGCCACATCTTCTTTATCCATTCATCTGATGATGGGCACTTAGGTTGTTTCCATCTCCGGGCTATTGTAAATAGAGCTGCAATGAACATTTTGGTACGTGACTCTTTTTGAATTTTGGTTTTCTCAGGGTAATCCCAGTAGTGGGATTGTTGGGTCATATGGTAGTTCTATTTGTAGTTTTTTAAGGAACCTCCATACTGTTCTCCATAGCCGGCTTTCTTTTAATTTATGTTTGCATATTATATCTTTTTCTGTTCTTTTACCTTTAACCTACTAATGTTTTTATATTTATAGTGACTTTTTTTGGTAGGCGGTCTTTATTTGGGTCTTGCTTTTGCATCCAAGTTGGCAGTCTATTTATATTAATTGTGCGTTTATGCCATTTACATTTATTGATCTGATTAGATTAGAATCTGTCTTTTTACAAACTATTTTCTATTAGTTCCAACTGTTGTTTCTTTTTTATTCCTTATTGTCTTCTTCTGGATCAATTGAGTATTTGTAAATAATTTTATGTTCTCCTATGTCTTCATTATTTCTACCTCTTATCAAAATCTTTTTTAGTGATGCCTGAGTTTTTATAGTATACATTTTTAATTAGTCTTGGTCTATGTCCAAATTATAATATTCCTATTCATGTGTACTGTAAGGACCTCCCAAAAGATTACTCCCATTTTCTTCCCCAATTCTTTGTGCTATTTTTGTTAGGTATTTTATTTTTACATACACTAGAAATACACAATGCATTGCAATTACTTTTGCTTCAGACAGTTGTCTCTTATAAAAATTAAAAATAGAGAGAAATGAATTTTATAATGGACTTCATTAAAGCCATTTCAGCACTTTTCATTTTCTTGTTTAGACCCATGTTTCTGTCTCATATCATAATTGTTTTGCCAAAAGAATTTTGTTAAATATTTCTTTTAGTACAAGTCTGCTGGTAACCAGTCCTTTAGTTTTTCATTTTTATTTATTTATTTTTTATTATTTTTTTTTGCCGTACGCAGGCCTCTCACTGTTGTGGCCACTCCCGTTGCGGAGCACAGGCTCCGGATGCGCAGGCTCAGTGGCCATGGGTCATGGGCCCAGCCGTTCCGCGGCATGTGGGATCTTCCCAGACTGGGGCACAAACCCGTGTCCCCTGCATCGGCAGGCGGACTCTAAACCACTGTGCCACCAGGGAAGCCCTAGTTTTTCATTTTTGAAAGATATTTTTACTGGGTATAAAATTCTGAGTTCAGTTTTTTTTTTTTCTTTCCGTATTTTAAACACATCACTTTGATGTATTCTGGCTTGCAGAGCTTTTGATGAGATGTCTGTTATAATTCTTGTTCTGTTTTTAAAGTTTTTTTTCTCTTTCTGCCTTCAAGATTTTTTTCCTTATTTCTGATTTTGGGCATTTTGATTATGATGTGCATGTTTGTGTATTCATTTGTGTGTGTTTTGGTGTGTATCTTTAGTGTTCTCTAATTTTCTTGGATTTGTCATTTGGAGTATTTAGTTAATTTTGGAAAATTCTCAGTCATTATCTGTTCAGGTAATCCTTCTGCCACTTCTTTTTTTTTTTCTGGAATTCCTGTTATATGTGTGTCAGACTGCTTGATATTGTCCTTCAGCTCTTAGATGCTCTGTTCTTGTTTTGTCCACTCTTTTTTAATCCTTGCGTTTCAGTTTGTATAGTTTCTATCTTCAAGTTCACCCTCAGCTGTATTGAGTGTATTGATGAGCTTGTCCAAGGTATTCTTCATGTCTATTACCATGGTTTTCATTTCTACCATAGTCATTTGGTTATTTTCTATAGCTTACTTATATGCTGAGAGTCCTCTTCATTCATGATATCTACCTTTTTGACTGGAGTCTTGAACATATTAATCATAGTTATTTTAAATTTCTTATTTAAAATAAGAGTGCTAGATACCTCAAAACTCAAGCTGTATTATTGCTCAGTATTCTTTGTTGACAGAAGTGTCTTAGAGGCATATTTGTAGGAAAAAAAATATGTTCTTAAGTTTTCTCTTTGATAAGAGCCTTGTGTAATATGATGAAAACAGTTTAATTGTGACCTAGAGTCTAACCAATGTTGACTTCTATTTTGCTTTAAATTAATTAGTTTTGCTGTTCAAAGGTAATTTGAAAATGGTTGGCTATTGGCTGAGTTTAGCTGTTTAATGCTTTCTAAATTGAATGGCAATTCAACTTTGAGATTTTAGTTGTCACTCAAGAAAATCTTCGACTAATCAAGTAAAAGTTTTAGTAAATTTTGGTCCTTATTTTCTTATTAGCTGCAAAATACTGTTCTGTCTATTGTATCCTCCCTGACTTTTTCTAAAAGGAAGTATTTTAAAGAACCTAAATTATTACAAATGAAAAAAATTATAATCTTCTCATATAAGAAAGACTGAGCATTTGGGATTAATTTAATGTAGATAGTGGTATTCCATTGATTGATGATTAGCTTTCTTGGACAAGATGGAATTAAAATAATATCCTAGAGATAGTTTTATCACATGGTTAAAAACATCAGGATACACAGACAGGTCTCAGCATTTCTGTTACTAGCTCTGTTTTTGGATCATTTAACCTCTCTAAATCTGTTTATTCATCAGTAAAATGGAGTCAATATTAGTGTCTACCTCATGGGGGTAATGTAAGCATTAAATGGGTAATGCATGTGTTTGCCATGGTTCCTGGCATGTAATGTTGAACAAATGTTAGCTGATATTGCAAAATAGGGAGTCAGTTAAGTATAGAAGATCCAAAGCTTGAACCCAGGTTGTGGACTAGGTTTAAAATTGTCCAAGTTTAAAATTTCATTACATACAAACTTTTTATTATGCCCCCTGCTTTTAGCAGAACACAGATGGAAAGAAGACAAAGTCTAGGGTCCCTTCCATCCTAGTTCTATGCATTTTAGTTTAGGCTAGTGAGTGTTCTTAATAGATTTTATATCACAGACTCCACTGTGAACCTGAAATTTGTGACTCCTCTTCCTAAAAAGATACAGACATGCAAAATATTATGCACAATTTGGGTGGGTTTGTGGTGCTGCCTTTTAAAGCCTACTTATGGAACCCTGTTCTTGGAGAAAGAATTGATTTTGGCACAAAAGCATTAAGGGGAGAATGAGGTTGGTTTAGATAGCCTTACATCTCAAAGTGACTAAGACAAGGAAAGCAGCTGTATTTCTTAGGTTCCTTTTTATTCTATTGCCTTTACATCATCTTCATCATCAGGAATTTCATGTATTACTTGATTCTGGTAGTAATGAAGTTACCAACCATGTCCCAGAAATTTTCAAGATTTTATCAGAAGCTAAATGTCACTTCTGTAAGCAGAATATTACTTCTGTGAGCAAAATTGTTTGCAGTGCAGTACTGTACTGGTGTAAGAGAGGTACCAACAAGTAACATTTATTGATTGTTTCCTATGTGCCTGTACATCCCCCGCTAAGCACTTTACATGTATTATTTCATCCATATAAAGGTAGATTCCACTGTTGTTCTTATTTTGCAAATAGAAAATCTCAGATTTAGGCCTAAATTTTCTTTGAAGTTACACAACTTTAACTGGAAGAGTCTGGATTCAAACTCAAATCTTTCTCTAAAGCTACATGCTGTTAACTACTATGCTGAGTTACCAAAGGTAAAATGTTTAGTACTTTAGTTAAGTTGTACCCATTTATTGTGGTTAAATGTAAAATTTCTGTTCTCCCTTTTTAAATAATGAAATACTTTGTCTTCCCTGATTCCTCAAACTGTAGTTGTGATTAATCTCTGTTATTGATATGTAATGTGAAGTAAAAGATTTATGTGATCTTAATAGTTTTTCTGAGATTCTTAATAATAATTTAGGGAAGGACATTTTTATGAAAGGTGTACTATAACTTGTCAGTATGTTATTTGAAGACAATTAAACCAAAAACAACTGGCTTATTTGAGATTAAGTTTTCCAATAGGCTTTGATCTGGAAGAGCCAGGATGGCAAGCAATAGGAAGATTTTATTATTTAGTTATCTATTCTGATGAAGAAATTGGTTACATAGTTGGATCTATTATGAATAAATATTCAAAATACCACAAGTACTTCACTGTAAACTGAGGCGGATTACAAGTTAAAACTATTTAGCTTAAATCAATTGATAGTGTTTTTCTAACTGTAGTTCTACTCTTTCTTCTTTGGGTTAAAATGGCTCTGTACAAGCTGGGTTGTTTCAACAGTCGGCTTCGTAACCTCGTTCTGTATACAAGACCCATCGCCTTTGCTTTGGGATGCCAATAGACATTGTCTACACCCGCAGTGATGTTTTTTCTTCTGGACCTTTTCTGATTCTGGCTCTGGTACAGCCCTCCACTTGAGGGGTGGGGAGTGGTTATCTGGCCCTGTAAGAGCTTCGCAGCCTTACCTGGCTCTTAAAGCAACTCAAACGAACTTGAAATTCATGTGATGATTGTATTGTTTAAGTTTACACTTTACAGAGTTTTCTACTATTTAGTATACGGGAAGTTAGTTATACTTAATGTGCTTTCTAGCACTACGACTACCTCAGTTTTTTGCATGTCTTTAATACATTTTAGGCTTTCGGCAGGGAATTGCAACCTGGTATTGTAAAATCGTTTTCACAGGGGAGTCAGATTCACTTTTTTATATTGTTTTGATGTGAAGAACTATATTTTCGGTGACTGCTTGTATAGTTAAAGTACCTTTTAAAAATTTGAATTTGATTTTACATTTGTAATAATTTGGACAGATTAGATAGAGGAAGATTTGTGCACTCTTGTAAGAGTCCAGATAGTCGAGTAAGTGCTGGCACATGGAGTTTAAATCTCAGAGAAAGTTGAAATATTTTTAAAATAATCATTTATATTAGCATGGTAAATGTACACAAAATGAATTTTACTGTCTCCTTGTCCAGAAACAGGAAAGTTGGTTGATAAAATGAGGCAAACACAGTCTATCGAGAAAGATATTTAGCCTCCTTCAATAGTAAAAGTAGAAAAAATGAGTTTTAAGGACTCCGAGGTTTCCATTTCATCAACTTAGTATGCTAGCTGTGCTTTTATAGGTACTAACTGTACCTATAAAAGAGGAAGGCGAACCAATTTTTACATTCCTCCATTTGTATTTGAGAGCAATGTTTTAGAGGTAGTTCCTTTTTAGTAGGATAGCTTAAGTTTTAAAACATATTCTGTACCTTGTAATAGATTTCTTAGAGGTTGTTATTAGGCAGTTTCAGCTTCTAGACTATATCTGTGAGCTTGGAACTAAGTAGAAAGATCCCTCTTCGGTAACTGAAATAGCTGTTATGAAGCCTTTAGAATTAGTCTATTTATGAAGCCCTTATTCAGAGAATATATTACATATATAATTTTAACCATTCTAATATTCTGGTTTCTTGGTACATAGATAATAAAGCAAGATAATAATCAACAAGAAAAAAGAAAATATCTATGAGCCATGCTCACATAAACAAATGATAGATAAATGAAGTGGAAGGGACAAATCTTCTCTAATGAAGACTTCCAAAAATGTGTTTTGGGGTTGGAATAGTCACTGGGATGAACAGGAATGGAGTAAACTTAGGACATTTGAAAATCTTGCCAAACAAATCAAATTCAACAGTATGTTTAAAGATACTGTGTCATGATCAAGTGGGTGCAGCTTATTCTTGGAATTCAAGGTTGGTTTAATATTAGAAAATTAGTTATTGTAATTCACCATATTACAAACTAAAATAGAAAAACCATATGATCATCTTAATTGATGCAGAAAAAGCATCTGACAAAATCTAACAACAATCACTTTCATGATAAAAACACTCAATAAACTGGGAATAAAAGGTAACTTTCTCAACTTGATGAAGGGTATCTATGAAAAACTGTAACAGCTAACATCATACTTAATGAAAGACTGAAAGGGGTTTCTGCTTAAGATCAAGGACAAGATAAGGATGTTCATTCTCACCACTTATATTCAAATTGAAATGGAAGTTCTAGCCAGTATAAACAGGCTGGAAAACCAAGTAAGAGGCATCAAATTAGAAAGGAAAAAGTAAAACTGTCTTTATTCACAGATTACATAATCATCTATGCAGAAAATATAAATGGAGAGATATACCTTGTTAATGGATTGGAAGACTCAACATTATGATGATGTGAATTCTCTCAAAATGGATCTATAGATGCAATGCAATCCCAATAAAAATCCCTGCATGTTGTTTTATAGAAATGAACAAGGTGATTCTAAAATGTGTATAGAAATGTAATAGTCTAGAATAGCCAAAACAACTTCGAAAAAGGACAAAAAGTTGGAAGATTAACACTACAAATTTGAAGACTTATTAGAAAACCCAGGTAATCGTATTGACATAAACGTTGACATATAGAACAATGAGACAGAATAGAGTGTCCAGAAATAAATGCACCCATATATAGATTACTGATTTTTTAGAAAGTACAAAGGTAATACAGTATAGAAGGGACAGTCTTTTTAAGAAATTATGCTGGAATAATGGCGTATCTGTATGCAAAAAAGAACTTTAATCCATACCTCATACTATATTTTAAAAATTAACTAAAAAAGGGACATAGACTTAAATGTAAAACCAAAAAAATATAAAACTTCTGGAGAAAGACAAGAAAAAAAACTGTGTCCTTGTCTTTGGCACAGATTTCTTAGATACAGCAATAAAATCAAGATCCATAAAAGAACAAATTGATAAGTTTTGTCTTTTTATGAACTCCAATTTTTCTTCTTTAAAAGACACTCTTGGGATTTCCCTGGTGGTGCAGTGGTTAAGAATCTGCCTGCCAATGAAGGGGACACGGGTTTGAGCCCTGGTCTGGGAAGATCCCACATGCTGCGGAGCAACTAAGCCCCACGCACCACAACTACTGAGCCTGCGCTCTAGAGCCTGCGTGCCACAACTACTGAAGCCCATGCGCCTAGAGTCCACGCTCCACAACGAGAGAAGCCACTGCAATGAGAAGCCCGTGCACTGCAACGAAGAGTAGCCCCCACTCGCCGCAACTAGAGAAAGCCTGCACGCAGCAATGAAGACCCAACACAGCCAAAAATAAAATTAATTCATTAAAAAAATGTTAAACTTATATCTGTGTGTTCTAGCCATTCCACTTCTAGGTAGTTACCCAGGAGAAAAAGAAATACATGTTCATATGTAGACATATGCATGAATGTCCATGGCAGCTTTATTTATAGAAGTAAAAAACTAGAAACAATCTGACTGATCATCAACAGGTGAATGAATAAACAAACTGTGGTGGTACTATACAATGGAATACTACTCAGCAATGAAAAAGAATGGACTTTTGTTACATGCAGCAACATGAGTGAATCTGAAAATGTGCTGAATGAAAGAAGGCAGACAAAAAGAAAGTGTAGACTGTATGATCCCATTTAAATAAAACTCTGAAATACGAAACTATAGTGACTGAAAGCAGTGGGTGGGGAGGGAGGGATTAACCAGGAACACAAGGAAAAATTTGGAATATGTTCACTATTTTGATTAGAGAAGGTTCATAGTCATATACTTATGTCAAACCTTACCGAATTGTATATTTTAAATACTTGCAGTTTATTGTATGTTAATTATAATTCAGTGAAGCTATTTGATAAAAAATGAAAACGAAATAATTTTTCTTTTGCCAAGATGTTTTGTGGTGCAGTTGGAAATTGAAAGGACAAAGTGAGGCTGGAATAATAATAACATCGTCTAGTATTTGGATAAACGGTTCACATACATTGTTATTATTTTAATTTCAAGTCTCAGGTAGTTGCCACTGGTTTTTAAAAATATTTTTTAATGTTTGAATGTCAGTCTACAAGTGAATGTAAAGGCATTGAGAACAATGACATTTTCCCCTTTCTTTTTCTCCCTACTCTCTTTCTTTTTAAAAACAGGAGTGACAGTTCATTCAGATTCTTTGTATTCTTTTTCGTCTATATTTGTCAGTTTGCTGTACATGTACTCCAGGCTGCAGGATTTCATAATTGGGGTAACTGGTAAGTCATTTACTTTAATTACTCTAGTTATAATCTGTTCATCTAGTATCTTAATATAATTTTTGGATTCCTAAAAATATTTGACGTAGAAAAACCAGATTAGCAAAAGTATACAAATAATAAAAAATGCAATTTAAAAGTTTCCTAAGGAATAACCTTTGAAGGAATTTAAGAGAAGGCTACCTGTTATGTGTAAAGCACTATTTTAGGTATGCAAACATATATTTTCATACACACACAAATGCATGTGTGCCCACATACACACACGTCTTTGAAAAGTGGAGTCACTGCATGCACATATATGGATATATCTTTAAACAAATAGAATCGTTCTTAGTCTGGCAAAATGCTCACTCAGTGGGGGACCGTCAGAAACTGAGACTATTTGGACACAGGTTAGAAGGTCATAGATTTATATCTCTCTTCAGACACTCTGGAGCAAACATTTCCTTGAGTGAAGTGGTGCATAGAAGAGTACCTATGTATAAAATCATCCCTCCCTCTCTTCTTTCTCTTACAACCATTGCGTACAGTTGAATTTTTATAAGCTAAAAGCATGTGCGAGGCAACTTTGCTGCGCTACGTACATAAACTGAGACGATCATGTAACTAGAGTGTATTTGAAGACTTACATTTAGTATGCCACTACTGAATTAGAGTAGTCACTGAAAGTCAGACAACTGTTGATAGCTTTGCAGATCTAACGGGCATATATACATGCAGAGAATTTATTTGGGTATTTTAAATCAGTTCTAGGAAAGAGTAGCATTCATTATGATTTTAAAAAGTGTTTACTCTTTAGCATTTGAGAGAAAGGAAATGTTTTAAATGTTTAATTTAAAAAATACACTGCTTATGTTAACAGCATTTTTGTATTCTAATGAAACCTAAATAATTTCTTTTGCTTTTTTTTTTTTTTAAATAAATTTATTTATTTTTGGCTGCATTGGGTCTTCATTGCTGTGCACAGGCTTTCTCTAGTTGCGGTGAGCGAGGTCTGCTCTTCATTCCGGTGCATGGGCTTCTCATTGCGGTGGCTTCTCTTGTTCTGGAGCACGGGCTCTAGGCACGTGGGCTTCAGTAGTTGTAGCCCGTGGGCTCAGTAGTTGTGGCTTGCAGGCTCTAGAGCGCAGGCTCAGTATTTGTGGCGCACAGGCTTAGTTGCTCCGCGGCATGTGGGATCTTCCCAGACCAGGGCTCAAACCCGTGTCCCCTGCATTGGCAGGTGGATTCTGAACCACTGCGCCACCAGGGAAGCCCTTCTTTTGCTTTTTAGAACAGACTTAGAAAAAAGTGTTAAAACTGAGCACAGCAGCCTGTGAGGTGACTAAATAGCACAGGAATCTGCTAGTGAGGGTGCATACAAGGTGACCTGTTGTAAGATAGACCTCAGGTACTTTAGCAGACTTTAAAAAATTAGACTCTTTATTTTGAGATAACTGTAGAGTCACAGACAGTTATAAGAAATAATGCAGAGAGATCCCAAGCATCCTTTATCCAGTTTTCCCCAGTAGTTGCGACACGTGGGCCCCAGAGTGCATGGGTAACATATTGTAAAGCTATGGAATAATACCAAAATCAGGATCTTGACATTGATTCAGTGAAGACACAGGACATTCCCATCACCAAAGGATCCTTTATGCTGCCCGTTACAGCCACACTCATTTCCCTCCTTAACCCCAGCAATCACTAATCTGCTTGTCATTTCGAGAATGTTATATAAATGGAATCATGCAGTTTGTACCCTTTAGCTTTTTTCACTAAGCATAATGCTCTGGAGATTTATCCAGGTTGTTGTGTCTCAGTCGTTCATCCCTTTTTATTCCTGAGCAGCATCCATGGTGTGGATGGACCACAGTTTGTTTAACCATTCACCAGTCCAAGGGACCTTGGATTGTTCCTGGTTTGGGGCTATTCTGCTAAAAACATTCGTGAACAAGTTTTTATGTGAACATAATTTTCATTTCTCTGTGATAAATACCCAAGAGAAGAGTGTAATTGTTGGTTCATATGGAAGTTGCATGTTTAGTGTTGTAAAATTTCTATTTGTTTATTTTTAGATGATTTATTTATTTATTTTTGGCTGCATGCCACAACTTGTGGGATCTTAGTTCCTTGACCAGGGATTGAACCCGGGCCCTTGGCAATGAGAGCCAAGGGAGTCCTAACCACTGGACCTGCTAGGGAATTCCCTGTTCAGTGTTTTTAAAAAACTGACAGTATTTTCCAGAATGGCTGTAACATTTTACAGTCCCAACTACAACATATGGGTGATTCAGCCTCCACATCCTCACCAGCCTCTGGTGTTGTCACTACTTTTTTTTTTTAAGCTGTTCTGATAGGTGTGTAATGATATCTCACTGTGGTTTTAATATTTATTTCCTTAATGACTCATGATGTTTTATCTTTTCATGTGCTTATTTGTCATCTATATATCCTCTTGGTGAAATGTCTCTTCATGTCTTTGCCCATTTTCTTTTTTTTTTTGGTTGCGCTGGTCTTCATTGCTGCGTGTGGGCTTTTCTCTGTTGCAGCGAGTGGGGGCTACTCTTCGTTGCAGTGCGCGGGCTTCTCATTGTGGTGGTGCCTTCTCTTGTTGTGGAGCACGGGCTCTAGGTGCGCGGGCTTCAGTAGTTGCAGCACTCAGGCTCAGTAGTTGCGACACGTGGGCCCCAGAGTGCATGGGCTTCAGTAGTTGTGGTGCGCGGGCTCTAGAGTGCATGGGCTTCAGTAGTTGTGGCATGTAGGTTCAGTCATTGTGGTTCAGGGCTTAGTTGCCCTGTGGCATGTGGACTCTTCCCGGACCAGGGATCGAACCTGTGTCCCTTGCATTGGCAGGTGGATTCTTAACCACTGACCACCAGTGAAGTCCTTTGCCCATTTTCTAATTGAAACTTTTTAATTTTAAGAATTTATTTTTACTGTTGAGCTTTGAAGTTTCTTTATATATTTTGGATACTAGCCCTTTGTTGAATATGTGGTTCTCAAAGATTTTTTTACATAATTAAAATGAACTTTAAAAAATAATAATGAAATCATAGGCTTAAAAAATGTAAAATCTCATGGTATACATTTAAGGCTCTGGATTTTGGTGTTTAGGTTTGAATTCAGACTGTGCTGTTTTTATTAGCTGTGTGACCTTGGGCAAGTTGCTGAATAATCTTGGTGACTCAGTTTCTTATCTGTAAAATAGGGATTAAAAATAGCATATATCGTAGTGGGTTGTTGTGAGAATTAAATGAGTTAATACATGTAAAGAACTTGGATGTTGCCTGGATTGTAAGTGCTGAAAATGTGTTAGTTATTATGCTGTTTTTAAAAATTGTGCATTAACTTATTTGCCTAATTTTAGTTTTCTTCTTTTAATTTCATAGTGGTTGGATTTCATCCCTTACTGGTCTCAACAAAAGTATTCCTGTTGGAATCATGATGATAATCATAGCAGCACTTTTCACAGCATCAGCAGTCATCTCACTAGTTATGTTTAAAAAGGTAAGTGAAATTTTATGTCTGTAAATTTTTTTAGTGAACCTGAGATTCAGTTCTCATTTTCCCATTTTGCTCTTTATTTAGTGTAACCTCAAGCCATTTGGTTGTTGTTCTTATGCAAGTTTGCTCTCTGAGGATTACTTTTTACAATTAAAAGTTATGCATAGATAAATTTTAGAAAATTGCATCACATTTAATGTTTCCTGTAGATAGAGAATATTTTTAAATTCTGTTAACCGAGGGCTTCTTTTATCAATTGAAGAGTCAATCTCATTTTTAAAATTTGTATCTTTTTATATATTCTGATTTCTTTTTTTGAATATGAAACATAGTAGACCGCTTAATAAATAGAAGTAAAACTCTTGTGTGATATGTGCATTTTATTTGTATTTTATCTAAGAGTATAAAGTGAGCTGGTAACAGATTCAGGCTGGATTATGGACTGAATTTTATTTTTAGTAACTGCCCAATTATCTTAGCTATACAGTTGGCAATCTATATCCACATGTTCCACATCCTCTAATTTGAGCAACTGTGGATTGAAAACATTAGGGAAAAAAAAATTCCAGGAAGTTCCAAAAAGCAAAACTTGAATTTGCCATACAATGGCAACTATTTACATAGTATTTACATTGTTTTTACAACCATTTATATAACATTTACATTATATTAGGTTTTATAAGTAATCTATAGATGATTTCAAGTATACATATGGGACAGATGTGGGGAGGATGTGCATAGGTTACTTGCAAATACTACGCCACTTTGTATAAGGGACTTGAACACCCTCAGATTGTGGTACCCATGGGCGTGGGGATGAGGGTATCATGGAACCAGTACCCACAGATACTGAGGGATGACTGCGCCTCCTCCTGTCAAATTCCCATGGCTGTTTTCACTGCCTTAAAGAAAATCATTCCATACGGTAGGAGAAAGGTCAGGTTTTTTTATGTATAAAGTTATATCGTGCCTTGGGTATGTATTTTTGATATTCTACACATGTTCCAACATAATATAGAGACCCTGTGAATTACACCTATGTTTTAAAATAATACTTTTTGGTGGGTCTCACATTAAGGAAAATAAGTCCTTAAAACATTTTTTCTTTGTTTTTTTTTTACTCAGTGGCAACTTGGGAATATGTACAAGGATTGCACAGAAATAACTGTACCTTATATTTAAGAAAACTGCATTCTTGAAATATTTTGCTTGTACATTTGTCTTTAATCCTTCTCAAAACTCTGTGAAACCTAGGCTATGTTCTTTCTGTCCATATTTTGCTACTCATTTCCCCTCTTAAAAGCTTTTACTTCTTTTTAGAAATACACATACATAACTATTGAAACTCCGCTTTCTAAAGTTACTAGATCCTATACCAGCCTTTTTTTCCGTTTTCCTCCTCCTTGGACGCTGAAGCCTTCTATTCTACAGGTGGCCCCTCTTCCTCAGCCTTTATGGTTATGTTCTGATTCTTCTGCCTCTGAGTCTAGTCTTTCTCCTTCATTTCTTTGTTCAGCTCATAACTAAAGGTCTTCTTAAATGCAGTCAGGTCTCTGCTCTTTGTGCTTGCTCTACAGTAGTTTTTCCTTTGGGAATTTCAACCTCCCTCATTGTTTCAGTTTCTTCCTTACCTGCATGAACTAGAATGTTGGAGTTGAAAGACAATGCTTTACACAGACATTTAGTTGCATCTTCAGGTGACTGTTTCTATCTCCAGTTGATTGGTATCATCATCTCACAGTAATGCATACACTCATTCTTTTCTCAGAACCAGCACTCCTTCCAGAAGTTCTGATTCATATTCAAGAAACGTTTATTAACACCACATAGTGTATGATTCCACTTATATGAAATGTCCAAAATAGGTAAATCCATAGAGACAGAAAGTAGATTCGTGGTTGCCTATAACCAGGGGTGGGGTAGAGGGTGACTACAAATGGTTATAGAATTTCTTTTTTGGGGTGATGGTGAAAAAGGTCTATGAATATACTAAAAACCATTGAATTGTATACTTTACAAGGGTAAATTGTATAGTGTACAACATTTATCTCAATGAAGCTGTGTTTTAAAAAGGAAATTTATTAAGTAGCTATTATACATGAGTGGTTGTAAGTACTTTTTCATGTGATTCCATTTAAAACTTACGTCATTACTTTGTCAGTGCTTCCATTACTTTTTTTTTTTTAACATCTTTATTGGGGTATAATTGCTTTACAATGGTGTGTTAGTTTCTGCTTTATAACAAAGTGAATCAGTTATATATATACATATGTTCCCATATGTCTTCCCTCTTGCGTCTCCCTCCCTCCCTATCCCACCCCTCCAGGCTGTCACAAAACACCGAGCCAATATCCCTGTGCCATGCGGCTGCTTCCCACTAGCTATCTACCTTGGACGTTTTTTAGTGTGTATACTCACTTTCCTAGACTCTTTCTTAGTGTCTGTTCCATCTTTCTCTTCCTTTCCATTTCCAACCTCAGCTAACCCAGAGATTTTTTTACAGGTTGCTCATACCCCATTCCCACTTCCTTCAGTTCACTTTATGTATAGTTACTATTTTAATCTAAAAAAATCCCAAATAAACCCAGCACTCTGAAGATTTTTGAAGTGGACTTCAGGTTGGGGAATGGGATTGTGGTGGTAGTGGTAGTAGGGCTGGTGGTGACCTTTCACAACTCCCGGATCCAGACTTTATACTCTATTCAAAGTTACTGCTTGGTTTCTTTTAAATACATCACGTACATTGCTTTGTCTCAGTTTTTGTTCATGGTATGCTTCTTGACCTCTGGGTTGCTTTATCTTCTCTACCAGTTGAAGACTTACAAGTGCTCTTTCAAGACCTGGTTCCAGTCTCATATTCTTCGTCTGTGAAATAAGGAATTTAGATGAGATGATTTTATGAAGTACAATAAATGGAGATAATATAAGCTAAAATATAGTTTGAGCCAGCTTTCATATTTGTAACGGCAAGGATTTCTTTTAATTTGATAGAAATTGAGATCCAATGAAAACACCTGATTTTTCTTTTTATTTTCTTTTCCATACTTGCTCAAAACTTGCTGTTTTTTCTTCCAACTTCATTGAGATATAATTGACATACAGCACTATATAAGTTTAAGGTGTACAGCATAATGATTTGACTTACGTCATGAAATGATTTTTAATAAGTATAGCAAACATTCATCATCTCATAGATACAAAATAAAAATTTTAAAAATGTTTTTCCTTGTGATGAGAACTCTTAGGATTTACTCTCAACAATTTTCATATATAACATACAGCACTGCTAATTATATTTATCATGTTGTGCATTACATCTCTATTACTTATTTATCTTGTAACTGGAAGTTTGTACCTTTTTAACTATCTTTATCCAATTCCCCTTCTCCCACCCGCCGCCTCTCATAACTACAAATCTGATCTCTTCTTCTATGAGTTTGTTTGTTTTTGAAGTATAATTGACCTACAACACTGTGTTAGTTTCTGGTACACAACGTAGTGATCTGATATTTCTGTATGTTTCAAAATGATCATCACAGCAAGTCTAGTTACCATCTGTCATCATATAATGGTATTCTATTATTGACTATATTCCCCACACTGTACATTTTAAAAGAAAAAAGTCCTTTGGGGCTATGTAGCCATAGTTTATAACCGCTAGGAGTCAGGCTTTCCATAAGCAGTTAATGCCCTCTAAAAGTTACCTGTGCACACTGTTTTGGCTCTAGAATAGTTGCTTTTTATTAGGCTATTCTGCGTCTCCAGTACCAGCTAAATGGTGCTCTGTGGTATATATTTATTTCAATGGCAGTGAATACAATTTTGAGAATTTTGTGGACATTCTGAAGTCCTGCATAATTTGGAGTTAGCTAATCATTGGTGTCTAAAGTGCCCAGTATGGGCACTATGGTATCTTTGTTTTCCCCATAGTGTCATCTTATAATCCAAATTTAAAATAATTGAAATGCAAGAATATCTGTCTCTTGTACCTATTCATAGATAAAGGAATAGTTTAATCCTTACCTTTCACAGATAGATTTTTAAAATTTTCTTTTAGATTATTCCCAAACAATATTTTTTTTTACAGGCCCATCTTTTTGTAGTAAGCTATTAGAAAGAATTACATAATAGTTTTGGGCTAAGGGAAAGGTATTATAAATGGGTCAAATAATAAATGAATGAGTCATAGGAGATTATATATCAGGGGAATACAAAGTTTCCCCCATCCTTTAATTGATATAAGAGCTAGAATAACTTAGTACGCTAGAGATAAATAGATAATACGTAATTTGTATTTCCTTTGGGACCTAGTTTTGAATGGTTATTTTTCTATGAAATTTAAAAAATTGTTAATAGACTTTGTCCACATTAATAAAATAATTGTTAGTAGTGATTTTTTTGCACTTCAGAAGAATTTTTAAAAAAAGTTATTTCACTTCTTTAAAAAACAAGTTTTTAACGTACTTAAAAATCTTTGTCTATACCAAAATATCTGTTTTGCAAATAATCTTTTATCTTGTGTGAGAGTATAGAATTGGGGTATATGATCCACAATAATGAAAAGTCTCATTTATTAGTTAAACTGGTGTTTTACAGTAAATGCTTTGTGAAGCTATCCTACTGTATATAAAGTGATAGTCCTCTTAGATTAAAAGTGAATTTCACTTTCTTTAAAAGCATTGTAGTTGTTCACTACACTCCCCTCCCCTTTTATTTCTGATTTATTTTGGATCTAGGATAGAATGCTGATAATTTTACTGTAATATCTTTCTGTACTATCACAGACAGGCATGCTGCTTCTCTCTCTTCCTCTCTCTGAATCATCCAACACTAAGGTCTTTTCTGATTAGGTATCAATGTCAGATGATTCACATTGCCTATTAAAATGCTAGTCCAGGGCTTCCCTGGTGGCGCAGTGGTTGAGAGTCCGCCTGCCGATGCAGGGGACACGGGTTTGTGCCCTGGTCCGGGAAGATCCCACGTGCCGCGGAGCGGCTGGGCCCGTGAGCCATGGCCGCTGAGCCTGCGTGTCCGGAGCCTGTGCTCCGCGACGGTAGAGGCCACAACAGTGAGAGGCCCGCGTACTGCAAGAAAAATAAAAATAAAATAAAATGCTAGTCCACATGCTGCTTATTTTCATCCAGGGGACACAGAGTAGGTGCAGTAATACTTTTGAATCCCTAGAAAAATTGGCACTCTGAGCAGGTTGTTTATATCTGTCATCAGTTGGTATCCTTAGTATGTTCACTTTTTTTTTGATTGCCCAAATCTTAATTTTGTTATCCTTTTCTATAAGTACTAGGCTAGTTACTTATTAGATTCCAAACCCCAGTTAATATAACTAAATTATTGTGAATTATCTTTACCTAGGCATTTTCAAATTTGGTGGATCTGCTAGTTTATGATGCTGTACATATGATATTTTCATCCAAATAATCTTTATATGCATATTTTAATGGCTTTATTACTGAGATGTAACTCACATGTCATGCAGTTTACCCATTTAAATTGTATAATTCAATGCTTTTTGGTATATTACATTATTAATTTTTAAAAATTGTGGCTCTACATAAAACATAAAATTTGCTATTTTAATAATTTTTAAGTGTACGATTTAGTAGCGTTAATTACATTCACAATGTTGTGTAACCACTACCACTATTTCCATTTTTCATCACCCCAAAAGGAATTCTGTGATATCTTTTTTTGTGATATCTTTGTCTGGTTTTGGTATCAGGGTGATGCTGGCCTCATAGAATGAGTTCAGAAACATTTTTTCTCTGCAGTTTTTTGGAATAACTGAGAGGGATTGGTGTTAACTCTTCTTTAAATGTTGGTAGAATTCACCTGTGCAGCCATCTGGTCCTGGACTTTTGTTTGCTGTGAGATTTTTTTAAATTACTGATTTAATTTAATTCTTGGTAGTTGGTCTGTTCCTAATTTCTATTTCTTCCTGATTTAGTCTTTGGAGATTGTACATATCTAGGAACTTATTTGTTTCTTCTGGGTTGTCCATTTTATTGGCATATAATTGTTCATAGCAATCTATTATGATCCATTATATATCTGTGGTGTCAGTTATCAGTTCTTTTTCATTTCTGATTTTACTGATTTGGATGCTCTCTCTTCTTTTCTTGATGAGTCTGGCTAATGGCTTATCAATTTTCTTTACCTTTTCAAAGAACCAACTCTTAGTTTCATTGAACTTTTCTAATTTTTAGTCTCTATTTCATTTATATCTACTCTGGTCTTTATGATTTCTGTTAACTTTGGGTCTTGTTTGTTCTTTTTCCAGTTACTTTAGTTGTAAGGTTAGGTTGTTTATTTGAGATTTTTCATTTCCTGAGGTTGACTTGTATCACTATAAACTTCACTCTTAGAAACTGCTTTTGCTGCTTCCCATGGATTTTGGATCACTGTGTTTTTGTTTTCCTTTTTCTCCAAGTATTTTTTAAATTTCCTCTTTGATTTCTTCAGTGGCCCATTGTTTGTTTAGTAAGCATATTGTTTAGTCTCCATGTGTTTGTGTTTCTTACATTTTTTTCTTGTAGTTGATGTCTAGTCTTACAGCATTGTGGTCAGAAAAGATGCTTGATATGATTCCAGTTCTCTTAGGTTTACTGTGACTTGTTTTGTGGCCTGCCATGTGATCTATCATGGAGAATGTTCCTAGTGCACTTGGAAAGAACATGATTCTGCTACTTTTGGATGAAATGCTCTCTATTTATCTATTAACTTCGTTTGGTCTATTGTGTCATTTAAGGCCAGTGTTACCTTATTGATTTTCTGTCTGAATGATCTGTCCATTGATGTAAGTAGGGTGTTAAAGTTTGCTAGTATTATTGAGTTTCTCTCAGTTTCTCCTTTTATGTGTGTTAGTATAGTAATTCCCCTACATACCAACGAGTTCCATTGCAAGAGTGTGTTTGTAAGTCCAGTTTGTTCGTAAGTGCAACAAAGTTAGCCTAGGTACCCAACTGACACAATCAGCTATATAGTACTGTACTGTAATAGGTTTATAATACTTTTCACACAAATAATACATAAAAAAACAAATGCAAAAAATAAAGAAAACTTTTTTTTTTTTTTTTTGCGGTACGCGGGCCTCTCACTGTTGTGGCCTCTCCCATTGTGGAGCACAGACTCCGAACGTGCAGGCTCAGCGGCCATGGCTCACGGGCCTAGCTGCTCCACGGCATGTGGGATCTTTCCGGACCGGGGCACGAACCTGTGTCCCCTGCATCGGCAGGTGGACTCTCAACCACTGCACCACCAGGAAAGCCCAAGAAAACATTTTTAATCTTACAGTACAGTACCTTGGAAAGTACAGCAGTACAGTACAATAGCTGGCATACAGAGGTTGGCATTAAGTGAACAGGCAAGAAGAGTTACTGACTAGAGGAGGGAGAAGGGGTGGGAGATGGTAGAGCTAAAGGATCGTCAGCAATAGGAGATGGAGGGTAAGCTGCAGTTTCACTCACGCCTGACATTGATGGAATGAATCTTTGAAAGTTCACAACTTGAAGGTTCGTATGTAGGGGACTTACTCTATGTAGTCTGTATATTTAGGTGCTCCTATGTTGGGTGCGTATATATTTACAACCTTATACCTTTTTCTGGATTGATCCCTTGATCATTATTTAATGGCCTTCTTTGTCTCGTTACTGTTTGTTTTAACGTCTATTTGTCTGGTATAGGTATTGCTACTCCAGCTTTCTTTTCTGTTTCTGTTTGCATGGAATACCTTTTTCCATCCCCTCACTTTCAGTCCGTGTGTGTTACTTCAGGTCTAAAGTGAGCACATATATATGAATGTTTTTGTATTCATTTAGCCACTCTGTGTCTTTTGATTGGAGCATTTAGTCCATTTACATTTAAAGTAATGACTGTTAGGTTATGTATTTATTGGCATTTTGTTAATTGTTTTTTGGGTTATTTTTTGTAGTTCTTTTTTCTTTCTTTTTCTCTCTCCCTTGTGATTTGATGACTATCTTTACTGTTATGTTTGGATTCCTTTCTTTTGTGTGTGTATCAATTATAGACTTCTGGTTTGTTGTTACCATAAGGTTTATATATAGCAGTGTGTGTGTGTGTGTGTGTGTGTGTGTGTGTGTGTGTGTTGTGTATGATTATTTTAAGTTGCTGATCTCTTAAGTTTGAACACATTTTTAACAACCCTGCATTTTTACTCCACCCTGCCACATTTACAGTTTTTGACATCATATTTTACATCTTATTTTGAGTATCCCTTAGCTACTTATTGTGGATATAGATAATTTTTCTACCTTTTATTATTATTAGTTTTAAAATATTTATTTGGTTGCACCAGGTCTTAGTTGCGGCAAGCAGGCTCCCTAGTTGTGGCTTGCGGGCTGCCTAGTTGCGGCTCACTGGCTCCTTTTAGTTGTGGCATGTGGGTTCCTTAGTTCAGTAGGCAGGCTCCCCAGTTGCAGCTTGCCAGCTCCTTAGTTGTGGCTCACTGGCTCCTTAGTTGTGGCATGCATGTGGGATCTAGTTCCCCAACTAGGGATTGAACCCAGGCCCCCTGCCTTGGGAGCACAGAGTCCCAACTACTGCACCACCAGGGAAGTCCAAATTTTTCTACTTCTGTCTTTTAAGCTTTCTACTAGCTTTATAAGTGGTTAATTTACTACCTTTACTGTTTGTTTGCCTTTGCCAATGAGATTTTTCCTTTTGTAATTTTCATATTTCTAGTAGTAGCCTTTTCTGCTTTGAGAAGTCTCTTTAACATTTCTTATAAATCTGGTTTTGTGGTGCTGAACTCTCTTAGCTTTTGCATGTCTGTAAAACTTTTGATCTTTCCTTCAAACTGGAAGGAAAGCTTTGCTGAGTAGTCTTCTTGGTTGTAGGATTTTTTTCCATTCATCACTTTAAATATATTGTGCCACTCCCTCTGGCCTGCAGAGTTTCTCCTGAAAAGTCAGGTAATAGCCTTATGGGAGTTTCCTGGTATGTAACTTGTTTCTTTTCCCTTGCTGCTTTTAATATTCTCTCTTTATCTTTAACTTTTGCTATTTTAATTACAGTGTGTCTTAATGTGGTCCTCTTTGGGTTGATCCTGTTTGGAGCTTTCTGTACTTCCTTGACCTGGATGTCTATTTCCTTTCCCAGGTTAGGGAAGTTTTCAGCTATTATGTCTTCAAATATGTTCTCTGTCCCTTTTTCTCTCTTCTGGGACCTCTATAAAGTGAATGTTAGTACACTTGATGTTGTTTTGGAGGTCTCTTAAACTGTCCTTATTTTTAAAAATTCTTTTTTCTGTTCAGTTTGAGTGATTCCACTGCTCTCTCTTCCTGTTCTCTGATTTGTTCCTCTGTATCATCTAGCCTACTGTTGATTCCTTCTAGTGTGGTTTTAATTTCAGTTACTGTATTCTTCAACTCTGTTTGATTCTTCTTTGTATTTTCTAACTCTTCGGTAATCTTCTCACTATGTTCATCCATTTCTTCTCCTGAGTTCTTTAAGCATCCTTATGATCATTACCTTAAATTCTTTATTGTGTACATTGCCTACTTCCACTTCACTTAGTTCTTCCTTTGGGGTTTTATCTTGTTCCTTTGTTTGGAACATATTCCTCTGTCACCTCATTTTGGTTAATTCACTGTTTTCATTTTTCTGTATTTGGTAGGCTTGTTATATTTCCTGATCTTGGAGAAGTGGCCTTATGTAGGAAATGTCCTGTGTGTCCCAGTAGTGCGCTTCCCTCTGGTCACCAGAGCTATATGCTCTGGGATTGCCCCATAGGTAGGTTGCATGGGCCCTTTCGTTGTGGTATGCTGACTACTGTGGGCAATCTGGTAGGCATGGCTAGCCCCCGGTCTGGTTGGTTGCTATGCCCTGCCTTGTGCAGAGGCTGCCGGCCACTGATGGGCCAGGCCGTGTCACGAGGTGGCTGGTTACAGAGCCCCAGGGGGTCCCAGGGCTAGTTCTGGCCCACTGCTGTGTGGAGCTGGGTCTTAAGTTGGCTGGTTTTTATGCTAGGTGTCCCAGATCCCATGTTGGCCTGCTGGTGGGTGGGGCCAGTTCCTGACATAACTGTCTGCCATGTCCATGGTGTCTTGAAGCTGGCGTTGGCTTTCTTTTGGGTGTGATTGGGGCCCAAGGGGTCCCAGGGCTGGTGACTGCCCACTGGTGCATGAGGCTGAGTCATGGGGCTGGTGTGGCCCACTGGTGAATATAGGCAGGTCCTGCAGTCTCTGGTTGCAGAACCAGGGCATCCTGAAGCTAGGGTCAGCCTGTTTGTGGATGGGGATGGGACATAGGGGGCTCCTAGGGCTAGTGCTGGCTCACTGGTGGGTGGACCCAGGTTCTGGGGTCTCTGGCTGCATGGCCCTGGAGATCTGGGGATTGATGTTGGCCAGTGGTTTGTGGGGCTGGGTCTTGGGTTAGCTGGGGACTCTGGGGATCCTGAGGCTGCTGGTCTGCTGGTGGGTCAGGCCGTGTCCACCTGTTAGTAGCTTTGCCTGAGGTGTCCCAGTTCTGGTGCTGACAGGTTGGTGGGTGGGACCAGGCCCGGCCCTGGTAAGAAGGAGGATTCCCAAATGGCACTTTCTATCACCAGTGCCCTTGTGGTGGCCTGAGCTCCCCAGATTGGCTGCCACCAGCATCTGTGTCCCCATGGTGAGTTCCAGCTGCCTCCTGGGTCTGCAGGAGGCTGTTCAAGCGGGTCTGACCCAGGCTCCTTTCAAATGACTGCTTCTGCCCTGTGTCTCAGGGCAGGCGGCATTTCGTGCATGCCCTTTCAAAGCGAAGTCTCTGTTTCCTACAGCCCTCTGGCGCTCCTGGAAGCAAGCCTTGCTGGTCTTCAAAGCCAGACGTTCTGGGGGCTCACCTTCCCAGTGGAGGAGCCCATGTGGGGCTTGAACACCTCACTTCTCAGGGAGAATCTCTGTGATTCTAATTATCCTTCCGTTTGTGGATCGCCCACCCCAGGAGTTTAGGCCTTGACCGTCCCGCATCTCTGCCCCTACTACCTGTCTTATTGTGCTTCCTTCTGTATAACTTTAGTTTTAGTAGCTCTTTTCTGCTAGTCTTCAGGTATTTCTCATCAATAGTTGCTCTGTAAATAGCTGTAAGTTTGGGTGCCTGTGGGAGGAGGTGAGCTCAGGGTCTTCCTACTCTGCCATCCAAAATCATGATTTCTCGATATGGTGTTCTGGAAGCATTAATGGAAACGATACATTTGGATTATTTTGTTTAAATAAAGTACCATGGTTTTTAATTTCCATAATATTTTGTGTGTCATTCAACCACCTTGTACACTAAGATATTTTTGAAGATACGTTAAGGAAGCAGGATTCTTTTCTGGAGTTGTGTCTTGGCTGTGACACTTTTGCAGATATTTTAAAGTTAATTTTAATTTTTATTAGTCTAACACATTTACATAATTCTCATTTGATCCTCAGGAAAACTCTGAGAGACAAACAGGACAAGAAATATTCTTGTTGTATGAGAAGTAAACTCGAGGTTTTGAGTGGTGTCCAGCCCTGCAGAAAGTAGTGGAATCACTAGGTACCAAATCTAGTGTCCTTTCTGTGGTACTCCTAGGACTAAATATGTAGGTTAGTGCAATTCTCATAAGTAGAAGAGATAGCAAGTGTTTAAGTTGTTTAGTTTTTGCTTTTTAATGACACTGTTTTACCTTAAAACTATCTCCCTGATTTCTTAAGGAGTGTGTTATCAATAGATATCAGTAGATATCACTGAACCATAACAGGGAAATGGTAAGCTTTTTGAGATGTTGATCCTTGTAAGTAGCCCGTCATCTTGCTGGGACACTGAAATGAAGAATCACCCCTTTCATGTGGATAGCGTGGATCTAATGCAGTATTTGAGCATTGTGCACTGAATACATATGCAGTCTTTTCCCTCTAGGTGGCTCTCTGGGTTTATATAGATATAGACTATTGAGAAATGTATTATTCCTACCTTTATTTTACCTCTCTGCTCTGTGGGGCTATGAATTACATTTTAAGTAATTAAACCATGAAGTTCATGAATACATAACATCAGCCACTCAATTTAATACAACTTTGAAAGAAGGAATAAATTAGAACAGATGTTTGTTAATTGCATGCCCATAAATTGGGGTAGGGGGAAGGGGGAGAGACAGACAAGTTAACCTGTAATTACTTTGCACTGTGACTAGGTCTGGTAAGTAAAGAAGGTTTATTAGATTTCTATAATACACTTAATTTGTAGGATCTAATCATATATACTCATTGTGAGATAAATTTCTTAAACATAGGTGTAGTAATTTATCTGTATCTTTAATTTTAAAAACTTGGTTTGGAAAGGGAATAAAAATATACTTATGGTAGTGCTGTGGTACTAAAAGAATTTTAAAGTTCACCAGTATATGTACTTGTCAATGCTCTCTTTTTCTCCCTGACCCTTTTTTTCTCTTTTTTTTTTAATTTGCACTTTATTTATTTTTTATTTTTGGCTGTGTTGGGTCTTCACTGCTGCGTGTGGGCTTTCTCTAGTTGTGGTGAGCAGGGACTATTCGTTGCAGTGCGTGGGCATCTCATTGCGGTGTCTTCTCTTTGTTGTGGAGCACAGGCTCTAGGTGCACGGGCTTTAGTAGTTGTGGCACACGGGCTCAGTAGTTGTGGTTCGCAGGCTCTAGAGCGCAGCAGGTGCAGTAGTTGCGGCGCATGGGCCTAGCTGCTCCATGGCATGTGGAATCTTCCTGGACCAGGGCTTGAACCCACGTCCCCTGCATTGGCAGGCAGATTCTTAACCACTGCGCCACCAGGGAAGTCCCTCTCCCTGACCCTTTTTAAAAAAAAAAAAAAAATTTATTTGGTTGCACTGGGTCTTAGTTGCAGCACGCAAGATCTTTAGTTGTGGCATGTGGGATCTTTTAGTTGCAGCATGCAGGATCTTTTAGTTGCAGCATGTGGGATCTTTAGCTGTGGCATGCGGGATCTAATTCCCTGACCAGGGATTGAACCCTGGACCCCTGAATTGGGAGTGCGGAGTCTTAACCATTGGACCACCAGGGAAGTCCCTCTCCCTGACCCTTTAATACTTTGATCCATAGTAATATGGCATTTGCTTTCGCTAGTGTGTATCAGAAGAACTTGGGACTTTGACCCCTTATTTTCCCCGACAGCTCTTCATTCCTTAACTGCTTTCTTCCCTTGGCATCTGTGAAAAGGTCCCTGGTTTTACTCATTCCTCTCTTAATCATTTCTTGTTGTTATGGGTACCTCTTAAATATTGGTGTCTAAACAGGCTTCAGTACTTGATTTTCTTCTCTTTCTACTTTATGTGTTATCTCTCCGTGGACAATTTCATTACGTCAGAGTTGTAGCTACCATTATGTGCCATTGGTTTCCAAGTCCATGTCTCTCGCCCATTCCTTTCTACCTCCAAACCAAATTTTCACCTGTCTGCTGGGGCAGGCTTAGAGTAGGTATTCAATAAACATTTGTGCAATGGATGAATGTTTAGAACTTAGTGTCTACTCTCCCCCCAAACCAACGTATCCTCTGTATTCTGTCTTTGTGAAACAACTTCCCAGTATCTAAACTTGACTTGAAAGTACTTGACTCCTACTTTTCCTCACTCCACACTTAACTCCACAATTAACCAGTTCCTATGTATTTAGGTTTGGGAAAAGGGCTGACTTGGGTGTACTGCCCCCATCCTCCAAACCTGCTTTGATGACATTCTAGTCAGGCTTCTAATTTAGACCTATCACAATGCAGTGTAATTACAAGTTCACTTTTCTGTCTCATCTTTCCTCCTCATCTTTCATACCCCCAAGTTTGTAGGTATGTAATAAATATCAATATTTGTCCTAGTGTGCCTTGTTATTTCCTTTCTCAAATTTGTATTAGATGGAGTGGCTGATGTTATGGATTGATGTGCTTCATAGTTTATGCATCTTCAAGAGAGATGCTAACAGAAAGAGTATTTTTGAACCCTGCTCGTAAAAATCTAAGATTTGTGTGATGAATCAGTATGGACAGATAGCGCTCAGAAGTGTTTCTTCTTAAATCCTTTAGGACTTGACCATACACAAAAACTTAAATAGTATTCAGAGTGAATTATCTTTAAGGACACGCATATTGCTCGCTACATTAAATGATAAAATGATACCATTTGATACAATAGGGGCAGGGGTGTATATGTAGCCAACGTAGAAATAGGTAAGGTATTATTTTTTTGGAATTGTCTAGGGTAGTAAATTAATGTATTTAAGTCAGAATGTCTCCTGTTGTGTTTAAACCATTCTTTCGTAAGGCTGTAATGTCTTAATTAGGTACAGTGGAAAACATAGCTTTTTGCATTTGGTTAAGAAGTCGCTTTTTATATTATTTTTGGTTTGGCATAGGTATAATCATCTCTTCTGCATTGGAGATAAAAGGGAAAAATCTATTTTAAGAAAATATTTACATACAAGGTTGTGTGCCACTGTGGCGGCTGATGTTCTTGACCTTAGGAATCCTGCCTAGAATCTAGTCTTTTTATATCTCTGAGTCATGTTGGGATTAATTGAAGAGCTATTGATAATGAACGCATAGATTACCACTCATCTTCTCCCACTTTTCTGTGCCTCCGTAGGTACATGGACTGTATCGCACAACAGGTGCTAGTTTTGAGAAGGCCCAACAAGAGTTTGCAACAGGTGTGATGTCCAACAAAACTGTCCAGACTGCAGCTGCAAATGCAGCTTCAACCGCAGCAACTAGTGCAGCTCAGAATGCTTTCAAGGGTAACCAAATTTAGAGTCTTCAAACAATACATTGTTACCTTCTGACTGTACTTTTTTCTCCAGTTACTGTATTCTATAAATATTTTTTTTGTTCAAAACACAGTACACACAGCACGTATATTTCCTAATCACTTGTGCATGGGCTAAAACCAGAAAAACTTCCTTGTCTTATTATTTACCTGATAGTTTCTTAATATTTCAGTGCCCCTTGCAAAAAAAAAAAAAAATTACATGTGAAATAAATATTCTCCATATTTTTTGGGGGATGAACGTTCAGCGAATTATTTCAGTGGTGACACGCTGAAATTAACATGGCACTTATGATTAAAAATGCACTTAGTACTTGCTGCAGTCATTCTTTCAGGAGTCAAACGTAAGGATTACACATTGGAGCAGTAAAGCAATGCTTCATTCCTTTTCCTTATTTATATTGAAAGAAATAGGACATCAGAGACTTAGGGATTTTTAAATTGGCTTGCTTTTTAGCAGTTTCAGTCACCAGTGAAGAGCCTGTGTACACTTCATGGTAGATAATGTAAATTTTATCTTTTTATTTTCTTAGAGTAGTTGATATTTTGATAACCAAGCTCTGCTCTTGCATGGTCACCATGTTTCTTAAAAGAATTAGTATTTTGGGTTATGCACTGCTTATGGTTGCAGGTTTGGGGAGTTGTTTATAGAATCATAGAAATGATTTTCTGTAATACTTTCTTCTACATAAAAATTCACTGGGGTGCAATACGAGGATGTAATATAATATGCAGTGCATTATCAGAAAGAAAAGGTAGATACGTGATGGAATAGAATGTAGTGATGATAATGCCTTTTTGTTTTTAATTTTCAGTATTCATATCATAGTAAAATATTACTGTATGGAAACTTTGGTATATTCTTGTGGCTACTCTTTTTAATTGAACGGAGATTGTGTCTGGCAGCTCTTTTCTGGGGTATGTGTGTGTCATTTTTAACAGAGGTATTAAAATCTAGGCTAACTCCATGTCCAAAAAGAACATAACAGTATTTGAGAAGTTTTTCTTTTCTCATGTCTAGTTGGCATTAAAAGTATAAAGACCCTGGCACTTCACATATACTTGAATCCCTAACGCACCTCAGTCTTTGAATTTTTGAGACAGACTGAATACATTAAAATTTGTAGCAACAGAAAAAATAAAACATTTAACTTGCATCAAGCAAGAAAATACAGATACAGTTGAATGAATTAATTATGGATAGAATCATGTTAAAATTATTACTATGCAGCACAGAACTTCATTCTTATAGTATACTTGGGTTGAAACTTTGAGTCATTTTTAATAACTGATTAAATGACTTAAAGACATTTGTAAAGTCACGATACTGTTGTTTTGGAAGTCATTAGCTAACCTAAAAGATTGCAGAATAATAAGTATTCAACTTGATTTTGAAAAGTAAGCGTACTCTATTAGATTATATTATTTGAGACTAAAAAATTGGCTGGGTGTAAATGGTTAAATCATTTTTATTCTTCCCCCCAAATCTGGAGTTAAAATGAGTTTCATGCTGGGGGTGGGATGGTGAGTTCTCACTATTTATGAAAGAAGCTTTGTGTGATACTAGATATAACACAGATCCATCCAGATGGTGTTTACATTTGATTTATTTGGGACTTTGTTGAAGTAATATACTGGGAAGATATTTCTTTTATTCTGATGAAAGTAGGATTCAGAGTATGAATTTAAAGCTGTTTTTATGAATATTTCTGATCAGTGATAATCTCTACTTACTTTCTCAACCAAATAAGCCAGTTCAAGATCTTTAGAGTCTATAATCTTACTGAAAATCTGTCTCATCAGTATGCTTTGTTGAGTGTGGATTTTACAAACATTCAAAACATTAACCACAAAATACAGCAAAAGTAGGTATGTCTGTCATTAACTCACCTCTCAAGTTCCTTTTGTTTTTCTTTAAACTGCAAAATGAAAACTTTATCATACAGACTTTTGAAAAATACTGAGATACTTTCCTTCAAGAATTAGGAATGCTTCTCCCTATTCTGTAGAAATCCTCTATTGCTAAATAGCAAAGAATAATTACAACCAACTGAACCTTTTTTTGTTTCGATGGGGGAAATGTTGTTTTAAATTCCAGTTATTTGGGTTAATACAAACTGATAAGAGAAAAATGTTTTTTTAAAAACATAAACGTGCATTAAAATGATGGCGCTGCTTAACAGTTTAATAAGGTAGAGGGGTTTTTAATTCTTATAATCTCTATTCTCTTAACGATAATTATTAGTAAATAGTCACATTTGCACTCAGTAGAAGATTGGCACTTGTTAGTGTTTTATATTTAATATTAGCATTACCCAGTATCGCAATCATGAAATGGTCTTCACGTTGTAAGGATCCATGTCACTTTTCAGTTGGTAATATTAAGTTTTGGCTATTTTATTTCAAACTAAAGTTTGAACACTGGAAAATCATTGCTCAGTGGTTTTTAATTCGGGACTTGGATTATTTATCTAGGGATGTTTGTATATTTTGTCAACGAGTAATATTGCGCTGCCATTACGGTGACTGTCATGGTTCTGTATAAATGCCCTCCATCTGTCCCTCTAATGTTGCATGTTTTCAGTGGTTTGGAAGTTTTGTATATTTATTGTATTAACACAGAATGTCATAAAATAAAATGCTGTTTACTGGATGTTTGTATAGTTTTAAATACTGTATTAGCACTTCAGAGGCAGAAATTATGCTGAGGGCCTAAGGTATATAGAAATAACCACATTTAATTTTTAAAAAGTAATTTGTGTATAATTCTATCATGTGCTACTAAACAAAATAAGTAATATAAAAGACTTAGTTAAAAACTCAGCAACATAAAATGACAATTTTTCTGTTGCTTTCACCTTTGTAGGTAGTAGAACATGAGGTTCACTCATTAAATATTTTGACCACTTTAAGGTCAAAATACACAGACTGTCTAGCAGTTAGTGAGATTCAAAATAGAAAACCTGTTTTGTGGCCCAGATTTTTTCCTTGTAGGTTAACATGGATGCCTCTGTACTTGTATTGTATTGATTTGATTGAACTTGTGTTCTGTTTTCTAGCCTCACTACCTGTTGTTGTTTTATGTTCTGATGAAAGTACAAATTTGTGTATTGTTGGATTTTTCACTTGGCTATCTAAAGAGGATATAAAAATATAGTCTAAACTAATGTTCATGGTGAATCTTATTTGAGAAATACATGTTAAATTAAAATAGGAACAGCATTTTCAGTTTTCTGGGTGTTACCTAAAAGTGAGTTTGGATTTTCATTGGAAACAGTCCTTCTATAAATCATGCTGAGATAATGTATGGTTTGCATTTTAGAGGGGGTTTATGTTTAATTAAGTTTCTTAGTTTCTGTAAATCATTTGTAGTACTATAATGCTTATACAGTTATTACTTTATCTTTTTCTGAAAACACTGACATTAGCATCTAATTTTATATCTTTATTGGTAAAAATCTACGTTTAGACTGTTTATATACAGAATTTGTTACATTTTTTTGTGCAACTTTCCCTTATTAGAATGACAGTGGCCATCACACACCATTTCACTGTATCTCCTACCATTTTATCCTTAAGGTAAATGTTTAGTGGAATTTGTTGATTCCATGTGGTTAAGAACTTTAGAGGGGAAATGAAAGCGGTTAATGTAAAAATAATTGAGGATGGTTAAAATGTACACTTCGATAGATTTTCAAGTACCATAGTATAAATTTATTTAGAGTAGAATAATATGTTTTAAAACACTAGAGTTGTTTTTAATACTTGTTTATTAAACTAAAAGATTGTATCTCAATGGTTAAATATTATGGAAAGTGAAGTATTTCTACTAGAATTTTAGGGTACATTATACAAAACAGCATGCTTTCTGTAAGGATGGGTGTTTTTAAACCTTATTTTAAGGTTTTATCACAGTCTACAGAAAGATAGGAAGGAATCTGCAGAACATTTCTAAGCCAGCCAGGCATTGCCACTAATCTATCCTAGATATATAGGTATCTTTAATTTGAAGATTCCAGGAAAATAGGGAAAGGCTCCCCTCTAGTGTTCTTACCCTTCCTGTAGGTTTCATGTTTACAATTTAACTTTGTGGTTTTGGTAAGACAAAGCCTTCAACTTGGAGAATTTTCATTGGCACTGTTCATGTTTTCAAATGGCAAGGGACATGGGAGCCGGTATATAACAATGCAGCAAGTGTTAAATTTTAAGTTTATCCAAATCTTGATTTATTTTTCATCTTATAACTTTCTGGGCTTGGCATGGCTGATGGCGTAGTTAAAGTCCTTCTGCCACTAAAACCCATTTTATCTTTTCTCTACTGGGGACAGAAAGTCGTTAATCCTCTTGTGCCTAGTAGTGTTTCATATACTTGTATAAGATTACTCTGAATATTATCCTGTCTACATTTAAACAGTTGAATCTGTAGAATCATAACCCGCAAATTTTATTTTTTAACTCTTGTTTTTAGCACTTAGCTGTAATCCTAGAGTTCCTCCAGAACTCTTTAAAAATTTTGTGAGCCAGTGATTCTCAAGATAAATCATGGTTGTGTGTAGTTGTTACTATTGGCAATTTATAGTATTCTTCAGGTGCTTGGGGGTGAGGAAAAGAGATGCCCCGAATAACTTTTTTATCTGGCAGTGACAGTGGTTCCTACAATATTATAGTCTCCTATACAGAAACTGAGCCCACTGGGCATACATATCCCTCCGAGTAATTTTTTTTTCCAGTAGGAAAAATATCTGTTGTAGAAATATTGAAGAGTATGGAAAATGATAAATCAGAAAATAAAGACAGTATGTAATTTTATCATCTAGAGATACCACTGCTAATGTTTATTGTATTTTTTCCATTTTTTTCTATACATACGTTTTATACAGTTAAGGGATATAAACAATGTGAACTTTTATCCTGTTTTTCCCTCACTTAGCAATATATCATAATGACCTGATAGTTTAGCTTTTAAAATTAACTTATTTAGTTTATAAAATTACATTTCACATAAATTATTAAAAAATATCTACAGCAAAAGGAGGTAAAGTTGCTTATAATTTTACACCCATAAATAACTACTGTTAAGATTTGGTTCATATATTTCTATTAATTTCCTAGGAAGACAATTTTTTTCTAATATTAAGAAATAAGATTTCCTTCTACATCCTTGTAATAGATCCTCTGGGGATGGCTTATCCAGCTCTCACAAGCCCCATTTCTTTGGGCCCCTGAAGACCACGTTGGTACTGGATGTCACCTAGCTATAATGGAGTCACGCGTGGCTCATTAAATTTTTACTCTGAATGTAGATTTGTCTGGAATTACACTGTTCCAGAATTGGGACATGTGGATAGCCATATTCTGCCAAGTCTTCAGAAGAGTTACTAGAAAGCTGATCTGTAATGAAAGTGAAGAATGAAGCAGACATGCAAAAACAAGTAGGATGAAGGACATAGAAGATCTTAACAGCTTTCTATTTCCTGTATGAGGCCTGACTGTTCACCCATATTTCATTATTTGGATATTACATTCTCCAGGTAAAATTCTTACTCTTTTCTCTTTGAGCTATCTTGAGTTGGTTTCCTATTACTTTTTACTAGAGAATTTTAACTAACACAATGGTTTGTAATCTTTTTTTCAATGATGATATAAATATGTGGAACTTTTCACATTGATGAATTATTTCTGTAACATTAGTAGCTGTACAGCTACCTTTATATACATGTATCATATATTATTTTTCAAAGTCCTGTTATTCCTTTAGGTTCTGAATTTCAGTTTTTTATTATAAATAATATAATTAATATAATTAATAATTAATATAATATAATCAAGGGATATATTGTTGCTAAATTTGGGGCCCAAGCTTGTGTTCTTTCCTTGGACAAGTTGTTGGGTCAAAGCGTAAGTGTATATTTTAAGATCTTTCATGTGCATTGCCAGATGGCTCTCCAGAAAATTGTACCAATTTGTGCCTCCATTTGCAGGAGCAGGACCTCTTTATTTACACTCTACCAGGATTGGATGTTCCTTTTCTAAAAAGGCTTTGCCATCAACAAGTTTGACAGATAATCAGGAGGTTTTCTGAGCACTCTGGTTTCCCAGAGATGATGGGATCACCTGACACTACATTTTTATTTTTTAGTTTGGCTAAATAGGAGTGACCATGTATCTTGTATCCACAGAGAAATCTTCCACTTCCTGAAAGCACTAAGCTAAAGATGATTAGTACAGGATGGAAAAAATTGGTGCCCTCAGGTAGCCAATCCATTGAGCCTCTCTAGGAAAAAACTAGACTGTGTTTTTTTTGTTTTTTGTTTTGGCTGTGCTGGGTCATTGTTGTGGCGCATGGGCTTCTCTAGTTGTGGCATGTGAGCTCTCTAGTTGTGGCACGCAGGCTCAGTAGTTGCAGTGTGCGAGCTTAGTTGCCCCACAGCATGTGGGATCTTAGTTCCCTGACCAGGGATCGAACCCACATCCCCTGCATTTGAAGGCAGTTTCTTAACAACTGGACTGCCAGAGAAGTCCCAAAACTAGATTGGTTTTAACAACAGGTTATGTTATTTTTCACAATTTTTAGAACAACTCTTTTAATTTTTAAGATCAACTCCAAGTGGTATCAGTCTGGACAGAAGATTCTTTTAATTTTCTTCTAATAATAACATACTTATTGGGGACTTACTGTATATCAGAGGCTATACTAAATGCTTCACATACATCACTTACTTAATCCTCACACCAAACCTATGGTGGTATTTCTATTCTTGGCCCCATTTTTATAGAGGAATCGGAAATTATCCCAGTCACTTAGTGAGTGGTGGTGCTGGGCTAGGGAGAGGCAGCTGGACCAGTGTCCCATGACTCTTGCCAAGCATGGGGTTGCTTCTGCCACGTGGTGCCACCTCGCTCCAATTCTCTATTTCTTTTTCATCCTTCCACATTTCCAGTAATTCATATCCATCCTTTAGGGACAGTGGACCCTAGAAAAATATACAGTAATCAAGAAAAAAATTACGACGTTTATTTTTGAAATCTCCAGACCAAGGCCTAGCTCCACACGTGTGGGTAAGTACCTGCTGCCTGCTCTTCACAGCAGTGCTAACTTACTAAATGGTCTTTGGCATTTGTGTGTGTGTTTGGAGAAACTTTAGTTGAAAACAAATCCTTATTTAATTATTAGATTGGCTATGAAGAAAATAGGCCTCTTATGTAATCATAATAGCTGCTTATCCTGGATGAGAGATTATTAATTTATTTTATAATTTATTTTTTTATTTAAGTATAGTTGATTTACAATGTGTTAATTTCTGCTGTGCAGCAGTGACTCAGTTATACACACATACACATTTTTTTTTTTGCGGTACGCGGGCCTCTCACTGTCGTGGCCTCTCCCGTTGCGGAGCACAGGCTCCGGACACGTAGGCTCAGCGGCCATGGCTCACGGGCCCAGCCGCTCCGCGGCATGTGGGATCTTCCCGGACTGGGGCACGAACCCATGTCCCCTGCATCGGCAGGCGGACTCTCAACCACTGCACCACCAGGGAAGCCCTCCATTCTTTTTTATCTTCTTTTCCATTATGGTTTATCCCAGGATATTAAATATAGTTCCCTGTGCTGTACAGTAGGACCTCGTTGTTAAGAGATTATTTATAATAAGAAAACAAAACTGTCATTTTTTTACCACTGTCATATACTTGATGAATTTTTAGTTTCTGTTTTCAGGATTGAGCAAATTGGTACGTATGTTGTCATCTTGAAAAGTATGAAAAATTACCAGGTTTTTCTCTGAAAGGGAGCAGTGTTTTCATCAGTTGTCATCTTACGGTGTGGTCTTTTTGGAGTTGAACTTGGAGGTTATTCTAAGAGTTTACTATGCAGAGATGTTGGTGTCCCCTGGGGGTTTGTGTTAATATTGCCTTCTCACCCGGTACATTCTTGGTAGAAAGAAACTACAGCTGTTTGAGAATGTAGACTTTGGTGTCAAACCTGTATTTGAGCTTTGGCTTACTAGCTTTTTAATGTGGGGCAGATTACTTCACCTCAGTTAAGTTGCTTGGGTGATAGTTAATGTATCTGTAAAATGAGGATAATAATCATTTCTACTCATAGGGTTTTGATGAATAAATGAATTAAAAGAAGTGCTTAGCCCAGTACCTGCCCATGAAAAGTGCATAATGGTTAAAAATTCTTATTTTCTGTCCATGTGTATTGAAGACTCCCAGATCTGTATCTCCAAGCTGGTCTTCTCTCCATGGTATATTTCTAGCTGCACACAGGACTTCGCCGCTGGCAGCCTGAGCTGAAGCTTAACACCTTCACTGTCTCTGTCCCCGATGGATTCCTGACGTAGGTGATGGCACCACTTTCTGCTTAGTGCCCAAACCACATGCCTGGGAGTCGCCCTAGACTCTTTCCCCTCCTCCCCCCACTGCTTCCAGTCAGTCCCCAAGCTGCCCCTTCTTTCTCCCTAACTCACTTCATCTCATTGTCTTCACTATCTCCTGCCTTAATTCAGGCTTCCTTCTCTTGAGAATAAATTTTAGTGGTTTCTCCCAAACACAGGCACTTGGTGGACTGCTTGCATAGGTATTAGGTTTTTCAGGATATTTGGCTATAAAAAGCCATAAGAGCTACTAAGAGCTACAAGTTATTTGATTGATTTTTCTTTTCCGTGTGGTTTTACTACTTCCTCTTATTCATTTATGCTTTTATTTACATCCTGTGTATCTAAGCAAAATGAGCTGTTCATGTCTTAAAGAGTTATCTTGCAGAGCTCTCCAGGGTGAGGAGGAGGCTGTAAGGAAGAAGATAGCAGGGGCAGCAGTGGATGGCCCCAGCCAAGTGACTAAGCAACCAGATGGGGCCCTGAAATCAAGACAGTTATTGGTTCTTGCTGCTTTGGAGAGTAGGCTGAAAGTTTGCTTTGATGCTCTTATCCTTTAGTGCTTGAGAGTCTAAAAAGGTACTGAATTATTGGAAGCTACCGAAATAACCCATTTAAAGGAAATGCCCAGAATAGTCAAGACTCTTACTATGTTAGGCAAAGACTTTAAGGTGAGCTAGGAGTAAGTTGAATGCAGTGTGTTCCAGGAAGATCAGTCATGGAAAGTTGATCCGGTAGCAAAACTGCTAATGATGAAACGGGAAGCACAGGTGAAGGTTACCCAGCCTGTGCCGCAATTTAAAGCCAGGGTCCTTTCTCCTGTGGATTAACTTTTGAGGAAGATGTAACAAGAGCTGAAAAAGCAACTGAAAATGTCCAATTTTGCTTGGATTGTTTAGATCATAATATGGAAGAATTTTGCTTTTATTGATTTGGGTAATTTTGTCAGTTTTAATTTTGATTCCTATTAGAAATCAGGCATGTGTCAGGTATGTTTAGAAGCCAAAGCTACAAGTAGTTTCAGCTGTCACAGGCCCTAGATCAGGAAAATAGCCATTTTTGTATATTCTATCACTAAGTGCTTCACGTGATACAGAGTAAGAGTTTATGAAAAGGGTTGTTAGTGTCTTCTTTGAGTTTCTAAATTAGAACTCTGCTTCTAGATGAGGTTTTTTTATGGGCAGGATTACGTTCAGGAAATGTGGATGTGAACTGCTCCATGACTGGCTTTTAACTTTGGTATTTTTGTTGGAAGGGGTGAACGTGTCCTTCTGTTGACTTTTCCCTTGTTATACACATTTCTTTACATTTATAAAGCTTTTTAAATACTTTGAAGCATTTCCATATTTCTTTACTTTAAAATTAAGATATCTGTATAGTATTTGAGAGGGTTTTATTCCTCCCTATTTATAATTACATCAGTGCTTCTCCAAGAAAGAAACATATACTTATCTTGAAGTTAAAGCTAACCTAAGGCAGGTGTATATATGTTACTAGTGAATGGCATAGTTAAAATACCTGAATATCTTCTTTCCTGTCATCACTATTACATATAAGTTAGTCTTTCAAATTTGATTGGTAGATATCTTCTTGATGAAATGATACACATCATATTGAAACCAATATACTGAGACTTGAATCAGAATGAGTTTGCAAAATCTGGTTTAATTCATATCTGGGGAGGGTAGGGGAGCATGTTGTGAAAATACATACGCACAGGAACCTAATCAATGCTAGACAAATAATGTATTAGTTTACAATATAATAGGATAAGCAGAAATTCAAAGGCTCACATGGAGTCCGTCAGCGGTAATACAATTTTATATTTGGCTCAAGTGGCTGTTGCATATCAAGTGGTGCTGAGTTCCTCCAAAGCACCTCATGACCCCCCAGTCTTGGAAGGAGTTTCACCACAGTCTCAGAAGAAATCCCAGTCGTGCTTTTATTTCTTTTGGCCCTTGGGAGTCACTGCTGCCCAAATACAAACGCAGGCCAGGGATTTCCAGTGGCCACATGTTATTGCACAGAGAGGTCTGTTCTAAGCAGACCCTTATGGCTAAGACGGTGTGAGATTAGCCCTTAAATAGTGGTCTAGCATTAACGTGGTCTATCAAAGCATGTTAAGAAATAGCTCCTTAGTGATTACGTACCAGCTACTAGTTATCACACAAACAGAAAAGGCAACGTGGCAGCTTCACATTTCACATGGAAGACTAGCATTAACTGGGCCTGTCTTGCTGGCCTAACTTTCACATAAATCTAGTGATTATTTTAATATAGACCCAGGAAAAAAATGATTTCATACCAGTCTTTTCTTCACATAGGTTTGTGTAGCATTAAAATTGTTATGGGTTAATGACTAGGCCATGAAGGCAATATGTTTAACTCTCCTTTGCCAAAACAGAAACAATCTCTGTTCTGACTCCTGTCCAGTTTCCAAAAAACAAAACATACATACACCTTTGTTATTGCACATCTTTCACACAGACTTGTGTATGTATAATATACATATATATTTTTTAAATATGCTACACATAAAAAAGACAATGGCACTTTACAGAATACATGTTTAACAAAGATCATTACACCACAGATGTTTGATAACTATACAAAAACCCTTACACAATTAATGTAACATTGTTGAATCAGCACACAGGTTTAAAAAATCCACAGACTCCAAAGCACACATCTCTGCCTTCCTGGAGTTCATTGAGAAGCCCAGCCCCATCACAAAACTTGAAGCACAAACGCAGGCAAAAAATAAATAAGACTTGCTGGTAGCAGTAATGGTCCAGGTATATTAGATTTTTAGACTGAGGCGCTTGATAGAAATTTAATAGAAAAATAGCTGCGGGTCAACGATTGTCTAATTATTTTTAATCTATTATTTCCTTCTAACACATTCCTCCTATGCAGTGGTTTTTAAACAGCCATGCAGTTTTTGTCTAGACTAGCCTGATTTTGATATTCCATTTATCCCAACTGAAGCCTGGCTAAATGGACTAAAGGTTTAGAAGGCCCACATTACCTTTCTCCTCTTTCTCTGCTAGAGAGAGAAATTTCATCTCTGCTCTGCTTAACAAATCAGTGTTTAAGCGGCTTTTAGTGGTTTGCGGTTTTGTGTGTGTGCATGTGCTGGTTTTTTTTTGGTCTTCTGTAGCATTCAGACTGATGAAGTAAACACTGTCAGGTGACTTTCTTCTGGCCAAGAGAGGTCACGTTTTCGCTCATGACTTCTGTTATCAGAGTGACCTAGGAATATCCCGCCCTCCACCGCCCCTCAGTGAAGGCGCAGTCAGGCAGTAAAGATGATGGACGTGCTTAGAGAATCCTCTAAGCTTATGACTTGTCTGCGAGGAGAGTGAGAGTGTAAAATTAGAGTTGTAACATGCGTTCTCTATCTTGTATAGAAGAAGAAGTACAGTGAATCTTGTGATGATAAATTTAAGGAAAAAAATTGGGTTTTAAATCATTTGCCTGATGGAGGGAGTTGCTTTTTTTTAAATGAAAATTATTGCCAAGGGTTAAAAAGCAATGACTGTGATGGCATCAGAACTTGGTTAGAGCATACAGATGCACAGTAAGGGACAGGAGTCCTGTCCAGTGGCTGCCATAACCTATCATTTCTGTGTGGCGTCAGACACAGTTATTGTTTGTGTCCTGAGCCCTTATGACAGGCTGCTATGAGGATACATAAGGATACCCCTTGAAGGATACCCCTTGAAGGATACCCCTTGAAGTCACAGATGTACATCTTGCTTTTACTCTGAACTTTGGTCTAAGAATGGTGCGCTCATGAAGACCTGGTTGCATGCCCCCGCCTTCCTGCCCTTTAGCTCATTATCTGTGAGATAAAACGGTTTCTGGTACAGGCCGAAGGCTAGAATGGAATTAAACTGGAATGGAACAACTACAGCAATTACTTGTTCTGCAGCAAGGCATGGTTTTAGACTCACACAGCTTTAAGATGATTTTCTCAGGGCAGGGTTGTCAAATCTGAATCGGGGCTCTCTACCTGGTGGTGCTTAGCACACAGTACCTTGCCCGAACAAGGTTCATAGTTATTTGTTAAATTTTCAAAACAAAGCAAGCCCTCAAGTAAGCAGATTCATAAGCCTAAAGAGACCTGTCCTTTTAGTCCTTCCAGAAATTTGGCAGGTCCACTCCATTTGCTTAAATTGCAAAGAAGTGTTTCTATCGCATTCTGCAATTCTGAAGCTCAGGAGAATACCAGACTAGGTTCTTTCTGGTCACTTTGATCGGTTCCGAAGTAAGTCTGAAGTGATGGCTAATATCATTTTCCTGAATCAATTATGTTGGTGATTTATAGAAACTAGATTAAAAGCCCCTGAATCCTTTTTAATAGTGGTGTTTCATTCATTCTGTAAACAGGTATAGGCAGGTGCTATGAGCTTGGTCTAGCTCTCATTCATTTTTGCATTAACTTTCTATCTATCTACTCTGTGCTTTCCTGAGAATGAAGCCTTTGATGTAACTCACCAGTTAGAGCAATTTAATGTTATTTCAGTCTGCTTTCAGGACCAACACCAGTAACTAGAAAAACTTAACTCCCATCTCTAGCTCCTTTTTCTGCACAGAATGCCATCCTGCTGCTGCTGGGGGGTAGGAATACAGCTGAATACAGCATGGTTACCACACAGTGGGAAAAGGTCTCCCTGCAAGTGCTGAGATTCTGGCAAGCTCTCCCAGTCACCAGATGAATGAGCCACAGCTGGCTCGGAGACCTCTGTCCCTGGAATCAGGAAACAGAGCGAGGTTTCCTTTGGCAGTCAAAGCGCAGTCCTAGCCCTAGAAGAACACCATGTGATCTCCAGTGGAAGAGGAGACTGGGCCAGTACTGGTGCTAGCCTGGCTGCTGGGGAGTGGAATGAATTTGTCTCCACTAGCAGGATTTTGTACTTTTATTCTCATGATTGGACAGGTTCTTATTCTTCCTTTACTCAAATTTCTAAACTCTTGGAGTGACAGCTCAATTGATCCACCTGACTCTGGAATTCAGCCTAGAATAAGTCCCACCACAGAATTCCACACTGTCCCTGCTGACCCCCTGGGTCAGCTAAGCAACCGACAGTGTCTTGCTCGGCCCTTTAGCACACATCCTCTCCCCGGTGGGTGTGCAGTCTTCATTGCAGTCTCCACCTGAGAGAGTTTGAAAGAACTAGGAGGAAACAAAAGCACCAACCCCCAAACCTCACTCTGAGGCAGAGATGCTCACAGGCATGCAACCTGTGCAGAAACGTCTCTCAACAGCCCGCAAATCTGGCCAATGGTCTCTTCTGTTACCAGAGAAACTGCTGCTTTAATGGTTTAGGTCATCATCCTTCCTTGAGCCTTGGGGGGAGATGGAGTCTGACAGAACTTAACTGCGTGTCAGGGTTTATGTACTGTTTTCACGTTCCATCTCTTACAGTTTGCACCGTGGCCCTCCTGTGCAGTCACTCTGTGCAGCTGGGTGTTGCCTGTCGTTGGTCCTGGCGAGGCTCAGGGCTGTGGAACGTGGCTTTGGTAGGTAAAGGCTAGTTCTTCACTCGATTCAAACGACAGAACCGGAAGTGAAGTGTTTCACAAGGTTACACGAGCAAGAAAACGGCATTGATGTCTCTTCCAAACTAAAGGAGGCAGATAAGGTTTTTCCCCTCTTCGATTTCTTCTTGGACTTTGTCACTGGAGGTGGCAATTTCTGCTTGTGCGGAGAAGACGGCACAGATGAAAGTGAGGACCGTGCCCCCGATGGCGGTATAGAAGGCCCAGCCCAACGAGCAGTCTCCGGGTTTGTAGGCCGATGCGTAGTGTCCGCAGTAGCCTATGGCCTTCTGGCAGCCCCAGCCAGCAGGGTAGAGTATCAAACCCAGGATAAGGAAGAGGCCTGCAGGGCAGAAGAAAAACAGGTGAAAGCCCCACGGCTCTCCAGTGGCAAGTGAGTAACTGCACCAGTCTGTGGAATGGCTACTCGATCTGCCTGCTCTGGGCAACGGCATCCGTTCTGCAATAGCAAGTGTTGGGGACCGTTTCTAGGCAGCTAATCTGGCCTGATCAAGACAATCAATCACTTTAATGAAAATATTTTTAGCTGCTTTTGTACATGTTGGAATGTGAACCCACTAATAATTCCTCTTCTAGAAAAGCAGGTAACCTTGTTACTACTTCTTCCCACAGGGCTCTTACTGCAGGGAGCAGTTAGTTCCCTTTTGGTCTGAGGCAGAGGTCGGCAGACTAAGGTCAAGTGGGGTCTTGTTTTTGTAAATGGAGCACAGCTATGCCTATTCGTTTATGGACTGCCCGTGGCTGCTTCTGTGCGGGGACAGCACAGGGAGAGTTGCTACAGACCCTATGGCCTGCAAAGTCTGAAATATCTACTCTCTGGCCTTTGGCAGGAGAAGTTTGCCCACCCCGGTGTGAGGGAATTCACGGAGAACCGTGGTTAAATGCGACAGACCACATCTTAAGCTGGGTGTCATGCTTTAAAGATAAACCCACGAGGAGTCTGTTTGCTGGCATCCACCAGCAACCAACCGCATACCTAGAGACCTTCTATGTTTACACATACATTGAGAGGCCACTTGCAAACTCCGTAAGAACCTTTGGTCCGAGTGCTTTCAAGTAAGCTCAGCTCTGAGGAGACACTAAGAAGCTCTGTTTCCACTGTGCTGACGCCACCACAGCACTGCCATGCTAAAGGCCCATTTTTCTCTCCCTCCAGCTGCTCACTGTGAAATTGAGAGGCCTTTTTCCTGCCAGCCCTGGGGGTTAGGAGCTACTCCAGGGCAGGATTAGGCAAGGCAAGTGAGGCACAGACAGTCGTTCTCAGGTGCCCGCTCTGTGCCCGCGGCAGCCCGGGAGGGAGCGCCTCCCCGACGCACGGGAGACGCTGCCTACGAGGGCGTCCGCATCCCGGGACCACGAAGGGAACTGAGCGGCCTCAGGTCTTACCGACAAAACTTTCTTGGTAGAAAGGGTGCTGCGGGAAGACGATGGCTTTATTCGACGTAGCAGGAAGAAAGAGTTTTCTTTGAAGAATGTCACCTACATCATCAAGATCGCTAATGCACAGTCAAAAAGACCTGTTTTTTAGATACACTGGACTAGCAGTTCTGTCCTCTTAATTTAAGCTTACTCTAAATTCTCTTTTCCTACCTTTACTGAAATCCTCTGGGGTTACCACACCAAAGCTTCCTAGGCATTTACAGCAACTTCCTGACAAAAAGAACACGACTGCATTTGTGCTAGTATTCGGTTTGAGGAAGGTTGTGTTTCAGACCACAGATCACAGCTGTCATGGAGAGCATCTTCTCCCCGATCATGGCACTAGAGTGGGTTTTGGGGTCTGATTGTCCCTACTTCCCAAATTCATCCCCTTGTTCTCCTCTGAAGGCCTCGCGGGGCTTTCTAGCAGGGGTGGAACAGAGGGAATCCATTTACACGCTCACGGTCTGAAGAAGAGCGATTCACAAAAGTTTTTCTAACTGTGCAGCCCTTATTTCTCCGTAGGTCGGGGTGCTGGGAGCCAGGTGGCGGTGATCCGTAGCTAGGGAAATGCGATCCAGTGTTGTTGGGAGGCGTAAGTGAAGGGAGCAGCGGCCCAGACACCTGGAGAGATGCTGTTAGAAATGAACGGGCGCATGGAGCAAATCCTGCCGAGGATCAGGCCGCCTGTGGAGAATGTGCTGGCGCGCTGGCAAAGGCACAGTCCCGGACCAGCTGTCCTGGTCTGGATGTCTGGCTAGAAGTCACATAGCAGAAAGGCCCCTGTAGTCCCTGTGTGAGGCTAGGACACAAACCAGCAACATGGTGGACCACAGCAACAACTCAGCAGGTGGTCGGTCACTTAGTAGTTAAGGTCTCTAGGTTTGGAGTAAGATAGAGGTCTGAATCCAAGCTCTGCCATCTACGAGCTGGGTGACCTTAGAGAAGTCTTTGAACCGAAGTATGATTACTCACCTGTAAAATGAGCTCATCCTTAACTCATAAGGTGGGTGTGAGTGTTACACAGTCTGTAAAGAGTACTTGCTGTGTCCCTAACAACAACTTGGAACACAGACTAGCGCTAGGTAACAGGTTAAAGCCCTTGGCAGGCCCCTTCCATGCAGAAGCAGAAGCAGTGTAAAGTTTACCAGTTATGAATAGACAGGCCGGCCTACTGGGGGGGGTGGGGGGGTGGATATTTTGAAAGGTGTCATAACTGGGGGAGAGGAGGCTACAATGAGTACCCTTGAAAGAATAAACTGTTCTCCATCTGAACAAATGTAACTCAGCTGGGGAGATCTACGATGACTGAGCTAATTCTTTTGTATTTCTAAGCCTGTGATAAATCCCGATTAATTCCCACCTTGTTCCCTAGGAAAGCTCACCCAAGGCACATGGAACCTTGGGAGCTTCCTCCCTCAGGTCCTAAGTTACTGCGCTGGAAACCAGAGGCACCATCGCTGGGACCTGTGTGAGGATTCAGAGGCACTTCGAGCACGCAGCCTGTAGGCAAGGCAGTATTAACGGCTCTCCCTTTTAAAAGGCCAGAGTGTTTATATTTGAATATTAATTGCATACATCGTTTGTATTATGTGGCTTAAACAAGTCCAACTAGTAAAATTTAATGCATTTTAATATGCATTATAACCCTTGAATTGTAAGGGTTTCTCTTTATGGCAAAATACTTTCCTTAACCACCCTTCTCTAGAGTGGCTGTTAGCAATTTACATTCCCACCATCATCACAGCAGGGTTCCCTTTTCTCCACGCCCTTTCCTGCACTGGATAGGGGCTAGGGACGGAAGACCGAAAGCACAGAGTCTGCTGTCACGTAGCAGCTCTGCCACCCTGTGCTGGGCTCTGGCTTGTAGGATGCACAAAATAATGTGGCTGTCTCAGATCCTTCTGGGAAGCCAGCAGTTTTAAAATAACTATTATTTTAATATCATCAGACCCCTTTTTTCAGAACACTCAGGAACATTCACCCCTGTACTTCTCCTTAGCTGTCCTCTTTGCTGGTAGCTCAGATAAGGTTCCTGAGGTGCTTCAGGCCTTCTTAAAATCTTGTGGCTGCTACTGGCCAATCGATCTGTGAATAAGGACAGCAGGGAGACATCATAAAAGGGCGCCATGCTTAAGAGTCTGTCAAAATCCTCAGCTTGACTATAAGCCCACAGGGCAGTCCCCCGGAAGGGTGACAGAAAGTGGCTCTGTTAGGCTGCGAGCCCCGGTGCATGTGATGTGCGCCCAAACGACAGGCTCCCAACCTGGGCAGCCTGGCTGGTGGGCCTCTCCTCCCAGCACTCACCAGAGCTGCCCCTAGCTTGGTTAATGCCGTGAAAACACAAGACAGTCGGAGAGAGAAAACAGCCGGCCTTCAGGTGAGCAAGGACAGAACAAGCATTTGTCATCTTTCTAGGTATTTAAAAAAGGCTCTTCTACCAGAGGAGTTCCAGAAATGTCCACGATTCAGGTGGCCACACGCGGCCCTCACCTCACCTCGCCTCCCGGGCCGGCGCAGCTTCCGAGCGGCCTGGGCGCCGGCTCCTGGGCCCTAACGAGCACTCCTTAGTCACAGCCGTCATCTCAACAGGTTCTTTCTGCTTCCAAGTAAGATTATCGAGAAGGCCAGAAAGGTTTCCCAGCTCTCAGAGTAAAATCCAGTTTTCCCTCCCTGGCCCTCGAGGTCCTCCGTGCCCCAGCTCCCCGCGCCTGCCTCTCTTGCCCTTTGCCCTCTGCTCCGGCCACACACCAGCCGTGCTCGGGCCTCTGCTCTTGTTACGCTCCTCTCACCTGCACTGCCCTTCTTGCAGACAGCTTTCCAGCCACCTTCAAGTGCCACCTCCTTGGTCTTCTGGTCCCATCTATTTACAATTCCAAACACCTACCTCTCCCTTAACCTGCTATCCCCCCCTTCCTTGCTTTATTATTTCTCCTTAGCATTTATTACTGACAAACAGAATAGATTACTTTGAGTCATACGAAACTGTCAATATTTGTCCATTTTTTACCTACAAAAATGGTCATTTCATGTGGTTCAACCTGATACTTCACTTAGTTATTCTGATTGTTAATCCACCTCCATTCTAAACTTCAAGCTCCACGAGGGCGGTGCTCAGAACAGTGCCTGGCACAGAGCAGACTCTTAATAAAACTTTATCAATGTCAGTGCAATTTGCTTTGCGATACAGTTTTTCTAAACCATAGTGCCCCTGGGGAGAAAGAGTAAAATAACTTTGGCAGATGCCAATCAACAAGAACGAAGTTATCCCAGCAGGAAGGGAGATGCACACTCTTGGTTGGCTGGCTTCTCCTGTCACACTGCCTGGTCCAGGCCTGTGAATCCCAGGGGCTAGAAGCAAACATCCGCCCCAGATTCCAAATAGGCTTGATGACACCTGCTACCGAGACAGAACTGAAGTCCACGACTTCTTAGATGGGCACATCAGACAGCAGGCAAGAGAACACAGTAAGACATACACCAAGTCTGCTGCAAATGTGGCGTGGCTTTTCTAGTCATCAATTTGGAGTGCACCAGGGACTGTCAGCTGAGGTGTGCTCTGGATTGAGTTTCACATAAGAGCCACACCAGACAATGGTCTGCTCTCCCCCGCAGCTCCTGAAGTGAGGCCAGCCTATCTCTGGGGCCTTTCCATCTCCTTGCCTTAATGCATCACCGTTTGGGCTGTGTGTGAATGTGTGTTGGGAGGGTGGCAGAGAAAATAAGGGACTAGGCCAGTGGGCATGTCATTTCCTTCTGACTGGCATCTCTTCCTGGTGCCTGGCTGAGCTGCGACAGGCCCAGCTGGGAGGAGGAGGAAAGGCAGGCAGGATGATACTGGCCAACTACCCAAGAAAACAGCCACCACTACAAGAAACCACAGGCAGTTCAGAGGGCCGGTAACTTCTGCAGTGGCTCGACTTGATGATACCCAAGAAGGTACCATTTTTTCCCAACCTTAAGAGATATCCTCTCCCTTGTATCCTGCCTTTTCTCTTGCTAACAGCCTCGCAGTTCATGGTACCAAGAGAACTAGAAGATGCCAGCATATGCTCACCATGGGGTCACTTGGGGGATGACTCAACCTTATCTGGGGAAGAAATTAATTAATTAAGAAAGAAATTAATGAAAGGGAACGGATGGTTAGTCACTTGGACTATTCCACAGATGCCACACCAGGCTGGAGACAGAGCCCTGACAATTTACCAAGGCTCACCATAGGGTGCTGGCTCTCTCATGGGCACCAGCTATCACACTGCAACACCCATCATGTCCCTCTGCCATTTTAGTAATATTTTCTCCTACCTGGAAGGAGCTTTCAGACTCAACCCTGGATTCCCAGCAGTTCTATCCTGCTACACAGGAATCTTTAGAGTCTATGGGTGACCTAAACACGTGGTTTGTGTTTAATTCAAATAATTAGACTCCATGAGCTCTGAAAGGGAGAGGGCAGGAGCTGTGTTTCATGGCTGAGTTTCTGGTGCCTTGAAAAAGAAGGTGCTAAAAAATAAAATGAATGAAACACCCTGGGAAAAGTAATGTCAGAGTCTTCCTGATCAACAGTCAGCACTGACTGTGATTAGACCGGCCACAAAATTATATATCTTAGGTAATTTTCTTGCTACTGCCTTGAAGTGAAACAGTATGGTATCAAATATAAGTTTTAATCAAATCCCTTAGGTGGGGGAAACAACCTCCATAATCTTGCCAAGACTCCAGTTTTGGAAAGACTACGAGTTGCTGAATACAATAAATAATATGTTACTTGTCTGAAGGTGACCACCTCCAGCTTTAAGCGTCCGGGACGCTAGGAACGGGGAAGCCAAGTCTGAACCACTGCTCTTCAGCCTGTGAAGGAAGAGTGCGGAAGGCTCCGTGGCTACTTCACAGGCTCTCCCTGGCTGTGTCGGCCCCGACGCCCTCCCTGCCAGTCTGTCACCCAATCACCCCACACTTTTGCTACCTGCTGGCCAAGGGGACGGACTCCAGGTTTCTTGCCTTTTGTGTGTCACCCACTGTCTGTACAGAAGGAGGCCCTTTTTCCTGGCCTGACAAGTGAGAACTAGAGGCTGGCCCCTGTTGTACAGAAGAACAAGTGAGTCTTTGGACATCATACTCCCACCTCCCCTTCAGACAGGCTTCCAGACTAAATAGTAAAGACTGACTAGACCTCAGTTTCCAAAGGAAATTTTCTAAGGACGGGAAGAAAAGATGGCCGTCTGTTACTGCTACCAGCAGCCTGTGGAGAAGCCCCCAGTGAGGGACGCACCCTCAGCCTCCACTAGGTCATAACAAGCTCATTCTGAAGCTCTGAAATACCCTAACATCTCTGGAGAGCGAGTGCACAGCAGACAGCGGACAGCAGGCTTAGCATCATTTGATACATTTGGGCTCCAACTAGGTCTAGCTGAGGACCTGAACAAGGGGTCTCACTCATGCTGACCCCCTGGGCACTCATCCACCTGGAAATACCCTCCCCCCATCCCAGCCCAAATGTCACCTCTGTGTGACATTTGTCACCACTTCCTGCCAGAATGTTATTCTCTGTGTGTTCCCACTGCCCTGTGCACATCCCTCTTCAGCTCTTTATCATGTTATTTTTGTATATTCAACTCAATTTACTGAGTTACCTACTAAGTGGCAGGCATTATTCTCGGCCCTGAGGATAGAGCAAGGCCCCAGCAGAACTCTGAACCCCTTGAGGGCAGAAAAGCTTTATCCTTCTTGATTTACATCACAATTTTATCTTTAGCATTTACCATAGGGTATGTCACACAGTTGGGTAACAGGTCAAGAGTTCAACTTATTTCTGGCTTTGAAACAGCCACTGACTCATCTAGGAACCCAGCAGGAAACCATCTAACTATCAGACATCCATTTCCCATTCAACATAGCTCTGGGGGGAAAAAAAAATTCACCTGGTGGTGTTTATCCCTGTCAGGTCTACCCTGTGACTCAGACTGAGCTCCAGTCTCTGAGGTGCTCAGCTCAGCTGTGCCGGGAGGCTGCCCCTGTCACCGCACCCCCTGCCCCTCAACCTCTGGCCCAGGCGGCCATCCCTCTAACAAGAAGCAAGACAGATCAGATGGGAGAGTGACTGGCTTCCTGCATCCCACCCCTATTCTGGGGCACAGCTCAGAGAGCGTTCCAGCCTTACTGGGGGTGACAGCTTCACTCAGCAAGTTCAGAAAGTACTGACAATACTGTGGTAAAGGAAAACTAAGGAGACAGGGCAGTGCCTCTTGCAGGATCATCTGCCAGTGTCCTGCCTCCACACGGGAAGCCGTGTTGGTTGTCCCTTCGCGGTATCCCTGGCTGGTCTTCCTCACCTTTCCAGTCTCTGAACACGGGAGGGCCCAGGGCCCAATCCTTTGTCCTCTTCTCCACATTCTCTTGATTGATCACACTCGGTCCCACAGTTTTAAATACTGCCTCTAGGCTGGCATCTCCTGAATTCTGATCTCCACCTTTAACTCCAGATTTGCATATCCAACTGCCTACTTGACCTCCACTTGGCTATCTAACAAGGTACTGGAAAACTATGTCCAAACCTAACTCTTGATTCCTACTCCCCACTTCAGAACCTGGCCTTTGCCCTGTGGACCTCATTTCAGCAAATGGGAGTCCAATTCTTAGACCTGCTCAGGTGAAAACCCTTAGAATCCTTCCTGACTCCTCTCTTAGGGCCCACATCCCTCTGCGGCAAAGCCTACTGGCCTTCATTCCAGCTGCTCCCTTGGCCGGAAGAGCTCTTCCTCCTGACTGTCCATAGGGCTAACTCCTGTATCTCCTTAAAGTCTTTGGCTGAATCTCTCCTCACCGAATCCTACCCTGACGACCCTATTTAACATTGCAGCTTCCCTCCTTATCACCCCAGCATACCCAACCTCTCTCACCCTGGCTACTCCTTTTGTTTTTTCCTTCCATAGCACCCATCACTTTTTAACATACTGTATACTTATTTGGTTTATTGTGTCTCCACCAGCTTGAATGTAAACCCCACGAGGATAGAGAACTTTGTGCAGTTTTTTCTTTATGTATCCCAATTGCCTAGAACAACGTCTGACGTGTAATAAGTGTTCAGTAAATATTTGTTGGATGAATGAAAAGATAGAGTGCTATGATGTGGATGGTTACATTTTAAAATGAAGCCATTTTAAGTGCTTGCCAAGTTTTTTAAATGGTTGGAGGAAAAGCTACATTCGATAACGGTGAATCCCAGGGGTCGGCAGTTTTGGCTAACAGCACACCAGCCACACTTACTAATGAAACACACAAAGGGACCAAACCATGGGACTGGCCTTCTACCTGACTGCAAGCACCGAATATCTCCTTTCTGGCTACAGAAAATAGATCTTTGTTGGGAGATGACGCAGAAAAAAGCAGTAAGTCAACTAAATGTAATAAGTTTTCAGTAATCTAGAGATCATCTTAGCCTCAAAACTCTGAAGTTGTTTCCAACTATGCTTGGCAGCGGTAACGACATCTATAAAGACATGCTGTGGCTGACTGTGGGAACTGCCCGGGACACCAGCTGGGAAGGGAGGCGCAGTGCAGGGCTAAACCTGGAGAAGTTCAGGAAAATGGCAGGTGGCAGAAGGGTACACCCGGGGGAATGAGGAGCGAGGTGGACCATGGCAGTATGCAGAAGTGGTAAGGGCGGTGTCTAGAAGCAGCATGAGCCTGGAGAATGGAGAGACTGACAGAAAGTGTCGGCACTGAAGGCAGGAATGTAGAACTGCTGACGGCCCAGGAAAATACCCACTCCCATCAGCAGCCCTGAGGACAGTGTCATAGATCAACCGCAGGTGCAGCGATGGGGGGGTGGTCAGGGGAGGGAGAGGAGGTGATTCCCTGCTTCCAAGAGGAATATGTTTAGTTATTTAACTCTAAGTCTGGGACCATCATGTGGTACAACAACTGATGTACAGAGTGATACACAACCACCCTAGGCCTGCTAGTTAACATTTATCTGTATGTTTACCTCTCTTTTCTGTCTAAATTTGAATTTTTTCCCAAGTCATCTTCCATGCTGACAGCTGGAAGTCATTTTGGCAGTCCCTAATAGCTATTTGAAAGTCGTCAACTGTTGTTAGGTAGGGACCTTTTCTCTCTCACAATTCCCTAAGGCAAACTGTCAGGTATTATTAAGACTGTGCTTTGAGGAAGGCACCATGTCAGACCAACGAATTTGCCATCCAGCTCTTCTCTTTCCAAAGATCACAGTATGAACCTGTGTACTCCTCCTGTGCAGGGACTTTGCAGACAGCCTGTAGTGGTCATTCTCACTCACCAAGGCAAGGCTGAACTAGGTCCTCTACACTCTGTTTTAAGAAGAGAGGCAACTCAGAATTTCCCAGGTAAAAAGTTTAAATAAAAAATTACAAGTAAATGGTTAGCCAACTATCTGGAAAATTATCCAGAACAGTGATAGTAAAAAACTAGGAATCTTGCTGTGACATACTATGCATTTGTCCCATAATAGGACAGCACTGGCTCCAAGGTCTCTTAGATGCCTCAAAGTATGTACATTTGGCTCAGATGAACTCCCGCTGGATTATAAACTGGACAGCAGTAAGGAGTGTGTTCTGTTCCTTGGCTTCTACCTCCATCTCCATCCCAAATCCAACACAGTCCTCTACACATACTGTGTTGTTGACCAACTTCACATGGCATTTCTGATTCCCATTTCCTTTCTAGTCTTCTCATTTTTGGAAGAACCTTTTGGAAAGATCTTCTGTGGTAAAAATGGTAGATGCCAAGCAAAGATGACATGGAGTTTAAGCTATAAACACCCTCCCCCAATTTTACACATTCACAACTAATACTTTAAAGCTGGAAGTTTATACAGGTGATCAGAACCTCTTAATGATCATAATGATAATTGTTATAATAACAACGGCAGCAGTTAAGTGCTAAGCACTTTAAATATAACTCAGATGAGAGTTGTCTCCGTGAGAGGATCTTGTGAGGTTGGTACTACGAATATCATCATTTGGCACATGAGGAAACTGAGGCACAGAGGGATTAAGGTTACACAGCTAATCAGTGGTGGAGCTGGGACTCAAATCCAGGCTGCTGCGTTACTGCACACCAAAGACTAGCTTCCAAAACAAAAGCATCTGTGCAGCTGAAGAGGGGAGACTGCTATATCCTCAAAAGCTGGCTCGCTTATACCTACGAGACGTTAGAGAGCAGATGACGATGAACAGCTCTCAAGTGGAAAAAACCACAGGAATGCTGTAAGGGGATGACGGGGAGAGGAAGGCTGCACAAAAATAAAGGCTCACCTATTCTCAGGCAGGTTGATTTGCTAACCCTGCAGCAAGACAACAACAAGATAAAGGATTTCCATTACAATCTGAGTGTCATCAGCCTCCTTTACTACAATATAGATGTCACCTTGGAATGGCTGCCACTGGCCAAAAAAAACTTCTAGAAAGAACACCTATGAACAGCTCAAACCAACATAATATTCGCTATGATGTCCTCTCCTGAAGAATCTGTGTGAGCAGAAAACTGGAAATAAAGCACAAAACCCATCAGACCAGGGGGAGAAAATGTAAGCCGTATCATCTGTTTACATTTTAGTCTTTGAGATTCTGTGCACTTGGGAACCATCTGAAACTGCACATCTAACTAGAATACTAATGCCGTCCACAAACTGGTCCACAAAAAAACCATATCCTATGAACTTTCCAGGAGAGACATCTGTAGCTGATTAGACAAAATCGAGCACCGAGAGCATTCTCAGCCGCCAAATTACATCCCTCCTCCAGCAGCTGGGGCCATGGTTTAACCATCCCGCTTCCTCCAAGTAGCCTTTCTTTTCTTTTTTTCTTTTTTTTTTTTTTTTTTGCGGTACGCGGGCCTCTCACAGTTGTGGCCTCTCCCGTTGCGGAGCACAGGCTCTGGACGTGCAGGCTCAGCGGCCATGGCTCACGGGCCCAGCCGCTCCGCGGCATGTGGGATCTTCCCAGACCGGGGCACAACCCCGTGTCTCCTGCATCGGCAGGTGGACTCTCAACCACTGCGCCACCAGGGAAGCCCCAAGTAGCCTTTCTTAATTCACAGAACAGAGCTGAGGATCTCTGCCTTGACCTCCTCCTAACCCTGAACCCTTGCACCATTCACCATTACCTGTACGCAGGCAGTAGGTTTTAGTTAATCCTGTGCTAACAAGAGATTTGCTTGTCTCAATGTCTACATTCGGGATGCTGCTCTCAATCTAAGGCATCAGGCTCTCAAATCTTGCTTATGACAACTACAGACACCAGGATGGGGCCCCCCCAGGTCTCTTCTACCCAAGAAGAGTTCTGGTCCTTGCCTCCCAAGCCCCAAAGCTAAATTAACAACGCGGTTCCAGCCTGCTTGACTTCTCCAGATGCCAAGACACTACCCTCAGTACCAAAATGCCAGTTAGCCATTCAGAGTCAGGGGTATTCGAACAGTATTTATAAATAAGAGTAATATAACAAAGTATTAGTTATACCATGAATCAAGGAGTTCTGCCCAAGAACTGCCACCTTTGGTTAATCTCTACTTTTGAAATCACTTTGCCCACTAAGGCTTTTCAAATTTTCATTGAAGATTTATTCTATAAAGCCCAGACAGGATTTGGTTTTACTGACGGCCAGTTCTGGAAAGATTCTTATTGGTTCTTTGCATGATGACTCATTTATTTATGCTCTGTCTAGGAGGGCAGAGTACATGCTAGGATTGAGACTTAGCAGCATTTACTACATCCTTTACTCTTTCCAAATGCCTAGAAACTCACAGTTTCTAGCACGGATTAGTGAGCACAGAACAGACTATGCTTCTGTCAGTGAACAGCTTTTACTGAGCGCCGAGTGTGTATGTAGCAGGCCCCAATCTGAACATTAGAGGGCTGTGAAAATGTCACAATCCACACCGTTGCTCATATTCTAGAACAGTGGTTCCCAAGCTTCTGGACTTCAGACACTAGCAAAATCTCCAGAAAAATTACTGGGAGGTCAATAGTTTTTCTTTTGCTAATATAAGGACACTAAAAATAACCGTTAACTCCTCTCACTATCATTTCATAAAAAAGGGTATTTTAACGCAAAAAGGGTAAAGGATGTCATCTAAGAATAAAGGACAGTTCTTTAAATTGAACACATTTAGCACTATGAAATCTTACAACATTGTCCATATTTTTCTCGTTTTCGCTGAGGACTGGTGGCAACTAAAAATTGGCGCTTGCCATCTGCCTCTACAAGGACTAAGTCACTAGCCACTGCAGCCGCTGACCTTCAACACCCCCTGAAAGGAGTTCAGGGTGGAGATCAGGAATGAGGCACTCTGTGCTCTGGGAAAAACTGGCAGGACAGGCCTTCAGATAGATATTTGCAGGAGAAGATTTTATGAGCCCAAATTCTTGCATCTTCTCTTATCTAGAAAAGTACTAAAATCATTAACAGAGACATTTTCTCCTTGTGACTAGCAGTAACCTTCACCAGACTAGCAGCAACCTTCTGCAAAAAATGTGTGCCTGACTGCACGCTCCCCCTTCACCAAAACCACATATATACTGACCTTCCCCCCGCCACTTCTTTGAGCAGTTCCTCAGAGCTATCTGAGACGCTGTCTCCTGGGCTATAGTCCTCATTTTGCCCCCAATAAAACTTAACTTACAACTCTCACGTTGTGCTTTTTTTTCAGTTGACAAACCTTAGCAGGGTGCACGCCCTTGTTCAAAGGCAGTGAGAGGCCGCTGGGGTGTGTGTGTGTGAGGATGGGGACATCTTTCTAAGAAGCCTGTTTGTTTACTGTATAAATGAAAAGGTAAAGAGTTTTCACTGCACCTCATTTTAAAGTTTCAAGGGTTTATGGACAAGCTAGACTGGGCCCAACTGGCATTTAAAAACTCTGCTTTGAAGGCCAGATCAGAAATGGGAGGTCACTGGTAATGAAAAGGGTTTTCAGCTGATAACCAGTGTCTTTGCAGAGCAGATTATATCTACATGTCATTTTAGTACATGATCAATAACATTAGAGGTTTTTAACCAACAAGATTTTCTGAGGGGAAGGAGAAGAAAAGTGAAGAATCGGTGTCGGTAATTTTTTACTTAAAGCTTGTATTAATGCTTATACCGTCTCCCTGGAGGAGTCTAGTAGGGTACTTGTTTTCTACTAAAAACACTTCCATGGAATTATAATTGGCAAGAAAAATACTCTTCCAGGGTGGTGGGTGGAGAACGGATGACAAAGCAATAAAGAGAATTCTTCGGAAGACAATCAGAGCATAGTTGTCATAAAAAGACCTTACAGCCAAGCCCCCCAGAGGAAGTTTCTGTTACAATTACTCAAAATTAATGACCATCAATTAAGAATTGTCAGATGCCCCTAGAATATGTGGAGAAACAATCCACAAGAGAGATGCAGTTTCTCCCACACTGAAGCCTCCCTAAACCTTTCTCAGCAATGATTCATGTTTATATGCAAATTACTTCACTGGCAGTTTCTAAAACTTTAACTCTTACCTGTTAAGATGCATCCCCACAAACTAATTTAGATTATTCCTTCCCATGAGTTAGTGATAAAATTTTACTTTGCATTCCAAGTGAGAAGGTGTTTCCTAAACTGTTTCTATGCAACTGGAAGAACTCTATAAACTATTTCTTGATAAATTATTCATCCAACATGTAGGATTAGAAAGAGCTCCTGTTTAACCAAAATACACTTATAATTCAAAGTAAGCTGCCCCCCCAAAAAAAATCAAATGCAGTGCATAGCAGAATAAAAGACAGTTAAAAAATTTAGTTACTGAGCTCTGAAATTTTCAGGACAGTAAGTAAATTTCTTGCCTGCTAAAGTTTTGGGGTCCAGATAACGTTAAATAATTTCTGCAACAAAGCGAGTGCCATCTTTTCAACACTAGGGCCCTGAGGCTGTCCTTCAACTCTGAACACATAGCCACTGAGTATTTTGGTTTGAAGTTTTTAATATTGGCTTCATTTTCTCAATATGTGTATTTTAGGTTTCATCTGTACTGGGGGCTATCTTTTAATAAAAGAGATTGAGGGCCAATTAATAAAGCTACTGGGAAGCCTCTATACAACAACTGAACTCATAACTATGCCTAACTGTGCCTGGGCACATGAGTGCACAGATTACTTCTGAAGTGACGTCAGAGCTTAGAAGAACACCACTGTTGCATTAAGTTCTTAAAACAGAGTGCCTGAACCATTTGTATAAATATTCAGAGCCATACTTAACGTGATGACTTGTTACTGGAATTGGAACATCATCATCCAGGGCTCTGAGATTATCTGTCTACAATTAAGTGGTTACCATAGCAAAGTCCTTTATTTGCATATCAACTGCATATTCTATCTGAATTTTAAGAGAGTTTGCAATTTTCCTCGAGATTTTCCAACTGATTCTTTAAAAAGATATCCCAGTCCCTAGATTTACTCAAATTAATGCGTGCTTGGTCCGCTTGCTCTTAGGCAGTAGTTTTGTTTTTCCTCTAATGATACAGTTGAATTCTTTTGCTCCCTTTATATATGATGATACTTTGTTTTGTTTTTGCTTTTCTAGGGTACAGCTTCTAAAGCAATGACTAATATGGTTTTGGAGCAGAAACTCAAGAAATTGTAGACCTGAGTCTATAGGTCTTTGTATTTATCGGGCATCCAATAAAAGCTCCTTGGATTGAAATTTAATTCTGGCCTGCCTTATAACATTTTGGCATTCTTTAATTTTCCACAAGGCTGATGAATGAGTAAATGCGTCATCATCAGGGGTACTCTTAAATTGACTGAGACATAGAACGGTTACATCTGACTTCTGGTGGAGGCGTCATCTGTCTGGAGAGCCAGAAATCCAGAGCCTCCTCTGGACAGCCAGAAGCTTCCGGTGCCTCATTCTAAGGAGAAGTAGGGGATGCTCCGTCTACTTCCCTCATGTCTTTTCTTTGAAGGTATTTTGAAGTCGGGCAACCAAGGTCACACTACCTTCTCAGAGAAAGCAAGGTGAATTTTTCAGGTGTAAAATGGGGCCAGGTCTCTGAAAGAGTCAGGAATCTCTTCCCCTCTCCCCACGTTTCCCAAGTCCTGTTCTTACTTCTCTCCTCTCCAGTGACCAACGTGGTCACCGGGAGTGAACAGGTAGGGCATGGGATAAGTCAAAACGGATGCTGCGACCAGGCTGAGTCGTGGTTATCTTTCACCCTCTGAAAAACAGCAATGAGAAGGCCAAGACCCAGACAGCAGTCATGGTGTATCTCACATGCCCACCCCGACTTCCCCACGCGTGCCGGACTACGACAAAGCAATTCTATACGCAGCAGAGACAAAACCCTCCCCTTGTCTTCTCTCTAAGATCCTTCTTTTATTCCTTTCCCTTTCTTTTCTTCATATTGTTCTCCTTCACCCTCAATCATTGCTCACTTCCAAGAAAACTGAGTCTGCACAGCAGGCCCTGAGCCCCCGCTGCAGAGAGCGATGCCAGTGAGCATGGATGGCGATCTATCCAATCAGACTGGTGGGGCAGCTCGCTAAGGCCATCCTGCTGGGCTGAACGCGGTGTAGACAGACAGAGGGCTACAGGGACTAGACAGCGTGAGAGCCAACCAGACACGAAGCAGCACAGAGCCGGCGAGGCAGGACTGGAGGACAGTAGGCAGCCAGGCCAGAAGCTCACACGCTATTCCAAGCCTCGTGGCAACCCCAGGGGAACAGCCTGGGCCAGCAGCAGTGGGCCAACTCCTGAGCTCACTGCCGTGGCCCCGTCCCAGACCTGAGTCACTGGGGATTCCGCGGACTTCTAAGAGGGCCCTACGTGCATTTCCAAACCCAAACTGCTTGATGCTGTCATGGAAAACCTGGATCTTTGCATTCTACGCTTTCACTGTGGACCACATCCAGGTCACAGCCTAAGGAAGGCAGCTGGTGAAAACGACCCTGCTGGCCGATTCCCCAGCTTTTGTAAATGAATCCCAGAGGGCTATGAACTGATGTGTGTTTCTGGCTCTACCAAGTCCCAGACGAGTCCTCACCCAGTGAAGACCGATCAGCCTGTGATTTATTCTGCAAGGGGAGCCTGAGAAGCCACCTGCAATCAGGACTCAACCGCTAGAAGCTGCCTCCAGAAAGGAAAGGATGGAGAATGTACAGGTCAGGGGAAGAGGAGTGAGAGGAAGAAGCTCTTTGTTTTCCTGTCAACTCAGCTTTTAAAAAAATGCCTGAGGACACCCAGAGGCCCATAGGAGCCACAGGGCTGCTCTGTGCTCTTCAGTCCCAACAAAGGCAGGCTATTAAGGGGCCAGGAATGGCACTTCACAATGTAGTTAACATTTGGTTTCGACAGAACAAGGTCAGTTCTAAAGACTCTACTCCTGAGATTGCAGCAATTGGAGGGAACACAAAAGAATGTACTAACACCTGCCAAGAAAGCACAAATGCTTTAATAATCATCATATAGCTACTACCACTTACTATCTACTATGTGTGCTTAAAAGCCTTTCTCATATATTATCTAATTTAATCCTCGAAACAACCCTGAGGTATGTACTACTATTATACCCGTTTTCCAAGTAAGAAAAGTGAGGCTTAGAGATGACGCAGACTGGTGAACATTTCACAGACACTTTAAGGTGAGGTCGGGGCTGATCCAGGGCCAGATGAGGTTTGAGCTCTAACTGCTGCTGAGAGCGCCTACTGAACAGCCAGGGCATTTGTACATGAGCATTTCCGAAGTGTCAGCTGGGTGCCCACCAGTAGGTAAGGCCTTGAAGGCGAATCCTGCTATCTGAATTAGCTTAATGGTCAATAGTTGTATTTTCATTTTTTTTTTAAGTAAGCCAAATTTTGAGATTTCCACTGAGGTAGCAGATTCTTTTACACCCGACTTCTAAAATCAAAATACTAAGATTCTGATGGTTTTTGTTATACTATGGACAGTGACAGCTATGCGAGCCTGTGGCCTTTAAGATTAGGCATAGTAAAGGCATACTAGATAGCCTGTAATTTGTCACCCAGTTACATTTTACAAAAATGTCATTTCTGCCAATGCCAAGTTGTAAGAAGAAACACAGTCTGAGTATCTTTCTGAAGGATCCTTTCATTGCTTTGGCAACAGTCTCCTTTCTCACCATTTGTTTCAATGTCAAACGGATCCAGAGTTGAGAGCAGGGTTGTGGGGAGAGCAGAGACTGATGCTCACAGCTGCAGCAAGTCCTTGGCTGGGGCTGGCCAGATGCTCTTAGAGACCGGCCAAGAGGACAGAAAGCAAGCCAGCTGCTTCAGACACCCAGGGGGCAACTCTCTTAAGCCATAGATTCAAGAGCCACGGCTGCCACTGATGCTGGCTTGAACTGCCTGGTGGAGACCTCTACTATTGGAGAGAGAGCCCTCAAAGATGTGCCCCTCACCCCCTCCCCAACATGAGGGAGCCAGCTGACCAGCGTTCAGTCCATCCTTCCAATGATTTCTTCTCAGGGGTGCTGCTGGGCTGGGAGGTGAAGAGAATCCACTTTCTTGTGTTTCAGTTCTTAGCCTTAGATCAGTGGCTCCCTAGAGAGGCAGAATCTGACTGTACAGGAATCTCTGCCTCTGGCCAACTTTTAGCAATTTCAGACGTTTTGAGATGCCATATGTATGCATGGGGAACATAAGTGAAAGGGGATGGGGAGAAAAATTTCTTTTTGAAAAATCAAGACTTTGGGGAGACAGATGACCAACAGCCCAGCATCTTGGGTGTGCTACTGCTCCCTTCTCCCCAGCCCTTCTTCCTAGAGGCCTGAGGCAGAGAGAAAGAGAAAAGTCAAGAATAACTCACTGGAGTGTATGAATAATACCTAAAATATGTACTCATCTTTGTGCCAAAATGAACACTCTAGCCATTTATGTGAAATAGCAAACAAGAGCACCAGAAGACTTGTTGGGCTAATCCACATTCTTAGAGACTAAATTCACTGGAGTAACACCTTATTAAAAACTGCATGTAAACAGTCTTTGAGACTGAAAGACATCTATAATTTTCTGCAAATTGATTGCAAAAGACCGATTGTGGTGGTACGGCCCAAGATGTCCCACCCTACTGTAAATGGCCTTTCCTTTGCTGGAAAGCACTAAGTTTCTCAAGATGAAAAGCATTCCTAGGGATGACAAACCAGGAGTCTCATCTGCATACCAGCATATTGACAAAACTCATAATAAAGGCATGAAGTCATCGAAGATAAGCAAATAAAACATAGTTAGGGCAAACTGAGCAGAAATACGCCTCTCTGGTGAACCAGGACTCTCAACAGGATTAATTATTTGTGTAAACTGGCTTCCCTTCATCTACATGTTTATTTTGACTTTTCAAAAGCTTTAGTAACACTTTGGTAACACTCCTCAGCAAGCTGTGAGATGCACATGCCCCCGAGGCACTGTGTGCCTGGGGGGATAAAGGAGAGGCATTTCTGACAAGAAAAAGATGAACCAGGATGGAAACCCACCTTGATGAACATTTCTCGGAAGTGAAAACCCAAGCTTAGGGGATGAACTGCAGATTGGAGAAGTGAATCAAAAGGGGGACAATGAGCTTCACAGAATCAAAAATCTAAGACAGGATCATATTTTCCAATCTCCCTGTCTTTCAGAAGAGGAATGCCAAGATCCACAGTATTGGTGCATTTATCGCAAGTGAAACTGCAAGTTAGTAGCAAAGCTGAAAATCAGAATCCTGGTCTCCCAAATTCCGTGAGTGCCTGTGAGTGCCTGGGTGTCTCATGGTACGGTTGATCCCGGCAGATAAAGAGATGAGGGGTCCTGAGATCTGTCACGAGTATATCCCCCGTTGAAACAGAGCATGACTGTGAAGCAGGTCCTCTGTCATTTCTCTGGGCCCATTACCCTCTCCCCCACATACACACATGGGGCCCCCTAAGGTCTGAGAAACAGAAAACATCATCTTATCAGCTGTTTGGGAAAAAAACTGCTGTTTGACCTGTTTGGAAGCCAGCCCTGCTGAGCTCAAGAGTTTGCTATAAGGCAGGCAAGAGCTAATGCATTCGCGGTCTGCTTCTTTACAGGCCTGGATGCCAGGCTCAGTGCTTATCTCCATTGTCAGCAGCCCCGTGAACGCAGCTACAGGATGTGCCCTTCAGTGAGGGTTGTAAGTGGATTGCTATTTCTTCTGTTAGAGTTCAGATTAATAAATACCTTGGTTGTGGTTGTTTAAAAAGTGAATTTTGGGGCTTCCCTGGTGGCGCAGTGGTTGAGAGTCCGCCTGCTGATGCAGGGGACGCGGGTTCGTGCCCCGGTCTGGGAAGATCACACATGCCGCGGAGCGGCTGGGCCCGTGAGCCATGGCCGCTGGGCCTGTGCGTCCGGAGCCTGTGCCCGCAGTGGGAGAGGCCACAGCGGTGGGAGGCCCGCGTACCGCACACAAAAAAAAAAAAAGTGAATTTTTTCCCTAAGAAGTCTATTCCTCTGCTTCCTGAGGATGTCTTCAAACTCTGGTGTGTGTGTGTGTGTGTGTGTGTGTGTGTGTGTGTGTGTGTGTGTGTGTGTGTGTGTGTGTGTGTGTCTGTGTGTGTGTGTGTGTGTGTGTGTGTGTGTGTTTCTGCTGCTCAGAACAAGTCCCTTGAGCGTGGACAGACTGATACCCTCTTGGTTCCAGATCTGCTTTTCAGCTCCACATGGGATCCCTGTAAAGTGCTCATACTTTTCTTTCCACTGATTTCTAACAAGCTCATTAGTGAGAAACTCCCAGAAAGTGGAAGAGTTAGTTTGTAATTTCTGATCTGAGCGCACAGAACATTCTGACAACTGTCTCCAGGAGACAAACAATTTAAACCAGAACATTATTAAACACAGAGCAGCTGATACTAATTCCCTTCCAGCCAGCTTCTTCGCCTGCGAAAGCTGAAATCATTCTGGGGGCCGGGGATGGGGCCGAGAGTGGGGGGCAGCACCAGGCTCACTGCCTGTGAACGAACGCCCCACGCTCACGCTCATCCCAGCACACAGGGCCCGCGGCAGGGGGGCCTCACACACCGCAGTTCTTCCCTGGACGCACGACGCGGAAAGCACGCTGGTAATTTCATGGGAAAAGCAAAAAGTAGGAGTAGTTACTCAAACAAAACCCAGCAACTTAGAACCCGAGGAAATAAGCAAGGAAGAGGAGCAGGTGAGAGCAGAGAACAGACACTTCCTTCACTTCAGGGGAGTGACACAGGGAAAGGGAGCGATGAGGGCAGCGCGCACCTGCTGCCTGGAACCGGACAGAAGACCGTCCTCCTCAAGTGTGGCAGCAAATGAATGAGCAGTGAGGGTGCTGCACACACGCACGAGCACACACATGGCTCTCAGGCCCCCTCGCCTTCGCGCACGCCTACCTGCAATTCCTTGCAGCAGCCCGCAGACGTTGAAAATACTTTTCTTCATGATGCTCTGCACACACATGGTGAAGACGGACACCAGGGCCACCATGCAGAGAATGAAGATGCCCACGGCTAAGAAAATAGCGGTGGCCTGCCAGAAGCCGCTGGCGATCTCTCCGAAGGTCTCGGCGTAGGGCCCGCACAGCGTCTCCCGCTGGAAGTGCTGCACGCCGGGGTTCCGGATGCAGCGGGCGTAGATGCCCAGCGTGGGGTGGTGGGGCTCCAGGGAGCCTCCGCCCTGCTCGCCGGGCTCGGCGCTGCCGCGGGGCTTGGCTTTTCCAATCAGCCAGTCTGCGCTCATGAAGGCAATGAGCTCGGCAAACGCCACCACAATACTCAGGAGGGTCCAGAGCATCGAGCGACAGGTGACAATGACATGACACATATTGATGTTCGAGACGTCAGGAGTCGGGAGGCCACGGGGTGAACTGGACAGGAGAGCCCGGCGGGCGGTGGGGAAGGCGCGGGAAGGAGGCTCAGGCGCTCCGGGCCGGCAGTGGCCGCTGCTCGGGGGCTCCCTCGTCCCGGCGGCGTCGTGGGGCAGCGCTCTCCGGGGCTGTCATGCTGCCATGTCTCAGCTCCGCGCGGCCGCAAGCCTCACCTACGGGGGGAGAGAGGGGAGGAGAGCGGTTAGCGGCGCCGGCCCCGCCCCCGACGCCTGCCCGCCCGGCCGCCCGTACTCCGGCCGGTGCTCAGACCCCAGTGCGCGCCCGCGGCACAGCTGCCCCACGCCCTGCGCAGCCCTGCCCGGCGGCGCCCCTCGTGCCCACAGAACCTTGCCCCAGCGAATCCTGCGCCCCCGCCAACACGCCGCCGTCCTCGGCGATGTCGGTCTCCCTCACTGCGCTCTCAGAGGCGTCTGTGGTTACCCTTATCTCTCGGCAGCACGACAGAGGGGCCCATGCCAGTCCCTGCACCCACCCGGGGGCACGCTGCGCATGGGGTTCCTGCCCCAGCTGCATGCTCTTGGGACGTGGCTCCTGCTCTATTATATCTTATTAGAAAAAGTCCAAGAGCACAGGGATCCAGACAGATCAAGATGTGTCTGCCAGTGAACTGTATCAACGGACTGCCTGCGTTTTTTTTAAAGTTTACAGGACTCTCTGCCTGCTGTTTTGGTGTTAGATGAGCTAAGTTAGAAAAACTTGCCTCAAAACCTTTTGCTTAACAGTAGAGAGTAGTAACACCCAACTTTATTTCCTGGGAATCAAATTACTAGCAGAGACAAAGGAGGGAGTATTTGCTTCAGAGGTAAATGAGAATTTAAAAAGGAAAACAACGCCATGACAAATAATAAAACTTTGCCACCCAAACTTATTTTTTTCATCCATTTCTCACCAGGTGATTTTTAGACAAAATGAACAACACAAGTTAAAATGCAAAGAAGAAAAATAAAGCTCCAAGAACTGATGACTTACTCACTTGGGGAAATGATTCAAAACAGAGGCATGAATGACCATTGACTAAGTATCATTACCACTGAGGGGACTTGTTGACAACAGAGACTTGCCTGTGAAGAATGCGTCCCTTGAACTGTCCCAATTCATCACATGTGCCTCTCTCCCTGAGCTTCGATTCACCCCAGGTCTGAAACTCAACATGCGCATTGTTTCTCATCTCACAAGGACTCGTGCTGTTCCCAAGGACAAACGGCTTCATTACCAGAGGGCTCTCTCTAACAGCTTAAACCCCCTTCAGGGAGGCCCGAACCCTGAAATGGGCCGCAGGGCTCCTCACAGCCCCATTTACTGCCCGCCTCCCCCCGCCCCCAGCCCACCAAGGTCAGGAAGAATCGCACAGCTCACGTCTGACATCTGGGCACATGGCTCTGTTCTGAATGATCTTATTAACTGAGGTCATGTCAACTCCCCAAGAACTACAAAGAGCCTCATGGCATGTGGGCAATGGTTGGGCGGGGAGTTACAGAAGAGGGAGGGAAGTGGGGAAAGAAGGGAGGGAGTGGGTGTCAAAGCTTCTCCACCATGCTGGCTAACATCCTAGTTAGAGGTGATTACTTACCTTATAAAACAGTGTATTTAACAATCCTCACATCACTGCACTTATACAAGATGCTATTTTGCAAAATTAGCTAGCGCAAAGCTAGGAACAGAGGAGCTTCACTGTCACGGTTGTGTGTGTGTGTGTGTGTGTGTGTGTGTGAGTGTGTGTGTGTGTGTGTGTGTGTGTGTGTGTGTGTGTCACTGGGGAGGGGAGAGGTGGTGTGCATACTGCAGGCAAGGGTTTTGGTGTTCATCAAGTCTGGGCTCCAAATCTAGCTCCACCACAGACTGGCCATATTGACATCTAACTTGTCAGAACCTTAGCTTTCAGCTTCCTCACAGACACATGAAGAAAGGGTACCCTGCCTCACAAGACTGTTGTGAGAAATAAGCAACATGCTGTGAAAGTACCTCGCACAGTGCCTGGCATAGGAGGTGCTTAGTAAATATCAACTCCATGGCCTCAGAAGCTTTCCCCCTAACATGGATGACCCTGGTCAGACAACTGTTTAACCGACGGAAGTGCACCGTGGATAACAGAAACTTGGCCGTTAAAAGATCAGGCAGAGGCTATTTAGAGATGGATGAGGTCACTCATGTCTAAAGCTTCCCTGGTGGGCTCTGAGGGTGAGGTCCTGGTCTTACTTCCTGTTTCCCTACTGCCTAACACAGCTGACAAGCTCAGCTGGGGAAAATAAATCAGCATTAGGCCAGAAGTATAACCTACTCCCACTCACTCATTCTCACCTCCCCCAACCCCCAATATTTCCAAAGAGAAATGCCTTTTGAGTAAAACCTTACCACTACAAAAGAGCTTTGGAGGAGACTGTGTATAATGAAAGTGATCATTCTAAATGAGAATAAGGAAACAAGCTAGGATGACTCCCGGGAGGACGCCCCACCCCATGCAAGCTGGGCCCACCCACCAGGCTTACAAACACTTTCAATCTACAGGTGGAGAGTCTGTTTGTTAGGAGAGAATGAGCTCTACAAGATCTTCCCATCTGATTAGAAAGCCAGTTTACTGATGGGCCCCTGCTGCCCCTCTACTGTTTAATGGCAATTTTTCCATATGAATAGAAAACCTCTACATAGCCGTCCTCTTGCAGAACCTCAGACTCTGCCACAAGCTCTCAGGTGACTTGGATCTTAATGAATATGCGAAGCGTATACTGTTCTGGTCAGCAAGCTCACCTCAGAGTCAGGGATGCCATTAGGTTGCAACTTCTAAAGAGAAAGGATGTGAAACTTCAGAAGGGAAGAGGGCACATTCAGGCTTATTAGCAAAATGGTTCATGCCAAATTCAAGGCAGGATTATTTAGGGACCCCTGTGCTTAAATTCAGAAAGTAGAGTCCCCTGTCCATCTGTACTAAAACAATTCCCCCCCTCCACTATACCAGATTCTCACATCCACACCAGAGTGGCTGGAAGGACGCCTTCACTTTTCTGTTTGCAACAGGGAGATAAGATGTTTTGGACTTGCCAGCAAATCGGCTAATTACTACTATTACAGGAACAGCCACGATATGCAAGGCTGACTGACAAAAACTGGCTTTCCTCAGGATCCAAGAAAAGCCCTCGGGTCGGTGGGACAGGGGAAAATCCGGAGGTGCAGCAAGGGGCTTCTACAGTGCTCTGTACTCTGGTAAAATGCCCCAGTTTGGTCATATCAGATGTGCAGGGAAAGTCACGTACTGAGATAACATCCACATCATGGGAAGACAGATCCCTGTCACAGATTTTGTTAACCCAGGGATTCAGCACAGAGCTCCTTAGCACCACCCTGCTGTTCACTGTGATTCCCACTCCTCCAAAGATCCTGTAGTAAGACCAGGCCCTTGTTGACATTCCATGTAAACATCTTCTCTCCGTGGACCACTGAACACATATCCCCTCCAGGACACCTGGCTTTACTACCACATCCCTGATGGATAATGTGGACAGCCCTCTGACTTTCAGAAAAAGATGCTATGATTGTCACGAAGGTCCACAGAGGAAAGCCTCTTAGCAAAAAATAAGGAAAAAAAACCAAAACAAACGAGACTCCTGCAGAAACCTAGGGTAATATACCACAGTCAGAATACAAAGCCAGGAGGAGTGACAAATGGTTGGTCCATGGGAGTCATCACACATAGCTCTCCAAAGAGCCCTAATATTTAAAAGAAGGGTGAGGTGTGAGCAGAGCTGACACCTCTGAAAGGGGTCCTTTCCTTGGCAGCTTCGTGCTGTCAGTGCAAAGGGAAGGGAGTGCACGTGAGGCAGAACCGCCCAGCATCAGTTGACTAGGAGATTACAGTACAGAAGCCTGGGAACAAAGGTCACAGCTTCTCCAAAGGTGGGGCAGACCGAGCGCACTTCATTCACAGCCGCGTCAAACGCCCACACTCTCCACCATCACAGCAACAGCAACAGCAAAGCCCGAGAAGGAGACCCTGCAAACCACGTTTTGAAGACCACCAGCACCTTACTCACCTTGGTTCTGTTTTTCAACTTCATTAAGAAAATCTGCAAGCATAGATATCAGGTGAAGAGAACGGACAATGAACACCACATACGGAACACTGGTTAACGTGTTGCCGTATCTGTTCTGCAGATCCACAGCACACACTCACACTCACACTCATATGCAGACGTCTTTTCTCTGAACCATCGGAAAATGAGTCACAGATGTCTTGACACTTCACCCCTAAATACTTTTGCATACACCTCCTAAAAATGAGGACATTCTCCTTCGTGACCACAGTAAAATGAACACACCCAAGAAAACTGACAATAATTCCCTTATATCCCAAAGCTGGGTCCACACTCAAACTTCCCTACCCTGCCTCCATTTTTATAGCTGTTTCTTTAAAACCATGACTCAGCCGAGGCTCATGCATTGCATCTCGTTATGTCTTTAGTCTCTTTTAGTCAAAAATAGTCCTTCCGTCCCTAACCTACCCGTGCTGCCTGCATTTTTTCCTCTGACATTGCCTTTTTTGAAGATACCAGGCTAGCTGTCTTACAGGATACCCCACAATTTGTCTAGTTCCTCATGTTGCCATTGAAACTTGTTCTCTATCCTCTACTGTAGAGAAACTGGAGGTTAAATTTAAAGGCTAGTTTAGATTCAGCTTAAATATGTTTGGTGAGAATCCTTTGTAGGTGGTGCTGTGTAATTCCTACTGCATCACACTTGGGAGGAATACGATTGAGGCTACACCTCAGAATCAGTAACTTTATACACATACATACATATGCATAAGTGTATGTGTGTGTATATAGAAAGAGACAAAAACAGACAGAACAGTCTGTCTGGTCCTCTCTGGCCCTAAAAAAAAATCCAAATGTTGGTGAGGCAGTGAGCAGGAAGTCTGCTCTGGGCAGGGCCTGGGGGGTGGGGTGGGGGGCGGGGGGCACTTGGTGGTGGTCGTTCTGATGTCACAGTGAAGACGCCCTGTCTTGAGAGAGGCCATCCTGGAAGCTAAAGAAATCCTTCACCAAAGGGATTTTACTTTACATAGTCTTTGTGATTCAGTAAGTACTAAAAAAATAGGAACTCTTGTGATTAATAATAAATTTACTACACTGACCCATGTGGCCCAAACAAGCGATACGCTTCGGAGCAGACTGCACTTTGCTCCCACACCACGGGTAGTTTCTTGGCCCATATCCGTGTTCATTATTACCACCTCCCTCAGATGCACAAGTCCCACGAAGGCTCACCACCATGGCCTCCAGCCCAGCGTCTCCGGAAGGATAAGAGGATTAGGAAGGTAGAATTCATGTGCTTTTGCCTTCCAGAAGCTGGAAAGACCCCCTAGAGTGCTACTTCTAAGAGTGCGGTCCCTGGACGCCCCCAGCTCCTAGAGGGGGATGTGGGCCACCTGTTTCCAACAGCCTAAGTTCCTGGTTCCCACACACTGAACCAAACCTTCTGGAGGTGCTGCCAGAAACTGCGCTTTTAACAAGCCCCCAGGAGCTTCTTTACACACTGGACTCTGAGAGTCCGTCCGCTGGGAGGAGGTCTCACACGGGTGCGGTCCGCTTGCACAGAGCCGTTCCCTGGGGCGTGGGCAGCGGACGCTGAGGCCGAAGAGAAGGCCGACAGGCGACGGGTGGCCCAGCGCATCAGGACACAGCCAGACCAGCTGTCCCCGGCACAGCTCGCAGAGCCACGCAAGTCACAGGCACGGGCGACTCTGCAGGGAGACCAGCCGCCCCCTTACGCCTCCGCTCACGTGTTATCCGGGAATCCTCGGAGGATGGCGTGCGGGGCCCCCAGTCCATCGGGGCCTCCTCTTCGGAGCACAAGCGGTGTTAGAACTGAAGAGACAGCGCTGGCGTGAGCAGCTCAGCACCTTCCACGATCTTTGTAAAAAAATCAGCTACCGGGCTTCCCTGGTGGCGCAGTGGTTGAGAGTCCGCCTGCCGATTCAGGGGACACGGGTCATGTCCCGGTCAGGGAAGACCCCACATGCCGCGGAGCGGCTGGGCCCGTGAGCCATGGCCGCTGAGCCTGCGCGTCCGGAGCCTGTGCTCCGCAATGGGAGAGGCCACAACAGTGAGAGGCCCGCGTACCGCAAAAAAAAAAAAAAAAAAATCAGCTACCAAAGGAAGTTCTGCAAACTCTCATTTGTCCTGGTCCCTCCCTGAACTACACTGACTATGGAAATGCAGACACCTTGACTCCGTTTAAAAGGAGGGTCCAAGTACACTAATAGTTACACTGTTCTTGGCTACAGCCTCAATGTGCTCGACACCTCCTGCTCATTGCCAGTACCCTTTCCTCACGGATAAACCCCTCCGCTCCATCCCACCTCTGACTCTACGGGCAAACCCTCAAGCTGTGCTTCTCAACCGGGGGCGACTGCGTCCCTCCCGCCTTGCAGGGGACACCTGGCAATGTCTGGAGACATTTTCGGTCGTCACAGCTTGGAGTGGGGAGGGGTGCTACTTGTATGTAGCGAGCAGAGGCCAAGGGTGCTGCTAACACTGGCCCTCCCGCAGCAGAGCAAGTCGGGCTGTGGAGGGTGACAGCCCCGCTCTGGGGCCTTCCTGCAGTCTTCACATTTGCAGGTGCAACTTAAAACGGAGCTCGAAAATCCCCCCACTTTAGAAAGGTCTGCTCTAATGAGCAAGTCATGTTCTATCATCTGGATGGACATGCATAGTATTCACTAAATTAAGTACACTTGCAGCCGTTTTTCTGCAAAATTCTTCTAAGGTCCAAGCTAATCTGTATGCCCAAGATGTCAGGCTGACAGGACGTGGAATCCAACTTGCCAGAGTTGACAGAACCTCGACCCTGCTTCTCCCGGGGTCCTGGCAGTTTTTCTGGACCACAAACGAAAATCAGCTCTTGCTTTCAGTCATCTCTACGCTACGAATGGCAAAACGGGGCTTCTCGAAACTGCAAGTTTGGCCACATGGCCTTTATTTCTCCCGAATTCTCCTTCTCCAGAGTTGAGCTGGCCACTCAGTACGTGCTCAGGTGGCCTTGGCCACTGCAAATGTCAGGGAATCTCAAGGAACTTACCAAGTAGCCCTAAGTAATTTCAGGCATTCCAGTTATTACCTGACCCCAGCTTGGCTCCCCTCTGCAAGATGCTTCTCTCTCCCACTGAACCCAGAGGTGGTTTCAGCTGCTTGGTGGCCCCTCCAGAGAAGTGAAGGTTCCACTCTCCAGAACACCTCGGCAAGCCTCTTTTTTCTGGGTCTGATCACTCGCTGAGGAGCCGCTCATTGTCAAGTTTGTTTGTTAATTCACCAGTCCTGGCCGGTCACATGTGTCTTCCTCGATGCCCACTCCAACTCCTCTGTATCCAATCAATTCGCTTTCTGAGCACACATTTCTAGAGGGATCATTTTTATACTCTGTCCTGAGGCATCAGCAACCAGGAACAACAAGTCCACCTGTCTGGTCCTATTTTCTAAATGATCCATTCTTTAAGATTTCTCAAGCCCACTTACACATTATTGATTTATTTATTTGGCTGTGTCAGGTTTTATTTGCATCATGTGGGATCTTCATTGTGACATGTGGGATCCTTTGCTGCGGCACGCGGGCTTCTCTAGTCACGGCTTGTGGGCTTCTCTCTAGTTGTGGTGCGTGGGCTCCAGAGCGCGCGGGCTCAGTAGTTTCGGGGCGTGGACGTAGTTGCCCCGCAGCACGTGGAATCTTATTTCCCCAACCAGGGATCGAACCCGCATCCCTTGCATTGGAAGGTGGATTCTTAACCACTGGGACCACCAGGGAAGTCCCCCACTTACACATTTTATAACTTCTTTTCTTTCTACAAATGTCATCATCTAAAAATCTGCACGAGGCAAGTCTTCCTTTACGTGTCTTTCTCTTTCTGTCCAACAGGAGAGACTGAAGAACCAACTTCCATGGTGGGCACGAAGGTGTGACTCAGCACAGATACTGCTAGCCAGGGCCCACATGCCTATGCCCTGTACGCAGTGTGTGGGGTGTCAAAGGTTTCGGGTTTGCTGAAGCGGAATTATAACTTGAGCTTCAAGAGATGCCTTTTAATGTTACTGTTTTACATAATTTTAAACAGAGGGTATTTTTCATACTCATAATGAATTCTGGCAAAATATAAGGCGTTACGTGAGCCTCACTAGTATTTTCAGGATCAATAAGAAAGCAGAGAGTTTTAATGGACAAAAGTAACACAGGGTGGAAAACGAAAAACTTATAGACCTTACACATAAAAATCAAGATACCTCCTGCTTCATGAACTCCCTGGTGTCATAGAGGGGGACTGCAAATGCCCTCTGTTTAAGTGACCCAACTCTGAGAATAAATAACCCTTAGGGGATGGACTCCTGTCTCATCTAACAGCTGGGCAGCCTGCCCCAGCACTGGGGAGCACGGATGTTCATTCTTACAGCAACTGCAGGCTTTCTTGTCCCTTCTGCACAGAGGCAGAAAGAATTGTTGCTTGTTCGCAAGATACAAGGCCATCAGCCAGGTTCCCCTCCAGCAGCTTAAGAAGGCCCAAACACGATAATGGAGAGGATTATGCCACCTGTTCCTTCTGAGCCTCTCACACAAACCCATAAAACATCAAGTAAGCTCAAGAATCAACTAGAACAAGAGTCCCTTCCTGACTGGAAGCTTCTGGGAAAGCTCTTGTGAAAGACTGTATTATACTTTCAAATATTCTGTCTCTTCTTCGAGGAAGATGATATTGTTCCACCCCATGGACATCAGACCTGACCACGGGACTTGCTCAGCCAATCCCATGTGGGCAGAAGTGACACAGGCCACTTCTGGGCAGAAGAGCTTAGGTGCTGGTGCTTTGCTGTCCAGCTCTCTTCCCACTCCCATGAAATCAGAAAAATCCCAGACAGAGATCTCTCCATCCGCCTGGGTCCCTGGCAACACGAAGCAGAGGCACAGCCGGCCCTTGACGGATGTGCAGTGTGGTTGAAAAAACCAAACCTCTGTTGCTGCCGATGCTGAGATTTTAGGGTCATGGCACGACCCAACCTCCTCTGAGGGCTGAGCTCCTGGCAGAGCCAGTGCCTGTGCATCCTGTCTTTGGCGTCAGGATACATTCAACTCCACCATCCCCTACGACAGACACGGCGAAGAACTGTTTGAAATTTAACAACAATAAAATTCATCTAGTGAGACACAGGAAAGCTTGGCAACTATCTCAGAAATATTCACTGTACAACTCACTGAGGTAAACTGCTTCGATAAAAAGTTTACTTTCTGGGGCTTCCCTGGTGGCACAGTGGTTGAGAGTCCGCCTGCCAATGTAGGGGACACGGGTTCGTGCCCCGGTCCGGGAGGATCCCACATGCCGCGGAGCGGCTGGGCCCGTGGGCCATGGCCGCTGGGCCTGCGCGTCCGGAGCCTGTTGCTCCGCAACGGGAGAGGCCACAGCAGTGAGAGGCCCACGTACCACACACACACACACACACACACACACACACACACACACACACACACACACACACACACACACACACACACACACACACACACACACACACACACACACGTTTACTTTCTTAATTTTAAGGTTAATGAATGGAAGTGCTAAGAAAGAAGAAAAAGTCCCAATTGAGTAAATGAGGACATCAGCAGTGACTCTGAGAGCGACAGCTGAAGAACAGCTTCCCACATCAGGCGCTTCTCCGAGCCTCTTTCCAAAGAGCCCTGACTCACTCGGAGCTGCCCCGGCTTTCCTTCTCTTCCTTCCATCCTGGGGTGGCTCCAGCTACCCGTGCAGCTGCCAGCTACGATGGCAACTAGGAAGTGTGCTTCCAACGAACACAAGAAGAGAGCCCTCAGCTCTGCCTGGAGGGAGGCTCAGCCGGACCAGCAGCACAGCAGACACGTCCAGGACCGGCTGGTACCAGGTGTCAGACCAGGCCGCAGGTGCGGGGCTGCCCAGGGGCCTGTCTCCAATGGGCATCAGGCCAGGTCTTTCCAAGGAATGGAGCCCACAGGGCTGGAGCGAGGGTATCCACAAACCAAGGGGGCAAGAGACCACGGAGGAGGGCAGTGGGGATGACTGAAGCCCTGGGCCTCTGGCTGCAAACAAGAAGTAACGACAGCCCAGGATGCAGGGCAGTAAACGCGGAGAGAGTGAAAAGCTGAGCCCATGGGGCATGAGGTGGAAGAAGCAAGTCACAGGCAGACAAATGGCTGTGACCACACTTTTAACTGGTTTCTGGTCATCTCCACCATGAGAATCCAAATATTCCCTCCAGGAATACAGTCATTTCAGAGATGAAGGAGAAGAACATAGCATTAGGGTGAAAACTGGTGGCTTCCGTGAAGAAAATGTTCATCAGCACGTGAGAACACCTGTCACTTTAAAAATACAGTTGTTTTAAGTTAGGTATTGCCTCCTTTTGAACCAAGTCTGTATATATAGACACAGGCACAGACACACACACACATATATGTGGTATCATCTTATAAACTAAAAGTTAGTAGTATACAAAAATGTTAATCTGGAAATAGTCACAGGTAGTTAAAGAATGGCAAAAACGTTTTTCTTTCCTTGTATCTCCACTGGCCCTGAAAACCTGACCCAATTAGTGCTACTGACAGAAGAAACGGAGTGGTTAATGTTCAAGTTGGGCCTTAGTGCCAAGGTTCCAAGCAGCCGTTAAGGAGGTGACGGGTGTGAGCATGAGCGCAGCGGAAACCTCATCCCAGCGTGGCCCAGGGGACAGGCCAGCTGCATGACTCACAGAGAGGGGCGCCAGTCCAAACCCCAAGCCAGGAACTGCCTGGAGGGCACAGGGCAGCAGCAGCTCACAGCAGCAGCCACCTTCACCCAGAATCCCATCAAAACAAACGCCACAAACTGCCATCGGATGTACCTGCAAAGCTCTCAGCAGGGTGACGCATTTCTAATAACCTACTAAAGGATATTATCAATGAAACGGGGCTAAGGATGTAAGATAACCCTCATCCTTAAAAACCAAGACCTAATTCGGGCTTTACCCAGGCACCTAGACAATGCTAGCCATTGCTCACTTTAAAAAAAAAACATAACACCTTCTATATTCTCACTGAGGTCGTTTCTGTTTCTAACCAACATTGCTAAGCAGTAGTGGTATTTTAGAAAGTTTTTGAATGATTTAAAGGGCCAAAGTTTATTGTAGGCTGGTTCATATTTCTAAAAGCATGACTGAAAATGTCCAAACTCGCTGTTTTTATTATTTCACTCACACCGACGCTGGTCTTTCACAACCAAAGTTACAACTTCCAGACTTAACATCTGAACTGCCCTACCTTGTGTCCACAGTACACACTTCCTGAAAGCCAGTGAGCTCAGAGAAGGATCTGGACACAGCCTAAGGCTTTATGTATTGAACACACAAGCAATAAAGAACAAAATGCCCATATTCACAAACATGGCTCTTCATTCATGCAGCAAAAATGTCCCCTCTTTAGTGCCCTACTTCTCTCAAATATTTAAGACCCATGAAATACTGTGTGATGAGAATGCACACACACATACAGACACACACTCACACACATTTGTAATGTTAGATGTTTTTAACATCTAAAAAGTCAGCAGGACAGATTTGTATGCTGCATCCGTGCCCAGTTCATTAAACACTATCCGTCTCAGTGATCTCACAGCCAGATATCAAGCCACCAGCGTTTTGCAACTTTCCCTAATGAGAATGCCAAATGCAAAACCACAGACAGGTTTAAACTTCCTTCATTTATTAACTAGAGGAATTCCCCAGACATTTAGGATTCAAACTGTGTTTTGAAAACAGGTGAGCTCAAGTGTAGTTCCCAAAGGGATGCACACTCTTCGAGGAAAAGCAAGTTCAACACGGAGCTGCCAGCAGCTTCGGGACCATCCTTAAAGGCAGGCAAGGCCTCGGCCTGCATTACTGAACTGGCCTAAGGACTCAGGAATGTGCCAGGTGGGAGGAGGCGGCCCAGTGAGCTTTTCTCACTGCAGCTCAGATGAAGTCAGTGCAGACTCAAAGTTCAAGCCGGTCACAGAAAACCCCATTGTGGAAGTTTGAACTCTTGTCCTTGTTCATAGGATCCAAGACTCTTTCTGGGAACAGGGACTTATTGTTACAGCTTCTGACAACAGCGCAGCCTCGTAAACAGAGATGAACTCAGAAGAAGAGAGTACAGATCAGAAGACCAGGCCACTTAAAAATAAACACAAAAGTGCTGGAAAGGCTGGGAATACAAACAGCTTTAGGTTCACCTCCCTGAGACATCCCAACCGCCTGTTCCCCACCTTCTCACCTGTAAGGGCTGCTAAGCGAGGTGGGCCAAGAGGGACCTGTCCCAGTTTACGCACGTGTCCAGTGCCCTGGACTCCAGGTGCCGCCGTGGGCACCTCCCTTTGAACCCGCGTGGCTCAGAAACAGAAAGGTGCTTGGCAAGGGAGCCCCAGGCAATCAGGGGAGGGGAAAAATAAGACTGTGTTTTGGTTAGGTAAGAAAAAGGAGCACCCTGGCGTGCTGACACATATTTCTCTGAGGTGGTTGCAGCTAACAGACTTCATTACAGCAAATATTTCCCACGGCTCTGATGACCACGGGCCTCGGGAGAAGACACCCACACGTGGCAGAGAAAGGCCCTTTCTCCACATCCCACGTGCCAACCCCCCATGAGCGGGGTGGCTGACCATTCTGGGTGCCGGCAGAAAACGTGGGCAGGACAGTGTTTGGGGGAAGGCCTCTCTGGCTCACGCACAGGATGAAGGTGTGCTCACCCTCTCAAGGTTGCTACCAAACCCACTGCCCCACCCTTCCAGCCAATGAGCACATCCAGAATGGCAGCCTCGGGGGTGATTCAGTCTGGAACCAGACTTTCTGGATTTGAATCCTGGTTCTACCACTTCCTAGGCGGTCACCTTGAGCCCAAATGTGGCTCTGTACCTCAGTTCCTGTGTCTGTAAAATGGGGATACGAATAGAACCTACCACACAGGCGTGTTGTGAAGATCAACTAAGTTAGAGTAAGTAACAAGCTTAGAACAGTGCTTGCTGGATGGTAAGGACTCCAGGCAGGTGGAGTACACTTTCTCGAGCAGGATCCAGCCTCCCCAGCCCCCAATCCCACAGCAACAAGGCCACTTCCGAGGTCACACCACGGCATTCCTTTCTCCATTCAGATCTTCCTGTGGTAGGGCCCACCTGGCATGTGAGGAATTAGCCTCACCATCAAGTATCAATTTTCTCCATGTAAAAAGAGTTCTACAGCACAAAGGATACAAATGGATACAAAAAGGATACAGAAGACCTATTTCAACGCTCTCACCCCAGCTGTACCTTTAGCTCTGTGTCTTTGAACAATGACGTGGAGGTGTTCAAAGTATCTACCCCAAAGGGTGTTACAAGGGTTAAAAATCCGTGCATGTAAAGCAAGTATCATCTGAAGTGCTCAACAGGTAGCAGGAATCACCACTATGATCATATTTGGTCAACATTTATTTTTATGCTCTTGGTGGGCTGTCTCCACACAGCCACAAAAAATCACCTTCTACTATCAATATCCTTCTATAGCCTGAAGCTCGTCAAATAGCAAAGTCATGGGGGGAACAAAAACACTAGACAGGAAGCAGGGCAACACGGGCTCTGGTCTAGACTGCTGGCTAATGGTGTGTGACCACATGCGGCATCCTTAGCTGCTCTGGCTTCAGGGTCTCAGGTAGAAAGTGTGTGTGGGGGGTGTTGGAGCTGCAGATCACCACTGTCACTTCTACCTCCCCAAATCAGTCATTTCAAGAACATGATCACCCTTATCATCTTCTCCCAGACCAGGGGCTCCCCCTGGAGCAGGTGGCTTTCTAAGTCCTATGGCTCTGGTTGCAGGGGAGCAAGACACGCTTCTGAGAAGTGCCAAGTGCAGAGGCAGAAGAGAAGGTCCATCTGAGCACAGGGAGCTGGCCAAGGGTCCCGGCCAGAGGGCGTGGGCTACACTGACTCCCCCTTATCATCCCCTTTCTCCTCTGGGAGGGAGAACCCACCTGTAACCATTCATTTCCAGGTGCAGAGTGTCTCCGTCATTCTTGGAACCACAGCAGAGCAGTCCCCGCTCCAGCCTTCGGGCTAACAACTAAACACGAGGTTCTCTCTATCCTTAGCTTCACATATGGAGCCAGCAATTAAAGAACCCTTACTTGGCTCTGAAAAATCCATGGTTATAAAGAGGGTCCCTCCTTTCCTAGATACTTTAGCTTCTGTTCTAGACAAGTACAATGCTTGCTTATAAGGAATTTCATAGCCATACGCCAAAGGACATGATAGAATACAAAGTTTTGATCACTGTTTAAAGTATTTATATTTTGGCTTCCTGTTTATTGCAAGAAGGGTGCCAACTGATTAACAAAGGCATCTGAGTACCAGTTCTCCAGCTGGAGATGCCAACAACATGAGAGACTCCTTTTTTTTTTTTTTGCAGTACGCGGGCCTCTCACTGTTGTGGCCTCTCCCGTTGCGGAGCACAGGCTCCGGACGCGCAGGCTCAGTGGCCATGGAGCACGGGCCCAGCCGCTCCGTGGCATGTGGGATCTTCCCGGACCGGGGCACAAACCCGTGTCTCCTGCATCGGCAGGCGGACTCTCAACCACTGCGCCACCAGGGAAGCCCGAGAGACTCCTTTTTAAGTGTTTTGGTTGCAGGCAGGAATCAAGTCATATCGCTTTTATTTCAAAACATAAACTGTATGAAACTGTCCAATAAAATTAATGTTTGCTGCTACTTATTCTCTGTTCCTTGGTGAATTATTAAAGTCAAGCAGTGCAATTCTCTCATTAGTTATAAATGGCCCCAGAAGGCTGATTTACATCCATCGAGGGGCACTTATTTCTGATAAGTATTCTTATTAATGATATAACGTCTTGTTTTGTTAAGATCATTTGAAATGATTCAAATGATGTTTAAAAATCCAACACTCCAACCCAACAGCCTGGTGATGAAGCTGCTGAGCTGACATAAATTTAAAGCAATTTTCAATTTTACTTGGCACCATCAGTGAGATCATGGATGGATAGAATTTTTTAAACTTTTTTTTTTTTTTAAATTTTGGTCTCAGTGGTGTCAAAGGCAATATTTTACCAAGGTTCGGTAAAACTGATCTGATTACAATGATAATCACAGATAGCAAAGGCCTGGGTGGGAGAGGTTCTGGTAAGACAAATTATTTGGCGGTCAACCACATAGATCCTAAATTGCAGACATGGGCTGCGAGAAGAAAGCTACGTCAACAAGAACACCACTCACAAACACGCCCAGTTTCACTTCTCCTAACTTCCTGATCTTTGTTCCAAACTGCCTTTTAGTGGAGGTGGCCATTCACAAAAGCAAGGGCTGAACTGTATTCAGCCTCTGTGATACGAGCAAGAAGAAAAGCGCAGCCCTTCTAAGCCACTCTGTGTAGGTGACTAACGAGCTGATGACTGAGGTGTGCACACACAGACGCACCGACGCACCTCCCACCCCCGCCAAGAAGCCAAGGGCCCAGAGGCTTCAAAGAACAGAAGCAATGGACTGCTGCGGTTCTGGGTGACTGCACCAATTCTGCAAAAATAGCTCTTATTTTTTCCCAGGACCCAGAATATTTGATTTCTGGATTTTTCCTCTGTCCTTATCTCGTTAAGTCCCACCCTTCTTTGAAAATAATGCTCATAAAACATCTGCTGAAACTAAAGCGCTTATAAAGGAGTCACATATCGTGGGCTTCCCAAACTGGAGAATTTCTATTAATGTGTATTGTTGACCTTTGTTTATCACGGTGATTAGCAACTGCTAACTTTTATTGAATTAGGCACTGAAGCTCTAAAGAGGTAAGACAAGGTAGGTGCCCTTGCCCAAGATGTGACAGTCCAAGGTGTGTAGGGGACACACTGGGTAATGGTGGGGGGAGGGAGAGGGAGGACACAAAGATACTCCTACTGGCCTCATGGAAACATCATTAAAGTTGGAATCAGGAAACAGAGACTTAAGATGGACCAAGGCCAAGTGGAGCGTGACTAGCCACTGAGAAGTGTGCTGTGGTGGGCAGGGCAGTACTAGATCAGGGAGAACACTGAGGAAAACACAATGAGGTTTTATTAGGAGTATAATAATTGGGAAGTAAATCTATCGTTAGTTCAAACGGGAGAGTCGCAGCTGGGGTGGGGAAAGGCTGGAATTTTTCTGTTTCTGTTGGATAACCCTGGATGGTGGCATAAAAACACTTCTTAAACGAAATCTAAAGGGCTGGATCATGCTGACATTGCTTATGCTCTGAGCAAAACAGAAGTGGCTGATAACCCTCACGTCTTTTTGGTGTAAGTAGAAATGATGGCTGAAAGGGTGAACGACAGCTAAGCCAGGCGTATCTGCTATTTAGTATGACGAATTTTAAACAGAAGAATGAAAATTAACCTTATTTTCTAACAGTCCCTTTACCCAAATTCACTATTTTTTTTTTTTTTTTTAAATTTATGGCTGAGTTGGGTCTTCGTTGCTGCGCACGGGCATTCTCTAGTTGCGGTGAGCAGGGGCTACTCTTCGTTGCGGTGCACGGGCTTCTCATTGCAGTGGCTTCTCTTGTTGTGGAAAGCGGGCTCTAGAGCGCAGGCTCAGTAGTTGTGGCTCCTGGGCTCTAGAGCGCAGGCTCAGTAGTTGTGGTGTGCGGGCTTAGTTGTGGTGCGCGGGCTTAGTTGCTCAGCTGCATGTGGGATCTTCCCGGACCAGGGATCGAACCCATGTCCCCCTGCACTGGCAGGCGGATTCTTAACCACTGCGCCACCAGGGAAGTCCCCAAATTCACTTTTTAGCTTACAGGATTATTTGTGAACTTTTTATAATGATTTCAAGGAACTAGGATGACCTTTAAGTGAGTCTGGCTTTCTGATCCAAATTCGATCAAGAAAGAAACTCCCAGGACACACGGAGTTCGACAGCTTTAAGAGATAAACACGCTCCTGACATGAAGCCCAGACGGTTTTAGGAGGCTGGTGTGCTTTGCCCTCTTCTGCCTCTGTTTCAGAGCGTGATACCTTCTGGTCCTTAAAAAAACACTGCTCGTGAAACTCTTTATCATTCATAGAAATAGTTTGTACTGGATAGAGTAAATATGTATTAACTCGGCTCAGGAAAAAAATAAATGACCACTCTAGGGGAAGAGTCTGTGAGTCTAAAGTGTGATCCCCAAAAGGAATTTGCAGCCCTTTTTTCAAGCTGTCCTTTCCCACTAAATCCTCTCTCAGTTCCTGACCACGTGGGACCTTTTCAGGAGAGGAAGGAAGGGGGCTCCGATGGATGTGGTTAAGAAAACTAAAAGTTTTTCATTTTATGTAAGACATTCGATGGCTATGGGTGCCCTAATTTCCTCATCAGAAACAAAGTAAAGGTGAAGCAGGCTGGCTGGTAGTATTCATTCCTCAGAAACCATATGATCTCATTTCTGAGATTGAAAGATCACATTCACGTACAGTGACTTCTGAAGTCTGTTCACGTGCCTGGTCTGGAACCAGTGCTGTGACACCAAAATGATGACTCCCCATCCTCAAAGGGGTCACAGGCCAGCGGGGCGACAGCGAAGTCAGCGGGTGGGCTCAGCACAGAGCAGTTGGTGCTACGGAAGCAGTCAAGAGGGGCGCGCTGTTCTGCCTGGAGGCAGAGGAGGCCATGGGGACAAGTGCTGAGCATGTGGCCTGTCAGGGTCAAGGTCATCCCTCGAGGCTGGCAGGGGCGGGGTGGGGGGCAGGGAGCAGAATCGTGGCAGGAGGAGAGTGCAGGAGCCATCCTGGGAGGGACTGGATAGGTCATGTTTGGGATTTCTGAACTCCGTGTTATACATTATGATGAGGGGCCCCTATAGTAGTTTCAGCATAAAAGTGACAAAATCCGACTTGCATTTTAGAAAACTCATCTCTAGGACACCTGTGATGGAAGAAATATTCACATACTGAGGTACGGGGAAGTCATTCTGGCTTATACATCACTTAACCCGAATTTTATGCTAACTAAAACAGCCTGCTGGTGGTCTATCAAACATACATTGTACATTTGCTTGAATTATTAAAGAAAAGGGCACGTTGACCAGAAGTAAAGAACGTCCATGTTAAAAATAAAGATTAAATGCCTCTCCTCCTGGGATGCCAGTGCTGGTATTCCTTCCATGATAAGACTCCCTTCCCAGATGCCAAGGCCATACTGACTCGCTGTGTACACACGGATCTGGGTTTTTTTGGCTTTTCTTTTAAAATCTTGAAGGAATGTATCTCTGACTTGTTTGATGCTCTCTGTTCTGACAAGAGAAAAAAAAACTGTGCTGAAAACCATGCTTCTCCAGAGCAGTTCCTCAGGGTTACCCGAGAGACCGTGGGGCTATCCTCCTCAGTAGAGCTCAAATAAAACTCTTTCCCATTCCTGTTACAGACTGTTTGTCGATTATCTCCATGGACACTTTGGAGGGTTAAGCAAGTAACGGATGGAATAAACCTGTCCCGAGTGAGTGTCTGCGTGTGCCCCTTGCACACGTGCACGCAGAGCTGCACCAGAGCTGCGCACAGGCTCAGTGGGAGCTGGGGACCACCAGGTTTGTTCAATGGGGGCAGCGGCCCCCTCCATGCAGCGGATTGCTGCCAGCGATGTAGAAAGGGGCACATCTGTAGCGCCAGGAAGGCCAGTTAGGAAGCTCTGGCAGGGATCCAAGCGAGGAAGGGTAAGGGCCAGAACTATTGCACTGGAGGGGGCAGGTTCGAGAAACGTTTAGGAGGGGCAGTAAGACTCAGAGAGTAACTGGACCTGGAGGCTACTGGGAAGAGGAGTCAAGGAGGACTCCCAGATTTCTGTACAGCTACTTGAATGTTTCCACTCCCTGGAGTAGGAATATGGGAGGAGGGACATGTTGGGCGAGATCACGAGTCTAGTCTGGGTGGAGAAGAAGCTGAGGTCTGTGTGGACGTACACGAGGCACTGGGAGCTCTGGGGTCTTCCGGCGTAAGGGCTGCAAGGGGCATGGATGAGATCTCCCAAGTGACGCTGTGAAGTAAGAAGACAGGAGGAACAGGACGTCCCCTGGGTATAGGAGAAAACTGCCAAAGGGATGGAGGAGCAGGCCAACGGGGAAGACAGAAGGGACCACGTGTCCTGGAGGGCAAGGCGGAGGGAGATGGGCGCGGGTCCCCAAGGTCCGCAGAGACCAGGGCCTGCAGGGCTGTTCACGACCCAGGAAACACAGAATCCTAAAAAGAGGTAACGAGATGGCTCAGCAGGAGCCGGTCAGTCTCACTGTGGCCTGAGATACACTTCAAAGTGCTGTGCACTGCATTTTAGCTAGATCCTCAATTTCCCGGCCCCAAGCATTTAATTAAATGCAAAAAAAGTCCCAAGGAGTACCTTATCTGAGGAGTCATTACAATAAACAGGCAGTTAGCACAAGGTCAAGATGAGGACGAATGTGAACAATACAGCGCTTCGAGACTGCTGGGGGCGTGAGGAGGGGTGCTGGGGAAGGAAACGGGCCGGACAATGCACAGATGTGGAGGTTTTCGCTGCCAGGAGTATCAGACAAACAGGAAGACCTTAAACTTCTCCAACTGGGAACGCTCAGTTTTGCCTGCTGAGCAGAGGGGCTGAGCACATGGCTGGAACACAGAAACAGAAGGTTGTGATTAAGGCTGCGAGGACTGCTCCACCCGGAACCTGCAGGCAGCCTAGGCCCCGCAGACCCTGCTCCCCAAGCCTGAGCCCTCCCCGGCTGGTCTATGGGGCTTTGCGCACATGGCCTGTGGGACCACAGGCGCCTCACACACGCGTGAGACCCAAACGAGGCCAGGACACCAAACTTCAGAATTTTAAAACTTTTTGCTGACGTCTAGCAGAGAATTTATGTGTACGAAGCCTCTAAGTGGGAACCAAAGAAAAAACTCCGATGTAATTATCCAAATGGCATGCTCTGCTCCGATAACCAAATCACAACGGAGGTATAGGAATTGTTAGCCACCCTTTTGCATTTCAAAAGTTAGGAAGTTCACAAAACATAAACAGTTATATATATTTTCTCCCTACTGAGAAATTTAAAAATATTTTTTAAAACTATGCAAACGAGGAATATTTCTTTTTTTTTCTTTTCTAGTTCTCCAATTGCTATTGCCAAAAAACTGAGCTTTTCTATCTCCCGAGGAATATTTCTTGAAATAACTAAAGTTTCAGAAAATCACCTGGTTGGTATCCCTGAACCGTTAAACGCAAATGGTCTGCTCTATCGATAACAGGGTTTCTCAACACTAGCATTTGTGACATCTGGGGCTGGATAATCCTTTGTCCTGTAGCTGGAGGAAGTTTAGCAGTATCCCTAGCCTCTTCCCACTACATGCCAGTAGCATTCTCCTAGTTGTGACAATAAAAAGTGTCTTTAGATGTTGCCATATGTCCCTGAAAGACAATTCTGCCCTAGAAGGTACCCACTTGTGGTTAAGACACAGGACGTGGACTGAGATGAGATTCAAGTCCTGGCAAATGGCATGTACTAGCAGAATAAAGCTGGGCAAGTAACTAACTTCCCTGTGCCTCAATTTCCCCAGCTGCAAAATAGGGATAATACTATCTACTTCATGAGACTGATGTGAAGATTAAATGGGAAAACTAATGTCAAATACTTGGTACAGAGCCTGACACACAGTAAGCTTTTAGTAAATGGCAGCAATGATACTGTTAAAAAAGAGAGATGTATTCCCATGACCTTGGAAGACAGAATTGAGCAGGTCATTTGTTTGTCCATCCGGTAAGAACAAGCTGCCCACATAGCTCACGTCTAAACAGTCTCTACAAGGGCACTTACGGCTAGAACGTTAAAAACACAACTACTACGGTACTAACCTTGAGAAAATCAAGTTGCTTTAATCCCTGTGGGGATGAAAGGGGGGTAAGCATAAACGGAAAAGAAAAGAAAAAAAAAAAGCTACAGACCAAAGAGAAACAGCCTGGCACAAAGAGAAAAAGGTAAAAATTGACACCTTTAAAAAAAACGACTTTGGGGGCTTCCCTGGTGGCGCAGTGGTTGAGAGTCCGCCTGCCGATGCAGGGGACACGGGTTCGTGCCCCGGTCCGGGAAGATCCCACATGCCGCAGAGCGGCTGGGCCCGTGAGCCAGGGCCGCTGAGCCTGCGCGTCCGGAGCCTGTGCTCCGCAACGGGAGAGGCCACAACAGTGAGAGGTCCGCGTACCGCAAAAAAAAAAACAACAACAAAAAACGACTTGGGCCACAAATCAAATAAACATGCTGAATCTGGGGTCAGGGTCCCATGATAAGAGCTGGTGAGCATCTATATAGTGACAGCTGGTCACTGGAAGGAGAAGAGGACAGTCCTAAGTTGAAGCAGCAAGGAAGAAAAGTAATGCAACCAAATGCTAAAGAAGCGGGGAGAGGCGAGTACTGGAGATTCCCTCTGCGGCCAGGAGCTGTCTTACAGCTCGTTCCTGGAAACACAGCCGAGCCTTCTGAGGAGGGTGGCAGAGCCCCCAGGGCTGCCCCGAGTCCACTGCCTTTGAAGGGAGTGATTAGGAACCTCTGCCCAGGACATCTCCCCCCAGCTGTTCCCTGGCCCCTCGGTGGGACAGGTGGGATTTCACTGCTCAGTGGGCCACCGCGCCTCTCAGCCCCGGCCCAGGGCCCCCCTGCACCTCCCCTCCACAGCCGGGGAACGGAGGGCTGCCTCTCCCACCCAGCCCATGTCATCTGTGCTTCCCACGCGTCCTGGGTTTGGAAGGAACAATCAGAACGCAAACACTGTGAGTCAATCAGCATCCAAACCGGCTTGGGTTTGGAAACAGTCGGTGACTTTATCCGGTAGCTGAAGTCTGAAATAAGCTGTTTCAAACAGTCATCTGACTCACGGAGAATGCAGCGCTAAATTGGGTCTAACTCCTAATTAGCCATTCCAAAATACAACCAAGTCTTTGTGAGACAAAGCCTGAACATATTTAGTGAAACACCCTCTTCACTGTCTTTTTCTGACCCATGATTTACTTATAACTCGAGAACATGCAATTGTCTACTATTATGTCATTCAAATGCACCATATTTTTCTTTGCTCATTAAAGTAAAATAAATAACCCAGAATAGTAGTAGGCTTGTGCCCAGCGTTCAAGGCTGCACACAGTAACATGGGACCCTGCGCCAGTACATCTATAATCTTCTGAGCCCAACTCTTGTCCACCCAAAAACCCCGTACAGGCGAGTGACTTTTTACCCCGATACGCTATTATGTTGCTGTCGGTTGAATGCACGCTGAGAACCAAATGAGTAAAACAAGACAAGCCTCCATTCTTTCCTGAAGGAAGGCCACACAGCGGCCTGCATTTGACCCCAACGTCAAATCAAAGACATCACAGGGCATTTACATTCCAGGGAAATTTTTACACGATAAAAACTCCCACAGCACAGCTTAGAAAGTAAAATATTTGACATAAATGAAGCACCCAACAGGTAGTAGGGGTTAGACACTGGAAAAACAGGCAACAAATAAAGAGCTGACTTAAAATACCCTAAATCATTTTGAGAAATTCCAGAAAGTTGAATCTAAACTCACTTTGTCAGAATTAATTTGGGAAACATTTAGTCCTGCTTGAGGGAGAACTGGGCTTCCCCCAGCCAACATTTGGTCTAGTCACCATTTCCAGAGCTCGTTCCTGTCAGTGAGTAAATAAGTGCTCCTCTCCCCCAGGGGCCGGGAGGAGGAACGCAGGGCCAAACACCTTGGAGACAGAAAAACAAACGGAGTCAGTTACTATGTTTTTAACTCAGTTCTGTCTGGAAATCAGGATGCAAGACGCGGAAGATCCAGCTTCAGGGAAGCTCTTAATGCTGAGGAGATTTTTCAAAAGTACGAATGAGAAGTCCCAGATTGCTCAGCCGTGATGAAGGCTGGTAAGTGGCACCGTGACTTTCCGATGGCCTCCCAGGAGGCACTGTCCACCCCCAGTGCTGGGGACAATTTTTAATTCAAAAGGATCAAAATTTGGATCAGCTTCCGATCTCATGATTTTATCTGACCCTTTTTGTGTTTGCCAATTTGATACACAAAGTTCCCTACCTAAAAATTGGTAAAGATGGCCAGCTTCTCTGTACTTCTAGGGGAGCCAAGGAATGAAGGATTTTAGATTTTTACTTCACTCACAAGGAAAGGAAGAAAGAAAGATGGTGACATTTTTGGATTTCATTATTACAACAGGTTTTTTGTTGTACCGCTGCCTGCGGTACCCGGGCCTCTCACTGCTGTGGCCTCTCCCGTTGCGGAGCACAGGCTCCGGACGCGCAGGCTCAGCGGCCATGGCTCACGGGCCCAGCCGCTCCGCGGCATGTGGGATCTTCCAGGACCGGGGCACGAGCCCGTGTCCCCTGCATCGGCAGGCGGACTCTCAACCACTGCGCCACCAGGGAAGCCCTACAACAGTTTTTAATCTCATCAAAAGAGAAGCTGGCCAATGTCATTCAACTGGAAAAATCAGCTATACCCTTCCACCTACCCCCCAGATTTATTCCTCCAGATCCATGATGTTTATTGAACTGCCTGGATGAGAATGTGAGGTGTCACCAACATTTCTGGTCTCAAGTCCTGAAGAGAGTGAGCAGGGATGGGAGCTGCAACACCCAATATTCATCAATCTCTACTTTCTATTTCTCTTGTTTCTCAGTTCTGATAACCCTCCTTCTTTATTTTCTGATTCTGACAGCTGCCAGGACCTTTCACTGATTACGGTCGATCTCTGGAAGTACCACCATCTGTCGAAAACCCTGACATGTTTAAGCCAATGCATTTCACGTGGGCATTTAGCCACAGAACTGTAGCTGCTGTGGGCTTCTGAGTTAAAAGACGCCATATAAAACTGGGACCACGGTCCTAACTCAACTCTGTTTGCATGCTCCCTACTTTATGCTCTCACTGTCCTTTACTGTATTCTTCTCAACTCATTGCCATGTTTGTGCATTTGATGCAGAATGTGTTCAGGCAGCAGTAACTCCCAGCCGTGGTGCCGTTTTCAGGCTTTATAAAGCAGCAGGCACTGGGCTAATCGTGCACCATGCATGCATTGCTGCTCAACTTCCTCCCTCTCAGCTTTTAGGTGGGTGCTAGGATCTTGTATCATGGATGGGGAAACCGAGGCATCGGCCATTTAATCGAATCAATAAATACAGAGCATTCTGTCTAACATCCAAGATACAGCGTCCACACGTGAAAGAGCTAATAAATACTGACAACCAAGATACTTCTATTTTAATCAGTCTAATGCTAACAAATTTTGAAAAATTGTGTTTTAGGAATTAATTCTTCAACTGGACACAACCAAATGTTAACTGGCAGTCTCCTGTCAAAGGCAAGCCCCTTCATACCTTAAAATTAAAAGTTCACCCGTGCCAACACCTGGAATCCTATAGCAGGTGTCTTCCTAAGAACTGAAAAGTACTTTTACTGATGACCTCATTTCACTGTCACAGCATTCCTGTGAAAGGTTGAAAAGAACTGACAAAGTATAGTACTTTCCCTGAAGCATGAAGCCACAGAGTGCCTCTGAAAAGTGTTTTGCGGTCTGCAGGCAACAGGGCCTAGTGTAGGATGGAGCCAGGCCATGCAGCAAGGCTGGCGTGGGTGGGGCTGGGTGATAAAATGCTCACAGCTTTAAAAACAGAAAGCATTACGTGAGGACACAGATGAAAGGATTTGTGAAACAAATCACTGAATTTTCGCAACACTATAGAGTCTCAAGAAGGGAAATCATCTGACAGACTGAATCATGAATTTCTGCAATGCAAGAATTTATAAAAGCATAAGGGTATGAATCATAGCCACAAAAGTTTTTTTAACATCCTTGTAAAAATCACCCTTGTGAATGCAGCAACACTTCCAAAAGCACTTGTCTTTTTGTTTTAGGTACTGACTCATTTAACAATTTGTAAAAATAATTTTAAAAATCTACCTGAAGATTTAAAATTTCTGGAAACTAGAAGAAGAAAGGGGGAAAGAAAGAAACTAGTTCCGACCCCAGCACGGTAGATTGTTTGCATGCCATTTTATCTACACCAGAAGTATTACCAAAAAGGGAGATTATCATCTTACTCTTTCTCATGATACCAATTTAAGCCATAAGATCCACTAGACACTTTATTTTTAGTATAAATATTCAAAGGCACTCCAATTCATAACTAAACACCGTCAGTAGAACTTTTCTAAAAACTACAAATGATTGTCATGAAATTTAAAATGAACTTCTCTGAAATGCTAGATGATTGTTTAAAATTATTTTAAAAATTCTAAACTATCTAATAATCAAATTACGTTTACACTTGAACAACACAGGGGATTTTCCTCTGCACAGTCGGAAAATCCAAGTATAGCTTATAGTCAAACCTCCACATCCGTGGTTCCCCTGTATCCAGGGTTCCACATCGCGGATTCAACCTACTGCTGATCATATAGTACTGTAGCATTTACTACAGGAAAAATATCCTTGTACAAGTAGAACAGCACAGTTCAAACCTGTGTTGTTCAAGGGTCAACTGTACGTCGTAGGATTTAAAAACAGCAAATTAACTATTTCTGGTTTCACACACACGTGGCCTTAGTCTACTACTTTTCCAGTACTCCTTGTAGAGGCCATACTAAGGCCCACACGAAACCAAGCTGAATCAGAAACATTCATACTGAGAGGTGTGTCCACACATGGAGTGGGGAGCTGAAGAGTTTCACCCTGAAGATGATCTCTTCATTAATTTCTCTCCCAGTGAGGGCCCATCCTTTAGTGAGATCATTTGCCCCGAGCTCTACAGCAGCTGATAAGCCGTCCTGTCAAGGTTCCTCCCAGAAGTTCCATGCTCCATGGTTGCTGACTTTGTACCTATTCGGTCAGACTTCTGCCACGTGGACCCTAACATGGCCACCAGACTCTGATCACACACACTCATCCTTGGTCACCAAAAGCACCTACACCAATCTGAGAATTCTATCTGCAGATACAAAAGTGCTACTGCAAGTTTACTACGAAAGCCTGGGGTTGTTTCTGAGCAGTTCTCAGGCTGTAGGAATATGGCCCCCCTGTCAACCACAAGGTTACTCATTCACCATCAGCAGTGTGTAAGCAATGGGATAGTTCCTTGGCAAAGACGACGGCTGTTCCTACCCGGTATCATTCTCTTCTTCTTGACTAGGAAAACCTACGGCTGGGACTGGGGTGAGGATAGTAAAGCACTTGCCCTGAGCACAAAATTTAAGGGAACGCCCAAAATTGATTAATCATGATAAGTACTTTAATAAGCAATGATGTAAAAAATTGTAATTCATTTAAAAATCCAGTATAAAAAAGTCACAATTTTAAATAAAGACTGGATCAATGTTACCGATTTTTTCTTTTGCTTCAGGCTCTAATATGGCCTTGTAACACTGCATTAAAACATAATTTATCTTGATTACTGAGTTTTTTGGTGCTCCCTTACATTTTACATCAGAGAAGAATGCTTTATTTGCCTTACCTCATTCCTGGCTCTGAAAGAAACCCTATCATATGGGGGATGGGGAGTGGGGAGATGGCAATGTGCCCAGCTAAAAAAACCCACATTTCCCAGCCTCCCTTGCAGATGGAGTGGCCAATGAGCTTTAAGTAGACGAAATGGGGAGGGATTTCTGCAAAAGCTATTAAAAAGGACCTGGCTCTCTCACCCAAAAATTTAAAAAAACCAACCAACCAACCAAACAAACAAACAAAAAAACCCTCTAAAACAAAAGCAAAACTTTGTGAGGTGATGAATGTGTTAATTCACTCAATGGTGAGAATCCGTTCACAATGTAAAATGTATATGAAATAATCACATTGTAACCTTATATATATTATTACAACTTTATTTGTTAATTATACTTCAATAAAGCCGAAAAACAAAAGCCTGAAAAAAAAAACAAAAGGACCTGACTCAGCTTTGACACTGGCTCCTCTATGTTTGGGGAATGTGACCATAAGGCTCCAATGCAGACTTAAAGAATGAACAGTCCTGCGCTAGTGATGGAGCAGAAGGACAGAAGGAGCCTGGGTCCCTGACAACATCACGAAGTTAACAACTGATCGGCCTACATGAAAACAACAAAACTCTAGTTTAAAGTGCTGTAAGTGCGTCTCAGTTAACTGACAAGTGCAGTTCTTAACTAATGAACAGTTGACCCTTGAACAGCACAGGGGTGAATCTGCGTGTAACGTATAGCGAGCCCTTTGTTTTTATTTTTTTTAGTATCTTTATTGGAGTATAATTGCTTTACAACAGTGTGTTAGTTTCTGCTGTATAAGAAAGTGAATCAGCCATACATATACATATATCCCCATATCCCCTCCCTCTTGCGTCTCCCTCCCACCCCACCTATCCCACCCCTCTAGTTAGACAGCCCTTGGTATCCACGGTTCCTCCACATCTGTGCATTCAACCTACCAGGGACTTTGTGGTACTGTAGTATTTACTACTGGAAAGTATCTGTGTATGAGTGGACCCATGCAGTTCAAACCCACGTTGTTCAAGGGTCATCTGCACTAGGAGTACTTAAAAAACAAAACAAAACAAAACCTGAAACACCGTGACAAAGCCATTTAGGTGGGGTTGTTTTGAGAGGTACTGTCACCATCTCAGATACTTCTCTTTCCATCTTATTAACCAAAACACCAGTGTTTCCACCCAGATGATTCTAGTGTCAGTTTACTATTATGAGGTCCAATTCACAGGCTCTCCAAGTAATTACAGAGGCAAAAATCAGGAAAAGACATGCATGGATTAGTAGCATTTCCCAGGATGGTGAGCAGGCTGACGGCACACTTGCCTGCTGCGTGCTGACAAGCAGACGTGCTGAGTCAAGCCAAGGGTGCCAATGAGCCCTGCTTCGGTGTATACCTGGTGCTATGCAGACCGGGCAGCACGTGACTGATTTCAGAGGCTCATCTCCTGCTTTCTCCTTCACTGAGTCCACTTACATCCTTACAAATGGGGTCCAGTAGGCTGAAATTCTCTGCTTCCTCAGACGTTAGGGATTCACCACTCAATTGCAGGAAAAATTAACTCAGGCCTAACTCAGGGCAGTTCATCTTCTCGAAAACCAAGGTTTGAGAAAGACATCTTTCACATTCCCAGCATAGCTCCCCCTACAAAAGAGTCACACTCCTATATGAAGATACACTGGGGAGCACTGACCATTAAACCTTAACTATTGGATATTTTTAAACAAATGAAGCTTTGTTCCATTAGGTACAACAGTAATTCAAACCATATGAACAAAGTGTTGCTCCGTGACATTCCTTAGAAGACATGTGACAAATATATGGGAGAATCAATCAGAATGAACAATACAAGTACCAGTTTGTAAATGGTCTGTTAACACTGTGAGAGCTGGGGCTGGGAGGTGCGGACACCCTGGGAAAGGGAAGTAAAAGCAGAACTCTTCAATCTTCTCGAACAAAGGAAATAAGGGGGAAAAGTCCTCGCCCGCTGGAAAGATGTCAGTGCTTCAACTGAAGGCTCGTATTCCAAGGTCAGAGCCCCCTTTTCAGCGGAAGAAAAGAAAAGAAAGCGTCATTCACGTTTCTGCCTGCTTGTATCGGTTGTTAAGCAATAAGCCATGTGCCAAAACCCTGATCTGCAGGATCAGCTCTGAAAATAGGAAAAGAACTCTGCCAAGCGTTTATCAACACCTTCAATTGTTTCTTTTCATTCCCAGAACTAGGGCCGTTTTATTAAACTTTTTAAGCCCAAGGTCCACCATTCCCTTCCAAACCTGCAGTCACTGCCTCAGATTTTAAGCCATTACTCTAAGAAAGAAAGGGACCAAAAAAAAAAAAAAAAAAAGCCAGAGTGGCTCTTAGAACAAGGAAAGAGTGGAGGCCCCTGAGCCTGCCCAGCCCTGTGGGGATGCAGACACCACCGCTGCCCCTGTAAGCCTCTGCAGGGCTGCTCCTCACCCAGCTTTTCTCGGCAGCTCGAGACAGCAGCACCCCAGATGGCATCCCTGCAGGGAGAAGCTGGGAGCTGCAGCCAAACCTCCACCTGACGCTGGATGCTGGTGGAGGGCCAGGAGGACACGGAAGCTCGTCACTCTGCCCCGGAAGGTCCTAGCGGGGGGCTCTCTGGGAACCAGAGCCCTGGCACCATATTACCCTGCACTCCCTCCTGGAGGGGACGCAGCGGGGGCTCTCAGGGCCCAGAGAATGAGGGAACAGGCAAGGGCAGTGTCCTGGGCCTGGACCCAGCAGTGTGCTCAGGGCCACAGGGAGGATGGGCATCATGCTGGAGCACTGGCCTGGGACTCCAGGAAGCCGCTCCTTTCTCAGCACTGTCCCCAGCCAGCTGCGTGTCCCTGGGCGGGTCCTCTGCTGTTCCAGGGCCTCCGTGGCAGGCCCATAAATGAGGCAGGTAGAAAGGGAGCTGTGGAGGACTCTCACAGCTGCAGCGCCCGTGACTCAGTGATTCCCTGTCCCTACGCCTCACCCATCCCTGGCGCTGACTCAAGCATGTCGTGACCGCTGGGTTTTCTTTTCCCAACACCCTTTGGACTCAAAGAAAAACAGGAACACGAAGGCAGAACTCCAGATGTGGGGTCCGTTTTCCCTACTTCCCATGTTACTAAAGCGGCTGCTGACCCTTGGGGCCCAAGCTTTGGCCCCCAGGGCCTCCTCTGCCCAAGCAGGCTCCTGCCGTCCCCCCTCTGCTCCGGCAAAACTCCCCTCTCCTGCCAACCCGTGACGGGGGAGGCAGAGGCTGGGACGAGGCCCGGGGATTTCACATAGAGAAACACTGCCAAAATCACCCAGCCACCTCAACTTAAGCTTTTCAAATCTTAGAATATTATTTTTCACCCTGTACTGTAAAGTCCATGGCAAAAACTTAAAAGCTATCACAGCATTTTGTTTCAAGTTGAACAAGTGTGCTGGAATGTAGGGAGAAAAACCATCAACTTCTTAGGAGTGAAAGGGAAAGAAGAAAAAAAAAATTTTTTTCTAGTGTCCCAGGACTGCTCCCCATTACATTTTAGTTCTTTGTATCCCACAAAGGGAAATGAGGCTTCATCTGAGTCCTGGGTCATACCACAGGGTCGGACATAAAGGAATGGGGTTCCAGAGAAGGCGGTTTCTTGCCAAGGAACTGCAGAGGCGGTTCTGACCTGGAGCACCCACGTGCGCAGGGCCGGGCGTCCCACTCAACTCTCACCCTGAGCACATCACTGTCGGGGGGACAGAGATAAAGACGATCCTCAGAGAGCCCCCTCTGGACCCCTCTGGTGCAGGGACCCCCTTCACGTCTCAGCCCCTCTCCTGCTAACCTCATGTTCCCCAGAGCAGGGAGGGGACCATCCACAGCGGCCAGCGGGAGCTGGGCAGGGATGGGGAAGCAGCAGGACCTAGAGTCTCCACCAGAGCTGCCCAGAGTCATGGGAGCACGATGAGACCAGGAGCGGAAATCCAGGCAGAGGGCCCCTCCCTGTCAGCCGGCTGCTGGCCCCCCAGCTCCGCCTGCTGATGCCCAGCCCCACCCCCTCTGCTGAGGCTGTCCAGGCCCAGAGCACTCATGCAGGAAGCAGGGAGGCCTAGCCCTTGCTCCCTTGCCAAGCCTGGCTGGGGGTGTCCGTGGATAACCACAGACACATCGTGACTGCTGCCCACTGGACTCCGTCACTCCAGGACACCGTCCCCAGGGGCAGGCAGGCTGTGGGCTCCTCCACAGACCTGACCGCACCATTTCCCCACCACAATGGGCTCTGGATCCTGACACAAACTGATAACCATCTCTGGAATAAAATCAAAATCACAAGCTGGAGCCTCGCGGTCTCAGAGTTTTAATAATCAGACTGACTGTTGATACCCTTGGAAGGGACTTAGGCATCCTCCCATGAGGGAACTGGGAGTCGATCAAAAGACCCGTGAAAAGGGAGCTCGCTGGGCTTCCTTCTATGGTCACCCAGTCACGGCTTCCACGGTCAGACTTTGCTACAGTTTCTGAGGAGGGCACGCCAAGAACAGACCCATGACGTTGCCTGAAAACAGGCGCAGGGAGAAAATGGGATCACGTGAAAAGTGGGCGCACAGGGGGTGTGGGGAAGGATGCCATTATCCAGGTCCACCTTGGCCATGGCCCTGCAAACAGCGGGTGCCTCTACTGTCCAGACACAAGCGACCAGCCTGTCATGCTCGTTCTCTGAGAGACTGGATAAGGACCCTGGCCTCTCAAGGAATGGTTCTATCCCCTGCACAGGGCAAGCTACCTACATTCTCGTCAAAGTTTTTAAATTATCAAAATGACTTTCACCTCCCAGCTCTAGTGTCTGAGCTGTTCTTTTGCTCTTAAAATGTTGCTAAAATCTGCCCCATTATTTTAGAAGAGCCTCAGTTATACATCAACTAGCACAGGCTGCATTTTCCTGAATTAATTGTTTTATTGACAGTACAGTCTGCCCAATCATATACATTTTTACCAGCAAAATTATAATACACAACACTCGTAATTTTGTTGTTATATTAAAAGTGTCACCACCACCACCAGGCAAGGAAAACATCTCAGTATGATGAGAAACAGCTGTTAAAGCACTGCTTTTTTTTTTTTTTTTTAGCTTAGGCCAAATAAAAGATGATAAAAAAAAATGGAATGGGGTTAACTCCCCTGCCGGTGTGCCATCACCCTTCCTCAGAGTCCTGAAGATCACGGTGGACTCGAACCCTTTGCCCCTCAAAGTGTGCTCCCTGGACCAGCATCATCAGCATCCCCTGGGAGCTCGTTAGAACTACAGAATCTCAGACCCCCTTCCCCTCCCACCCTCCCACTCCCCCATCCATCCCCTACTTGTACATATACTTTGGCCTCAGATCTGAGATCAGCCCCCACTCCCTGGAGACCACTGAAGCTTTCTCCAAGGGGCCCTGTTGCCGTGGCAACCCCATGCTGGCCGGCATTCCACCCACCTGGTTGCACCCTGGCCCCGCCGGCCTCCTCTGCTGACTTGTCCGGGATGGTTAGCAAGGCGTTTTGCCCCCCAAAAATGTTTATTCATGAGGAAAAAGATCTTTTTTTAGGCGTCAACTGCCAGTCCATCCTGGCTCACTCAGTCCCTCTCTTCCCACTTGCCCAATTAGAAAGATCATCTTGTTTCCTGGCATGCAATTCCAAGGGCACTGAACACAGGCAGGGGACCAGAAGAGGGCTCCAAGAACAGCTCTAAGTGAATGGAAACAAGATGATTTCTGCTCAAAGCAATTTCCTCGGCACCCACCCTTTCCTCCCACCATGGACCCCATGCTGAAGGGAGGCCAAGGCCACGTGGAAGTAACAGAACACCAACATATGCAAGACATTTTTTTAACCCTCAAAGTACAGCAGAAAGAACAGAGAGCCAATCACTTAACTCTCCTTTTATCCCACCCAAGTTGAAAGTTTGAGAGTCTTATCCCAATTTCCCAGATGACAGAGAGATGAGTCCAAGTTCTTCTTGTGTGGAGAAGCGTGCATAAATAAGGGAGAATGTAAAGTTCAAAAGCTTCTGACCTAGCTGCGTTCTCAAATTCTGACTTTTTAGGGGAACCCTGGAAATGACCGTAAGTGCTCAATTTACCTTATCACCTTGCCGTACTACAGGGATGGCAAATAGGTCAGGCCATCCCCCTTTTCTTTGCTCACAGCAGACGGCATTAATTTATCACAGTGCTTTTCCCCACTAAGCCTAGATACTGCATCACCTTATCCCCTTGCTGTACTACACCTTGGTGTACTACAGGGATGGCAGATAGGTCAGGCCATTCCCCTTTTCTCTGCTCATGGTAGACGGCACTAATTCATCACAGTGCTTTTCCCCACTAAGCCTAGATACTGCCTTAGAATCTTTTCAACAGACCCCCACCCCAGAACTCCTGAGCCAGGATGCACATTTGAACAGGACCCCAGGTGATTCACATGCACACTGAAGTTTGAGAAACACAAGTGCAAGCTGGACCTGATGTGAGATGCACTTGACACTCCTGGTCTACTATCTTGGGGTTTCCAACCTCTACATCCCCACTTCTATTCCAACTCTTTCAGAGGTTTCAAAAACTGGAGGCTTATATATACAACAGTTGATCCATTAAACTTTTTAAAAATTAGTAGCAAACATTTAAAGATTGGAAGACAATGTAAAAATCCAAATTTCTGGCTTTTCTTTCAGGTGAAAAAAATCAGTACACTGGCAATACTGGACTTACATTTCCACATGACAATAGATGACTGGAGTTGAGTAGTGGCTGTTCTCTTTAGACAGATCAGATTCTCCAATTTTCCCCAGTCTCCACTACTCCATATTGCCTTACAGTACACCAGCCTGTTTTACTCTTTGAGTTGCCTACCTGAATGTGTGACTATAACATCATAGAGATTATGTTTCCAAAATCGACAAGAACCATCACCCATGACACCCACCTTCACATTCAACTCTTTGTACTAATTCTGAAGGTAAGCAACTGCACCTGTATTGGCACTTTCCCCTTCTCCATATGATCCCTGTGTTGGGGAGAGGAGCACGTGCTGTGTGAGCGGCCTCTTCATACCGTTCCTGTCCTGTTTGAGATCCACAGGTTGCTGGGGTCTGCAACCACACACCACGTATCCTTTGTATTGTCTAGTGCCCAGCACCGAGCCCACATCAGGAAACACAATCCTGTTTGCAACCTAGTTCAAATGCTAGCTCTGCCCCTCAGTAGCAGCGTGATGACCCTAGGCAAGCCACTAACTCTCCCTGAGCCCGTTTCCTCATCTGTGAACTGAGAGGAAGCACTTAACTCAGTACTCCACTGAGTTATTGTAGAAAATAAACAAAAGATTGCTTGCCAGGTGTTTAGCCCAGTGCCCCGCATACCTATGCGCTCAATGAAAGTGGCTATTCCTATCATTATACACAGTTGGTGCTCAACAAAGATTTGTTAACTGATTAACTGACCCATCACCTTGGACCATCCCCCTCCCCAGAGAAACGGTCAGCTCTCACACCCTCTGCACTGACACCTAGGGGAGGGAATGAGGTGTTGTAGCCTCTGGGGGTTGGTCTCCGGACAGGCTACCCACATCAGCAGTAGAGGATGTGGGCCTGTGGGATGGAGCCCTAAAACCACACAGCCACGCCTGGCATTCTTCCCTCACCCCTACTCACAACTTCGACACAAACCCGTCAAACATTGTGCTTTTTGAAGAGTTATTAGCATTTCCATATGCCTGCCTTGAAGTTAATAAGGTATATTTTAAAATTCCATTTCAACCCACACAGAGCTCTCCCTTTGCTGATCTCATACTATGCTTGGTGAGGACCACACAGCTCAGCGTTTAAGGCTCTCTCCACGTTTCATATGGAAAAACCCTTCAGTGGCCTCTCAAGGTGATTAGCACACTGCGTGGCAAACAGAAGGCGTTTTTAAAAGTACACACACACCTACACATTGGTCCATATACAACAATTTCCTTGTTTCAGAAGAAACAGACCTTTCTTGGCATTCATTTTGCACCAGCAAAGTGCTAAGCACACAACAAACACGATACGTGCCATGCCCATCCGTAACCATCCCCTTGTGTTCTAAAAGACAAGCTTCATGTTGACTAAACTAGGAAATGGAACTCGTCCAGTTTGCTTTGGTAATGTTCGACCCATACACTGTAAAATAAATGAAAAGGGACTGAATTGGGTCACTGTCTTGTTTGTTTCCTTAAAAAGGGACTGGTGATGATCTCTGAGCTGCAACACTTCGTCTGCCAACACTGCGAAATTGTTGGAAGAAACATGTATCTTTCCAAAAGCAACGCAAGCTTCCATGCAAGCTCCTCTTTTCGGTTCTAAAATATAGTCACTGATTTCAACAGGCCACAGACCTTGGCCTCAGCCATCCTTTTCAGGAACTGCAGCGGCCACCCATTCACAGCCTGCAGAATGCAGGGGGGCGTGGTGGTCACCAGCGGGAGCGGGCTGGGAAGAGAACCACCCTGGCCGTTTTTAGTCTCCTAGAGATGGGGAGGAAACAGGTGTCTGGGACCACGCCATGGCCCTTCCTCAAACATCCGCTGCTGCTGCCGTTCCATGACCGGCCCTGACTTGTAAGTGGCACATTAAAGCAGCTCCAAAATTCACTGTTTTAATGGCAGCCCTTGACAGCGGCTCCTCCGTGGGGCAAACAATGGTCTTTTTGAAGCGGCTCTCTAGGGCCGATTTGGAATGGTCTGCTTGTCTGAACAAACCACACAGCCCGGCAAGGCAGCCGCTACCTTGCTATGGGGACAGGGAGGACATCCCACATTCGTGGCCTTTAGCAACAAGGAAAACCCAAGGTCTGTGACTTCCCTGTGTCTCTGGTGAGGGAACAACGCTGACCTCTAGCACTGCCAGAGGGAACCACGGAAGCCTTTTTGAGCAGAGCCTGAGGTGTCCAGGAGGGAAAATGGCCTGAATACTAGCATTAAGAACAAAGGAGGGCTTCCCTGGTGGCGCAGGGGTTGAGAGTCTGCCTGCCGATGCAGGGGACACGGGTTCGTGCCCCGGTCCGGGAAGATCCCACATGCCACGGAGCGGCTGGGCCCGTGAGCCATGGCCGCTGAGCCTGTGCGTCTGGTGCCTGTGCTCCGCAACGGAAGAGGCCACAACAGTGAGAGGCCCACGTACCGCAAAAAAAAAAAAAAAGAACAAAGGAACAGAAAATCCCTTACCTCCCACTGAGAGGAAGTGTGTCCCTTGATTAACTGCTTGAGGTGTCACCAGGGAGTTGCAGCCTCACCTCCCCAACCATCCGTCACCCCCATTTCACCCCGGACCTGGGTGGTGCCGGCCCTCAGGACAGACACTAAATCAGCCGCTTTGAAAGAAGTCGTGTAACGGGAACTCGCAGTTGGCCAGCAGTGAAGGTGGAGGAGGTGAAACATTTGGGGAACTAGAGGGAGGGGGAGAGATTGGGGAGAGCACCTTCCAAGTATTTACTGATAACAAACTACGAACACTCTGACCAGAGGCCCAAGGCCTTGTGGCACTTCCTTGGAAGTTTCTCACTCCTCCTGAAGGACCCCTGAGTGCAGGCGTGAGACACAGAAGCCGCCGGAGGAGGTTCCAGAGCTCCCACTTCAAAGGCAACCACTGCTCGTAGAAGCCATTTCACCTTCCACCGTGTGCAGAACACACTCGGTGCTGCGCTCACGGCCGAGCCAGTCACAAAGTCCCCAGGAAAGGAGGTGGGGTCCCCTCCATAAACTCTGCAATGTCACCAGCCTAGCACTTGATAAATCAGTTCCTGAAACAGATCCTGGCCTTCTGGTGACTGGGGATCCGGTAACACTCAAAAGGGGGGAAAAACGTAAAAAACCCATAAAATAATACTGTGCTGCAAAACCCACAGAAAAGAGAACTTACAGTTTAGACGTGCGCCACAGGAAAATGGTAATAATTAAAGCAACTGCCGAGTACCTGCAAACTTACAGAAGTGAGAGCCGCCGCTGGCTTGCGCCCACCTAGCCGACAGAGGACGGAAAGCCAGAACCACTGGTTCTGAGGTTAACCGAGCTGAAGTTAAACTTGAAAAAGAAAAACAGCACCCCATTTAAAAAATGTATTTCTGTAGAAGAAATGGCACTAGAATGCTTTGAGTTTGAATTATGACAAGGGTGCACTTTAAGAGGCAAGCCATTTGTAATTCTAGAATCAATCCTTGAGTTACAGAAATTTAATAGCTGTGACCTTGGATGTTAAAAAAAAACCCAACCCATTGTAGTTAAGCTTTTGTCCAACTACCTCCGTATCCTTCAGAAATAAATCCTCCAGCATTGTGTGATGGCTCTGATTTGCCATCAGGGAAAGAAAAGTTAACAATCAACAGGCCCTCGTGTTACCCCAGAGCACGCTTCCTCCAGCAGGGTCCCTAGAGAGGCTCGGGTTTCTGAATGGGGGACGTGGCTATGGCCCCGGTGGCAGGACAATCAAACACACCCACTTTTACAGAGCTGCCAAACCCACTGGCCCTTGTCCCTCTGCGGAATCTACCAGCAAAGGCCACTTGTGAATTGCTTCCTGGGATTTCCAGGAATCGCCCCACGGGGTGGGGGTGCTCCCCCCCTGTGCCCACCTGGGCGCTGTTATCTCGTCACCCCTTCATCTCCTCGCATCCCCCTCCCACCTGTCCTTCAAGGTCTATAGCTCGAATGCCATCTCTTCCAGGAAGCCTTTCCCTTTAGACTGTCTCCCCACCGGGTGGCCCAGGTTTTACTGGAGCCTCTCTGACGGCACAGCACTTTCTAGAGCAGGGTGGGTTTAAGAACACGATTTTTCTCCCTTACTGGACAGTCCACACGTTAGTTCTGAATCCTCATCTGACTCAGCGTCACATCCCCACAGGGCCGCACACGCAGTCCCTGCTCAGCGCCCCCCTAGAGCGCCGGCACGCCTGCAGGGAGGGCGGGTGAGCCCGCAGGCCTCCACGGGCCAGGCGCCGGGACCCCGTCCTCCCGGCCTCCCACCCAGGCGCTCTGAGCTTCCCACCTTTGTCACTGCCCCTCTGGGAGGACAGAGAGTGGCAGGACGGCCCCGCCCTCAGCCCTATCCCTAGAGACAACTCCAGCCCCCAGGCCTGGCCTCCTAGGTGCAGGGGCATAGGGTGGGGCGCTGCTGCAGCTCTTTCTCCAGCCCCACCCTGGCCGCCCCCCGTGCAGGTCCCAGAAGCACAGGCAGCACAGGGAGGCCGTGCAGGGGCTGAAAAAAGAGCCCTTCTTCACCCAGTCAGGTCACCTTCAGGTCCACACAGATGGAGGAGTAAGGAGACGGGGAGAGCTGCACAGTGACAATGAGGACAAAATATCAATAGGACGAGGCAAGGCCTAGGGGCACTGTGGTCTGGGAGCTGACGGCAGAGAAGGTGACTGTGGAGACAGTGGAGGGGACCGCCTTGGAGGCAGACCCGGGTGGGGGCGGGGCGGGGGCAGCAGCACTCCCTTCCCTGGTGGTCCTGAGGGGCTGACAGCACCGCCCACTGACCTGGGAGCAAGCTGGGGGCCCGAGGGCGGCTTAGGAAAATCACTGACCACCCACCAGTGCCAGGGTAGCAATGAGGAGACACCTGCCAACGGAGCATCTCCAGGTTCTCAGCTCTGCCCGGCTCCCCGGGGCCTCCCTTAACTCCAAGTCCCCAGGCTGCGAGAGCTCGGCTGCCAGGCGGCTGCAGACCGTGACCTCCAGGAGGGTAGGAACCCCGTCTGTCTCCCTGCTCACTATTATATCCTCACACGGCGTCTGGCGCACACAGCTGGCGTCTCGTAACTACCTGTCGGACGACTCCTCAGCGGGCAAAACAGAGCTTGGGTCAGGTTTGGAATCATCGGAAGTAGCACATTTTGAACACAATGGGCAAAGAGCAAATCAGCGTCTCCATTCCATGATTTATACACATGGGACAGAGGGGGCGAATAAAATCTTTAAATCAAAACCGATAGACACTTTCTTGTAATTAAGTCAGGAAAACCTCAGTTGTGATTTTTGTCAACAGGATGAATACATATTAGAGCAGTTCCCCCTTATCCATGGTTTCGCTTTCTGTGGTGTGCTACCCAGAGTCAACCATGGTCTGAAAATATTAAATGAAAAATTCCAGAAATAAACAGTTCACAAGCCTTAAATTGCGTGCCATTCTGAGTAGCGTGACGCAATCCCCCAAAGTCCCCCTCCGTCCCTCCCGGGACATGAATCATCACCTTGTCCAGCTTGTCCCACCCGTTAGTCACTTAGTAGCCCTGCTGCAACTGTCCGATTGGCTGTCGCTATATCACAGGGCTTGTGCTCAAGTCGCCCTTATTTGACTGAAGAGTGGCCCCAAAGTCAAGAATAGTGAGGCCGGCAATTTGGATCTGCCAAAAAAAAAGCCGTAAAAGGCTTCTTCTTTAAGTGAAAAGGTAAACGTTCTCAACTTAATAAGGAAAGAAAAAAAATCATATGCTGCGGCTGCTAATATTCAGTAAGAATGAATCTTCTATGTACGAAATTGTGAAGAAAAAAGAAATTCGTTCTGGTTTTGCTGTTGCACCTCCAACTGCAAAAGTGACAGACACTGCGTGACAAGTGGTTAAGATGGAAAAGGCATTAAATCTGTACAGTAAGATATTTTGACAGAGGGAAACCACATTCACATAACTTTTATTACAGTATATTATTATGTGTTCTATTTATTATTAATTATTGTTGTTAATCTCTGGCCATGCCTAATTTGTAAATTAAACTTTATCACGTGTGTGTGGACAGGAAAAAACAGGATATACAGGGTTTGGTGCCCCCCCCCCCTCAAGTTTTCAGGCATCCACCGGAGCTCCTGGAACGTGTTCCCCATGCATGGGGTTGTGGAGGCAGGGGTGGGCGGCTGTTGTATTTGTCTGAATCTTCAAGTCACCGATCTGTGCAGATGCAGTGAGGAACCACAGCTCTGCTGACTACAGCAGTTTTAAAACAGTTCGCTCCGGCGAGGTCAGGCCACCTTGGCGGGGATGTCAGGCCAAGGGCAGAAACGCGTGCCAGTAAGTCCTGGGTCCCTTTCTTGTGCACGCGCACGCACACACACACACACACCAGAACACAAAAAGGGCAAACTGAAGCAACTGTTTCGGCCGGCATTAATCTGCATCTCAGTCTGCTTTTTAGTAACTCGGTCAGACTCTAAGCTTTTCTTTCTTGTCTTCTCTTTTCTAAAAGAAAACATTCCCTAACCAAAATATGGAATTCATCTGCATGTAATCCCAAGTGGAGCACAGACTCATTTCCTCTTGATCTGTTTCACTTACTCCCACTCTCGTTTCTCATGGACAATGACTGGAAACACTCCCCGGTAGGAATTCCAACCGCCTTCTTTGAGACAGATGTTTAGGAAACCACTGACAAGCTGCCCGTCACCACGAGGCACTCTCACAACCATTCAGGTCCAAACTACCCAGCTCTACCACGACCTGCAAGACCTTAGGTAACTGTTAGATCAGGTCAGACAGATACCTGTTATTTAGCAACTTTTTCTCCACATCCCCTTCAACCAACACTTTCTTTCCCCACCAGGAGGCCACATCCAAGGCCCTATCTCAGCAAAGTCATCCTCACCTGCTACAGCGTCAAGGGTGGGATTTCTCAGGCGTCTCTGTAAAGATCCAGTATGGTCAAAGCTTTCGATGAAAACATTACTTTCAGGAAGTGACTGAGGCACTTGGGAAAGAAAAATGAACTTGTATAAGCCACTAGGGGCCTGTTCATAAATTTCTGCTAGGCAAACGGGGCCCTTGTGACTTGAGAGAGTTATTGCTCAATACTTCCTAGGCACCCACACAAGTTCATGTTTCTCCCGGGGGGCCTCGCTGGCTCCATGAGAGAAACGCACTACGGGCTTCAGTCTTGTTTAAAATTGGTGTGTTGCACGGAGGCAGATGGTTCAAGCCGCCTGGATGTGCTATGCAATAGCTACTCAAACAGTTCCAGCTTTTCCAAATGCACCTACAAAAACAAAACTAAATGCCTGTTAAGTTCACTCTTTAGGGAACTACTCTGCTCCAGCAGAGTCAACTGACTGGAGAGAAGTTTCAGCAGAATCTAACGCTCTCACTGGAACCATGTGGTTATTGGCAGAAATAAGGAATCGTCCACACACGCTTGGAAGGGCACGAAGTAAGTGAACAGCAGATCCTCACAAAGACTACCCTTACCCAGCCTTTGTGAAGGCCGTGTGTGGCACAGAGGATGGACTGGAGAAGCTGAGGTACCATCTGAGAAAAACACCCAACATTTAAGAACTTAAAACCTGTGTAAAGGTTATTCCATCTGCCTTAGCAACGCGACCTGCTGCCGTGGCTTCAACAGTCCTAATTTCTCCTGTACCAGTAAAACTGTGGAGTGACTGTGAGCCATTAAATCCGGGCACAGACACACACTTCCAGAGCTGCACGTGCCTGCTTAGTGTTAGTACCCCCCCGTGAGGTTAGACCGTTAGCTCCTTTTCTCTACATTCTTCTTACAACCAATGAGGATCATTTACACACAACACTACATTTCAGCTTTATAGGGACCCGTCTTGGAGCGGGTTGATCATAAAGTTGTAACTATGACAAGAAAGACATTTTTCAAACTAGGTATCCTTAGGTACTCCACTTAGCAAAACCATTAGGGAGGAAAACACGCACGTGTATAAAAATTGAAAAGGGACTAACAGAGAGAGGCAATGTAGCAGAACATTTACAGACATAAACTCTAACCAAAGGGACCTAACCCCAGCTCCACTACTTTATCCGCTGTGTAACCTTGGGCAAGTTATTCGATCTCTGAGCCTCAGTTTCCCCATGTGTGAAATGGGGATAATAATAGAACCTACATTTACTACCACGGACATGTATCCGAGGCACAGCTCTCAGCAAATGGAAAGCTCTCAGTAATGGGAGCTTTTATCACGTGACTCTTATAACCCCTGCTCCATGGCTCACTGGGGCTTACTTAAGAACGACATTCTCTGGCACAGTCACCTGCACAGATGACCAGAATTGGCCTCCTGTTCCCCTTGCCACTTAGGTCACAGTCTACATGTTCTGTTTATATTGACTAAGAGTTTCCTGATGACATAGCAGTTACCCAGAAACATCTAATTGTTTAGTTCTTTGCTTTTTGCTGCTTCCAAATGTCTGCGGATTGATCTATGTGGATCCCAGAAATGTAATCGTTACTTGCTTGGCTAAAGAGGCTTCTCTCTGTGTTTGTTTTTACTAGAAGTCAGTCCTCTGAACCTGCGGTTTGCAAACTTTCTTCTGAGCGTAGAACACTATTTATCAAACGGGATCTGACAAGCAACCCCAGTTCTGTGTATGAAACAGATCAAAGCAGAGCTGTGCTGATTAAAAAGTAAGAGGCTGACAAGGGCCACCTTGCTCCTGTCACAACCATTACATCCAGTGAGCCCCTACAATGCCCCCAGGAACTGCCACACTCTGCAACGTGCTCAGTAAAACCCTGATCTAAACCGCTCTTGCAGCTTGGTCCTCATGGCCCACAAACACCACGTGCCCTGACCGTGAAGTCACACTGCAGAGCTCTGGCTTCTCGTGTCCCAGTTTCATCAGTGACAGCAAAGTCAGAGACCCACAAAACCACGCTCCCTTGCTTACCAAATGTCCCTAACATGGCTGTGGTCTGTGCAGATACACAGGCTTATTTTCTTTGTTTTACTGACTTACCCTGAGATACATCAACCCCCAAAAGAAATGCCCTAGGACCACGGTGTTCACACGGCCGTGACAGTCGCTGTGTATGATGCAGGATATCGCTGTAACTGGTTTCTGGAGGAGCCGAGTTCCATTTAGAGTTTTTTGCACCCATTGGGCTATGACGTATAAACCAGGGTCGATCTAATCTAACAAAACTCCAAAGAATTTTCAGTGACAGTGACATGGTCATGAGATGGAGTATAAACTCTTCACAGAGCTTGTGAACTACCAGCACAGGGTTCACATATGGGAAATGTAACAGGGATAAAAAATGAGAGAGATTCGGGGTAGGGGGTCAGAAGACTGAAGCAGCTGGAGAAAGTCGTCATTTCAGAAAGCGTAGAGACTGGGAAGCAGGCCCCTCCTCCTTTGCTTCACTGCTGCTCAGCGGAAGTGTGATGGAGATTTAGCTGTGGGAAGGCAAGAGGGAGAGGGAGACTTGTCCAGGGTGGTCCAAGGGAGACCAGCCAGGAGTGATGGGGCTGCAGCCAACCAACAAAAGGTCCCAACCAATCGTGAGGAAAGTACTTCCTTCACAGAAAAAGCCACCCCGTGTCCCAAGGGAACAGCTGGAAGACTCCCAGCCTGAGTCATTCGGAAACAGATTTTACAAAGCGCTCCAGAGTTTCCCAGGGGAACCATCTGGTCATGACGGAGGAAGAGGCTTCATGACCAACTGGGTCTTCTCCAGCTCCAGCTCCCATGATTCTTGCATCCTCTGCCTCTTCCCAACTCACTGCGGCCAGCACGGCTATGGCCTGACTGTCACGACCCTCTAGCCCGAGCATTTTAAGGCCCGGATGTAGCGACTGACATGGCTCTGCCTGAGGCCTCCCAGCTGCAGTGCACGAGCCTGCAGCCCTGAGGTCCCCGTCCACAGCTCCTCCTGGTTTTGGAGCACTGAGAGGACGGTGGGTGTGATGTCCCAGGACCCAGTGCTGCCAGGCCCGGGCCCTCCACAGTCAGGCCTTGGCAATGGGCAGCACCCAGGCCTCGTCCACGTCCACATCTCACCAGGGCCTGCCGAAAACGGGCCCCTTCGACATCTGCTAATCAGATTCGCTCCACGGAGCCAGGAAAAATTAAACTAGCTCTATGCCGGGAATGCTGGCGAGATCATGAGACCTCATATCCCCATAGCTGGTCGGCAGGTGGAACAGATGTCTGCTGGAATCTAATATTTAAGCTGGAAGGATGAGCCCTAAGTGACACTGGTCACCTTCAGGGATAGCTGTCAGCCAGCCCTCGGGAAAATGTCAGGTGAACGGGCTCCAACTACTCCTTCAGTTCCTCTAACCTTCCGGAGGCAGCGTTAGCACGACCGCCCTGCACCACTCCGTCTGTGATTAGATGCCATTTTCCGGTGCTGCGAATCACATGCCAGACATTGTAGGTTCCTGTTAACTATTCATGTGACTCGGGTTTCTGGAAAATCCCTGTCCAGAAATTTAGTTTTAAGCTAGAAAAGCTTCATAGAAAGTATCTGATTAGATAAACAACCATATTTTTTCAGTCTTGTTTCAAAGTTTTTGTTGGGTGCTACTGCTTATGTTAGTGTATCCATTGACTATGGCTGTGTAACAGAGCCTCAAAATTTAGTGGCTTAAAACAACAGTGACTTATGACTCCTCACAATTCCGTGTGTTGCTTGGGCTCACTCACGCACTGCTCTCAGTTAGGTCAGCTGTGCTAATGGCCCTCGAAGGCTTCGTTCACACATCTGGCAGTTAACACTGCCTGTTGATGGGGGCATCTAGGCTCTCCTCCACCGGCCTCTCATCCTCCTATCGGCTAGACCAGCTTCCTCACATGCAGGTCTCAGGGCAAAGTCCCAAGAGGGCAAAAGTGAAACTGCCGGACTTTAGAGAACTGGACTCTGGAACTCACAGGATACCTGGGCTGTATCGATCACTCCAAGCAAGTCAGAAGTCCAGCCCAGATTCAAGGGGTAGGGAAACACGCTCCAGTCCTGGATGGGAAGACTTTAAATCTACTTTAAATCTACCACGTCAGCATCTCCCCCACTGTGTCAGAGTGACATGAGTTCTGGGAGACGGCTTGCAGGTGCTTTCAGATCAAAGGGATCCCAGGACAAATGCCGTATCCTATATGCCACCCCTGAAAAACCACTGTACTCACTAGCATGTAAAGCCTCTGAGAAGTACAATGAAAATAAATCCTGTTTAACTTCGTTTCATGATGAACAAATATGTTTACAGAAGCCAAGGAACTTTTAACACCATTTTGCAAAGTGTGGTCATGAATCCTGGATTTGGAGAACAATTCTAGCTTAGCATACTTTTGTCTTTTGGAACATCCCAGAAATGTCATATGTGTCCAAAGTACTCTCTAATGTGTGAGACTGGCACATACTCCCAGAAGTCCTGCGTTGAGGTCATAAAACTAAAGATCACCACGGTTATCTCTCAGGTAATTAGACGTGGAGAAACTTCTACTCAAAATCATCTTGATTAGCCCTAAACAATTTTCCTCAAAGTTGATACACAAAGGGTTGGAGTCTTCATCTTCAGGTATAATATTTTTGAGCATTGACAAAAGCTCTGATTCTTACAGAACAGATGTTAGGGTTCACTCAAACCTTCACAAGCCTAAAATTCAGTGAAAATAGCATAACCAATATTCTTCCACAAGGGGCTGACGAACCACTCAAGAACTACTTTAATACTTATCTATTGGCCACGGATCTGTACCCTCCCATACAATTTTCTGTTCATGCAGAAAGAAAAGAGATCATCCATCCTCAAAACCAGGTTCTCCACTGGAAGCTTTTGATGGCTATGATACGGAAACAATAAATCTAACACTCTGGTCATTAGATTATGATGGTCTCAATAGTGGGTGAAGATTCACGTGGGCAAGGCCAGGTCAAATCAAGATTTAGGGCTGTTAGGGTGACAGCACTTATCAGACTGGAAACGACAAGAGCAATCTCCCCAAATTCAAGGACCAGACCCTCATCCCAGTCCCTGCACTTGGAGAAGAGCACCAGTGCACAGCAAAGGCACACTGCAAACTGGATGCTAAATACAAAACTGAACATAGATCCCATTTACTTTTGTTTTTTCCCTCGTGCTGGGGAGAGTGACTGACAAGGGGTAGAGAGAAGGATTCATGCGTCTGGTTGCTGGATCTGTTTCTTAGACTTGATTATTCTTACATTCACTCACTAAAGGACAGTGATTCATCCAAAGATACAGAGCAGCCAGGGGCCAATTTACTAAATCAGACTCAAGACGTCCTCACATTTCTGTCTTTGGCATCAACTACTTTTTTTTTTTTTTTTTTTTTTTTTTTGCGGTACGTGGGCCTCTCACTGTTGTGGCCTCTCCCGTTGCGGAGCACAGGCTCTGGACGTGCAGGCTCAGCGGCCATGGCTCACGGGCCCAGTCGCTCCGCGGCATGTGGGATCCTCCCGGACCAGGGCACGAACCCATGTCCCCTGCATCGGCAGGCGGACTCTCAACCACTGCGCCACCAGGGAAACCCAATGCTTATAATATTAAACAAAAAAGTAACTGAACATAAAGTCACATACAGAATAAGTGCTCAATTATGTGAAGAAAAGAATGTACAAAAAGAAAACCTTGTCATGAGATTGGCAGTGGTGACCCCTAAAGGAACTGATTATTTTTTCCCTTCCTGCTTATACTTTTTTGTACGAACATGGATTATTTTGATAATTGGGAGAAAAACACATACAAACGTCTTCTGGCAATTCTAGTCCAGCCACAAGAGTAAGTACATAAGGACTACTGCTTGGCTTCAAGAGTATACAGTGCTCAAGGGCACAAGAAGGACTGAGGTGTGACCTTTGAGCAGGTAGAAAAAAAAAAAAAAAAAAAAAACCATCTTTAAGATGTGCAGATGACATAAATATACAAGCATAAAACATAGACTAAATAAAAATGTAATTCCTGAGTTTTTGCCCAAGTGACTTTCTCTGTAACTACCCTCGTACCAAAATGTCTGAGTTTCTAGAAGGGCAGACTTAAATATACTTGATGTGAGGTATAAATGGCCAATAAACTGGTTACTCTGACCTTGAACAATGAGTCCATGACAGCAGTTGACCACCACCCTAGTCTGAATGTGCCTTTCCAATCCACAGTCATTCCATGAACAGTAGGAGAAAAATAGATTGAACTTTAATTGAATCAGGAATGCAGTTTGAGAAAGAAGGAAGAAGAGAGAAATGAGGCAGTGAGGCAATAAGAGAGAACCCAGCTCCTACAGACCAGTCACACGAGATTTCTAAAGTGGATTTGCAGTCATATTTGTCTTCATTAGCTGTGAGTTAATGACAGGAAGTGTCCATTTCCTAACACAACTTGGCTGTGTATATAGAATAATTTGGATCAAAGTCAGGTACATTTCCAAGTCCATCTGAGCTTGCCAATTAGCTTTAAGAGTTTTTCACAGGCTGTTCTAGGCTGGTAACATAAGGCACAGAGATTGGGGGCCAGTCCCACCTCTACAGGTTGCCTGGCACCCCAGCCCTATAATACCTGGTAAATGGCTGCCCCGTGGCTCAGGGGATGCTGGTGTCTGGAAGGAGAGGACCGCTGTATGACTAGTGGTCTCCCCACAGGGTGAGAGCACAAGAGGGAAAAGATTACGAACACTTTATTTTAGTTATTGAATTAATCCAAAAGGAAGTGTAGATTAAGTCAATATTTAATTCAGAAGCAGTCAGTTTCTGTTACAAAGCCATGATGACATTTCAAAGAGTAGAGAGGGTGTTTAGGGGGCAGGATCTTGGAACTTCAGAGCTATATTACGGCCTTCTTTGGTTGTAAGCATGGATTGCTGTGGTTTGACATGGCAGATGATTAAAAAAAAAAAAAGAATACCAAATAAAAATGTATGCAGCTACTATTTACCTATATTAACAAGCTTCATGTAAAAGCATAAATATATTTTACGGTGATAATGAGGGAGACACCTCTACACTATCCCAGTGTCTATTCATTCACCTGAGGTCAGTTCACCCCCTTCCTTTCAAGGAACAATTTAAAGAGTGGACCATTAAAGCAGAAAAGCTTTCTACATGAGGATTATGGCATTTCTCCATGTATATGGGACGGACAAGAGAGGTACCAGCTGGAACCAAATCAACTTGCTGGAGGGTTTGCAAATAGCGTTTTTCATAGACTTAGGCATCTGATCACAACAAAACTATGTCTACGGACGTGAGATCCCGAAGGTCCTTGTGGACCAACTGCATCAGACGGAGAACCAGAATTCCCTGTGGAATAATCCGTCAAAGAACCAGAATTCATAGGAAGATGGCTACATCAGCATTGAGAAGAGTTCCTTTCCACGTAGGGGATCACGGATTCTTCTTTGTAACCCCAGGCTTGACCTCCTCTCCCCAAAGCAGATGAACTTCTACTTCTCAAAAGAACTGAGGCCACCACGTGGGAATTCTCTTAACATCTACTCCTTGTACTTTAATCTTACCCTATTGCAACCCTCCCTCCCTCTGCCACAGAGCTGCCCCAGCCCCTGCCCAGAGCAACCTCACAGGCACCTTTCCCCCTTCCCCCGGGACTGCACTTCATCAGTTAGCTGCAGCCCTGCCCATCCTCTCCTCCCCAGCCCTCGTCGTTTCTTGCCACTGACACCTTCCTACCTGGGCTCCTGGCCTCTGGTCAATCTGTCACTCGTGGTGCCTTCTTAATGTTCAACTTCAACTCTCTGCTTAAAAGAACCTTCTTTGCTTCCCAAATTATAAATGGGTTATATTCAGATGGTTACTAGATTTATCATGGTGATCAATTCATAATGTATTTAAAAGTCAATTCCCTATGTTGTTTACTTGAAACTAACATGATACTGTATGTCAACTTTTTTTCAGTTAAAAAAAAAGTAAAAGTTAAAAAAAACAAAGTGGGTGAATCTAATAATTTGATTCTCACCATTGGTATCTGAGAGTTCATGCTGTTCCACATTCTTGTCAGGATTTGCCATTATCAGACTTAAAAACCTTTTGCTTATCAAGTGGAGGTGAGGGTGTATCTTGTGGGGGGTTTGTAATCACATTACTCAAGAGGTTGAGCAACTTTTCATTTTACTGGTTCCTTGCGGTTCCTCTTTATGAAGTGCTTGTTCAAGTATTTCGCCACCCTTCTCCACTCCTGGATTTTTGCTTCAGTTGGTTGCCTATCCTCTGTATTGATTCACAGGCATTCTTTACATATTCTCCTTCGTGAATTTATAAGTGTTTTAAATATTTTATCTTTTCACTCTCTATATAGCCTTTTGCTAAAGTTCATAATTTTAATGTAGCCAAAGTTATCAATTGTTTCCTATATGACACGCTCTTTGTTTCTTAAGAAATTATTTCCGACCTCATGTTAATAAAGATATTTTTAAATATCAAAAAAATAAACAAACAGGTCATACTCCCAAAAGTCCTTTATAAATTGGAAGTTATACTTAAGCCCACATTCACGCCTCCATTTGCCCAACATTTACTGAGCACGTAACACGTGTCAGGCACTGTGTTGGGCAGCCTATAATGTACCTGAAGTAGAGTTCTCTTCAGAGAATGTTACAGAACCAGCTCTATAGTCTAAGCATCATTTATCCTCCATCCATTCAGCTGATATTCACTCAGCACCTACCATGCATCAGACACTGTACTGGGCACAGAGGGTATAATAAAAGACTCAGACCAGCCCTCAGGAGGTTTACAGTCTACCAAGGGAAGCCACTTTTCATAGAAAGGGAATGCCCCTGCTGGGAAGAATGCTCAGGACTCTCCTTCAGACAGGCACAGTGTCTACAGCCAGACTTCTGACCAGAAAAAAGACAACCTATCAACATGCAAGTAACAGAAACAGAAAAAGAACTGCACTCAGTTTAAGTCTTTAATGCATTTAATTACTTTGATTGGCTTTTGCTAAATCTTGTAAACCACTGCCTACTTATATTTTATTTTATCATTTTCTATCCAGAGAATGTACATTTCATCCAATTTACCCTCAGTAAAAGGAGAAGGCTACAATATCCTCTCTTACTAAGTGCTTCTCCTCTACTATTAACTGCTTTCAGGCTGCTGGTGGAAATGAATTCTCTAATACTGTAATTTAAAAACAGTGAATTTCAGATTCTTCATGAAATTTGATAATGGTTTCTATCTAATATATAAATATCAAATCCTGTTTAATTCCTAGATAAAGTTTACAGTACTGGAAAGTAAACTCTCTCATTCACTTGCTCAGTATGGAAAAGTATGAGGACGGCAAGGTATTTGCCATGTTTCTTACAGAAAGGGGTGCGGGTGTCACAGATAAAGTACTTACAATGGAAGAATTTTGACAAGGAAAGTGACTGGTGTTTGTTGGCACCAATTACACAGGAACGCAATCAGAGAAGTTAGGAAACCTCACTACCATCACTTTGTGACACAGCCAGGACTCAAACCCAGACCAAGATGATTCTGAATCTAACACTCTTCCCCCCACCACTTAAAATACACTTAAGTGTCACCCAGGGCATAAATGTGAAACAGAATACCGATGACTTTCATTGTATTATCTTCTCACGTTTCATACACACACCAGTTACAAGTAAACATCAAGCCAGCAATTATTCCCTTAGGAATGTATCTCTGTATTTCTGGTACTACAGTAAGAAGGGAGTGCTACTTGCTATAGGTGATTAAAAGTCATTTTCTCCTGGATGACAGTTCCTAAACCGATCTCCTGGGCATGGCAAAATGTGACCCGGGGAACAAGGTATCTGCATCAAATTTCAGAGCCAACAATCATCAAGGAAGCAGAATATTTAGCTGAAAAACAGTGTGTGGGTTCATATCCTGGTGGATGGTGGTGAGTGCCTCCCTTCGTACATTTCGTAAGAAGGCTGAGGGGAAAGACTACAGCCAAGACATCTAAATGGAGCCTCAGGCTGTACCACGTGAGGTTCAGGTAACACATCTGCTACGTGCTTTTTCTTTCCAATTTTAAGCATTTAAAAAAATTCCTCTAAACTTGTTAATTGGTAAACTGAAACAGAACACTTAAAAGAAGAAAAAAACCACTTTCATAATCTGCAGTCTATTGGAAAAACTTGTACTTCACTTAATAAATTAGAAATTATCCGATTCTTTCAAGGATCGTCTAGAGCAGCACCGTCCAATAGAATTTTGTGAGCCATGTACATTATTTTAAAATTTTAGGAGCAACATTAAAAAAGCAAAAAGAAATTAATTATAATAATGTATTTAATGCAAAATATCCAAAATATCATTTCCACATAGAATCAATATAAAAAGTATTAAACTATTGACATAATTTTTTCTCACAGTAACACTTCAAAATCTGTTGTGTATTTTGCACTTACAGCACATCTCAACTCAGGCACTAAATTTTCATCAGAAATACTTGATCTGATTTAAACTTTAAAAAATTTACAGTTGAAAAGTAGATGCCCAAGTTGTCCCACACATATGTAAAAGTTTTCCAATAACTGAATTAACTATTAGTTCTAAATTTTAAATGAACTAAAATTAAATAAAATTAAAAATTCAGTGCCTCTGTCATACTAGCCATATTTCAAATACTCAGTGGACATATGTGGCCACCATATTGGACAATGCAGGTCTAGAGCTTTCACTTTGCAAATCTCGTCAATTCTGGTAAGAATTCTTCCAGATGGGGAAAGATCTGTTTACTCATGAAGAAAATCCAGGAAGACTAACTCCCAATGCTCTGCCCTTCTGAATGAGTGAGTCCCACATGGCAGCATATGATCACTCTTAAGTTTATTCAGGACAAAGATGACCTTCCCTGGTCTAAACTATCATAACATGATAGAAAAGGCAGCACAGTTAGCCGAGGTTCAAACTGGAGAGATTTTAAAACCACGGATATTCTTTTGAGTCAGATTCTCTGTCTCCCTGCTAAAAGTATTCTGGCAAATTTACTGGCATATTTCTTGAGATTCACCAGGTACTAGTTCCATATGCCCCACTCTACACACAGTACATCATTTAATCTTACAGCAATCCTGTGAGATAGGGTGAGAGCCAGAGAGGGTGTTAATAATTTGTTCAAGGTCATACACCTAATTATAAGGTGCAGAGCTAGGATTCAAGCCCAGAAAGTCAGATTAAAAAGAAAAAAAAGGGCTTCCCTGGTGGCGCAGTGGTTGAGAGTCCCCCTGCCGATGCAGGGGACACGGGTTCGTGCCCCGGTCCGGGAGGATCTCACGTGCTGCGGAGCGTCTGGGCCCACGAGCCATGGCTGCTGAGCCTGCGCGTCCGGAGCCTGTGCTCCGCAGCGGGAGAGGCCACAGCGGTGAGAGGCCCGCGTACCACAAAAAAAAAAGAAAGAAAGAAAGAAAAAAAAGCCTGCCATAGAAGCCCTCTGATTCTAACCACACACCCTAAGTTCCTACTTTTCAAAGGCTCCTCACAATTCTCACGGAGTAGGTGGGGCAGAACAGAGCAGCAATCGCCTTGTACTTTACCAGGGAGACACAGGAGCTACCCAGCAGAGCAGTCACTCCACCTCGTGTCCAATGCCTTTTCTAAGATGCCTGGGGTCAAGAGCCAGGCAGGGGGTACCTGTCGTCTACTATGTACCACGCATGCTGCCATCATGCCTTGTTCACTCTTCCAAACCACTCCGGAAGGAAGTCGTATCCACATATAAAGAGATGAGAGTTCCATCAGGTAAGGAAGGCTGCCTTCAGTCACACAGCCAGCTTGCACCACAGCTGGAATTCCAACCCAGGTCTGCGTCCGGCCGAGGTGGAGCCTCAGCCTAGGGCCTCCTGATGATAAGACTCTCCCCAAACCGCAGTGACTCTCTTTGCTCAAGAGAAACCTTCTACCAAGTTGATATAACATGAGCGACCATGTACAGCAGAAGGTAGGATCAGATTTCTTCATAATTTAGATGCTGTTAATCAGAGTGGCTGTTCTTATGTCTTCTGATTTGGTAAAGTTTTATTGTATTTACCTGGGATGAATTCACAATTCAGAAAACAAAAACCAAAAGAGATACAGAGCAGGTTGGTTTTATCTGGTTAAATCTTCAGAGACAGGGATTTCAAGGGCAAACACGACTTAGCTGCTGAAGGCACTGGCAGATGGAATTAGCTTTTCCCCAGAGCTGGATTAAACAGGCCAGCCTGGAACTGATCCAGGGTGATAACTCACAAAGGGGGACTAAATCATCATTGGAATACACTGGAAACATGGAGCCACTTAACTCGGGGGTGCACTCGACTCATTACATAACAGGCAAAATGGCAATCAGACCTGTTTTCACTCAAGCAGACAGTGCCTCTGCGTGGAAAGAAACACCCCTCACCAGCACAAGCCTGTCTCGGTTGAGAATATTCCCCTCATAGAACTGTATGAGCAAAAGCAGGCCTCACCAGCAGCCCCAATTATCACCTGGCTGGCAGGTCTCTAGAATTCTGGATCTGAACAGCGCACGGCAGATTGTTATTATTAGCCAAATTTTAAACAGGTTTATGAACACCTGGCTCAGAAAATCACAAGTAATAAACCCTTTATTTTCAATGTTCAGGGAAAGGTATGTCTTTTTTATTAATAGTCTTTATTAATAGACAATCAGTTTCTCCCACCCCCACTATATAAACATGGAGCAGATATTTAAAGATGATCCGTTGGATAAAGTGCCAACAGGATACCCACCTGTCTCGGGTCAGCCTCGGCTTTCCCATGAGCAGGAACTTTGCTCAAATAATTTCATAACTCGTAAGTGCTTACAGTTCCCATTTAAAAAGACAAAAAACAAGCCAAGCTTCCTCACCTAACCCAACCAGCAGTTGTTAGGACAATTCAAAAACATTTGAAAAATCAATAGTTCAATTCACGACATAAGAGCAATTTTTCCTTCCCCAGAATCTGTAAACAAGATCACCTTTCCACAAATGAGATGGTATCTGTGAAAATACTCTTCAAATCCCCTGCACGTGGCAGACCCTCCTGGACAGGGTGTCGGTCAGTCCCAAGTACATACCATGCACTGGTTCCCTTGGCCTCAGCCCCACCCTCAAGTTCGTGACAAGAGCAAGGCCCCTACGGGACCAGGTTGGACAGGCCTCTCCCTCTTGAGAAGCAGAGCTGGATCAAAGTCTCTGGGGACAGTTACTTAACTTTCCACTTTGACTTCCTTGAATGCATACTGTAGGAGGTTACTCAGCCCCTATTTGTTACTAATATTCTCCCAAAGTGACCTTTATAAATTCAAATCTATAGAGTTAATCATAAATCACCTATTAGTCAACTGTTTTCAATTTTTATTTAGGCAATTCCTCTACCCATGCTGTCATCAAAAACTAAAATTGGGTAATTCGAATTGGCCATCTCTACTTCCCCTTTCAGAGAGAAATGATAACAAAGGGTGAATGATCCCCAGAGAAGCTCAAAAGGAAAGACAACTTAAAGCCAGCTGTACCCATTATAAAGAGGTCTTAAACTTGTTTGTAAATGGTGACAGAACAAACCATGTCAGAACTGAAGGTATGGAATTTACAGCATTAAACTTAGTATCATTAGTGAAACTTTACAGGGTCCTTTACAACATTTGTGTACGTTCATCAAAGTGGTATTTCTAGCCAAAAACAAAAACAAAAAAACTAGGGTTTATCATTCAGGGCCCCAAAGTTTGGAACACTGCATCTCTTTCAAGAAGTAAGTTGCCACCCACCTCGAAAGGGTTTCCAAAGAATCACTGGTAGTAAGGGTATCTGATTTCATTGACTCACCTATTATATCTGCAGGAATGCTGGGAAGTCTCAATGAACAACTTCAGAAAAATGCCACCTGGAGAAACAAATTGAACAAAACATTACTTTTTTTTTTTTCTTTTAAACACACAAGGAAGGCTTACCATACAATTTTATGTCTCATTAAAATATGTGGTGTTTCGGGCTTCCCTGGTGGCGCAGTGGTTGAGAGTCCGCCTGCCGATGCCAGGGACGCGGGTTCGTGCCCCGGTCAGGGAGGATCCCACATGCCGCGGAGCGGCTGGGCCCGTGAGCCATGGCCGCTCAGGCTGCGCGTCCGGAGCCTGTGTTCCATAGCGGGAGAGGCTGCAACAGTGAGAGGCCCGTGTACCGCAAGAAAAAAAAAAAAAAGAAAGAAAAATATGTGGTGTTTCAAATATTGGCCCCCAGGTTGCATATAAGTTCAGCTTGCATTAAAATGTAGCCACCCCTTCCCGGGAACACTGATGTACTAACCCAAAGTCCAAACCACTGATGAACCAGAAAAAAATAAGAGAGAGCAGGGAGGAAGGTGCAGCCCGTGAACACGCACCTTACGACATCCTTTCCTTTCCCCTCACAAGGGGATCAACTTGAAAACACAACCTGTGACCTTGAGGGCACTTTATGAACAAACATAAAAAGCTCAAATAATCCAAAAATGAATTATGGAATGAAATATAAAATTGTGAATGAGGAATCCATCCTGGCAGCACTTTATATCCTTTTTCAGTTATTCTGTTAACTTTTTTTAAAGCTAAATTCATAAGGATGTCAAAAATTGGAGAAATGGGGAAATGGTCATTAAAACCCTCACATAGTAAACAGAGGAATCGAGAAGAAGAATTTCTTTAGTTTAGTTTAGTTTCTAGTTTCTAGTTAGTTTATTCCAAAATCAAGTATTCCTTTTGGTGTTCTCAAAGTCTTTAGATAACCTTTTAAAATTATAAGGCTATTTAATACGGTCACAAAATAGACCAAAATGTCTTTCAGCACTACTTTGAAATATTAAACATAAATGGAACAAATTTCTTATATAAAATATCACAGTTGCCATTTGTTGGGAATTTATTGTGCACCTAGGACTGTGTGGCATCAGATTATAACCTTTCCAGACAGAGATATGTCCATTAACATATGAGGAAGCAGATTTTTTTTTTTTTTTTTTTTTTTTGCGGTATTCGGGCCTCTCACTGTTGTGGTCTCTCCCGTTGTGGAGCACAGGCTCTGGACGTGCAGGCGCAGTAGCCATGGCTCACGGGCCCAGCCACTCCGTGGCATGTGGGATCTTCCTAGATCGGGGCACGAACCCGTGTCCCCTGCATCGGCAGGCGGACTCTCAACCACTGCGCCACCAGGGAAGCCCAGGAAGCAGATTTTTAAAGAAGCAGAGAAACTTCCCCAGTATCACACAGATCCAGGGTTTCCAAATCATGCTCTTTTCACTCTGCCATGTGGCCCCTTGAAAGCACTCCTTTCACTCTATGTAGTCTATTCATCACCTCCCCAAATAGAAATCTGACATTCCTTAAAGTAAAAGTCTGGAAAGGAAACTGACTAGCAGATAAAATTAAATTGTGCTTTCTGCATGTTTAAAAATGTTGAGCCTAATCATGCCATTTAGGATTGTAACATAATACAGTACGTGAGTAAACTTACATCCAGATAACTAGGTTAACATGTGCAGCATCAGTATAAATCCAGACTGGACCTGAGGTTTAAAAGCCAATACTGGACTCAAAGGCTCCTCTATCTAAAGAAATCATTTTAGTTCAGTTACAAACTCGAAGATACTGGACAATGCTCATTGGGTTTCAGTTAAGAAAAAATACATACATAAAAGAATTCTGAACTCCTAAGGTCCTTTGTTATATAATAGCTTGGGGGAGTTATGATTTTTTTTAAAGGTTCTTTGTAAGTTAATTACTAGTTAAATTCCAAGAATTTCCCACAGTTTAATTTTACCCTTTCAGGAAACATCATGGGAAGTCATGATCAGTATTTTTATCTGGAAACAGCTTCTGTGAAATAAGCCACTAGGATTATTATGAATTGGTCTGTTATAAATGAAGTTCTTGATCAATGTTTCATTACCTCTAAAAGCTAAATGGGTCACAAAAATACTTGAATTAGCACACCTCCAAATCAAAGATAACATTTTAAAAAAATCTCTTTTGTTACATACAAGGCAAGCAAAAGTTCTGGACAGTTAAGGCAGATATCGAGACCCTAACAACAGAGAAGGCAGGGTTGAATCCTGACTCCCCCCTAAAGTTCTTCAAACTCATACTGCCAAAAAAAAAGCACCTCCTAGAATACATAAATTTGGTCTAAGGTCCAAAGAAGTATGTTATCTGGGAGTACGTTTTCAGTATCATGATAAAGCTTTTCTGACAGCCAAGTCCCATCTTGTGAAACCACCAAAGTGATCAGAAAGATGAACCATGCCAATTCTGTTATTGGATATGGTGGGTAAATAGGGTGTTACAGTTTTTAATTTTTTAATGCTATTTCAAAAAAATCCAGTAGACTAAAACTATGTCAAATCTCACAGTCCTCAAAAGTTCATAAAAAATAGTTAATGTATTAGGCATTAACTGTCAGGCACTGTTCTATGTACTTCATGGAAATTAACTCATTTATTTCTCACAAAAACCCTGAAGTAGGTACTAAATATACCCATTTATTTTATTATTTTGTCATTAATTTTTATTGGAGTACAGCTGCTTTACAGTGTTGTTAAAGATTTTTTTTTTTGATGTGGACCATTTTTAAAGTCTTTATTGTATTTGTTACAATACTGTTTCTGTTCTATGTTTTGGTTTTTTGGCTGACAGGCATGTGGGATCTTAGATCTTGGCTCCCAGACCAGGTATCAAACCCACACCCCCTGCGCTGGAAGTGCAGCACTCACAAAGGCATTATCATGCTGCCATATCACCATTTTCCCATTTCTCTATGTGAAAATATGTTTTTCATTTACAGGTTGTTAAACACATGGCAGCTTATAAAAATTAGAAATATCTGTGTTTCTTGGGCTTCCCTGGTGGCGCAGTGGTTGAGGGTCCGCCTGCCGATGCAGGGGACACGGGTTCGTGCCCCGGTCCGGGAAGATCCCACATGCTGCAGAGCGGCTATGCCCGTAAGCCATGGATGCTGAGCCTGCGCGTCCGGAGCCTGTGCTCCGCAACGGGAGAGGCCACAACAGTGAGAGGCCCGCGTACCACAAAAAAAAAAAAAGAAATATCCGTGTTTCTTATTTATCATCTTTTGTCTTCATTTTTGTAGATTTTTTAAAATTCATTTTTATTGGAGTATAGTCCACTTACAATGTTGTGTTAGTTTCTGCTGTACAGCAAAGTGAATCAGTTATACCTATACATATCCACTTTTTTTTAGATTCCTTTCCCACATAGGTCATTACGGAGTATTGACTTCCCTGTGCTATACAGTAGATTCTTTTCTTTTTTTTTTAAAGATTTTTTTGATGTGGACCATTTTTTAAGTTTTTATTGAATTTGTTACAATATTGCTTCTGTTTTATGTTTTGTTTTTCTGGCAGGGAGGCACGTGGGATCTTAGCTCCCCGACCAGGGATCAAACCCGCACCACCTACTTGGAAGGTGAAGTCTTAAACCACTGGAAGTCCCCAGTAGATTCCTATTAGTTATCTATTTTATATATAATAGTGTGTATATGTCAATCACAAACTCCCAATTTATCCCTCCCTCCCTTCCCCTCTTGGTAAAACAAACCATAAGTTTGTTTTCTACATCTTTGACTCTATTTCTATTTTGTAAATATGTTCATTTGTACATTAGTAGTCTGCTGAGCCCAATAAACACAGGTACTATTTCTTCTAGCAAGGATTCTTAAAAAAATTCAAACCACCACATTTTTGCATATTAAGGAGTTAAAAAGTTTTTGCTTCCCATTCATCCCCATTTGGTTCCCTGCCCTTTGGTTCCACTTCCGGAGATCAGGAGGAGAAACAATAGCTGCCTTTAGTGCCGGAGCACAGCACCCACGTGACAGGCCCCAGCTCTTATTTATTGAATTGAATTGCCAAAAACAGGAAGCTGAGTTTAAGACCCCTTTCTCAGTTATAAATTTCTATAACTTGACATGCACTGATTTGAACTGTTTCTTGTTACTCTGTAAAACTAGAACCAAGAAGTGTAAGTTATCTTGAAGTTAGGAGGCTAGATTTCAGCTTAACTGAAGAAAGAATGTCATCATAAACAGCTGTCCCACAGAGGTCCAGGCTGCCTCTGTGTGGGTGAAGAGGCAGCTGCTTGTGATCACAGAGGCCCGTAGAAGGGGAAAGTCTCAATAACCGTCCTGTAACAGAAAGAGGCATTTCATGAACCCTGGGGTAGTTCACAAAGCCCATATTTGGTAAGGATGGGGGGGTTCCATGGCAGAGCACTGTGTAAGTTACACGACACTTTGAAATTCATTTTCTCATTTGATCAACACTAGGAGTGGAAGGTAGCTGGAGTGGGGGTGGGAACAGACATCATTTATTATTCCCATTTTACAGACTAGGAATTTGAACAACTTAAATTGAATCACACAGTAAATGCTATAATCTGGGCTCCAACCCAGGACTTCTGACTCCCAAGTCCAGGGTATTTCCAACTAGGCAATATTGCAACAACCAAGACCATACTTATTCATCAAGGACAGGGGCAACGATGGGTCCCAAAGATGTGAAGCATGGAAGCGAATACCAAAGGAGATGAGCTGAAAGCAAAATATGGTAAGAGCCCTACTACTGTCACAAACCACCCCTTCTACCTCACTAAGAAGTACTCTATATATTTTGGTAGAGACACTTCTCTCACTTACATGTGTCCACTAAAGGAATAATTGTCCAAATCCTACTTTACTGCTATGTTGATACAATAAATGCTTGAGGCAGTTGGTTCACATTTTAAGGGGAGTTAGTGGCAGCATAATATACACAAAGAGCAGTGTCCCGGGACTTCCCTGGTGGCGCAGTGGTTAAGAATCTGCCTGCCAATGCTGGGGACATGGGTTCGATCCCTGGTCCGGGAAGATCCCACGTGCCATGGAGCAACTAAGCCCATGCGCCACAACTGCTGAAGCCTGCACCTCTAGAGCCTGTGCTCCGCAAGAAGAGAGAAGTCACTGCAATGAGAAGCCCGTGCACCGCAATGAAGGGTAGCCCCCACTCACCACAACTAGAGAAAGCCTGCACGTAGCAAAGAAGACCCAATGTAGCCAAAAAAAGAAAGAAAGAAAAAAGAGCAGTGTCTCATTTCTGCATGTAAAGTATAAATTGTCACTCAAAGCCTATGCTGGGAGTTAAAAAAAAAAAAAAAAAGTCAATGGAATGCACTGACTATTCTAACAATAGGTCCGGGATAACCTTGGGTCTGACAACAGGAGTTTAACAGAAATGGGTCAGCCACTGAAGGACTGCTGAACCTTACAAGATTTTCCAGGAAAGACGTAAGAGCGTCAAATTTCACGAATCTGTCTACCAAGTAGAGGGTGGCAGATTGCCAAAGGCTGGACTGTGATAACTCATGTGAAATCCTGGGAACTTGAACCTCTACAATGCCTGCCCTGCCACTCAGCCACACAGGGAATGACTGAAGTTCAAGTTTCCAAAGACCTCATAGACTACAAGCTGAATGTTCATCACAGAGACTTCCTTTCACTCGTAAGGAAGGAGAAATGACTCAATTCAAAACTCCCCACATCAACATGAATCTGTTAAAGGGGAAGTTTTTAAGTATCTGCGTACCACAGAATAGCCTACTTGGATCTTATCTCCTGCATTTGGACAGTGCAAGGCACAGGGCAGATGTTTCATGAATGTTTATCATGTAAACGAATGGGTGATCGCATTAGGAAAATTTGCCACAGATAGAAAAGGCACAATATGGGAAAGAGAGAAATACTGGGTTGATAGGAATGAGAAAACCATCAAGCCAAGATGACAGCAGGAATTCCAGAATGAGGAGAAAACACCAGAGGTGAAGGGTGACTCAGCAGGCATGGAAAGAGTACGGGGTGGTGGTTATGCTGTCCTCGCAGGAGAGTCCTCAAGTCGGTGCATAATGTCTTCTGTCCTGGAGTATCCTTAGAATACAGGTGATGGAGGAGGCTAATGGAGCGAGTGTGCACAATTAAAGAGCTCTTTAGGGACTTCCTGGTGGCGCAGTGGTTAAGAATCCGCCTGTCAGTGCAGGGAACCTGGGTTAGAGCCCTGGTCCGGGGAAGATCCCACATGCCACGGAGCAACTAAGCCCATGCACCACAACTACTGAGACTGCGCTCTCGACCCCGTGAGCCACAACTACTGAGCCTACTTGCCACAACTACTGAGCCCGTGCACCACAACTACTGAGCCTGCATGCCTAGAGCCTGTGCTCTGCAACAAGAGAAGCCACCGCAGTGAGAAGCCCACGCACTGCCACGAAGAGTAGCCCCCCTCACTGCAACTAGAGAGAAAGCCCACGTGCTACTACGAAGACCCAATGCAGCCAAAAAATTTTTTTAAATAAATAAGCAAACAAACAAATAAATAAATAAAAAATAAAGAACTCTTTAAGTAATTCTGAGAAACCTTCCTCCGGATGACAACTACTCTTTTTTTTTTGCGGTACGCAGGCCTCTCACTGTTGTGGCCTCTCCCGTTGCGGAGCACAGGCTCCGGACGCGCAGGCCCAGCGGCCATGGCTCACGGGCCCAGCCACTCCGCGGCATGTGGGATCTTCCCAGACCGGGGCACGAACCCGTGTCTCCTGCATCGGCAGGCGGACTCTCAACTGCTGCGCCACCAGGGAAGCCCGACAACTACTCTTAATATTCTTGCTTGCTTTTTAAACTTGAGTATAGATATGTGATCATTTTGCAAGAGAGAAACAGTTGTGAATGTCATCAGGCACTGGCAATGGGTAAACCTCATCCAATACTCCAACAACCACTTGTTCAAGAACAGGTCATTTGAGATTTGACAGATCCAGGTTGTCACAGGAGGGCAGGTGAGCACAGCACAGCCGGGGCACATGCCAGGCAAACAGGCGGCCCCGTGAGGAACTTGGACTGTAAGTGCTGACAAGCCCTTTCTGTTTGACATTTCTTAGCAGTCTGCATTCCAAATCTGGGAATAAACTTTAAGTAATAACAGACCAGTGTTTCTGAAAAACAGATGCCAAGATTAAAACTCGAAATAAAGAACGTCTACTCATTAAAAAGATTTCCAAACCAATTACCAAAGGGTAATTCAGACTCACACAGGCCAAGGCATATATACAGCAACTAGAGACCCTGCTCCCGGGCTGGCCGTCAATGATAAACCCCTTGAAGTCCAGGGATCAGCCTGTCTGACCTATGGAATGCTTCCTGAAGACCCTCACATGGCATCGCCTTCACAGAGGTGAAGCTCATTGAGGGGCAGGGCTGTTACACCATCAGGACAGGCCAACTCACCATTGTGGAAATGCCTTTCCTTTAAAGGATTTGCAATTTCCTGAAAACACAGGCAAGAAATCAGAGAAAGGGAGAGTCGGCCTCTAAGCAAGGTAGCTCTAGTGGTAAAATGGATAGCTTGCTTTAGGAAGCCCAGCTTCCCCAGTTTAAATATTTACCCTTTTCGTTATCTTACATATACATAAAAGCATTTATCTGTCCATTATTTTATCTACTCCCAGTCAAAAAATATCTGCTGGGGAGACCAAAACAAACAAGGCATTCCTTGCTACTTTCCAGGAAAGTACTCCCTCTCGTGTGTTGTTAGCAATTCTCTGCCGGGATTCCCCCCACGCCGCGCCCCCAAGACCCCTACTGCGGGAAGGGCTGGCAGCCTTTGCTTATACCACAACGCCTGTGGGTCACTGCTGGTATGTGTACCTTAAGCTTCAGTCTTCATAATCAAAGGCTTTGAGCTTTGCTAAACCTTTGACATGAGCGAGCAGGTAACAGGATTTTGGTGGCACAGAGACAATGAAGAGGATCTTCACTTACACCAGAGAGAGCCCAGAAGGCCAGTGTCACCGGGGCACGCGTGAGGACACCCTCCGAATGAAGACCGGAGGAATAAAATCACTTCAAACGCTCCTCACTTTCAGGAAAAAAAAAATTTCAAGAAATGTGTAAAAATCTGCATCACCACAAAACCAAGGGTACGTGAACCTTTAATAAAATATTCTTAGCTGGCACTAAATCTCACATAGAAATGTAAAGTATAATTTATCAATAAAAATAAATCCTAATACTCCTCGGCGGTGGAGTCCTGTAATGAGGCCTGTACTACAACCACCACCCCACAAGGAAAAGGGGAGCACAGCTGCTGCACTCTAAGGAAGGAGAGAAGGAGGTGGGTACTGAAATTTCCTGACATCTCCTGGGACAGCTCTGCTTAACTAAGCAGAGGAATGTGCACACCACAAAGGAATACAATGACTTAGTATTAAAGAATAAAAATTATTATACATGGGGCTTCCCTGGTGGCGCAGTGGTTAAGAATCCGCCTGCCAATGCAGGGGGCATGGGTTCGATCCCTGGTCCGGGAAGATCCCACGTGCCGCGGAGCAACTAAGCCCGTGCACCACAACTACTGAGCCTGCGCTCTAAAGCCCATGAGCCACAACTACTGAGCCTGAATGCCACAACTACTGAAGCCTGTGCACCTAGAGCCTATGCTCTGCAACAAGAGAAGCCACTGCAATGAGAAGCCCACACACCGCAACGAAGAGTAGCCCCCGCTCGCCGCAACTAGAGAAAGCCCATGTGCAGCAACGAAGACCCGACACAGCCAAAAATAAATAATTTTTTTTTAAAAAAGCTATTATACACGACAGAAATCTTATTGCAGAATCACTGCATTTATAAAGCCTTCCACGTAAAACTTAAAGTGGGAGGTGGAGGAAACCTGCTCTGATAAATTAGAGAAAATGAAGGTAAACACACTAAAACCAAAATAATGCCAAAGCTGCACGTGGAAGATGCCAGAGCTTTTCTGCACAGTCCCCACTGCTCGTTCGTCCCATTCCCAATGACCGCCCAGACCAAGGGTGACCTCAGAGCCCACACCCCTCATTTAGGAGAGCCACAGCCTGTCCTTCCTGCCCACCCCCGCACCAAGACAGCCTCACCCTGGGTCAGAAGCAAAGGCCGAGCCCCGTCCGCTCTCCCTCAAGCTTTCAGGCATGACAACCAGGTCCCTTCCCCGTGGCACCACACAGTGGAGTTCTTTCTCAAAACTCCAGCCAAGATGGCAGAGACTTCTGCAACAGCTCTCAGAACAGGAACCTTGCCGAAGTGGTCTTTAAAATCAGAAAAGGACGCAGGATAAGGGGGATGTGGGGAAGGAACGCTCTCAAGGGGGCACCTGGGAAGGGGAGAAAAGGGGAAAACCCAAGATTCTTTCTCCCATTTTTTTTCTTCCCCAAGGACAGCATTCAAGGTCAGATTAATGAATGCATCCTCTTAGAACACACCTGACCTTAGCTCACCTGTCCTGGGTTTGTTGACCACTCCCCATGACAAGTCATGGGGCTATGCGCCTCTCTTTCGTGGCCCACTTTGACCCCAAATCTGATGCTGTGTCCTCCAAATCTGCCCGTTTGCCTCTATATCTTCCCCAATTCCATACGTGGAACTCTGTTCAAGACCCAACTCAAGTGTCATCTTCCGCGAAGCCTTCTCTAAACTCGCTCTTGCCTTTGACCTCTTCCCGGCCCTCTCTTCTCTGAGCCCATGCAGACTTCTGAGCACGGCTCTGTCACTTCCAGCACACTGCGTAATAATTATTTGCTTGGTTGACTCCCAGGTCCAAGTACATCCATCCATCTGCTAGCTAACATTTACGAACTGTGGCTCCGGCAACATTACAAAATGGCCATGACTAAGTCCCTGACTAGGAACAGAGACCTTCTCCAGATCACAGATATTCATACGGCTTATCCTCTCACTTCATTCAAGTCCCTGTACGAATGTCACCTCCTTCCCTCACCGCCCGAGCTGAAGAGCACAGCATACATCCTCAGTCTCCAGCACTGTCTGCCATTCTCACCCAGCTTTATTTCTCCAAGCTCTCAGCACTGCCTGACAGCCATCCATACAAATGGATGAATGGGCAGTTATAGACATATCTAGATATATAGGTACAGATACAGATTTTTTTCAGAGTCACTTGTTTGTCCACTCGAGTGTAAGCTCCATTAAGGCAAGGCCTTGAGTGTGCTTGAGTCTGTGCTGTGTGGACCCCTAATATCTGGACTAGCACCTGAGACAGACTGAGTTCTTAGTATCAGTTGATGAATACATGTATGGGTAGATGATAACATCTTGGCCAAGAAACCCAGGGGGAAAAGGAGATCAGGTGAGGGTAGCCTCTATTTGCTCACTGAGGCATTTTTTTTTTTAACAGATCTTTATTGGAGTATATTTGCTTCACAATACCTTGTTAGTTTCTGTTGCACAACAAAGCGAATCAGCCGTATGCATACACATGTCCCCATATCCCCTCCCTCGAGTCTCCCTCCCATCCTCCCTATCCCACCCCTCTAGGTCATCGCAAAGCACCGAGCTGATCTCCCTGTGCTATGCTGCTGCTTCCCACCAGCCAACTATTTTACATTTGGTAGTGTATATATGTCGACACTAGTCTCACTTCGCCCCAGCTTTGCCCTCCCACCCCATGTCATCAAGTCCATTTTCTTTGTCTACCTCTTCCTCCCTGCCCTGCAACTAGGTTCATCAGTACCATTTTTTTTTATTCCATATATATGTTAGCATATGGTATTTGTTTTTCTCTTTCTGGCTTACTTCACTCTGTATCAGACTCTAGGTCCATCTACCTCACTACAAATAACTCAATTTCGTTTCTTTTTATGGCTGATTAATATTCCATTGTATATATGTGCCACATCTTCTTTACCCATTCATCGGTCAATGGACATTTAGGTTGGTTCCATGTCCTGGCTGTTGTAAATAGTGCTGCAATGAACACTGTGGTGCATGTCTCTTTTCAATTATGGTTTTCTCAGGGTATATGCCCAGTAGTGGGATTGCTGGGTTATATGGTAGTTCTATTTTTAATGTTTTAAGGAAGCTCCATACTGTTTTCCATAGTGGGTGTATCAATTTACATTCCCACAAACAGTGTAAGAGGGTCCCCTTTTACCACACCCTTTCCAGCATTTACTGTTTCTAGATTTTTTGATAATGGCTATTCTGACTGGCGTGAGGTGATACCTCACTGTAGTTTTGATTTGCATTTCTCTAATAATTAGTGATGTTGAGCATCTTTTCATGTGCCTCTTGGCCATCTGTATGTCTTCCTTGGTGAAATGTCTATTTAGGTATCCTGTCCATTTTTCAACTGGACTGTCTGTTTTTTATTATATTGAGCTCCATGAGCTGTCTGTATATTTTGGAGATTAATCCTTTGTCTGTTGTTTCATTTGCAAATATTTTCTCCCATTCTAAGGGTTGTCTTTCCATCTTGTTCATGGTTTCTTTTGTTGTGCAAAAGCTTTTAAGTTTAATTAAGTCCCATTTGTTCATTTTTGTTTTTATTTCTGTTACTCTAGGATGTGGGTCAAAAAAGATCTTGCTGTGGTTTATGTCAAAGAGTGTTTTTCCTATGTTTTCCTCTAAGAATTTTACAGTGTCTGGTCTTACATTTACATCTTTAATCCATTGGAGTTTATTTTTGTGTATGGTCTTAGGTAGTGTTCTAATTTAATTCTTCTATATGTAGCTGTCCAGTTTTCCCAGCACCACTTACTGAAGAGGCTGTCATTTCTCCATTGTATGTTCTTGCCTCCTCTGTCATAAATTAGGTGCCCAGATGTGCACAGGCTTTTCTCTGGGCATTCTATCCTTTACCATTGATCTATAGTTTTGTTTTTGTGCCAGTACCATACTGTCTTGATTACTGTAGCTTTGTGGTATAGTTTGAAGTTGGGGAGCCTGATTCCTCCAACTCAGTTTTTCTTTCTCAAGATTGCTTTGGGCTGGGAGCTTCAAGATGGCAGAAGAGTAAGATGCAGAGATCACCTTCCTCTCCACAAATACATCAGAAATACATCTACATGTGGAACAGCTCCTACAGAACACCTACTGAATGCTGGCAGAAGACCTCAGACCTCCCAAAAGGCAAGAAGCTCCCCATGTACCTGGTTAGGGCAAAAGAAAAAAGAAAAAACAGAGACAAAAGAATAGGGATGGGACCTGCACCAGTGGGAGGGAGCTGTGAAGGAGGAAAGGTTTCCAAACACTAGGAAGCCCCTTCGCAGGGGGAGACTGCAGGTGGCGGTGGGGGGGGGGAGCTTCGGAGCCACAGAGGAGAGTGCAGCAACAGGGGTGCGGAGGGCAAAGTAGAGAGATTCCCACACAGAGGATCAGTACTGACCAGCACCCACCAGCCAGAGAGGCTTGTCTGGTAACCTGCCAGGATGGGCGGGGGTTGGGAGCTGAGGCTCGGACTTCGGTCGGATCCAAGGGAGAGGACTGGGGTTGGCTGTGTGAACACAGCCTGAAGGGGGCTAGTGCACCACAGCAAGCCGGGAGGGAGTCCAGGAAAAGGTCTGGAGCTGCCGAAGACCCAAGAGACTTTTACTTGCCTCTTTGTTTCCTGGTGCACGAGGAGAGGAGATTAATAGCGCCCCTTAAAGGAGCTCCAGAGACGGGCGCGAGCCGCGGCTATAAGCGCAGACCCCAGAGACGGGCAGGAGACGCTAAGGCTGCTGCTGCGGCCACTAAGAAGCCTGTGTGCAAGCACAGGTCACTATCCACACCTCCCCTCCCGGGAACCTGTGCAACCAGCCACTGCCAGGGTCCTGTGATCCAGGAACAACTTCCCCGGGAAAACACACGGCACACCTCAGGATGGTGCAACGTCACGCAGGCCTCTGCCACCGCAGGCTCGCCCCGCATACTTACCCCTCCCTCCCCCAGGCCTGAGTGAGCCAGAGCCCCTGAATCAGCGGCTCCTTTAACCCCGTCCTGTCTGAGTGAAGAACAGACACCCTGAGGTGACCTACACGCAGAGGCGGGTCCAAATCCAAAGCTGAACCCCGGGAGTTGTGCGAACAAAGAAGAGAAAGGGAAATCTCTCCCAGCAGCCTCAGGAGAAGAAGATTAAATCTCCACAATCAACTTGATGTACCCTGCATCTGTGGAATACCTGAATAGACAACGAATCATCCCAAATTGAGGAGGTGGACTTTGGGAGCAAAGATATATATTTTTCCCCTTTTTCTCTTTTTGTGAGTGTGTATGTGTATGCTTCTGGGTGTGATTTTGCCTGTACAGCTTTGTTTTTACCATTTGTCTTAGGGTTCTGTCTGTCCGTTTTTGTTTTTTTATTTTTTAATTTTTATTTTATTTTATTTTTTAATAATTATTTTTTTAATGTTTTATTTTAATAACTTTACTTTATTTTACTTTATTTTACCTTCTTTCTTTCTTTCTTTCTTTTTTCCCTTTTATTCTGAGCCGTGGGGATGAAAGGCTCTTGGTGCTCCAGCCAGGCGTCAGGGCTGTGCCTCTGAGGTGGGGGAGCCAAGTTCAGGACACTGGTCCACAAGAGACCTCCCAGCTCCACGTAATATCAAACGGCGAAAAACTCCCAGAAGTCTCCATCTCAAGGCCAACACCCAGCTTCACTCAACGACCAGCAAGCTACAGTGCTGGCCACCCTATGCCAAACAACTAGCAAGACAGGAACACAACCCCATCCATTAGCAGAGAGGCTGCCTAAAATCATAATAAGGCCACAGACACCCCAAAACACACCACCAGATGTGGACCTACCCACCAGAAAGACAAGATCCAGCCTCATCCACCAGAACACAGGCACTAGTCCCCTCCACCAGGAAGCCTACACAACCCACTGAACCAACCTTAGCCACTGGGGACAGACACCAAAAACAATGGGAACTACAAACCTGCAGCCTGCGAAACGGAGACCCCAAACACACTAAGTTAAGCAAAATGAGAAGACAGAAAAACACACAGCAGATGAAGGAGCAAGGAGAAAACCCACCAGACCTAAGAAATGAAGAGGAAATAGGCAGTCTACCTGAAAAAGAATTCAGAATAATGATGGTAGATATGATCCAAAATCTTGGACATAGAATACAGAAAATACAAGAAACGTTTAAAAAGGACCTAGAAGAACTAAAGAGCAAACAAACAGTGATGAACAACACAATAAATGAAATTAAAAATTCTCTAGAAGGGATCAATAGCAGAATAACTGAGGCAGAAGAACGGATAAGTGACCTGGAAGATAAAATAGTGGGAATAGGCCTTCCCTGGTGGTGAAGTGGTTGAGAATCTGCCTGCCAATGCAGGGGACACGGGATTGAGCCCTGGTCGGGGAAGATCCCACATGCTGTGGAGCAACTAGGCCCGTGTGCCACAACTACTGACCCTGCGCATCTGGAGCCTGTGCTCCGCAACAAGAGAGGCCGCGACAATGAGAGCCCTGCGCACCGCGATGAGGAGTGGCCCCTGGGAAAATGGGAATAGGAACATACATACCGATAATTACCTTAAATGTAAATGGATTAAATGCTCCAACCAAAAGACATAGATTGGCTGAATGGATACAAAAACAAGACCTGTACATATGCTGTCTACAAGAGACCCACTTCAGACCTAGAGACACATAGAGACCGAAAATGAGGGGATGGAAAAAGATATTCCATGCAAATGGAAACCAAAAGAAAGCTGAAGTAGCAATTCTAATATCAGACAAAATGGACTTTAAAATAAAGACTATTACAAGAGACAAAGGACACTATGTAATGATCAAGGGATCAATCCAAGAAGAAGATATATAACAACTGTAAATATTTATGCACCCAACATAGGAGCACCTCAATACATAAGGCAAATACTAACAGCCATAAAAGGGGAAATCGACAGTAACACATTCATAGTAGGGGACTTTAACACCCCACTTTCACAAGGGACAGATCATCCAAAATGAAAATAAATAAAGAAACACAAGCTTTAAATGACACATTAAACAAGATGGACTTAATTGGTATTTATAGGACATTCCTTCCAAAAACAACAGAATACACATTCTTGTCAAGTGCTCATGGAACATTCTCCAGAATAGATCAGATCTTGGGTCACAAATCAAGCCTCTGTAAATTAAAGAAAACTGAAATTGTATCAAGTATCTTTTCTGACCACAACGCTATGAGACTAGATATCAATTACAGGAAAAAATCTGTAAAAAATACAAACACATGGACGCTAAACAATACACTACTTAATAACCAAGAGATCACTGAAGAAATCAAAGAGGAAATCAAAAAATACCTAGAAACAAATGAGAATGAAAACACGATGACCCAAAACCTATGGGATGCAGCAAAAGCAGTTCTAAGAGGAAAGTCTATAGCAATACAATCCTACCTTAAGAAACAAGAAATATCTCAAATTAAAAAAACTAAACTTCGGCTTCCCTGGTGGCGCAGTGATTGAGAGTCCAACTGCTGATGCAGGGGACATGGGTTCGTGCCCCGGTCCAGGAAGGTCCCACATGCCATGGAGCGGCTGGGCCCATGAGCCATGGCTGCTGAGCCTGCGCATCCAGAGCCTGTGCTCCGCAACAGGAGAGGCTGCAATACAGAGAGGCCTACGTACCACACTAAAAAAAAAAAAAAACCTAACCTTACACCTGAAGCAATTAGAGAAAGAAGAAGAACAACAACAAAAAAACCAAAGTTAGCAGAAGGAAAGAAATCATAAAGATCAGTGTAGCAATAAATGAAAAAGAAATGAAGGAAATGATAGCAAAGATCAATAAAACTAAAAGCTGGTACTTTGAGAAGATAAATAAAATTGATAAACCATTAGCCAGACTCAACAAGAAAAAAAGGGAGAAGACTCAAATCAATAGAGTTAGAAATGAAAAAGGAGAAGTAACAACTGACACTGCAGAAATACAAAGGATCATGAGAGATTACTACAAGCAAATCTATGCCAATAAAATGGACAACCTGGAAGAAATGGACAAATTCTTAGAAAGGTATAACCTGCCAGGACTGAATCAGGAAGAAACAGAAAATATGACAGATCAATCACAAGCACTGAAATTGAAACTGTGATTAAAAATCTTCCAACAAACAAAAGCCCAGGACCAGATGGCTTCACAGGCGAATTCTACCAAACATTTAGAGAAGAGCTAACACCTATCCTCAAACTCTTCCAAAATATAGCAGAGGGAGGATCACTCCCAAACTCACTCTATGAGGCTACCATCACCCTGATACCAAAACCAGACAAAGTTGTCACAAAAAAAGAAAACTACAGGCCAATATTACTAATGAACATAGATGCAAAAATCCTCAACAAAATACTAGCAAACAGAATCCAACAGCACATTAAAAGGATCATACACCATGATCAAGTGGGGTTTATCCCAGGAATGCAAGAATTCTTCAATATATACAAATCAATCAATGTGATACAGCATATTAACAAATTGAAGGAGAAAAACCATATGATCATCTCAATAGATGCAGAGAAATCTTCTGACAAAATTCAACACCCATTTATGATAAAAACCCTCCAGAAAGTAGGCATAGAGGGAACTTTCCTCAACATAACAAAGGCCATATATGACAAACCCACAGCCAACATCATGCTCAATGGTGAAAAACTGAAACCATTTCCACTAAGATCAGGAACAAGACAAGGTTGCCCACTCTCACCACTATTATTCAACATAGTTTTGGAAGTTTTAGCCACAGCAATCAGAGAAGAAAAAGAAATAAAAGGAATCCAAATTGGAAAAGAAGAAGTAAAGCAGTCACTATTTCAGATGACATGATACTATACATAGAGAATCCTGAAGATGCTACCAGAAAACTACTAGAGCTAATCAATGAATTTGGTAAAGTAGCAGGATACAAAATTACTGCACAGAAATCTCTTGCATTCCTATACACTAATGATCAAAAACCTGAAAGTGAAATTAAGAAAACACTCCTATTTACCACTGCAACAAAAAGAATAAAATATCTAGGAATAAACCTACCTAAGGAGAGAAAAGACCTGTATGCACAAAATTATAAGACATTGATGAAAGAAATTAAAGATGATACAAACAGATGGAGAGATATACCATGTTCTTCGATTGGAAGAATCAACACTGTGAAAGTGACTCTACTACCCAAGGCAATCTACAGATGCAGTGCAATCCGTATCAAACTACCACTGGCATTTTTCACAAAACTACAACAAAAAATTTCACAATTTGTATGGAAGCACAAAAGATCCCGAATAGCCCAAGCAATCTTGAGAAAGAAAAACAGAGCAGGAGGAATCAGGCTCCCTGACTTCAGACTATATTACAAAGCTACAGTAATCAAGACAGTATGGTACTGGCACAAAAACAGAAAGATAGATTAATGGAACAGGATAGAAAGCCCAGAGATAAACCCATGCACATATGGTCACCTTATCTTTGATAAAGGAGGCAAGAATATACAGTGGAGAAAAGACAGCCTCTTCAATAAGTGGTGCTTGGAAAACTGGACAGGTACATGTAAAAGTATGAAATTAGAACACTCCCTAATACGATACACAAAAATAAACTCAAAAATGGATTAAAGACCTAAATGTAAGGCCAGACACTATCAAACTCTTAGAGGAAAACATAGGCAGAACACTCTATGACATAAATCACAGCAGCATCCTTTTTGACCCACCTCCTAGAGAAATGGAAATAAAAACAAAAATAAACAAATGGGAACTAATGAAACTTAAAAGCTTTTGCACAGCAAAGGAAACATAAACATAACATAAACATAAACAAGACCAAAAGACAACCCTCAGAATGGGAGAAAATATTTACAAATGAAACAACTGACAAAGGATTAATCTCCAAAATTTAGAAGCAGCTCATGCAGCTCAATAGCAAAAAACAAACAACCCAATCCAAACATGGGCAGAAAACCTAAATAGACATTTCTCCAAAGAAGATATACAGGTTGCCAACAAACACATGAAAGAATGCTCAACATCATTAATCATTAGAGAAATGCAAATCAAAACTACAATGAGATATCATCTCACACTGGTCAGAATGGCCATCATCAAAAAATCTACAAACAATAAATGCTGGAGAGGGTGTGGAGAAAAGGGAACCCTCTTGCATTGTTGGTGGGAATGTAAATTGATACAGTCACTATGGAGAACAGTACGGAGGTTCCTTAAAAAACTACAAATAGAACTACCATACGACCCAGCAATCCCACTACTGGGCATATACCCTGAGAAAACCATAATTCAAAAAGAGTCATGTACCAAAATGTCCATTGCAGCACTATTTACAATAGCCAGGACATGGAAGCAACCTAAGTGTCCACTGACAGATGAATGAAGAAGATGTGGCACATACATACAATGGAATATTAGTCAACCATAAAAAGAAACGAAATTGAGTTATTTGTAGTGAGGTGGATGGACCTAGAGTCTCTCATACAGAGTGAAGTAAGTTAGAAAGAGAAAAACAAATACCATATGCTAACATATATTATGGAATCTAAGGGAAAAAAAAAGGTCATGAAGAACCTAGGGGCAAGACTGGACACAGACCAACTATAGAATGGACCTGAGGATATGGGGAGGGGGAAGGGTAAGCTGTGACAAAGTGAGAGAGTGGCATGGACATATATACACTACCAAACGTAAAACAGATAGCTAGTGGGAAGCAGCCACATAGCACAGGGAGATCAGCTCGGTGCTTTGTGACCACCTAGAGGGGTTGGGTAGGGAGGTGGGAGTGAGGGAGATGCAAGAGTGAAGAGATATGGGAACAGATGTATATGTATAACTGATTCACTTTGTTATAAAGCAGAAACTAACACACCATTGTAAAGCAATTATACTCCAATAAAGATGTTAAAAATTAATTAATTAATTAAAAAAGATTGCTTTGGCTATTTGGGGTCTTTTGTGTTTCCATACGAATTTTAAGACTTTTTTGTTCTAATTCTGTGAAGAATGCCATTTGAAAGGGATTTGATAGGGACTGCACTGAATCTGTAGATTGCTTTGGGTAGTATAGTGATTTTCACAATATTGATTCTTCCAATCCAAGAACATGGTATATTTCTCCATCTGTTTATGTCATCTTTGATTGCTTTCATCAGTGTTTTATAGTTTTCTGAGTACAAGTCTTTCGACTCCTTAGGTAGGTTTATTCCTAGGCATTGTATTCTTTTTGTTGCAATGGTAAATGGGAGTGTTACCTTAATTTCTCTTTCTGATTTTTCGTTGTTGGTGTACAGGAATGCCAGAGATTTCTGTGCATTAATTTTGTATCCTGCAAATTCATTGATTAGTTCTAGTAGTTTTCTGGTGGCACCTTTAGGATTTTCTATGTATAGTATCATGTCATCGGCAAACAGTGACAGTTTTAATTCTTGTTTGAAGTACAGTTGGCCCTCTGTATTGGCAGGTTTTAGTCCAAGGCTGACTGAACCTGCATACGCAAAACCCATGGATAGGGACTTCCCTGGTGGTCTAGTAGGTTAAGACTCCATGCTGCCAATGCAGGGGGCCTGGGTTCGATCCCTGGTCGGGGAACTAGATCCCACAAGCATACCACAGCTAAGAGTTCGCATCCCATGAGTAAGAAGTCCGCATGCCACAATTAAGACCCAGCGCAGCCAATAAATAAATATTAAAAAGAAAAAAAACCCCATGGCTATGAGGGCCAACTGTAACTGGTTGGGCAACCAGGTAGGGGGGATTCCTGTAAGCAAAAGGCAGGAACTGAAGCAAGGAGTTTAGAGCAGACAACAGAATTGGGGAAATTATCAGGAGATGGTTGAAGCCACAGTTAAGGGTGAGATTACCGTGGAGTAAGGGAAGAGCTGGCTATTGTATAGTAAAAAAAAATTAATCTACCTCATATGGATACATACTAAAGGAGTGACTGCATGTGAAATATCTGATATGTCTCGTCGAGGCTTAGCCAAATTACTCTATAGACAGCAGGTGCTCGAAAAATGCTTATTGAATAGATGAACACCTATTAAGACTAAGACCAACCATCCTCAGTGCCACCTTACCCGCACAACATGGATTCGAGAATTGTATATTTACACGAGGCTGTTTTTCTCGTGTAGGATTCTGAGTTAGTCCAGTCTGATCAAAGATTAAGAGGTACTCCAGCGTTATCTACAGTGCGGAATAACGCTGCATTATGTGTTATTATCCAGTGCCAGAAAGAAAGCAGTCAGGAACACAATTACTCAGAATGGGGTATAAAAGGAAAAAGCTCATTCCTACAAGGTCAGTGAACATGAGCGTCCACCATGGCGCAAGCACTGTAGTTACAGGTTTGAACGTAAATCCACAAGAGGAAAAATTTCCTGGCACAGACTAAAAGCAGTGACAATGTGGCATTTGAGCTAAATTCAAAAGATGAGTCAAATGTAAAGGTCCAATCTCAGGACAGAAAAAAAATCACTGGTTGGCTTAAGTGGTTTGCTTTTAAGTTTGTGACGAACTGTAGCTTAACTAAAAATACCCACCCAGAATCAGCAATGGGAAACACACGTCACCATGAGTGCCCCGTTCAGAAGAGTTAGTCAAGGAAGCGAAGGAAGGCCCAACCTCAACACGCGCAGGGGCCGAAGTAATTGGGTGAGGCGCCTGCTCTAAGTGTGCTGCAGAGGGTCCGTGAGCGCAGGGCCCCAGGGGTGCCGCTGGTGGGGTGCAGGAGGAAGCGAGCAGAGTGCTTCCCCAGCTACAACTTCGGGGTCTCTGCGTTTATCTTTTTCTTCTGCGTTAAAATTCCACTTAAAATCTTGCTTGATGAAAGCACTCGACAGTGAAAACACACACTTCGGAAGCCACTGACCAGGAGGAAATTAATTCCGGGGATAAAAATCAACAGACGTTTTAAAATTCTAATTTTTATACCCATTTTCACAATTGGCTCAAGACTGATAATTGGTGCAGAGATCAAGAGGCACTTAAGTTTTTGTTTTGTTTTTTTGCAGTACGCGGGCCTCTCACTGTTGTGGCCTCTCCCGTTGCGGAGCACAGGCTCTGGACGCGCAGGCTCAGCGGTCATGGCCCACCGGCCCAGCCGCTCCGCGGCATGCGGGATCCTCCCAGACTGGGGCACGAACCCGCATCCCCTGCATCAGCAGGTGGACTCTCAACCACTGCGGCACCAGGGAAGCCCGGCACTTAAGTTTTATACTTCTGTAATGTTTATAATGAAAACGAATACTTTTCTTATCAAAGAAGTGTTAGAGATAACTAACGTTAGTTCAGATGACTTGTCTTTCCTTATCTTTCACAGAAGACAGATTACAGCTAAATCTAATTGCTTCCCTGGGCAAAAATGAAATCTGAGGGCTCATACATGACTGCATGTATGCTAAGAAACAAGAAAAAATGTTCTGTGTGTAATTAGTAGTAAAAACCTATTCATACAGAACCATTCTCTGGGGGAGCTGTGTGCCCTGGAATCATATTTTTCCAAACAACTTTCATAAGATTCCTGTACGCTATTCTTTTACAGAGGAAAACCAAGTGTTCCAAATTTTAATTACAAAATGGTATTTCAATGAAGAAATGAGAACAGATACAGAGAACAATGGACTTTCAGGAGTTAAAATAGAACCAGATTTCTCTAATGTCAACCCTTCTCCCAATTCCCAGAAAAGAGGAGGGTACTGTCACAGCAAGAACTGTGGAGCATTATTTCAGTAATCTCCAGTCTAACTTAGCCTTGGAAGTTTTGTCTTCAGGCTAGTGAGACCCACGAGCAGCAGGCACGGAGACCCTGGCTCACAGCGAGTATTTAAGAGATTTTTCTCATAGCTGTTAAAGATGTAGGCAGCGTGCCCTCCATCCACCAAGATGAGACGCCAAGCCCTCCATAACCAGGACCTGCCTGCAAGGTCCCAGGAGGAAAAGCTGAGTTCGGATATCCTTCCAGGCTCTCTCACCCTCCCTGTGACCCATGGCACACATGTGAGAAGCAGCTGGTCAGGGTTAAAAGTACAGTCTGGCTCCAGAGCCCTGCCCAGCTAACTGGCCCCCAGAGCTACTGAACCCTGACCTGGGCTTCACCATACCCCATTTTCTAACCAAATGTGTTAACTGGCTGCAGATTCTTGAACTATGTGCCTCAAATGCATTTTCCAACACACACACACACACATACACACACACACACACACACACACACAGAGTGACAGGACAGAATTTTCTCTAGTGAGAGAATATTATTTTATTTGTTAATATCAATAGCTAAGCACTTAGCAGCAAATTCAACTACAATCATAGTTGTATTTACCAATCAATTGATTGACCAATCAATGGTAAACAGCAACCTGCAACTGGTTGAAATCCCTCTCTCCGCAACACTATTCTGTGTTAGAGGATGCCTCACTGAAATCTCCAGATAACATTTTCCTCAGAGACAACTCTGCTGACGCATCAGTTTTGGTTCCTGAGCTTTCATTTACATGAACCATTCACACTAGAACAGGACGATTCTTCCTTCAGCCAGGCCTCCTGCTCTCGCTGTGTGCATTCCTCAGTCACCGAACATTTCAGCGTCTCAAAGCTCTGTGTATAGCTCAGAACTGCTGACTGTTAGGGCAAGAAGAACCTCAGAGATGATCTGATACAAAGCCATCATATTTTCAAACAGGGAACTCAGTCCAGAGAAGTGAAGTGACAAAAAAGTCTGGGTGGCGAAACTGGGGACAGCAAACTGGGCACTCCCTCCTAATCCTGTGTTCATGCCAGGGGACTAGACACCAGATTCCTCAGGGCCCTGGGTTACTCAGCTGTGTCTCAGGAACCATGAGGCAGGAGGAGGCCGAGGGGCAACCCCCAGAACAGCTGCAGTTTATCTGATTCATGTATTAAACACAAGATTTCATTTGAAAGAAAGGGTTTCACTGTAAATAAACAAACATCTTGAAAACCACCACATGGCAGGACCAACTTCAAATAAATGGAAAGTTAAAAGAGAGAAAGAACTAAAAACACAGGGTCTTACTTTAATGAATGTGTCCTTTTTTAAATGGAACAAGGACAGAAAACAGCACTAAAACCAAATGTTATAGCTTAAGAGTTCTCTCCTTTATTTTTGCCTGTCTAGGAAAATAAAACAAACAAACAAAAGAGACAAAGAGAAGAAGAACAAAGGGAAGGTAGTATATTTTAGTTTCTAGGTCCCTGGGAATGTCTTAAATCCATATTACATTGACTGGGCAATTTCAAGAAACAGAGTCACATAGGACATTGACCTAACTAAAATTCTTAAGATAAATCTATCTTCACTGAAAAGAATGGAAGAAAGGTTTTCATAAATTACTGGTACATGCACACACAAAAGCCCTCCAATTTTACCTTTTGTTTTTCCTGTCTGCCGAGCACCTTTAATAGCTTATAACGTCTCCCATTTCTAAAAAACCAATTCTTTCTTACAGATGCTCAAAAGCCAATGAACAGTGTGTCTTTAAGGTCAGTAGGTGGGAGGGAAGCTGGGTTGTCACTATGTGGTAGGCTAGAGCTGGATGCAGTCTGCAGAAGTAGACGGCCAGCCCCGGGGACACTGGGAATTTAACAAGTCACTAAGAACTATGCTCGCTGCAGTTTGGCATGCCACAAAAACTTTTCTTGACTTTTTCATTTTTGTCATTCTAGACTCCTACTGGAGCCAGATGATTTAAAAATCTTGTTTCAGACAATCTTCTTAACTTTTTTAAGTTAATAGCTTCCAATGACACTGAACCAACCAACCTCTTCGCGTTTTATAGACCATTTAAAGCCAGCAAGTTTGATCATTTAGTGAAGCAATAGTTCTTTCCAGGAAGTGCCCTCAAGCTAAGCACTGCTCTTTGGGGAGTTTGTTAATATGTTCAGTCAAGTCAGCTCTGTTGAAGCCAAGTGAGCTCCCAGTGCCACCCTCTGAAAAGATCAAATGTCATCTTCTAAAAGGACTTCTTCCTTCCTCCCTCCCACTCACTCCCAAATTTCCACAAGCAACATTAGCATACAACACAAATGAGAGACACAGTCATTTCAGGGCATGGGGAAGTCAAACATTTTTAAGAAGTCAAAAGACAATGGAACAAAGTACTGATTTTCCTTATGTTCTAAGGATATATGAATATTAACATGAGTTGTTTTCTAAACTTGGGAACTCTGCAAGATGCCATCTTGGTTAGCCTCCAAACAGACTTACCTAAGTGACCTAATTTTCACGTTCTACTTTTGAAGATCTCCAGAACAGAAACTCCACAATCTCCACTGGTAACCTGAACTGTGGTTTAATTTCCTTCAGAGTCAGAGGTGACTGTTTATTTCAACTTTTTTAAAAAAGTTAAACAAGAGCTTAACTCTTGTTAAAAGATGTCATTTGAACCCTGAAACCAGTAACTGGAACAACACAAAGTGAATAACCAAGAACTATGCTATAGGTTAAACCACAGACATCAGAAATACGGCTGGCTTACAAGGATGGTCACGCTGTCCTCTCCGCCCAGATGACCCTATATGCACCATGGGTGTCTGCACTCATGACTCAAATTCACAAGTTTAGGAAATGACTCTACAGCTTCTGGAAAGAAAGAAACTCATGTGCATTGAAGAGGTCTCTGGTAGTCACTGGTGGAAATCATTCCCAGGTCTTCCACACTTTCCAAATGAGTAGAAATTTTGGGTTTTGGTGTCCTTTTCCTTTTCTGTTTTTCTAAGAGTCCCCTAAGCAATATCATGCTCAGGTTTCCTAAATCTTTTTTTCAGGTGAACTTTCCACTGAGCTACCCCTTGAAACAAGTTTTCTGGAGATTTTGCCCTTGACCTCCTGGAATTTTTCAATGAAACTCAAAAGAGATGTTTACCTGACCTCCTAATGAAAGCTCTATTTTTTAATTCCTTGAACTTTTCTGTCTTTTCTTGTTGTGCCCTCTGGGAAAGAAAGACAAGTACAGTTGTTGGCTTGATCTCAACTGGCAAACACCAAGATAATCCAGTTCTAATAAGTTTCTCAAGCCCTTGGATAGCATCGCAAAGATATTAAGTATGTTCTCTTCTCTGGCATGGTTGTTTGCACTTCACCTTTTCAGAGGATCAATGTAAAGATAAGAAATGCCAGCACATTACCTTTGTGACAAAAAAAAAAAAGATGTCAATCACAGAAAGAATAAAAGGAATATTACTGGGTTTTTCAAAAGCAATGAGAGAGCAGGAAAAAACTATGACCTAACGGGCAGAGAGAAGGAATGAGACCACTTTTTGCCAACTGGTGTCCATATGAAGCTGAGTTCAGGCTCTCTCTAGCAGGCGGCATTTGGAGAGGTTTGGAATTGAGCACCTACAACCAGATGTAGTTGATAATTTCCTTTTCTTGCAAGAAAGAAGGTTTCTGGTGTGGAGCTTTGGGCAGTTCCATTTCAAATGGAAACCTGTTTGGGAATGGCTTGGGTCATATATATTTCAGGGCCTTCTCAGTCCACCTGGGGACAGGTACTTTCCTCTGCTAAGAGATCAAGGGATGAGATGAATGCTTCACTTTACTGCCAATTTCCTCTAGGAATTCTCTTCCAGGAATCATTCAGTATAAGGCTTCCAACACCATTCCACTCCACTCATCTCACACACTAGGTTCCCAGTAGCATGCTTGCTCTTAGCTACATGTCCTCTAGCAAGGACAAAACTACCACGTGATCCATCAACAACGTACGTGAGCACTGTGAGGGCTCAGAGACTCCAAGTCCAGCTCTCTGCTGCCTAGAAGCTACAGTTCAGTGGCAGGGAGGCTGCTTATTCATAAATAGCTGTGTTTTGAGCAGATCCTTCTGAGAAGGTACACTCAGTATCACACTAGGTATAACACTCAAACCTCAGTACAAAAGTTTATTTCCTCCACCTTTCTGAATCTGAGTCTGCAAAAAAAAAAAAAAGGAAAGAAAAAGATGAAAATTGCCGTCAAACAAAGCAAAAAAGCCCCTCACACGGCCTATGAAAGGCCCCAAGTTGAGTGATTCTGGCCTGGCCATTTTCCTGCAGCATGGGTCAAAGCAGAGCAACTACTGAAGCCGTGGTTGGAATATTCTCAGATTTCAGGACTGAGCCAAGTAGAAAGATGCATCTGTCGAAATGCCCACCATACTGCGTAATTTATACTGGTTTACTGAGTGGACTGATGGAGCTGTAGGACTCTTGAAAAACTGTTCCTGGAATCTCATTTACCACTTTTCATTTATATTCCAGCTTATCCTATCTAATCAAGGACTTTAACAGGGATCTTTAGGTGAAGGAAAAGACCAAGCAAGTCCCTGGAGCTTCCTCAACTATAATAATCAGAAGGAAGATGTTTGAGGAAGAGGCTGGTAGAGAAATTCATTCAGTTAACAATAACAGGAAATGAGTAGGCAAATAAATAACTCAATAAATGTTTTCAACCCTTTTGTTCATCTTTATCCAGCTCAACTCAGACTGCCTACTTCTTTATCCCTGGGCCACTTTGCATAAACAGGAGCCCTACAATTAAAAATAAGGGAACGGGGCTTCCCTGGTGGCACAGCGGTTGAGAGTCCGCCTGCCGATGCAGGGGACACAGGTTCGTGCCCCGGTCCGGGAAGATCCCACATGCCGCGGAGCAGCTGGGCCTGTGAGCCATGGCCGCTGGGCCTGAGCGTCCGGAGCCTGTGCTCCACAACGGGAGACACCACAACAGTGAGAGGCCCGTGTACCGCAAGAAAATAAATAAATAAATAAATAAAAATAAGGGAACGAATTTTGTCCCCATTCCACTCAAATTTTCAGTGATTCAGTCTAGTACCAATGGCTCAGTTTTTCTTTCCTTCTTTTCTTTTCTTTTCTTTTTTTAAAGGAGTGACGGTTTTATAAATGGTTTTTATTCTAGATGATAAATAAGGGATCTTCAGTCTTATTTCATGTTGAAACAATCCAACCTAAATGATTCTAGCTCTCGGCAAGCAGCTGATGAGAAGGACTTTGTAAATGGAGATGGCATTCTAAGCTCAAGTAGATTTCAGTTGGGAAGGGGAGGAACTGGCCAGTTTAGGATTTTCACAAAATTTAGATTAACACTGAAAAAGTAGGAACAGAGCCTCCTATGTTCTTTCAATTTCCCATAAGTAAATGAGGAAGAAAAGACAAGCGGGATAAAAAAAAAACTTCTTAAGAAAAGTAAGAAGAAGAACAGTAGCATTTGCTGGGAAGTACCTCTCGTTGACAATGAAAATGAGGGAAGCAGTGTGACCTCAGATTTTAGGTCCTCCTGTGGGCCTGTCTCTACCTGTTTCTAGGAAATGAGATAAGATGATACATGTCCACTCCTGCTTAAGTGATGCAGAGGTACATAAAGCATTTGGTTCTGCTCGGGGCAAAAATGTTCCATAAACCTTTAAAGGATGAATTAAAAGATTAGCTCTGGACAGAGACTATGAATACCACTGGCCTTAAGAAGGTGTCGCCGTCAGCAAGAACCAGAAGCCCAGCTGTCTCCACTGTTTGATGAGGTATAAGAATCTTGAAAGTTTGAATTCGGGTATGTGGAATAAATAGGAAACAGATGATGAGAGAGGTTCAAAAGCTGTTATCTGGGCTTCCCTGGTGGTGCAGTGGTTGAGAGTCCGCCTGCCGAGGCAGGGGAAACGAGTTCATGCCCCGGTCCAGGAAGATGCCACATGCTGCGGAGCAGCTAGGCCCGTGAGCCATGGCCGCTGAGCCTGCGCGTCCGGAGCCTGTGCTCCGGAACGGGAGAGGCTGCAACAGTGAGAGGCCCGCGTACCGCAAAAAAAAAAAAAAAAAAAAAAAGTTGTTATCCCTGGAAACCAGCCCCCAGGAAGCTACTGTGGGTGTGTGTAGCATGGGAGGGTCAGGAGTGGATGTTCAGCAAAGAAACATCCCAGCCATGCATCCAGGGAGACAGAACCTCCCACAACTAAAACCTCAAGAGCACTGAGCACCTTAACAGTAACAACAATCCCCCTCCTCCCCACCATGTATGGACTGAGCCCTTGCCCTCCACGGATCACTTACAACAATTACATGAGACAAGCTATTAACTCCATTTTACAGATGGGGCCTGAGGTCAGACCCTTCTCATACGACCTCCCAGTGGTCTAGAAGGCCATGCAATGCCGGAACTTGAAGTGGAAGGGATGGCAAGGCCATTTTTACACAATGCTTGCGCCTCTCTAAAGGACCTAAGAAGGAGGAACGGCATCAACTCCGGGGTTCAAATTCTTGGCTTTAATTACCGGCTTCACCATTTTCGGTGTGGGGACATAATGACCACGGGTGGTCAAAAACTGTCCATTTTGGGCTTCCCTGGTGGCGCAGTGGTTGAGAGTCCGCCTGCTGATGTAAGGGACACGGGTTCGTGCCCCGGTTTGGGAAGATCCCATGTGCCGCGGAGCGGCTGGGCCCGTGAGCCATGGCCGCTGAGCCTGCGCATCCGGAGCCTGTGCTCCGCAACGGGAGAGGCCACAACGGTGAGAGGCCCGCGAACGGCAAAAAAAAAAAAACTGTCCGTTTTGGTCTCCTTTCCCTGGGGCAAGTTACTCAAACCTCTGAGAGATTCTCCCCTAATACGAGCTCATCAACATGCTACCTCAGCGGGCAGCTGTGAGGATTAAATGAGATGGTTTCCTCACGATGAAGCAGTAGGCAAGTACTGGTGGTTGTTATTCCACGTTACCCCACTGGAGTTTCACGTTGCCTCATTTGCAGAAGAGTGCTACCCCATCTGGTTTTACAGACGCAGTGTGTGTATTTCAGGCACAGCAGCGTCTGAGTGCAGTAACGGAGAGTGACTGAAGCCCCGCGCACGGAGCCATCGCAGGGCTGGTGTGCCACCGCTCCGCAGCCTCCGCTCCTCCCTCCACCATTCGTCTCAGTCACCACAAAATGGTGACACACGCTGGCAGCCGAGTGTGCGAAGAGGACTCCCACGTGGCATGTGTTAAGTGTCCCAGGAGTGATCCCACACAAGCGCTACATGCTCTCCAGCTCTCTTCCTCACAGAGCAGGCACACACATCCAATGAAGCAACAGCAGAAATGTCCAGATTTTACAGGGGGAAAAAAAGTTGATCCTTAAATTCTGTTCCACCACTCACTGTAGGTTCTCTGCTTATTAACATAGTATAAGCTGCGTTTTCTAGCAATTATTATTTAAAAAGCTCTAGAAAAGGGCATTTCAATATAACAAGAACTAGAATATTCTTTTTATATATACTAAGGCTTGGAACGTTCTTTTTAATTGTTTTTGTTGCCTAATGAACACTTACTAGATTTGTTTTGTGTGTGTGTGTGGTACGCAGGCCTCTCACCGCCATGGCCTCTCCCGCTGCGGAGCACAGGCCCCAGACGCGCAGGCTCCGCGGCACGAACCCGCGTCCACTGCCTCGGCAGGCGGACTCTCAACCACTGCGCCACCAGGGAAGCCCACTTACTAGATTTTTTAACTCAGTAAGCTTACCTCTTTATTGGAGATGGGAGAAACTTAGTAGCTATTGCTTCAAAAGGAACAACTGTTAGATTATTATAATTACACCTATCCTTTCGATCTTGACCTTCATTATTAGTAATAAAATAAAGGTATTTCTTACAGTCATTAACGTCCTTGCCATTTGAACTGTGAAAAAACAGACATTATACAAGGCAAGCCTGAATACTTTGAACTTTGCTAACAATGTGAAAATGTCTGTCGCACAGCCAATTAAAGTTGGCCATAGAGACTCACACTTTCCACAATCTATCTGCTGGCATGGTTGATGCCTGTTGGCAAAAAAGCCAGTTACAGTCTTCTTACTAAATAGGACAAAGGATGACAATGTTAGGCACTGTGAGCTAGCTGTTGTGGAAGAATTTCACCGCTTGTAAGGGTCTGTGAGCCAAGAACAATTGATACTACAGGAAAAGACCACCAGAAAATGCTGACACCTCCAGTCTCAGCATCCCACACCTCCTGGACACAAGGACTCAGGCCTTAATCCTAAATACTCCATGTCCACATGTAAGTCATTATGAGTAACTGTGCTTGAAATTTAATTCCACATCTGCTCTTCTGCAGCCTTTGGAAATCTTATGAATTTCTCTGACAACTGTTTGCAAAGGCCGTAATCACAGTCATCTGTAACTGGATCTCCAGCTACAGGGCAAAACACCACATAATTCCAAGAGGCTTTTGACCCAACCATATTTGGTTTCTTGTCTCTCTTGCTTTCATTAAAACTGCGCTGAGCCTTCAACTTGCAGACAGCCTGATTAGCATCGGAAGAAGGTGGCCCAGGTCTTCCGTATCACCCTCACCACACAGGCCCCGGCAAATCCTTACCATCTCCCTTCCGATTGTAGCAGGAGGCGATTTGGGCTATAACAGCAAGTGAGGGGCCCTGTGCCAGTGATGCTCCTCCCTGCTGGCTTCAGAATCCCAGGAGGCGGCCTGAGGAGGCACCCTGGCTCCAAGGGGACGAGAAGACAGAGGCACTGGTACTTCCCCACCTCTTTCACTTGGGCTGCTCAGAAGCCGTGTGGCTCTGGGGCTAATATGCCCTTTCTAATTACAGTTGGCCACGGCAATGTGACAGTGATATGTGACACCTGAACAATGCAATTAACCTCCATGAGTCTGTTCTGTATTTTAAAAATTTAACAGCATTCACCTATTAAAGGACTCCTGTACTGATCTATCTTCATTCCATAAACACTCACAAGAGTCAAGCAAGAAAATTCTTGCACCAATTCAGCCACATACGGATTCAGTAATCCTGGGCAAATCACCTCCCATCTGGGGGCCTCAGTTTGCTAATCCCACTTCTAGCCATCCCCTTTTTTTTCTTATGAAGAACAAACATAACAAGGTACACAGAAGTGCTCCTCAAAGGATGAAGCACTATTATTACTGTCAGCCTCATTATCCTCTTTGGAAGCTCCACTCTGACCGTTAAGTGCTCTGGAGCCAGACGGATAGGGTTCACTAACGTCACGTAACTGTTCTAACCTTACTTTTTTTCATCTGTAAAGTGGGGATGAGATAACAGCACCTAACTCTGAATTACTGACAGAATTAGATGAGGAAATGTAAAGAAAGCACTTAGAACAGTGCCAGGAACAATAAACGGTGCCTAATATTAGTCACTCTCGTTATCCTGTCATTAGCCTTGTTTTCTTTTCTTGAGTTCATCAGGCACCTTTCAAAATAAAATACCTTTTTCAAGGCATTCAACTTTGGTGTGCTAAGGGAAAAGGGGGGACTAATAATGATCGTTACGTAGTCTACCTCATTTAATGGTGCCAACCAACACGTGCTATTTCATTATCCCCTTTCATGTAAAGTCCAGAAAGGTCAAGTGGCTACTAGGTGGCAGCCAGGACACGAAGTCAGGCCTGAATGGCCCAGACTACGTTTTCCACTGCATTGTTTCCATTTAGATATGAAGCGGAAGTGTAATAAAGGTTTCCCTAAAAAATTATAAAGTCACCTAATTTACACAGGCAGTGTGGTTCAAAGGTTATTGTAAAACAACAGCTTTAATATTTGGACGTAAGCTGTCAAGGCTCAGCTCAGCTGGCACCTACCTTGACTTCCCTCCCCACGGCTCCTTAACCGCAGTGAGTGGTGAGAGAGGCTCCTGTGGCACACCCCGCCCCAGCCCGTATGGATCCCGGGGCAGCACCTGTGGCGTAGCAGCACACCTGTGAGCTCCTGTCTGTCTCCTTCTCCTCCAAAAGACCATGAGTTGCTTCACCTCATGTATCCAAGGCCCCACCCGACACCCAGCCCACAGCAGGGCACAATGCTGTCAGCAGAATGCATGCATGAATCCTGGCCCTTCCTGTAGTCCCTGCTACACCAAAGACTGGTTTATTTGACAATCATGAGAGGTTAAGGGGGTCCAGAATTAAACCTGGCCCCTGCAGGGTGTCACTGCGGAATACGACCTGTGTAGTATGCAAGATCACACCTCACAAAGAGCATTTCATAATTCTATGTAATTACAAAGACATCTAACCAAAACATATTTGTATCATTATCAAACTTGACTTGTCATGTCTGCTATGAAATGTTCTTGCATCATGATACAAATGCACACACTACACACAGATGGCTGTGTTATGCCACTTTTTTCTTCGTGGGGGGCGGGGGCAGGGGGGCTGAGGTAGTCCAGGAAGACCCCGTCAGCAATAAAACATTGGGCAATACTTTTAAGGGTATGTTGTAATGAAAGGTTACCTTTGGATCATTATATTTCCTTTTAACAAGTACCTGGCAAGAGAGTAGATACAAACTTAGATAAAGGCATTAACTGATTATATAAGTAAAACAAAATCCAAGTTCATTTTTTTTTTTTTTTTTTTTTTGCGGTACGCGGGCCTTTCACTGTTGTGGCCTCTCCCGTTGTGGAGCACAGGCTCATGGGCCCAGCCACTCCGCGGCATGTGGGATCTTCCCAGACCGGGGCACAAACCCGTGTCCCCTGCATCGGCAGGCGGACTCTCAACCACTGCACCACCAGGGAAGCCCCCAAGTTCTTTATAATGTACTTAGAGCCTCAATTTACCTTGCCTCTTGATCTTTTATTTTTACAAACTCATTTTTCCCTTCTCACTTTATACATTTTTACAACTAATGAATACTGCAAGCAAAGTCTCTAGCAAAGAAAGTTTGGAGAGTGTTATTTAATTTTTTTTTCCCCGTTTTCAATTGCATCTTCCTCCTGAAAGGTTGAGAATCACAGAGACATACAACTGCCTCTTGACATTTAAGTGAAAACTCCCAGGACAATTGTTTTTGAAATATCTATGATGTTTACTCTTGGATTTAATAAAGATTCTATTTTTCTCACAAAGAATATTTTACACGAAATAAGTTTATACTTCATTAGACACTCAAGCAAAACCAAGAAATAGTTATATCCATGCGAGAACACTGAGTCTTACCAAAATTATGTAGAATGTAAGGTCGTAATACCCCCAGAAAAATCTTATACAAATGGAGAATGCAGATTCTGCCTTATGCAACCACAGGCTGATAGCTAAGGAGGTTTCCCCGTCTCTTAAGCCTTTGATCTATTTTAGGATCTTTGATCCTTTATACCTGGGGGTTTGTGACATTCTAGTAAAAATTAACCAAGTATTTCTTGGTGCTAACCTAGTGACACATTTAATGCACTAGTCTGTGGTGGAAGGGGGAAGTCTCATTGACTGTTTTTCATAAAACCACCTCGTATACAGTCCCTGTCCATATAAAAAAGACTCCACAGAAGTCAGACATCATTCTTGGTGTGTATGTCTAAGTTCACAGAAGGGAATTCAGATGAGGACATAACCCCTAAATGACCACTCTGTCTGTTCCCATGACCAAGCAACAGACAAAATGCAAGGAACAAGGGGAAGCAGTTGACCTACAAGGGCCCGAACATTTTTCCATCTGCAGCTTTTGAAACAGTTTACAGTTTCTTTATCTTTATTAGGACATTTTCCTCATCAAATTAATGAGTTACTAAACAAAAGGCTTACTAAAATGTTTACAGTTGGGAATAAACTATCTGTTAAGGCTCTAGCAGAAAAGACAAGTCATAATTTGCCATTGCTTTTCAATGAAATCATCTGGGAAAAGCAAGGCCGAAGAGTTGGGACAGGAACCTAGGATGGCAATGTGCAATTCAAAGTAAATCCTGAGACCAACGGAAAGAAAATGCCTGCGATCCTTTTGGCCCTGGAATCCTTCACATCATCACCTCTACCCTCCCACCTTAATGCAGCTCTTTCATTCCGACAACTATCAAACATAGATGTTCTTGTGGAATAATTAGCATTGTTAAAACCAAGTCCTTTGGAAGGTAAGTGAGGGAGGCAGAAGTCGGTGGTAGTCAGGGGTAGTTGTCTTGTGACGGCTTAAAGAAACATAAGGGAAGCTGGTTAGCAGAGGCAACAAAAACAAAAACTAGGCATGACTTAGAACATGGATAGAAAAAAAATAATGGGCACTGCATACATTCATCAAATTTTCTTATGGTTCTATCTGGGCACACACAACTGGCATGAACATGTACTTGACGGAGCTGAGACTGATTCCCATCTGAATTCAGGACTGACGGCCAGCGGGGAGGGCTGGGAAGGATGAGCCAAACACTACACCTGGAAAGTTTTTCTGCAAAGAAATGGTCCCTTTCAAATCATTTCCATTTGGTGATCTTTTCAATGGTCAAGAACATGTATTAATGAATTAGCATACAGTACAATATTCTTTTTAACAAGCAATACAGACCTACAGTTAGAGGTCAAAGGGAAGATATAGGTGTGGCAGTATAATTCCAGCCAGGGAACTCTGGAAGAGACCAGAAGAAGCCAGAGATGGCAAGGCACTTGGTCCCAACAGCTCAGGAAGGACAGGGCATACCTCCAGCAAAGGAGTGGGAGGATGAATGCCTGAGACGGCAGACGGAAGCCTCTGCAAACAGGAGCCCATCATGTGGAGGGGATTCCTGGCTCTAAAAGATACACTGGTAGTTCTACAAAGTAAGAGCTAACCTGGGTTTATCTCCCGGGTGGTTTATAGTTCTCCAGGTAAACTGCATAAATTCTCTGCTCTGTGAGGGGAGTGAAGTTCTTTTTCCCTTTTTCTCTACCAAAGTTTCACAATTAGATGCCAAACTGACCCTTTTGGAATGTCGTTTGCTTTCTTCCCTTCTAATTTCATTCTCATTAAGTTCTGCTCGATCACTCCTCAACTAGTGAAAAATCCAGGTACATAGAAACCCACACTTGGCTGAATCACTCCTGACAATCAGGCGGTTGTTCTTTCTGAATTTCAAAAAAGATTCAAAGCTGTACAAATAGAGGTTCCTTTACACAACCCGTCAGAACAGAATCTACTCCTGTGTCCCTAACATCCCATCAGAACAAGAACCAATGGGCAGTACGCCCATGTTCACAGCAACATTACTCACAATAGCCAAAGGGTGGAAGCAACCCCACAGTCCATCACAAGATAGATGAATAAACAGAACGTGGCTCATACACACAATGGAATACTGTTCAGCCTTAAAAAGGAAGGAAATTCTGACATATGCTGCAACATGGATGAACCATGAAGACATCATGCTAAGTGAAATAGGCTGGTCACAAAAGGACACTGTATGATTCCTCTTCTACAAGGTCCCTAGAGTAGTCCAATTCATCTAGACAGAAAGCAGAAGGATGGCTGCCCTGGGCTGGGGGAAGAGGGAGTGGGGAGCTACTGTTTAATGGGTAAAGAGCATCAGCTTCACAAGATGAAAGAAAGAGTTCTGGAGATGGATGGTGGTGAAGATTAAACAAAAAAACATGAATGGATGTGATTCCACGGAACTGTGCACTTAGACATGTTAAGATGGTTAATTTTATGTTATGAGCATTTTACCACAATTAAAAACAAAACAAAAAGCAACAGACTGTTTCCTCAACTGGTTTTGACAATTTGTGCACAACCTCCATCACTGAAGGTTTCTGGCTGGGAGGGGCATTCCACAGCAGTGCCAGGTGCCCACCGGCTTCTGACATTTATGTGGGGTGAAAGGAGATGCCCAAGGAGCTGGGCCATCACTCCCTGCATGGAGTCCTTTCCCAGGAGCAGTTTCTACAGCAGGAATGCCTGACTCACTTCTCTTCCTCGTGGGAATCAGAAGAGAAATGTTTCACTGCCCTGAAGGGGGATGGGTAATAAGACCTACAGGTTCCCTGAATAAGGAAGGGGGAAGAGCTAAAGTCAAGAGCCCAAGGCCCTAGGATACCTGGGGACACGAGTATACCTTGTAGTTTCATGGTTGAGGAAGATGGGGCCTGGGAACTTAAAGGCACGAGCGTCTTCCCCAGGTGCCTCTCCCTTCACGCCCAAGGTCCCATAATAATATCATTTTTGTGATTACACGCTTTGGAAAAAAAACTGCTCGACTCGAGATTGGTTCAAGATGGCGGAGTAGAAGGAAGTGCTCTCACTCCCTCTTGCGAGAACACCGGAATCACAACTAACTGCTGAACAATCATTGAAAGGAAGACACTAAAAAAGATAACCCACATCCGAAGACAAAGGAGAAGCCACAATGAGACAGTAGGAGGGATGCAATCACAATAGAATCAAATCCCATAACTGCTGGGTGGGTGACTCACAGACTGGAGAACACTTATACCACAGAAGTCCACCCACTGGAGTGAAGGTCCTGAGCCCCACGTAGGGCTTCCAAACGTGGGGCTCCGGACACAGGAATGAATCAAACTTTGAAGGCTAGCGGGATTTGACTGCAGGACTTCAACAGGACTGGGGGAAACAGAGACTCCACTCTTGGAGGGCACACACAAAGTAGTGTTCGCATCAGGACCCAGGGGAAGGAGCAGTGACCCCAGAGAGACAGAACCAGACCTACCTGCTAGTGTTGGAGGGTCTCCAGCAGAGGCAGGGGGTGTCTCTTTCTCACCGTGAGGATAAGGACACTGGCAGCAAAAGTTCTGGGAAGTATTCCTTGGCGTGAGCCCTCCCAGAGTCCCCCATTAGCCCCACTAAAGAGCCGGGTAGGCTCCAGTGTTGGGTCGCCTCAGGCCAAACAACCAACAGGGAGGGAACCCAGCCCTACCCATCAGCAGACAAACAGATTAAAGTTTTACTGAGCTCTGCCCACCAGAGCAACAGCCAGCTCTACCCACCACCAATCCCTCCCACCAGGAAACTTCAACAAGCCTCTGAGATAGCCTCATCCACCAGAGGGCAGACAGCAGAAGCAAGAAGAACTACAATCCTGCAGCCTGTGGAACAAAAACCACATTCACAGAAAGATAAACAAGATGAAAAGGCAGAGGGCTATGTACCAGATGAAGTAACAACATAAAAGCCCAGAAAAACAACTAAGTGAAGTGAAATAAGCAACCTTCCAGAAAAAGAATTCAGAATAACGATAGTGAAGTTGATCCAGGACCTCAGAAAAAGAATGGAGGCAAAGATCGAGCAGATGCAAGAAATGTTCAACAAAGATCTAGAAGAATTAAAGAACAAACAGAGATGAACAATACAATAACTGAAATGAAATACACTAGCAGGAATCAATAGCAGAATAACTGAGGCAGAAGAACAGATAAGTGACCTGGAAGACAGAATGATGGGATTCACTGCTAAGGAACAGAATAAAGAAAAAAGAATAAAAAGAAATGAAGACAGCCTAAGAGACTTCTGGGACAACATTAAATGCAATAACATTCACATTAGAGGGGTCCCAGAAGGAGAAGAGAGAGAAAGGACCCGAGAAAATATTTGAAGAGATTATAGCCGAAAACTTCCCTAACATGGGAAAGGAAATAGCCACCCAACTCCAGGAAGCGCAGAGAGTCCCATACAGGATAAACCCAAGGAGAAACATGCCGAGACACATAGTAATCAAACTGGCAAAAATTAAAGAAAAAGAAAAATTATTGAAAGCAGCAAGGGAAAACAACAAATAACATACAAGGGAACTCCCATAAGGTTAACAGCTGATTTCTCGGCAGAAACTCTACAAGCCAGAAGGGAGTGGCATGATATACTTAAAGTGGTGAAACAGAAGAACCTACAACCAAGATTACTCTACCTGACAAGGATCTCATTCAGATTCCATGGAGAAATTAAAACGTTTACAGACAAGCAAAAGCTAAGAGAATTCAGCACCACCAAACCAGCTCTACAACAAATGCTAAAGGAACTTCTCTAAGTGGGAAACACAAGAGAAAAAAAGGACCTACAAAAACAAACCCATAACAATTAAGAAAATGGTAATAGGAACATACATTTGATAATTACCTTAAATGTGAATGGATTAAATGCTCCAACCAAAAGACACAGACTGGCTGAATGGATACAAAAACAAGACCCATATATATACTGTCTACAAGAGACCCACTTCAGACCTAGGGACACATACAGACTGAAAGTGAGGGGATGGAAAAAGACATTCCATGGCAATGGAAATGAAAAGAAAGCTGGAGTAGCAATACTCATATCAGATAAAATAGATTTTAAAATGAAGAATGTTACAAGAGACAAGGAAGGACACTACATAACAATCAAGGGATCAATCCAAGAAGAAGATATAACAATTATAAATATATATGCACCCAACATAGGAGCACCTCAATACATAAGGCAACTGCTAACAGCTATAAAATAGGAGACCAACAGTAACACCATAATAGTGGGGGACTCACTTACACCAATAGGCAGATCATCCAAAAAGAAAATTAATAAGGAAACACAAGCTTTAAATGACACAATAGATCAGATAGATTTTATAGGACATTCCATCCCAAAACAGCATATTACACTTTCTTCTCAAGTGCACATGGAACATTCTCCAGGATAGATCACATCTTGGGTCTCAAATCAAGCCTCAGGACATTTTAAAAAACTGAAATCATATCAAACATCTTTTCTGACCACAACGCTATGAGATTAGAAATCAATTACAGGGAAAAAAAAATCAAAAACACAAACAAATGGAGGCTAAACCATACGTTACTAAATAATCAAGAGATCACTGAAGAAATAAAAGAGGAAATCAAAAAACACCTAGAGACAAATGACAATGAAAGCACGATGATCCAAAACCTATGGGATGCAGCAAAGGCAGTTCTAAGAGGGAAGTTTATAGCCATACAAGCCTACCACAGGAAACAAGAAAAATCTCTAATAAACAATCTAACCTTACACCTAAAGGAACGAGAGAAAGATGAACAAACAAACCCATAGTTAGCAGAAGGAAAGAAATCATAAAGATCAGAGCAGAAATAAATGAAATAGAAACAAAGAAAACAATAGCAAAGATCAATAAAACTAAAAGCTGGTTCTCTGAGAAGATAAAATTGATAAACCATTAGCCAGCCTCATCAAGAAAAAGAGGGAGACAACTCAAATCAATAAAATTAGAAATGAAAAAAGAGAAGTTACAACGGACACCGCAGAAATACAAAGAATCCTAAGAGACTACTTCAAGCAACTCTATACCAATAAAATGGACAACCTGGAAGAAATGGACAAATTCTTAGAAAGGGATAACCTTCCAAGACTGAACCAGTAAGAAATAGAAAATATGAACAGACCAATCACAAGTAATGAAATTGAAACTGTGATTAAAAATCTTCCAACAAACAAAAGTCCAGGACCAGATGGCTTCACAGGTGAATTCTATCAAACATTTAGAGAAGAGCTAACACCCATCCTTCTGAAACTCTTCCAAAAAATTGCAGAGGCAGGAACACTCCCAAACTCATTCTATGAGGCCACCATCACCCTGATAGCAAAACCAAAGATACTACAAAAAAAGAAAATTACAGGGCTTCCCTGGTGACAAAGTGGTTGAGAGTCCGCCTGCCGATGCAGGGTACACAGGTTTGTGCCCTGGTCCAGGAAGATCCCACATGCCGTGGAGCGGCTAGGCCCATGAGCCATGGCCACTGAGCCTGCGCGTCCAGAGCCTGTGCTCCACAACAAGAGATGCCACAACAGTGAGAGGCCCGCGTACCGCAAAAAGAAAAAAAAGAAAATTACAGACCAATATCTCTGACGAATATAGATGCACAAACCTCAACAAAATACTAGCAAACAGAATCCAACAACACATTAAAAGGATCATAAACCATGAACAGGTGGGATTTATCCCAGGGATGCAAGGATTCTTTAATATACACAAATCAATCAATGTGATACACCATATTAACAAATTGGAGAAGAAAAACCATATGATCATCTCAATAGATGCAAAAAAAGCTTTTGACAAAGTTCAACACCGATTTATAATAAAAACTCTCCAGAAAGTGGGCATAGAGGGAACCTACCTCAACATAATAAAGGCCATATACAACAAACCCACAGCAAACATCATTCTCAATGGTGAAAAACTGAAAGCATTTCCTCTAAGATCAGGAAAAAGACAAGGATGCCCACTCTCACCACTATTATTCAACACAGTTTTGGAAGTCCTAGCCACAGCAATCAGAGAAGAAAAAGAAATAAAAGGAATACAAATTGGAAAAGAAGAAGTAAAACTGTCCCTGTTTGCAGATGACATGATACTATACATAGAGAATCCTAAAGATGCCAGCAGAAAACTACTAGAGCTAACAAATGAATTTGGTAGAGTTACAGGATACAAAATTAATGCACAGAAATCTCTTGCATTCCTATACACTAATGATGAAAAATCTGAAAGAAAAATTAAGGAAACACTCCTATTTACCACTGTAACAAAAAGAATAAAATACCTAGGAATAAAGCTGCCAAGGGAGACAAAAGCCCTGTATGCAGAAAACTATAATACACTGTTGAAAGAAATTAAAGATGATACCAACAGATGAAGAGATATACCATGTTCTTGGATTGGAAGAATCAATATTGTGAAAATGACTATACTACCCAAAGCAATCTACAGATTCAACACAATCCCTATCAAATTATGAACGGCATTTTTTACAGAACTAGAACAAAAAAATCTTAAAATTTGTATGGAGACACAAAAGACCCTGAAAAGCCAAAGCAGTCTTGAGGGAAAAAAAGAGTGGGAGGAATCAGACTCCCTGTCTTCAGACTATACTACAAAGCTATAGTAATCAAGACAATATGGTACTGGCACAAAAACAGAAATATAGATCAACGGAACAAGATAGAAAGCCCAGAGATAAAGCCACGCACCTATGGTCAATTAATCTATGACAAAGGAGGCAAGGATATACAATGGAGAAAAGACAGTCTCTTCAATAAGTGGTGCTGGGAAAACTGGACAGCTACACGTTAAAGAATGAAATTAGAACACTCCCTAACACTGTACACAAAAATAAACTCAAAATGGATTAGAGATCTAAATGTAAGACCGGACTCTATGAAACTCTTAGAGGAAAACTTAGGAAGAACACTCTTTGACATAAATCACAGCAAAATCTTTTTTGATCCACCTCCTAGAGTAATGGAAATAAAAACAAAAATAAACAAATGGGACCTAATGAAAGGTAAAAACTTTTGCACAGCAAAGGAAACCATAAACAAGACAAAAAGACACCCTCAAAATGGGAGAAAATATTTGCAAACGAATCAACGGACATAGGATTAATCTCTAAAATATATAAACAGCTCATGAAGCTCAATATTAGAAAACCAAACAACCCAATGCAAAAATGGGCAGAAGACCTAAGTAGACATTTCTCCAAACATACAGATGGCCAAGAGACACATGAAAAGCTGCTCAACATCACTAATCATTAGAGAAATGCAAATCAAAGCTACAATGAGGTATCACCTCACACCAGTTAGAATGGACATCATCAGAAAATCTACAAACAACAAATGCTGGAGAGGATGTGGAGAAAAGGGAACCCTCTTGCACTGTTGGTGTGAATGTAAATTGATAGAGCCACTATGGAGAACAGTATGGACGTTTCTTAAAAAACTAAAAATAGAATTACCACATGACCCAGCAATCCCACTACTGGGCATATACCCAGAGAAAGCCATAATTTAAAAAGACACATGCACCCCAGTGTTCACTGCAGCACTATTTACAATAGCCGGGTCATGGAAGCAACCTAAATGCCCATCGACAGACGAATGGATAAAGAAGATGTGGTACATATATACAATGGAGTATTACTCAGCCATAAAAAGGAACGAAATTGGGTCATTTGTAGAGACTATCATACAGAGTGAAGTAAGTCAGAAAGAGAAAAACAAATATCGTATATTAACACATATATGTGGAACCTAGAAAAAAATGGTACAGATGAACCGGTTTGCGGGGCAGAAGTTGAGACACAGATGTAGAGAACAAACTAAGGGGGGAAAGCAGCAGGGGGTGGTGGTGGTGGTGTGATGAATTTGGAAATTGGGATTGACATGTATATACTGATGTGCATAAAATGGATGACTAATAAGAACCTGATGTATAAAAAAAATAAATTAAATTAAATTAAAAAATTAAACAAGAAAACAAAACTGGGGCTTCCCTGGTGGCGCAGGGGTTGAGAGTCCGCCTGCCGACGCAGGGGGCACGGGTTCGTGCCCCGGTCTGGGAAGATGCCACGTGCCGCGGAGCGGCTGGGCCCCTGAGCCATGGCTGCTGAGCCTGCGCGTCTGGAGCCTGTGCTCTGCAACGGGAGAGGACACAACAGTGAGAGGCCCGCGTACTCCAAAAACAAAAAACAAACAAAAAAAACTGCTCTATAAGGTCCTCACAGACTCATTCCTTGCCTCCGGGAGGTTATAATTTATAATACATCATTATGTCCACACTAGGTGAAACATATGGACAACAGGCTGGGATACTCAATCAGTGTTTGATGGGCCATGGTGTACTTATAGTACATGTGATAGAGGTTGAGGACACACACCTTTTGGGGAGAACAGGGAACTGGACCAGAGACTGGACAGACCAAGGATGGGAGGAAGAACCTGGGAGCAACACACATGGTCTAGAGGGTAAAGACTGGACTGGGACCTGAGGGGGCCGCCCTCACCAACTGACAGTTCAGGACCCTCCCTGCTCTGAAGCATTCCCACGAGCTAACCCAGGGCTTCCTGCTTGATAAGGCAAGAAAGAGAGAGATGGAGAGGACTTCTCATTCTAGTCAGACCTCAAGATAATATACATGAGTAGCAAACACTCTCATACTGCTTATTATGAGCTGTTCTTCTAACACTTTAAGATATTAACTTATTTGAGCCTCACAACCGCAGGCCCTGTCTTATCCACTGATGCAGAAAGGAAGACATAAAAAGGCTAAGGAACTTGCCCAAGGTTTGAAAGCAGATAAGTGTGGAATTCAGGCATTGCCCTTGCTTTTAACCATTATGCTATCCTGCTCTTCTGCAAGAAGGCAAGTTGAGAGGCTGAAGGACGGTCAGCACTAGGTGGCATGGTAGGTCTGCCTCCTCGTTTTTAGGGGACAGGCAATAGAGCTTTTGGTTGAGACACATCCTCTCATCACACCAGTGTGGGTGAGAGGTCAACTCTTCCAGCTCTTACCTGCTAGCTGTGTGGCCGTGTGCATGTTAATTAACCTCTCTGAGAATCAGCTATTTCCTGTATCTGTAAGTTATGCTGTCTAGTGTATCCGTGAGGATTAAATGGGGCTCCTGGCACATACCCAATAGACAGAATCTATTATTCAACCAGCTGAAAGCTCTCAAAACAAGCATCTGACACAGAGTCACCATCTAATAAATTAATCAAAATACTGTAACAAAGTAATAATGGCTATAAGTCTACAATGGCACGTAACAGTGAGTTCATAGCCGCAGAGCTACAAATCTTCAGCAGTTCCTATACCACACTGTTTGGGGAGGGATTCGATAATTTTTCCTAAGTGTTCCCCTGGGATAGTTAAGAACCAAGACATGAGAAAAAAGAGACAAATTTACAAGTTAGCAGAATGTTTCACTTAAAAACGTAATGCAAGAGTTGAAGATAATTTTTAAAACAACATCTTACAATAGTCTTAGTTTGATTCTAGAAAGCTAAACATTCGACAATTACTAAATCACCTATAGAAATGGACAGCCTCCAATGACCAAAGAAAGAACATAATTGCATATAACATCCCAAAGTGCAGAGAGAAACCATCTGACAAGGTTAACCTTTTAATGGGTGTGAGCACTGTGTTTGTTGCTCTCCCTCAGGATGGAGCCTGGTGACCGGTGCCTGGCTGGCCTATCCTCAGGGTGAACAGCTCTCTCTCAGTGACCAAACAGCAAACTTTGTACCCAGTATGTTCTGAACTCACAATCAATAATGCAACCACATGGGCTTCCCTGGTGGTGCAGTGGTTGAGAGTCCGCCTGCCAATGCAGGGGACGCGGGTTCGTGCCCCGGTCCGGGAAGATCCCACATGCCGCAGAGCGGCTGGGCCCGTGAGCCAGGGCCGCTGAGCCTGCGCGTCCGGAGCCTGTGCTCCGCAACGGGAGAGGCCACAGCAGTGAGAGGACCGCGTACCGAAAAAAAAAAAAAAAAAAAGAATGCAACCACAGCCAGCAATGCCACTGACATACACGCTGATGGACAGTTGCCAGGACCACTTCAAACAAGGATTTAAAGTAAAACAACAAGTTAGATGAGCCCTGTGCTGACATCCCACCCCCAGTCAGGAGTCAGGGATTCTCCTTCCTGGAGACAGACCATATTTCTACAACAGGCTTTTCTATTTTCCTTACAGATTACTTCAACTAAGAGCACAAACCAAACATCTGAAATAATGAGTCACCTACTGGCTTGAATCCAAAGCACCAGGTCAAATGCAGTTTAAGCCACATCAGTGCTTAAAGGCAACTCTAGTGCAGTGAGTGGACGGATTTCTGCCGCCTGGAATCTGCACACTCTTTCTATCATGATGGATGATGTCTCAGTGATGAGAGACATGACGAACAGTCCTGGCTGTTCAGGATGGCATCAGGAGAATCTACGGCATTCCTTCTCTTGGAAATTGCCCATCTTTAGAGGAGATTCCAGACAAGGAAAAACCAGAAAAGAAACCCAATATCAAATAGCATTTTTCTCCTTATAAGCACCTCTGGGAAAAAGTAGTCTGAGGGAAAGGGGGGTTTACATTACCAATAATGGTATTAAGTGATATCACTCTTATCTGTGGATTTAAGTTAAATTTATTCTTGATTATATTCGATAATAAAGGTGAAACATTCCTTCATCAGTTAAAAAAAAAAAGTGGCATTCTCAATTTTCCAGCTATTCTGAAGAAATAGGTCACAAGAGATAATAAATTACAAGCAACTTCATATGACATCCAAATTATACATTTCTTTTCCTCCACTATCATTATAATGTCTACCTTTAAAGGCAAACAAATATTATTTGAAATTGAACTGAAAAGATGCACAGCTACAAGATTAGTTCTCAAGGGAGAAGGCTGGACTTCCAGGACACACACGCCTGCTTAAGATAACCTAGCTCGGCATCATCTCGCGGGAGGTAAGAAGCTCTTGGAGGATGAGCTCTCAGAGAGACTCTACTTCTGCTGAGTAAATGAATGAAGCATGCAGGCACAAATGAGTGATAGAATATTTGAATGAAGTAGCCCTGGAATTCCAAAGTTCCGAGAGTATTTTTCATGAGTTTCACCAGTGCCCAATTTTCCTTCAACATAAGTTGGTCTTACCTCTTCTAAAATATACCAGAAATGTGATAAAGAGAAGCAACAGTAAGAATCACTGATCTTCCTTGGGCAATCCTCGTGAGTCTTATCTAATCACTCCAATTCTGCCTAGGGGTGAAGGTGTCACCCCGCTGCGTGAAAATATCCACTACAGCCATGTCCCACCTGTCCAAAAGTCAGGCCCCCAGAGCCCAACCATTCAGACCCCAGCTACGAATCCAGACGGAGAAAGAGGCTCTGAGCAGGCAAATGCTCGGCTGGTCAGCAAACCACATTTGGATGCTGGCAGAATGTAATTTATAAATAAGCATCCAGAAAAGATAAATTCCTCCTTTTATGATGATGTTGATAGTTTCTTCTGTTCAAGTTTTTGCCTTCTTCCCATTAAAACACAAACATTGACTCTAAGCTGTCCATGTTCCACAGTCTGTAAATTCATACGAAATGAAAATTCAGACATTTAAAAGGAAACAATTTGTAAGTACTGACTAAATAAAACACAAAGTAATATTTAACATACTACACATGATAATTGTGTGAGCAAAGCGTATTTCCAAGCCCGGTTATCAGCCTCTGGTCCATACCAGAATTACCTGTGGGACTTGGAAAACTCACAGATGATCCTGTAGCACCGCCAGAAATGAGGTGGGTCTGGTGGGGAGTAGAAACAGCCCTGAGCGTGGAGCCAGGAGATGCACTTTCCAAGCGGGGCTTTTCACTCCCTGTGTGACCTTGAGTACATCACATCTCTTCCCTGTGTTTCCTCAAGTCTAAAATGGGAGTACTGTATCAAATCATAATCTAAGTCTCTTCTAGCCTAACATACAAATTTTTTCAATTTTCTCCCAAACCCAGAGTTTTTCCCCCTTTAGGAAACTTACATCTCTTAGTGTGGGACAGAAGCAAGGAAAGATAGAGAGAGAAACGTACCAAGTGTATCTCAGGGGATATGGACTACTGATTCAACAAGATGAAAGGATATGTGTGGGAGAGTGAGGAACTGGCAGGGTAGACAGGGAAGACTGTGGACAGGAGGCTTGGAAAGTCACAAAACTCTCAGACCCCATCCTTCCTCCCGCTCCCCCAGCTCCCCCTTTTAAGGGACGGAACAAAAGAAGTTGTGAAGGAGAGAGAAGTGAAGTAAGAGACAATAAATAAGTCCAATACATTCAATTAACATTTGTCAAATGTACATTATGCTATATTATAGGCATAAGAAGGTGTTTAAGTGAAAAGAAACATGGTTCCTGAACTTAAGAGATCTGTGATGGAATTCAGTGGTTCTCAAACCTCACATGCATCAGTACTGCCAGGCAAGCTTGTTAAAAATGCAGATACCTGGGTTCCAACCACTCATCCCAAACATACAGAATAAGAATTTCTAGGAGGCATATAAAATAAACAACAAGGACCTACTGTATAACACAGGGAACTATACTCATAACCTATAATGGAACAGAATCTGAAAAAGAATATATATATATATATATGCGTATGTATAACTGAATCACTTTGCTGTGCACTTGAAATTAACACAACATTGTAAATGACCTATATACCCCAATATTAATTTTTCTAAAAAAGGAAAAAACAATAATTTCTAAGAGGCCAAGTCTAGAAATGTTTTTGTTGCTCACCAAAAATTGACAACAACAAACTAAATAACAATGGGAGGCAACTTCCGGATAATGCAGTTAAATACAAAGGCCCTTTCAGGCAACTCCGACTTAGTTACAGAGAACAAATACAGGTTAACACCAGGTTTCCCACAGTATGTGCCAAGGTGCCCTGGTGAGCCACAGTGAATGCACAGGAGGATGGAAGGGTATTTCAATTTTTCAAAGAAAACAGAGTGAAGTGTTGGACACTGTAAAAATGACTAGTTCAAGTTAATGCACAGATTGTACTTTTGATGACATCCTATCTTTGTGAAATTGAGTTTTTTACAATTGTTATGATACCAAGCCAAGTATATCTGAAAATCAATGTGGAGCAAAAAATAAGGGTGGGAGTGTCCAATCTAATTCCAAGGTTTTAGTGACACATCCCCCTAGCAAATAATGGTGGGTATTTAAGAATGAAATAAATTTTAAAATTTTGTAAAGAGAAAAACATATATTTTTTTTCAATTTATAGGTATTACTTTTTCAAATGGCAACTAAGTTGTTAGGACATTAATACTTAATAGGTTGTTTGTACTTATCTATCAATACTTAATAAAACTGTAGGATATTTCTTTTGAAAACATTATCAAGACACTTAGGGCACCAATACAGGGACAATTTAGGAACTTCTGAGTCAAGGCAACCTCACAATGCGATTCTTTTCATAGCACAATTTAATTCACTTGATCAAAACAGATCTGTCTAATGTTGCATTCTGGTAGAGAAAGCATTCTAGTGGAGTTCCAGAATAGTGCTTTCCTAAGTATTCTCAAGTGAGAACAATGGATAATCATGAATGTCTATCCAGCAATTAACCAATAACCTCATGAATTATTTCATGTTATATTTCAAGTAATATTCCAAGGTTAAAAAAATAAAGGGGGCTTCCCTGGTGGCGCAGTGGTTGAGAGTCCGCCTGCTGATGCAGGGGACACGGGTTTGTGCCCCAGTCCGGGAAGATCCCACATGCCGCGGAGCGGCTAGGCCCGTGAGGCATGGCCGCTGAGCCTGCGCGTCCGGAGCCTGTGCTCCGCAATGGGAGACGCCGCAACAGTGAGGCCCGTGTACCGCAAAAAATAAAAATAAAAAAAAAATAAAGGATATTGTTTTCATGGTTAGCATTATTACATTTATGCAAAGCCCTCAGATATGAGAAAGTCTTATTTCACAAAATTTGAACACACAGTCATTTCAGCAACAGGCATGTTAGTTAATCCAGGTCCAGTTATCCCTAGTTTTTCAAGCAACAAGTCACAGGAAATGCTGAGCTCTAACTGTTGGTGTGCTTAACTGTCAGCCCAGCATCCTGATCTCCAGCCCCTTTTTGACACAGCCGTGCTCTTTGTTTTGTTACGTCATTCCTCTGTCCTTCCAAGGGTTATATAGTTTTATTTTCTCAACTAATGTGAAATGTATTTTATTTGTGACTTCCATGATTCCTAGAGATAAAAACTTCCCAAGATTAAATGGCCAAGGATAAACCCTCCTCCTAGCAGGTAGAACTTTGTTAAGAAGAGGCCATATGTCTATACACAGGCTCTGTGTATAGACAGCCCAACAGTTAAATGAATAAGAAACATCAAGGTTTATTGCCTAGCCTTGGGATCTTGTCTGCTTGTGACTTGGTGTAGAAAATGAGACGTCTTTCTGCATGTGTAACGACCTCAGCCATTCTGAATGCTTCTTAGCCCTTAAATCTGGGATTTTTCAAACTGTCCCCCAAATCACTGGCAGTTTCTGGAGTTCTCTTCAGAAAATGCCTGAAAGATAGAATTTTTGAAGTGACTGTTCAGAAGTCAAATCTCTGACTAAAAGAAAATTTTAAGTGGCCAAGCAAATCTTAATTGTGACTTTCAGCAATTCATCTCTCACTTAGATTAATAACGAGCAGGCAATATACTCTTCAGAAAGAGATGCTTCTTAGGGAAACAGAGATCAAATAAAGGGAGCTTTTTCATGTATGAAAATTATTTTGAAAGACTGAAATTGAAAGCATTGCACTTACTAAATTCCCAAATAGTTTTGAAATTTTCAATGTGAGGTTTTTCACTTAAAAGTGAGCCTTTCAAATAAAATTACAGATATATTCTTGTCAAGTAAGCAAACTAGATACCAATTCTAACAAAAGCCCTGTTACTTCATGGTGTTCTCCCAATATACGGCCACATCAAAGTTCAGAGTAAGAGCTCATCAGTAAGTCCTTCAGTTTGGGGTAAGGGGTTATGAAAAAAGGAGTTAAAACTATAACCCAAGTCAAAGGATAGTTTCTCTATTGTGACTTTGAAAAATCAAATCATAAAGCTTTCATAGAGAGAAATGACTAATGAACGCAAGCAGACAATACCCCTGCCCCTTCAGAGAGACACTACCAACAAAATACTATAAAGTTGGTAACTAAAGTAAATGTTCAGAGAAAATACTTTCCACAATGAACATAAACAGTAGACAACCAGGACAACATTCTACTTTGGCCTGTGTCTGAACTTAAATTAGCTGTTTAAAAAAGCAAAAGAATTCACTGAAACTCCCCAAACACTAAAAAGTAAAAGGGAATCACATCTAAATCTGCCCGACACTTGACCAGCAGGTCTGCCATTTGCCAGACCCCCCAGGCCAGGAGGGCACTCACGTCTGAAAGATCAAGTAACAGCAGGCAGGGAAGCCTCAGAGGAAAGACTGTGAAAATACAATTAAGTAGAACGACGTCTACCATTTGGTCTGGTGATGAAAGGAGAGGTGAGGTGTCAGTGAGGATGATAAATATTTGGACCCTTGACTTCTTTGTGACAGTAAGGTAACAGAACAAATGCCTTTTCTTGAAGGGGTGATGTGGTTTGGCCTGAGATTTATGAAGCTGAGATGAGTCTACCATGGTCACAAAACTACCCCTGAGAATGTAGGTCCCAGAGCAGACAGTCCCAAGAGTGCAGAGTTATGGATCATTCACTGAATTCCTCTGCCCAGGACAAGTGCCCACGAACAATGCAAATTATTCTCAGGTTTGTATAGGAATTAAGACTCACAGTGAAGGGCTCTGGTGAGGGAGGCAGAACCCCAACAGAAAGATGTTAGTTCTTTAAGAACCAACAGATAAGGACTAAATCTAATTAGAGTATCAACATCTCTATGTAGCAAACTTATACCACTGATGAATTCAACAGCATTAGAAGGGGAAAAAAACCAAAACAGTACAAAACCTTCCAACCCCTCACAAGCATTCTTCAGGGTTAGGGCCAACACAGGATGAGACCCCCCCCCCCCCGCCATGTTGGCTGCCTTCTCCTCAGGCCACCTGCTAACTCGCTGGAGAAAGAAGAGAAGCCAGAGGACTGAGGAGGGACGGGGGCTTCTTCTCCAGCCTTTTAGTCTCCTCACCCTAAAGTCATTTTCCTCAGATCCTCAGTCCCTCCAGCAGTGGAAACACGGGTGTAGAGAGTCACCACATTCCTACTTAAACACTGCTGAACAAGTGTAAATGTTGTGCTGTGGCTGGACCCTCAATACCAAAGAGTAAATGGGTGGGGAAGTTTAACTCTTTAAAACCAAAAAATTGAAAAGTGCTTTTAAAAAATATAGTTATGTGGAAAACACACACATTAGTTTATAGTCTAACCCCCCAAGATACTAACGAAATATGGTACCATACTTAAAAGACATTCCACTGAAGCTTCCAGAAAAGGAAGTCATATCTGATACAAACTCTGGAGAAAGACAAGTCATTGATCCAAAAGTACACATATGGTTAAAGGGGACAATGAAGGCACTGAAGGGAAATAGAAGAGAAAAAAAAAAAAAAATTAAGGTCCAAATGACATTGACACTTCTAGGACTTGATAAAATTAGGTGGTTTTAAGGTAGAAAGATTCCTTCCAATGTCACAGGAAAGTGAAAGGTGCAACATTTTCTTATAAAACCCGAATAAGTTAAAATTCTTACCTGCCTGCTTCTCTAAAGGCATTTTATTCAAGCCAAGGGAATACAGGATTGAAAGGAACACATCTTTCTCAAATTCTCCATTTTTTCACCAAACAAAAAAAGGATAGTGTAAGTTTGCTACACAGAGATGCCGATACTCTTACTAGATTTAGTTCTGTGCAGGAGGCTAAGCCACAGAGGTCCTTCACCACCAATGTTCATTCAACGTATAAACCTGAGAATGAGCTGCACGGTGAGGACTTAGCCCAGGCAGAAGCGCACTGACCTGGGGTTCAGTGAACACACCCGAGAGCCCAAGGACTTGGGGACCAACCTGCCAACGTTGCATGAACTCCACGTCAGAGGTCTGTTGCCACAGGCCCCAAGTGAGAGCAAATCACGGCAGCTGCACACACTGAGCACCGAACATGAGCCAGACCTCTGTCAGCGAGTCACTTTACGGCACATCCTCTCATTTAAACCTCACCACCACCCACGATGTGGCAGGTGTTAACATACGCATTTTATGAAATGGAAACTGAGGCCACGGAGGTGAAGCCACGCCTGGCTAACTCCATAGCCTCTGCTCTGAACCGCTACCTCCAAACGCCTAATTCACCTGTTAGCTCACGGCAGGCAGAGCCTCAGTTTAGAGATCCGACAACTACTGTTATCGGATAGTTGAACCAATAAGAAGGTTCCACAGCTCAGAGACAATTCCTTTTCCTGCCAGCCGTATTTCTCTTTCTCATTACATCTCCGAGGGCACTTGAAGCAAATGGGAACTAGCAAAATGGAGCTAGAGCTACACGAGTCCACATCCTTTACCAGGAGGCACTTCTCTTGGAGAAATACAGTCCCAAGAACGAACTCCAATAGGAAAGGCAATCTGCTTAACGATGTATGCAGCAGAGGCTTCCCTGGTGGCGCAGTGGCTGCGAGTCTGCCTGCTGATGCAGGGGACGTGGGTTCGCGCCCCGGTCCAGGAAGATCCCACATGCCGTGGAGCGGCTGGGCCCGTGAGCCATGGCCGCTGAGCCTGCGCGTCCGGAGCCTGTGCTCCACAACGGTAGAGACCACGACAGTGAGAGGCCCGTGTACCACAAAAAAAGAGAAAAAAAAAAAAAGATGTTTGCAGCAGGATTATTTATGCCAGCCTCAAACCGAAAAGAGTTCCAATGCCCTAATATGGGGCTAGTTGAGCACACTATGACACACAAAACAATGAAATCCAGTTGATCCCTGAACAACTCGGGTTTGAATTGCACGGGTCCAGTGACATGTAGATATTTTTCAACAGTAAATACAACAATTCTACATGATCCCTGGTTGGTTGAATCGGCAGATATGGAGGAACCACGGACATAGAGGGCTGACTATAAATTATATGCGGATTTCCAACTGCGAGGAGGGCTGGTGCCCCTAGCTCCCACATTGTTCAAGGGTCAATTTCTTAAACGGGCTATTCAAAGTGAGCTGTGGAGGGGAGCTTCGGAGCCGCGGAGGAGAGCACAGCAACAGGGATGCAGAGGGCAAAGCGGAGAGATTTCCGCACAGAGGCACTCACCGACCCGAGAGGCTTGTCTGCTCACACGCTGGGGCGGGCGGGGCTGGGAGCTGAGGCTCGGGCTTCCATCGGAGCACAGGGAGAGGACTGGGGTTGGCAGCGTGAACACACCCTGAAGGGGCTAGTGCGCCACGGCTAGCCGGGTGGAGTCCGGGAAAAAGTCTGGACCTGCCAAAGAGGCAAAAGACTTTTTCTTTCCTCTTTGTTTCCTGGTGCACGAGGAGAGGGGATTAAGAGGGCTGCTTAAAGGAGCTCCAGGCACACGGGAGCGAGCCGTGGCTAACAGCGCGGACCCCAGAGACGGGCATGAGATGCTAAGGCTGCTGCTGCCGCCACCAAGAAGCCTGTGTGCGAGCACAGGTCACTCTCCACACCTCCCTTCCGGGGAGCCTGTGCAGCCCGCCACTGCCAGGGTCCCGGGATCCAGGGACAACTTCCCCGGGAGAACGCACGGTGCGCCTCAGGCTGCTGCAACGTCACGCCGGCCTCTGCCGCCGCAGGCTCGCCCCGCATCCGTAGCCCTCCCTCCCCCCGGCCTGAGTGAGCCAGAGCCCCCAAATCAGCGGCTCCTTTAACCCCGTCCCGTCTGAGCGAAGAACAGACGCCCTCCAGCGACCTTCACGCAGAGGCGGGGCCAAATCCAAAGCTGAGCCCCTGTGAGCTGTGAGAACAAAGAAGACAAAGGAAAATCTCTCCCAGCAGCCTCAGGAGCAGCGGATAAAATCTCCACAATCAACTTGATGTACCCTGCATCTACGGAATACCTGAATAGACAACGAATCATCCCAAATTGAGGAGGTGGACTTTGAGAGCAGAATTTTTATTTTTTCCCATTTTCCTCTTTTTGTGAGTGTGTATGTGTATGCTTCTGGGTGAGATTTTGTCTGTATAGATTTGCTTTCACCATTTATCCTAGGGTTTTATCCGTCCTTTTTTTTTCTTTCTTTTTACTTAAAAAAATTTTTTTTTCTTAATAATTATTTTTTCATTTTAATAACCTTATTTTACCTTACTTTATTTTATCCTCTTTCTTTCTTTCTTTCTTTCTTTCTACTTTTTGTCCCTTTTATTCTGAACCTCTGAAAGGTTCTTGGTGCTCCAGCCAGGAGTCAGTGCTGTGCCTCTGAGGTGGGAGAGCCACCTTCAGGACACTGGTCCACAAGAGACCTCCCAGCTCCACGTAATATCAAACGGCGAATATCTCCCAGAGATCTCCATCTCAACACCAACACCCAGCTTCACTCAACGACCAGCAAGCTACAGTGCTGGCCACCCTATGCCAAACAACTAGCAAGACAGAAACACAACCCAACCCATTAGCAGAGAGGCTGCCTAAAATCGTAAGTCCACAGGCACCCCAAAACACAACACCAGACGTGGACCTACCCACCAGAAATACAAGATCCAGCCTCACCCACCAGAACACAGGCACTAGTCCCCTCCACCAGGAAGCCTACACAACCCACTGTCAAACTTTAGCCACTGGGGACAGACACCAAAAACAGCAGGAACTACGAACCTGTGGCCTGCAAAAAGGAGACCCCAAACACAGTAAGATAAGCAAAATGAGAAGACAGAAAAACACACAACAGATGAAGGAGCAAGATAAAAACCCACCAGACCTAACAAATGAAGAGGAAATAGGCAGTCTACCTGAAAAAGAATTCAGAATGATAGTAAAGATGATCCAAAATCTTGGAAACAGAATAGACAAAATGCAAGAAACATTTAACAAGGACCTAGAAGAACTAAAGATGAAACAAGCAACGATGAACAACACAATAAATGAAATTAAAAATACTCTAGAAGAGACCAATAGCAGAATAACTGAGGCAGAAGAACGGATAAGTGACCTGGAAGATAAAGTAGTGGAAATAAGTACTGCAGAGCAGAATAAAGAAAAAAGAATGAAAAGAACTGAGGACAGCCTCAGAGGCCTCTGGGACAACATTAAATGCACCAACATTCGAATTATAGGGGTTCCAGAAGAAGAAGAGCAGAAGAAAGGGACTGAGAAAATATTTGAAGAGATTATAGTTGAAAACTTCCCTAATATGGGAAAGGAAATAGTTAATCAAGTTCAGGAAACACAGAGAGTCCCATACAGGATAAATCCAAGGAGAAACACGCCAAGACACATATTAATCAAACTGTCAAAAATTAAATACAAAGAAAACATATCAAAAGCAGCAAGGGAAAAACAACAAATAACACACAAGGGAATCCCCATAAGGTTAACAGCTGATCTTTCAGCAGAAACTCTGCAAGCCAGAAGGGACTGACAGGACATATTTAAAGTGATGAAGGAGAAAAACCTACAAACAAGATTACTCTACCCAGCAAGGATCTCATTCAGATTCGATGGAGAAATTAAAACCTTTACAGACAAGCAAAAGCTGAGAGAGTTCAGCACCGCCAAACCAGCTTTACAACAAATGCTAAAGGATCTTTTCTAGGCAAGAAACACAAGAGAAGGAAAAGACGTACAATAACAAACCCAAAACAATTAAGAAAATGGGAATAGGAACATACATATCGATAATTACCTTAAATGTAAATGGATTAAATGCTCCCACCAAAAGACACAGACTGGCTGAATGGATACAAAAACAAGACCCATGTATATGCTGTCTACAAGAGACTCACTTCAGACCTAGAGACACATACAGACTGAAAGTGAGGGGATGGAAGAAGATATTCCATGCAAATGGAAACCAAAAGAAGGCTGGAGTAGCAATTCTCATATCAGACAAAACAGACTTTAAAATAAAGACTATTAGAAGAGACAAAGAAGGACACTACATAATGATCAAGGGATCGATCCAAGAAGAAGATATAACAATTGTAAATATTTATGCACCCAACATAGGAGCACCTCAATACATAAGGCAAATACTAACAGCCAGAAAAGGGGAAATCGACAGTAACACAATCATAGTAGGGGACTTTTAACATCCAACTTTCACCAATGGACAGATCTTCCAAAATGAAAATAAATAAATAAACACAAGCTTTAAATGATACGTTAAACAAGATGGACTTAATTGGTATTTATAGGACATTCCATCCAAAAACAACAGAATACACATTTTTCTCAAGTGCTCATGGAATATTCTCCGGGAAAAATCATATCTTGGGTCACAAATCAAGCCTTGGTAAATTTAAGAAAATTGAAATTGTATCAAGTATCTTTTCCGACCACAACGCTATGAGACTAGATATCAATTACAGGAAAAGATCTGTAAAAAATACAAACACATGGATGCTAAACAATACACTACTTAATAACGGAGTGATCACTGAAGAAATCAGAGAGGAAATCAAAAAATACCTAGAAACAAATGGCAATGGAGACACAATGACTCAAAACCTATGGGATGCAGCAAAAGCAGTTCTAAGAGGGAAGTCTATAGCAATACAATCCTACCTTAAGAAACAGGAAACATATCGAATAAACAACCTAACCTTGCACCTAAAGCAATTAGAGAAAGAAGAACAAAAAAAACCCAAAGTTAGCAGAAGGAAAGAAATCATAAAGATCAGTGTAGAAATAAATGAAAAAGAAATGAAGGAAACGATAGCAAAGATCAATAAAACTAAAATCTTGTTCTCTGAGAAGATAAAGAAAATTGATAAACGATTAGCCAGACTCATCAAAAAAAAGGGAGAAGACTCAAATCAATAGAATTAGAAATAAAAAAGGAGAAGTAACAACTGACACTGCAGAAATACAAAAGGTCATGAGAGATTACTACAAGCAACTCTATGCCAATAAAATGGACAACCTGGAAGAAATGGACAAATTCTTAGAAAGGCACAACCTGCCAGGACTGAATCAGGAAGAAATAGAAAATATGAACAGACCAATCACAAGCACTGAAATTGAAACTGTGATTAAAAATCTTCCAACAAACAAAAGCCCAGGACCAGATGGCTTCACAGGCGAATTCTTTCAAACATTTAGAGAAGAGCTAACACCTATCCTTCTCAAACTCTTCCAAAATACAGCAGAGGCAGGAACACTCCCAAACTCATTCTACGTGGCCACCATCACCCTGATACCAAAACCAGACAAGGATGTCACAAAGAAAGAAAACTACAGGCCAGTAGCACTGATGAACACAGATGCAAAACTCCTCAACAAAATACTAGCAAACAGAATCCCACAGCACATTAAAAGGATCATACACCATGATCAAGTGGGGTTCATTCCAGGAATGCAAGGATTCTTCAATATATGCAAATCAATCAATGTGATACACCATATTAACAAACTGAAGGAGAAAAACCATATGGTCATCTCAATAGATGCAGAGAAAGCTTCCGACAAAATTTAACACCATTTATGATAAAAACCCTGCAGAAAGTAGGCACAGAGGAAACTTTCCTCAACATAATAAAGGCCATATATGACAAACCCACAGCCAACATTGTCCTCAATGGTGTAAAACTGAAAGCATTTCTACTAAGATCAGGAACAAGATAAGGTTGCCCACTCTCACCATTCTTATTCAACATAGCTTTGGAAGTTTTAGCCACAGCAATCAGAGAAGAAAAGGAAGTAAAAGGAATCCAAATCGGAAAAGAAGTAAAGCTGTCACTGTTTGCAGATGACATGATACTACACACAGAGAATCCTAAAGATGCTACCAGAAAACTCCTAGAGTTAATCAATGAATTTGGTAAAGTAGCAGAATACAAAATTAGTGCACAGAAATCTCTGGCATTCCTATATACTAATGATGAAAAATCTGAACGTGAAATCAAGAAAACACTTCCATTTACCATTGCAACAAAAAGAATAAAATATCTAGGAATAAACCTACCTAAGGAGACAAAAGACCTGTATGCAGAAAATTATAAGACACTGATTAAAGAAATTAAAGATGATACAAATAGATGGAGAGATATACCATGTTCTTGGATTGGAAGAATCAGCATTGTGAAAATGACTCTACTACCCAAAGCAATCTACAGATTCAATGCAATCCCTATCAAAGTACCACTGGCATTTTTCACTGAACTACAACAAAAAATTTCACAATTTGTATGGAAACACAAAAGACCCCGAATAGCCAAAGCAATCTTGAGAACGAAAAAAGAAGCTGGAGGAATCAGGCTCCCTGACTTCAGACTATACTACAAAGCTACAGTAATCAAGACAGTATGGTACTGGCACAAAAACAGAAATATAGATCAATGGAACAGGATAGAAAGCCCAGAGATAAACCCACGCACATATGGTCACCTTATCTTTGATAAAGGAGGCAGGAATGTACAGTGGAGAAAGGACAGCCTCTTCAATAAGTGGTGCTGGGAAAACTGGACAGGTACATGTAAAAGTATGAGATTAGATCACTCCCTAACACCATACACAAAAATAAGCTCAAAATGGATTAAAGACCTAAATGTAAGGGCAGACACTATCAAACTCTTAGAGGAAAACATAGGCAGAACACTCTATGACATAAATCACAGCAACATCCTTTTTGACCTACCTCCTAGAGAAATGGAAATAAAAATAAACAAATGGGACCTAATGAAACTTCAAAGCTTTTGCACAGCAAAGGAAACCGTAAACAAGACCAAAAGACAACCCTCAGAATGGGAAAAAATATTTGCAAATGAAGCAACTGACAAAGGATTAATTTCCAAAATTTACAAGCAGCTCATGCAGCTCAATAACAAAAAAACTAACAACCCAATCCAAAAATGGGCAGAAGACCTAAATAGACATTCCTCCAAAGAAGATATACAGACTGCCAACAAACACATGAAAGAATGCTCAACATCATTAATCATTAGAGAAATGCAAATCAAAACTACAATGAGATATCACCTCACACCAGTCAGAATGGCCATCATCAAAAATTCTAGAAACAATAAATGCTGGAGAGGGTGTGGAGAAAAGGGAACACTCTTGCACTGCTGGTGGGAATGTGAATTGGTACAGCCACTATGGAGAACAGTACGGAGGTTCCTTAAAAAACTACAAATAGAACTACCATATGACCCAGCAATCCCACTACTGGGCATATACCCTGAGAAAACCATAATTCAAAGAGTCATGTACCAAAATGTTCATTGCAGCTCTATTTACGATAGCCCGGAGATGGAGACAACCTAAGTGCCCATCATCGGATGAATGGATAAAGAAGATGTGGCACATATATACAATGGAATATTACTCAGCCATAAAAAGAACCGAAATTGAGCTATTTATAATGAGGTGGATAGACCTAGAGTCTGTCATACAGAGTGAAGTACGTCAGAAAGAGAAAGACAAATACCATACACTAACACATATATATGGAATTTAAGGAAAAAAAATGTCATGAAGAACCTAGGGGTAAGACAGGAATAAAGACACAGACCTACTGGAGAACGGACTTGAGGATATGGGGAGGGGGAAGGGTGAGCTGTGACAAAGTGAGAGAAAGGCATGGACATATATACACTACCAAATGTAAGGTAGATAGCTAGTGGGAAGCAGCCGCATAGCACAGGGATATCAGCTTGGTGCTTTGTAACCGCCTGGAGGGGTGAGATAGGGAGGGTGGGAGGGAGGGAGACGCAAGAGGGAAGAGATATGGGAACATATGTATATGTGTAACTCATTCACTTTGTTGTAAAGCAGAAACTAACACACCATTGTAAAGCAATTGTACCCCAATAAAGATGTTTAAAAAAAAAAAAAGATGTGGCACATATATACAATGGAATATTACTCAGCCATAAAAAAGAAACAAAATTGAGCTATTTGTAATGAGGTGGATGGACCTAGAGTCTGTCACACAGAGTGAAGTAAGTCAGAAAGAGAATGACAAATACCGTATGCTAACACATATATATGGAATTTAAGAAAAAAAATGTCATGAAGAACCTAGGGGTAAGACAAGAATAAAGACACAGACCTACTAGAGAATGGACTTGTGGATATGGGGAGGGGGAAGGGTAAGCTGTGACAAATTGAGAGAGTGACATGAACATATATACACTACCAAAGGTAAAACAGATAGCTAGTGGGAAGCAGCCGCATAGCACAGGGAGATCAGCTCTGTGGTTTTTGACCACCTAGAGGGGCGGGACAGGGAGGGTGGGAGGGAGGGAGATGCAAGAGGGAAGAGATATGGGAACATATGTATAACTGATTCACTTTGTTATAAAGCAGAAACTAACACACCATTGTAAAGCATTTATACTCCAATAAAGATGTAAAAAAACAAACAAAGTGAGCTAAATGTGGTTCATGCATCTATATGGAATGTAAATTACAATAACAGTAAATATTTTAAATACAATAGTACTTGCTCACCACTTAAAACCATAAAACAGTCTCACATGGATACAATCTCAGAACGAAAAGCAGAGACAGAGACATGAGAATTCAATCTGCTATAGTTTGTTGATTGGTGATTGTAAAGCTGCTGAACAAGCACAACATTGTAAAAAGTCAAAACAAAGACAGGTAATACATTGCTATGTGATCAGAGAACCTTGTATCCACGCCAACATCACATGCACACTCTGACCATTAAAATTAATTTCTTAATTTGTGTTATTAAAATACCTGTCTGCTCTGTGGCTTCTTGAAGGCTGGCTTTACAATAAAGCCAGCAGGATCCCTGGGGAGAGTAATGAGCAACCAGGTTCTACATCAGTGCTGCTTGGGACACATTTCCTTTAATCCTTTTTGTTTATTCTATTTCCTGCATTTATGAACTCTCTAAATCCCTTCTACTTAAACCATAGCACTAAACCATGAGGATTAAAGATGTGGTGAGTTTTCTTAAGAATGTACTTAACTTTATGTCTGATCAATGTGTTCACAGTTTCATACATTAGTAATTTGCTGAATGAACCTGTACAAAATAATGCGTCTGAAAACTCATCTCTTAAAATGTGTTTTATCAGAAATTGTGATGGGAGGTTTCCATTACCTCCAGGGTAAGAAAAGGTTTTCCAGCCCCACTGTAGTAGACTTTGCCTGTATTAATGGGCTTCTGAAGCCAGGTGACAGAAGCCATGGTTTGCCTAGGGTTTAAATTATGTTTTAAACATTATTAGAAAGAGGAGTTTAATGAAAAGTGTTTCAATTAACTGTTGATTAGCTGACAAAATGAGACATTCTACAGGACATCCAGGCAATCGATGCAACTTCAAAAGCTGGTGGTCATTAGAAGCAAGGCGTGCACTTATGCATCCCTTGGCCTCCAAACAGGATGGCATCTACCTAGGAAAGAGATGGCACCAACCTGGGCATCAGCCATTCCAGGAACCTGTTCCATGGGCCACTTCTCTATGTCATTAGCTGCCAATCATTCCTTCCACTATCCTTCAAAATACTCACCAGGATTTTTAGTATTTTTTATGTCACCATTACCACCACCATGATCACGATACCACCTAAACTGGATAGAATTCAGACAGGTCACCTTATGACACAACCGGCTTCTATGATAGGCAAAATCACAGAAAAGGCAGCCTTTATGCTTCTTTTTTAAAGTATCAATTTTAATTAAATCAATCTTAAGACTTTCTCCTTTGACCTGTCATAAATTTAGCTCAGGAATCAAGACACAACAACCTGAGGATGAGTTATCTTTAGATTAATCAGCTCTATATTTTAGAGTTCCCCAGAATTTAATATAATCCAAGATTAATCATTTCTGTGTAGTACTGTCAGTGGACAATATTAATTACCTTACATTTACAATCTGGTTTGATGCCCTTCCAAAGTTTTCACATTTGCTATTTAACCCTCACAATCCCCACATAAAGTGAAATTTCCTTAGTCACCCATATTCAAGAACACATTTTACAAAATTAACATCTCCAGTATGAGTTCTGATGAAAGAGGAATAAAATTAAACAGGTATCATCAGCAAAAACTCCGTCCTAAAATGCAGAACTCCATTCAACTCAGCTGGTGTTTACCAAGTGCCCACTATGCCCTAGGCAATGAGCTCTCGAGTCAGGCCTCTTTAGGGGAAAAATAATTGACAAAATCAAAAATTTAACAACCTTAAGTACGTCTCTGAACACTAAAACAAAACAAAACAAAACAAGAAAACTAGACCATGAAATCCAGAAGTTCAGGCACCATTAATTTGAAAGATTTTCTTGTACCTTCACTTTCCCTTGCCTAAGTGACCATCTGGTTTCAGATGAGCATCTCCAGAAGCAGCATTAACTTTTTTCTGCCACTAGGGACTAGGCCGTGAATTATTGCAGAGGGCTATTTAATGTACAACAGAAATTTATTAAACAGCAATGAAGCAGTAATTACCAAATGGTTCCCCAGTGGCTCAAAGAGTCAGTAATTAATTACCACTTACTGCACTAAGACTGTGAGTTATTAAATAGCACTAAAGCAACAGTTCGTTAGTACCTCAGTGTCCTAAAAGAGTCGTTTTCATACAACTCAACCTGAGAAGGCTTAGACACTGGGGGAATCCAGCTGTTTGCTAGAAAACAACATGAACTGTCACAGAATAGTCACCTCTAGCCTGGAACCCTGGCATTCAGCTAGACGGATGAGCAAGCACTTTATTCAACATCCCCAGTGAAAGTCCCCCGCATTCTGGTTTGCCCTGCAGCCTGAGTACTGGGTGGGAAAAGGCAGCAGCCTCACTGGGTCTATCACAGACCCCTCTCTTCTACGAATCCACACCCAAAGTTGTCGTGCATCTCCTTCCATAGGTTTATATTTTGCCACTCTGACGTGAACAAAGGACATTTAAAAATAAGCTATGATCTAATTACAAATAAAATTTGCCATATCTGCTCCACCAACCTTCTCCAAGATGTCTTTTTTGTGCATCTTTTCTGTGTTACTCCCCTCCTCTTGTTTCCCACCTCTCATTCCCATGTTATTCTAGACTAGCTTCTTCAATAGCTATCCCTGCCCTCCAGTTAGCGACCCCAGTCTTTTAAATCAAAATTCAACATGAAAAGTCTGTCTCCTCTGGAAGGCTTTACCTAATGAGGAGAGAAGACATTGAAAAATTTCTCCCAAACTACTTTAAAACTCATCCCTTCAAATTCCAAATAAGGTTCCAAACAAACAGTTGGTATTGTTTTTCTCCCTTAAGCTAAAGGTGCCTACACCTTGGTATTACAATAATCTCAACAGCCAAAGTCTGCGTTTTGTGGACCTGTGTAAGGCCCAGACAAAGGGAGCACATAATGAACTTCAAATGCTAAATCACTCCAGGCAGTAAAAGAACACACAGCAAAAAAGCTTTTTAAGAAGATACATGATATCCCTCCCTATCATTACATGAACTCAAGAAAGTGTAAAAGAAAGATAAGCAATTAACCAATGAACTGGTAAAAAGTTTCAGGTGACACCAGGGGATGGACGAATGAGATCAAGGAGATAAAGTTCCAAGAGGTGGAACAACAGGTCATGAATCACATGGATCTGGGAAAACTCTCACAGATTGAAAGGAAAGGAGAAAGCATTCTAGAAGAAACCAGAGATGGTCATGAAAGAAGTGCTTCCTCGGTAGAAATGCTAGAATACTCACCTGAAGATTACACCTCCAATAAGAACTCCAGAGTTATTTTTTAAAATCCCTATCAAATTGCAAAATAGTATTTGCTACTTTTACTGTCAAAAAGCCCTCTTTGGCAAAGTTTTAGGAGGAATATGAAAATATGGAGCATGACAGACTCTTCAAAATAAAGACTGAAAAAGGGCACTGTTTTAATTACATAACTTCCAATGTGGTGACTACTTAATATGAAAGCCAAAAAAAGATACAACTGCACACCAGACTAATGTGAGGGAAAATGTACACTGGATATTCATTTTTGGTTTTTAACCACTGAAGCTACAAAATTAATCATTAAATCTCTTCTTATGTAGTTATCCCAAATATATTTGCCAAGAAAAAAGTAGCTAAAAAGTTTGGAAAATGTAATCATTTAAAATACATTAAAGGGACTTCCCTGGTGATCCACTGGTTAAGAAGCTGCCTTCCAATGCAGGGGACACAGGCTCAATCCCTGGTTGGGGAACTAAGATCCCACATGCTGTGGGGCAACTAAGCCCACGTGCCTCAATTACTGAGCCTGTGTGCTCTAGAGCTGTGCGCCACAACCAGAGAGCCCACATGCCACAACTACTGAGCCCACGTGCCACAACTAAACAGAAACCCACATTCCACAATGAAGAGCCTGCACGCCTCAACAAAAGATCCCACATGCTACAACGAAGATCTTGCGTACTGCAACTAAGACCCAACGCAGCCACATAAATAAATACATACATACATAAATATTTAAAAAAATAAAATACATTAAAGTACAACATTAAAGAAAGTCAGCAAGGGCTTTCCTTCATTATGGGATAATAAAAAATGGTTCAACTTTTCTGATGGTAGTTGGTCAACCTGCATGAAAATCCAAAATACTCTGACTCAGCAGTTTTAATCCATTTACCCTGTGAGATCATTAGAGAAGTATAGTACAAGGACGTTTAATGGAGTATTATTCATAACAGGGAAAATATTCCATCTATAAGAGTTGGATTAAATAAACCACAGCATTCATAAAATGGAATATTCTTCAGATATTAAAAAGGAGGTGTCTAAATTTATTGACATGGAAAGACTACCACAATTTATTGTGAAGAATAAAACAATGCCTTGTAATATGATTTCATGTATCTACAGTTGTGTGTATATATGTATGACAATCATCAAAAATATGGGCAATAATCATCTTTAGAAGATTAGTACTTGGCATGGCTTGCCCTCTACCTGTACTTTTCTGTATTGTTTGAACTTTCTACATTAAGCATTTTTTTGAAACAACAGAAGAGAAACCAGAAAATTAAGCTTCTTCCATTTGGGGGGAGAAAAAGTCACTAATACATTTTTTTTTTAAAAAAAGGAATTTTTTTCTAGAGACAGTAAGAGTCACCCTTTATTCATAGGGTGAAAATTCACTGCCATACATCAGAAGCTGCTGAGTAGAAACAGCCTGCCTGGCTAACAGCTCCCAGCACTCCTGGAGTCATCTAGCCAGGCGGGCCTGGACAGAGCTGGGCAGAGCTGCCTCCAGTTCGCCCCACCTGAGCCCAGTGGACCAGCCTCCTGGGCAGCACATGCGCACTTTCCTGCTCTGTGACTCCACAAGGGGCAGGTGGAACCGCAGGTCCTAGTTCAGGGAATGCCAGGCGGGCCCTCTGTACTCGGCACGTGCTCTGTCCCGGTAGGGAATGGTGCTAAAATGAAACTTTACCCAGAGGTGATGAAAGAAGAGAGAGGAGAGAAGGCAGCCCACGGCCACCGGAAAAGACTTGGTCTAAGCACACCCACCAAATATGGTTGACCCTTGAACAACACGGGTTTGAACGGCACACGTCTACTTATACACAGGCTTTTTTTCAATAAATGTACTGGCAACTTTTTTGGAGATTTGTGACAATTTAAAAAACTTACAGACGAATGGCATAGCCTAGAAATATCAAAAAAAATTAAGAAAAAGTCGGGTAGGTCATGGATGTATAGAAGTAGATGCTAGTCTATACTTACATGGGCATTAAGGTGAGTAATATTTAATATAAAAATAATAATGTGTTCATTTTCTTATGGTTTTATAACTTTGCTTTCAAAGAATTACATTACCGAAGAATATGCCTCTCTCTCTTGTAATTGGAGAAACTGTGTATCAGCCTAGCATCACAGATAAGTGGGTTTTTAAAAAAGTAACATTGTTTCCAATACTGTACTATTAACGACAGTATGCCATAAAAACTCTATAACGGTTCACTCATTAGTGTATAGGCTAGGCTACTGTGAAGCAATCACATTGATTATTACACTAGGCCACCATAAAGCAATTACATTGCTTCTTCATTATCAATGCATGAATCGTTACACCTGTAAATAAATATGAATTTCTCTTTCACACTCTTTTCATTTCTGATGTCTAGTGTTAACAATATATATAACATCTACAGTGTTTTGTATCATATAAGACAATACTGATGTAGGTACTGACAGATGATTCATCTTGTAAACAGATGATGTGAACTTAAAGTATTGATAAATACAGTATGGTACTGTAAATGTATTTTCCTTATGATTTTCTTAACATTTTTTTTCCTCCAGCTTACTTTAGAGTAAGAATATAGAATATAATACATGTAACATACAAGATATGTATTAATAGACTGCTTATGTTATCAGTAAGGCTTCCGGTCAACAGTAGGTTATCAGTAGTTAAGTTTGGGTAAGTCAAGTTATACACAGATTTTCAACTGCAAGCGGGGGTTGGCACCCCTCACCCCTGCATTGTTCAAGGGTAAACTGTGCTGGCAAGATTCCACTCAAGGAGCAAAGGATCTAAACAATTACCAGTTAATAGGTCCCTAATGGAGGCCGACTATGGGTTTAGAACTGTGGTACACACTACAGGTGGGTGGGGAGAAGCCCCCCTTTCAAATATTCTAAAAATTCAGGGCATCAGCAAATAAGAAAGACATTACGCAAAAAGGCTACATAGTCCAGGGAAAAGTACGCCATCAGTAGTCTCTCTGATGCAGACCAACCTCAAAGTCCAATCTCTCCAACAATTAAAGCAGCAAAGAAGAGTTTCTCTAGCAGTTACTGTTCTTCCCTCCCCTTCCCCTCCCCACCCCCTTCCCTCTCATTCTTTCCTCTCTCCCTCTCCCTCTCTCTCCTGTGCATTCTTGAATAATTCTTCATCTGTTTTAAACATGTGATTTTTTGCCATATGCAGGGATTATACCAATATGCTGACGTCTACCACGTGGCAAAAAGAAGATATGATTAGACCCTAAATAAAGAAAGGAGCGTTGCCTGGGCATTAATAGGATGTATAAGTGTTTCTTCCCAAGAAGCAGAGTTCAGTGGTACAGCTCCAGATTCAGTTTTCCTTGCTTAGTTATTGCAAAAAAAAAAAAAAAGTTTATGAATTGCTACAAGCCATCAAACAAACGGATAGGGGTATAAATTCTTCCAAGGCACTAGTTTTTAAAATCAAACAAGACATAATGTCAGTGTTTATCAAGCAAGGGAAGACAGTCCCTGCCTTGCCAGCAGAAAGCTGACAGCAGATTGGGCCAGGGAACAGGCAGCTCTAAACTGGGTGGCCTGGCTCCAAGGACAGTACAGAGCAGGGTGAGGTCAACGCAGGTCGAGGTATAGAACAAAGACTTGCAAAGTGGAACTCAGCCTGGGCCTTGACCTCTGTTCCTTGTCCGTCCCTACACCCTGCTGGGATAAGAATCACCATCTGACCCTGGCCCAGGAGGCTTCTGAGCTCTTTTCTCAATAACTGACACACCAGAGCCTGGGGAGTAGTGCTGAGCCCCAAGCCTCAGGAAGGCACACCAGAGACTTGGGACAAGAGCATCTCAGGGCAAACGGCCACATGTGAAGGTCCTGAGTAGGGCAGGAGCCTGGTGGCTGAGTACCAGGAAAGGGGTCTCAGGACTCAAGCAGGATGAGCTGGGGCTGGCGAAGCCGACAGGCCCAAATCACACCAGTCCTCATGCACCATGCCAAGGAATTTGGATTTTACCCTATGTACTCTAATCTACATTTTTAACAATCCCGACCGCTGCTGTGTGTATAATGGATCATGTGGGAGCTCAAATTTTAAGTCTTACTGAAAATCTACAGCTAAAACTCAGAATGTACTGAGGCCACAAAGAGGAGTCTTTTTCTAATTCCATTTTCCCCACATGTCGTACAGACAAGCCCTTAGACTACACACACACACACACACACACACACAAAATAGGTGCTTCACTCTTTAAAAACCCACAGTACATTGTATGCTAGTCCCTTTTAGGGATTATATTTCTCTCTGAAAGAGCAAAACAACAATTTTTATGTTTGGGTGTTTTCCCTGAGAGGAAAGGCAAAACAGAAGAGAACAGCAGGAAGAGAACATTCTTTGATAGTAAAGGGCTCCCCTTTCACTAGACATTTTGTTACAAACTAATGCAAAGTTGGCTGTTCATTGACAATAGAGCATTTTCAACTATCTACTTACTATTCAAACTTTGATACTCTGAAAACATTTCCTCTCAAAGAGATTTTTTTTAAACAGTTGAATAAAGTTATGGAAAAACAAAAATCACTCCAAGTCTTTTGCATAGGTGGCTCTATAGAAATTAAAAATAGGAAAATAGCCACTGAAGTAAATGGTTAGTAGGAGAGTATGATCTGCATCTTTTAGGACTGGAATGCCACTGTATGATCCAAAACTCTGAAAGTACGACCACTATTTATCCAGAGCCTTCTGTTAAGCAGTTAAAGTGCTTTACAAGTATCATCCTCATAATAACCCCATAAAGAGAGGAGAGTTCGCTATAAAAGTTCATTGGGCGTGAAAACTTGGCTCAGTTATTCAACAGCTTGATCCAGAAGCAATTATTAAAATTAATTTTTAACAGCAACAAAAATAATTTGGCTGAAAGAGTAAACTAATAAGCAGTCAACTACCTACCCACGGCACATCTCCCCTACACAAAGGCTGCCGTTCCCAATACCCAGAATTATTGCTATGAAACCAGCTCCTGTAATGATGGCTCAGAGGCCTGGTGCCAGGGGCTGAATCAAAAGCACTGGACTCCATTTTATAGCAGTACTTGGTCCTCTGTTTACACTGCCCTTAAGGCCAGCACCAAATGGGCTGAGGAGGTAGCGATTTCCTAATGAATTAAGGCTGAGCAAAGAGCCATCCTTCATGATGCACGTGGGATGGTTCACTAATTGCTCCAGGACAGACGGACACATCCCAGCCTCTCCTCCCCAGTGAGCTCCAACACATGCACACCTGGCAACCCTCAGGTCCTCCTGGCAGATAAGGCACCAGAAAGATGGGGTGGCTCAGTGGGGCAGGCAGTTGTGCATCAAAGTTGATGCATTTGCTGGTGCAAAGAATGCCAGTTCTCACTGGCTCTTTTCCAGGTTCTGCAGAGCAGAGGTCACAGGAACAAGGCCAAGTCCATGGAACCGACAACTTAGAGGTCATGCCTCCTTTGCCAGTCCTCTTCCTCCCTTGTGGGCTATTTCTCTCTTTAGCCATGGGTAAGTTTCCTGGATGAGAAATGAACTTAAGGTAAAGGCTGTTGATTCCATAAGACACTGAGAAGCCTGGAAGATACACTTGGTTTTCCTGGGTCTTAATTCCAGGATTGTCCCATGTACCCTATAGGAGTGACTGAAAGTGATGAGGCAATGAGACCTTCCCAGCCTTTTCACAGCATGATGTGGTGAGAAAAGAATTCATATCCCTGCTTTTCACCTACTGAATGTGTTATTTACACAAGTTACTTATACTCACTGAGCCTCTATTGCCTCATCTGTAAGATGGATCTAATACTCTACAAGGAGGTTGTGAAGATTGGCATAAAACAGATGCTAATTATTACTGTCTTCTGTTTACATAAAGTCAACCTTCTCCTATCATGAGTGATTTCCATCTCTCTGTGCTTATTATTCTCAGTTTCAAATTTTTAAATTCATTTCAAAATGGACTATCCATGTCTATTTCATACTAAGAGAAAGGCCAAGTAGTGACTTAAAACAGGCTTTGGATCAAACAGAGATGTGGTCCAAAGTCCAGTTCTCCTACTTATTGGCTGCACATTAAAGGATTACCAGGAAAATAACTGGAAGGAGTCAACAGTTGTCTTTGTGAGAGAGCCCTGGTCAGTATCCTCCCTGGGGCCTAGTACACCCCAAGCAAATGCCACTTAATAACAACACTTCTGGGACTTCCCTGGTGGTCCCGTGGGTAAGACTCCGCACTCCCAATGCAGGGGGCCTGGGTTTGATCTTGCGTGCATGCCGCAACGAAGAAGCCTGCATGCTGCAACTAAAAGATCCCACGTGCCCCAACTAAAGATCCCGCATGCCGCAACGAAGACCCAGAGCGGGTTAAATAAATAAATTAAAAAAAAATAATAATAATAACAGCACTTTCTTTCCTAGGTCGCCAGAGAGTACTCTACAATAACTGAAGAACAGAACTTCGAAACAATGCTTGCTGACTGATGACCTGGGCGGCAATGCTATGTTAGAAACATTAGTGTATGACGGGGTTTAGCTCTAAGTTTGAAAAGCCTTCATGGGTAAAATATACCTGGACAGTCCTGGTCCTGAATCTGGTCTGGTCTCCCTCAATGCCATTGGGCAGACTGGCCTGGTTTGCATGGGCACCATTTCTAGCTGGACCCCTAGGAAGCAGGGCCCAACAGATAAACGCTACTAGAACAACTCTACCCACCTTCCGTGGCTAGGGGGGCTCACCTCCACTGGGTCTCAGGAGGGTGCGGAAGGTCAAGAAAGCTCGTTATTACCCATCTCTGAACATCTGAGGCTCCGGGTAAAGCCCACTCATTTTAAGGAGAAAGAATCTACTTTTTAGCGCCACCTCCAGAATTAGAAATGCAGTCCTAAATCAGACTATTACAACTTCTTCTCAGGGTATCTAGCATACAAACATTGTTTCTATTGCAAGACCCTACCCAATTTCATTAAAAGTCTTTAAGAAATACTCTTAGGGACTTCCCTGGTGGCACAGTGGTTAAGAATCCGCCTGCCAATGCAGGGGACACAGGTTCACACCCTGGTCTGGAAAGATCCCACATGCCGTGGAGCAACTAAGCCCGTGTGCCACAACTACTGAGGCTGCGCTCTAGAGCCCACAAGCCACAACTACTGAAGCCCGTGTGCCTAGAGCCCATGCTCTGCAACAAGGGAAGCCACCGCAATGAGAAGCCTGCGCACAGCAACGAAGAGTAGCCCCGCTAGCCGCAACTAGAGAAAGCGCACGTGCAGCAATAAGACCCAACGCAGCCAAAGATAGATTAATTAATTATTTTTAAAAAAAGAAACTCTCAACCACTGTGCCACCAGGGGAAGCCCTAGAATGATATTTTTTTAGAAAGAAGTAACTATTGAATACTTAAAATATGCCAAGTATCATTCTAACCCATCCGATTATCACAAAAACCTATGAAGTATTATTATTATTTTATTTATTTATTTATTTTTGGCTGTGTTGGGTCTTCGTTTCTGTGCAAGGGCTTTCTCTAGTTGCGGCAAGCGGGGACCACTCTTCATCGCGGTGCGTGGGCCTCCCACTGTCGCGGCCTCTCTTGTTGCGGAGCACAAGCTCCAGACACGCAGGCTCAGTAGTTGTGGCTCACGGGCGTAGCTGCTCCGCGGCATGTGGGATCTTCCCAGACCAGGGCTCGAACCCGTGTCCCCTGCATTGGCAGGCAGATTCCTAACCACTGCGCCACCAGAGAAGCCCCCTATGAAGTATTATTAACCCCTATTTACAGATGAGGGTACTGAAGCAAAGAGACTTTAAGTAGTGTCCCAAAGACCACCCAGCTGGGAAACGTTAGAGCTGGTTTCAAACCCAGGCAGTTTGGCTCCAAAGCCTGGTCTTTTAACCACTCAACTCGACTAGCTTGTTTTATCTTAGCTAGTCACAGTTTATAAATCAAGGTCAAGATTCTTTCTCTACCATAAATTGTTGAAGAGCCTTTGACTGCCATCTACAATGCAGGCAGTATTAATTAAGATTTCAGGAGGGATTCCTATGTAGACATTTAGGATCCCTGGTCCCTATTTCCTAAAAGCCTTTGGGAAATCCTAAAAAGCCTTTGGGGATCCTAAAATCCCCCTTCCAGATCCAAACACCCCTGGAATGTGGAGCGGCAGGGGAGGGGCAGGGGAAGAGAGTGGGTTTGCCTCAGTTAGAACCATTACAGTAAACAGAAAAGCAAATCAAAAGGACATCAAGAAAACTGAAACAAAAAATACCTGTTAGAAAGCAAAGGCAGATGAAGAAAGGAAGGAGAGACAAGAGGAAGACACACATACCATATTTCCTCCCTTCCCCTGCCTCAACGCTGCATTGTTAGTTTGGCAATTAGACTAAAAACAATCCAAATGTTTGAGAAGTCATCAGGACTCAGCAGCTGACAGAAAACTGTTTTCTGAAAACAAATCCATATAGGGACTTCCCTGGTGGCACAGTGGTTAAGAATCCGCCTGCCAATGCAGGGGACACGGGTACGATCCCTGGTCCGGGAAGATCCCACATGCCGCAGAGCCACTAAGCCCGTGCGCCATAAATACTGAGCCTGCGCTCTAGAGCCCGTGAGCCACAACTACTGAGCCCACGTGCTGCACCTACTGAAGCCCGGGCGCCTAGAGCCCAGGTTCCGCAGCAAGAGAAGCCACAGCAATAAGAAGCCCACGCAACGCAACAAAGTGTAGCCCCTGCTCACCGCAACTACAGAAAGCCCGCGCACAGCAACGAAGACCCAACACAGCCAAAACTCAATCAATCAATCAATAATATTAAAAAAATAAAAAAAAAACAAATCTATATCTGGTAGTCATTCTTAATCTGTTCTTTCATAAACTCTAAGCCCAAGATTTCAAATTAACTTAGGACCTGCCAGACGATCTCCCATCTACAGATGAGAAGCCCTTCCCTTTGTTCAGACTAACACAAAAGAACTCAGATTGTCCAAAAATAAAAAATCCAATTTGGAGCCAAAACCTGGCACTACAATTAATAAGAACCTCTATTCTGACACAAAGGGAACCGCTCAATTGGCTCCAAAAACACAAATAACCAAGATGGTCATAATGATAGATATGCAAGAAACACAGCCACACTCCTTCCTCAGCCTGCCCTCTCTTCTCTGCCATCTAATGAGGCAACACGCCAGCAGGACCACCCAAAGGTAACTCCCCTAGATGACGACACAGAGGGAGCTCACCTTTGCAAGGCTGGTGCCAGGATGTGGGATCTGAAGGGGCCAGTGGTACTCATGCTCTCAGGACCAACAGTCACACTGTGTCCTCCAGCCCCTCACCCATTCCTCCTCTCTCCTGTTCTCCTCCTTCATTCTTCCCTCCATTCCTCTCTTCCCCACTCTCCCATTCGCTTAGCAAATGCAAACATCCTTTCTCAGGTTTTCTTTGTAGCCATTCTGACTATGGATTGCTTCTGAGGACACTTAACACAAAAATCACAAAGCCAGAAAGGGATTTTGGCAAGAATTCCAAGGTAGTCATATCCAAATTTCAGAACACCATGCCAACAGATGCTCAGCCCCCCTAATCCCTGGACTGTGAAATGACATATCCCGGAGAGAAAAGGAAAGCATGCTACAAGGAATTCAGAATGTGGGTAGCCTTCCAGCTCACCCTAAGGCAGCCTGAGGTGCACCAGCAGTCCTCCCCGGCTCTGCAGAAGGTAACTACCACCCTCCTTGTCAGATGACAGCCAACAGTCCCTGACACTAGTATGATGCTCATCACTGACATCGGCATCCACAGTGACATCCTGGACGCCCACACCCCTAACAACCTGGACTTGTTTATATGTGGGCAGCTCACCCCACCCACCCGCCCTAAGTTAGGAGAAATGATCCCTGCATGGGCGTTGTTAATCCTGACTCTCCTGAAGCAAACCCTGACTTCTGGGAGAACTCATTATGCACACTTAAAATCTCAAGCATCACAAGTCTCTTCTTACGATGGTCACTGTGTTATTGCCAGGCTTCTTAGGAGTGCCAGTAACTTCACATTTACAAGGACACTATCAGTTCTCTTGTAAGAAAAAGGTAAGTACAAATAATGGTATGTTTTCCCTCCCTACTTGGGTCAGCCTAAGGGATAGTCATTCTGGCTGCCCACAAGCACACAGACACGCAGCCATACTCCCAAAGATTCCATTTTTACAACCTATACTTTAATTCTGATCACCTCCAGGAGACACACCTTTTAGAGCGCATGCAACCCCAGTACTGGCTTTAGGGCAAATTGATCTAATCTTGTAAGAATAACTGAAAAGCTCTTTCAAACTGTGCCCTTCAGGGAGGTTCCAAAGAGTTGCCTTGGGCAAAGAGAGCATTAATGTGGGATAAGGCACCAGATGAAGGCAAGGGCTCTGACCCTTATCTCCAGATTAAACCATAGCAACTTCACTTTTATTTGCTGAGTAGTTGTTATTAAGCAATATTTGTTAAAATATTTTTAATGCCCGAGAGGCATCACAGTCGGCAGTGAGGCATGGCATGTGCAGTCATGATTACCCTTCAAAATTTCTTTAGAAGATCAAGAAACCACCTCTCGAGAAGCTTCTAGAATAAGCTTTATAGCACACTAGACAAAGTGGCTGGTTCATTTTATTAGGGGTCATCTAAAACAACAACTGTGATAGCGTCTCACATTTTGTGTGCCAGGAATCTGGGCAAGGAGCAGCTGAGTGGTGCTTCTATTCCATGCAGCAATGGCAGGGGTCGTGAGGTAGTAGATGGACGGGCTAGTCCATCTTGGAGGGTCCAAGATGGCTTCATTCACATGTCAGTGGGGTTGGCTGGAAGGTTGGGTTTACCTGAGACCGTCCCCTGGAGCACCTGCCACAATGACCGTAGGGCAGACCTCTTAAATGACGGCTCGGCACTTGAAGAGCAGTGTTCCCACCATCAAGGCAAAAGTGCATGGCCTTTTATGACCCAGCCTTGGAAGTCACATGTTGACACTTTTTGTCACACTCTACTGGTGAGAGGAGTGACAAGCCCACCCAGATTCAAGGAAAGAAAGCTTGTTTTTAAAATCCAGAACCTCCCCAGCCATACTGTATGAAAAATAATTCAAAGATTTCTGACAAAGGTACTTTGCACCGAGCCTTGAACATAATCCATTCAGAATTGCCTGTTTCGGGATGCTGAGCCTGAGAAAAAGGAACCAGTGACTGCTTTTCAGAAAACTGGTCAAAAACAGCAGGGAAACAGCCCGGTAGTATTATCCAGACTCAATAAACAGACTTGGGGTTTAGAAATTGGCAATGAGCCCCAACTATTACCAAGAAATTCTGAACTGACAAGGCAAGGATTTGTGGAAAAGCAGCAATCGCTTTTCTTTTTTTTACATTCATTTTTATTATAGTTGCTTTACAACGTTGTGTTAGTTTCTACTGTACAGCAAAATGAATCAGCTATACGTATACATATATCCCCTCTGTTTTGGATTTCCTTCCCATTTAGGTCACCATAGAGCACTGAGTAGTGTTCCCTGTGCTATACAGTAGGTTCCCATTAGTTATCTATTTTATACATAGTACCAATAGTGTATATAAATCAATCCCAATGTCCCAATTCCTCCCACCCTCCCCCCTTCCCCCTTGGACCAGTCACTTTTCTTCATAAGGTTTTGGCCTTCAGAAACTTCTAGGAGAGATTTCACTGAGGCCGCTCTCCCTTGAGGCATAATCTCCAATGCTTTAAACTCATTTTCTCTGAGTTATCCTTTGCAATTTACACTTGTTAGGCCTCAGTTTTTATTTTCTTTTATCTCAATCATACCCAGTAAGGCAAGATGATGTATGAGAGGACCTGGAATCCAGGTCACCTGAGGTAACAACAGAGTGAAAAGAACCTAACACTCTCACTCTAAGGCAGTGGTTCTCAGCCAAGATGATCTTGCTTCTCCCCGTTTCCTGCCCCCAGCCCACAGGGGAGAAGGGGCAGTGTCCAGAGAAGTTCGGATCTTTACAACTGGGGGGAGGGGGGCGAGTTCTGCTGGCGTCCAGTCGGCAGAGACAAGAGATGCTGCTTAACATCCTACAATACACAGGATGGCCTCCACAGCGAAGAATGATTCAGCACAAAAATGCCCATGGCGGCAAGGTTGAGAAATCCTGCTCTAAAGCACACACTCTAGTTGAGCACTGTTAGCAGTTCCCCATCATTTTCATTGTTCTTCCTCTCTCCTCTGTTTTTGCACCATGTATGTACAGTTGAACTTCTATGAGTCAAATGCACAGATGCCATGGCTCCACTGGAATATGTCAGTTTTAAAAAAGAGTTCTGGGGCTTCCCTGGTGGCGCACTGGTTGGGAGTCTGCCTGCCGATGCAGGGGACATGGGTTCGTGCCCCGGTCCGGGAGGATGCCGCGGAGCGGCTGGGCCTGTGAACCGTGGCTGCTGAGCCTGGTCCGCAGCGCGAGAGGCCACAACGGTGAGAGGCCCGTGTAATGCAAAAAATAATAATAAAAAATAAAAAAAGAGTTTTCCTCAGAGTCTGAAAATCCTAATTCTCATCGTGAAATCATTCTTTAACTTAATTTTTAAGAGTCCCTTTTAATTTAGATGACCCAGTCACATCAGTAATACTACAGACAGGCAAACCAAAAACGAACTTTAAACAAATCAGAACTGAGGGGCTCCCGTATGCTGTGGTCTTTTGTTTCTTAAAATAATGAGCTGAAATGTTTATGCATGGGTGCGAGCAAACCCTGAGTTACAGATTAACAGCCGCTCTTTCAGGACAGCCTCTCCCATCTGTCATCTCCCGGCAGGAGAACAATGGCAACAATGACACAGACATGGCCTAATCCGACCAAACACAGCCGGTCCTCCGCCACCTGCCACCTGTCCGTAAGACAATACAGATGACTGCCTGAACAGCCCAGGGACTGACTTTCTTCCCTACAGTAACATTCACACATGCTCTGCTCGGTTCATGGCACTCATCCTTTGGTTTATACTTACGAATCAAAAGCTGTCAACTTACCAGGCAGAAAACACTTTTCATAAATTCTGAGGTTCACCTTTGGGGAACTTCTGACAGTCATTTTTATTGGGTCTCTTCCACCACAAATTTGTAAAGCTATTTCCTATTTCTAACATTAATTGCTATTTTCCTCTTAAAGTAAGATTTCAATGACACCCATCATGGCACAAAAAAACCCGCAATTCCCTCAGTGAAATAAATTACATGGCTGAGTTGGCACAAACTGCAGTGTGGGCCAGGCCCGTTAACGGCACGTGATGTGTTGCCATTCTCCCAGGACAAACATAAACACTTTTTATACAATTTTTGGGTTTTGAACCCCCCTTTCCAACAAAGATTTTTGCCCCAGGAGGGAGAACCTCAGCTATCCCACACGTCACCATGGAGCGTGGCCCTCACTCCTGAGAAACACATACCCGCTAACAAATCTGACCGCAGGACTAACTTTTAAATGACGACTATTAATTTTACCTCATGTCAAAATACACACTCCTTTGATCCTTAAGGCAAAGGAAGCCCTGGGAAAGGCCAGATTACAGAAGCTGCCGGCTGAAGAAAGGGCAAGCAAGGCAAGGAGTGCCAGGAAACTCACGGGGAGCTTCAATATGGAAAGGGCGGCACCAGCATTGAACACACCACATGCCTGAAAACGTCAGCTACAAAAACCGCTTTGAGCACCTTGGCTTGAGGGGCCAACAATTCGGGAGAAACTTTCAGAGTTCTTGGATTACTTAAAGCTAACTTGCTCCTTTTTATTTTTTTTTTTTTACATCTTTATTGGAGTATAATTGCTTTACAATGGTGTGTTAGTTTCTGCTTTATAACAAAGTGAATCAGCTATACATATACATATGTTCCCATATCTCTTCCATCTTGCATCTCCCTCCCTCCCACCCTCCCTATCCCACCCCACTTACTGTGCTCCAGATATGCCTTACAGAGGTTGCCTCTATAATTATAACAATTCCCTCCACTTCACAGGTAAGGAAACCAAGGCCTAGAGAGATTGGTAACTTGCCTAGGGCCATGGATCCTAGGAGTGGGGAGTGGGGACTGGAACCTAGGCCTGCCTGACTCAAGGCTGGTTCTGCCCCATCCCAGATCCTGCCCAAACACAGAGCCCGCTCCCCCCTGTGACAACATGGGGCTGAGAAGGGCTGTCTCCCAAACACTCTCTCCTCCAAAGAGCCTGATATATAGCTCTCTAGTGTTTGTTAACTGGTAAAATATATACTTAAACAGGCTGCATACTCACCAAACAACATCTAATCCTGTGTGTTTAATCATTAACAAGTTTAGCTATAGAAACTGCCTACTCTTCAGATTCAAGGTGAGCTGGGCTGCTTGTTAGGTACAACTGGCACCCAGAAAGGACCCAGAGACACAAACCAAGACATCCTTGGGACCTGGTCTGACTGGAGGAAGAACTTGGTCCTCTCATGAAGACCCTACGGTTGAGTCCTTAAAAACAGAGGGTGATGAAACTGGGGTGATGATCTGGGATTTAATACAGGTTCTGTGGAAAGAGCACGGCAAGGGAGGAAATCACCCACAGAAAATACAGAAGGTATAAATGGAAGAAAAACAGATGGGCGCATGAAAGACTTCTCTGATTTGTGTTACAAAAACAGGAGCAAGGGCTTCCCTGGTGGTGCAGTGGTTAAGAATCCGCCTGCTAATGCAGGGGACACGGGTTCGAGCCATGGTCTGGGAGGATCCCACATGCCGCGGAGCAACTAAGCCCATGTGCCACAACTACTGAGTCTGTGCTCCAGAGCCCACGAGCTACAACTACGGAGCGCACACACCACAACCACTACACGCCTATAGCCCATGCTCCGCAACGAGAAGCCACTGCAGATGAGAAGCCTGTGCACCATAACAAAGGGTAGCCCCTGCTCACTGCAACTAGAGAAAGCCGGTGCGTGGCAACGAAGACCCAACACAGCCAAAAATAAATAAAATTAATTAATTAAAAAAAAAAAACAGGAGCAAGATGCTTGCAAAATAACTACAAACTTTGATTCTTACGCTCCTACTCCCTATAAAACTGTACCTACACGATTTATACCTTATTTGGGGAGTGACTAATGAATGTACATATACTATGATTTCACTTTACAATAAGAAAATCATGAATGTGAATCAATCTTCTAACTTATTAAACTTTTATAGCAAGTTGGAACCCTATGAATAGAGAATTCCATCATATTTCAGCATTTAATTTTGTAAACACGAACACTACTATATAAACCTCCATGAGCCTTTTTTTTTTTTTGCCATTGTGGTTACAAATCCCCATAGATTGCTTAAAAAGAAAAAAAAAGAGAAAGAGAACTACTGAATTGAAACGATTATCACATGTAATAAAATGAGTAAATAAATAAACAAAAAGTATGCCTTCACCAACAGGCAGTATCAAAACACTTTTCCACTAAAAGGTTGGCTTTCTAAATCACCCTTATTGAAAGCTCAGGGCTTATAGCTGGGAAGTCAGGCACTCCCACCTCAATTTTCTTTGTACTTTCAAGAAATCTAAAGAGAATAATCAAGTTTGCCCCACGCGTAAATGAATTCAAGAAACCAGACGCTCCAAACACACTGTTTTTATCAACATATATATATTCTTAAAAATTGAATTTGTTTCTAATTTGTATGATTTTTCATATAAAATGTTTTGGGTTCAAGTATAATATTTACTGTTCACTTCCAAAGCACTATGCTAGCACTGAACAGCATAGGATCACAAAGAACCAGTGCCAAGGAACAGCCCCCATGAGAAGTTCAAACACCAGACCACGCCGGCACTATCACAAAATCACTTCCCCAGGCCTGACTTTCACCAAAAGACAAAGTAATGATTAATGCCACTGTGCAAGATTAAGTTTGTTCTTTTTATTCAAGATTTAATAACTTATCCACCAGTCATCATTCTTCTTGCTGCTGTGGAGACCCGGTCAGGCCCACCTCTGGCCTGCAGAACGCCTGCCAGCTTTAGATCAATAGCCCTGTGATCTATAACACAGAGCAGAAGCCGATAACCCAGTGGGACCTTCCTGCAGGCATCCATCAGGGTTAGACCCACCAGGAGACTGGATGTCTGCTGCCTATTTCCTGAAGAGAAGCAAGGAGATGGCATGCAAAGCCAGCATCAGCAGAGGTCTGGTGAACCTGTGAAGGGACTGTGGGCTAGAACAGGTTTCCAGAAGGAACTGTGCTCTCTCCCTCGGAGGCAGCACAGAAAGTCCACCTGAAAGTGGTCAGATGCCAAGGGTTCCAGAGGAAGGACACTCACCCCCGGACATCAAGGCCACGTGGTGAAGCCTAGAGGTCAATTTCAAAAGATGCAAAATGCTCAGCCAGGCTAGGAGGCTGGGCCAGAGTGGGTGGATGAAACCAACCGAGCAGTAAACAATGACATCTCTTCAGTGATTGTGAATTCAAACAGAGTATCTTGACCTTCCGAATTCTCTTTGGCAACTTTTCATCTTGAATTAATATCCTATAACTACTCTAAAGTTTAAAACTCGCTTGCAATGGTAAATCTTTTTGTGAGTTAACTGGGAGGTTAAATGAGGGAGATAAATGAACCGCAATGCTTTGAGTTACCAGCCTGAAAGCAGCTGCGTGCTTGCCACCACTGTGGGTCTCCAGGCACATGACACCGCACGACTTGGTTTATTTACTTGGCTGGGGCCACTGACAGAAGGGCTGCAACTTCCAGAATGAGGCTGGGAGTGGTGGAGAGCCTGATTTACCGGTCAGTGCCATCTATCAGTGTGGAGGACTGAGTCCTCCTCTGGCTACAGTGCTCAAACGTATCTGGGCCTTCCGCTCATACCCACAGCACCACGTACACACGCACGCACACGTCCACCAACAGACTGCAAGTCTGATAAGTTCCAAGTAGCATGTCCCTCTTTAAAGGAAACACTGAACCACAAAAGGAAGGTGGGCTCTGGCTGTCGGGTACTGTTCTTGGGTAGAGGGGCAACTTCAAGCCCAACCTCCACAGTTGTCCTGATTCCTCCGGACTGATTGGGACCACCACCTCCGCAAGGCACAGGCTCCGCCCAACTCCACAGGGCACCCCTCACCCAGGCTACCACGTGGCATCCTGCCTCCCAGCCACCCCCAAGCCTGAGAAAGCCTGTCTTGCCATCAACTGCACCACCAACTGTAAGACGTAATCTTGCTACGTCTCAATTTTCTAACCTACCTGTAATCTCAAGAAAGCCTCAACTATGTACAAGCTGCTTGACACCACTTCTTACCGACTTTTCAGCCTATAAAAGTATGTCAAAGAGCACTAGACTGGGAGTCCGAAGTCACAGCTTCATGTATATCATTCACCCGCCTAACAAGTGCACATGAAGCACCTATTATAAAACATGCCAGGGACCAAATGTGTGAAGCTGTCCAAACAAGACAGAGCTGGGGCAGAGCCTGGGCCAAGTCATTCAGCGTCTTGGACTGAAATTAAAAGGCTTGGACAAGAAGCTCTTTCAAGTCCCTCCCAGCTCTCCTATTCTCCACTCTTGGCTTTGGTGCCAAGAGGGGACTGAAGCATTCTGGAATGTTCTGCTTCCCTGAACAGATGCTATTTTTACTCCATATTCATATAGCTCAGGTTGCAGACGTGTGACTTCTCTGCACTCTGCCGAACATAAACGACTCATTTTCATCCCAGAGTTTAGGAGACTACGTGTAGCCCTAACACAGAAGGCCCACAGGCAGGCACAGCTCAGGCTCCCGGCACAGGGACCCTCACGGCCTTTTTCCTTCTACATAGAGGCAGTCTGGTTCCTTGAGATCAAAACTACAGAAAAACAGGAGCAGGGCTGCCAAGGCCTCCTCACATGTTGCCTGGGTTTATTTCTTCTTCATCAGCTCACATCATTTCTGACACTGCACTTCAACTGCCTGGACACAGCCAGAAAGAAAGGCTTTTAAGAGTCACTGAAGTCCAGCCAACTTCTGATTAGCCACAGTAACGAAGGAAAAGAACAGTACATGGCCAAAATAAGAGGGCCTCTGAGGACTGTAAGGGCAAAGATGTTTGTACCGGATATGGAGAAGCACCAGCGAAACAAGTGAAAATCTTCCTCCAACCCCCGAAATTCCCCTCAGACAACATTTCAGGAAAACACTGGCTGGAGTTCCCAAGAGCACCACACCCACCCAAAAGGGAGGCATCTATGGTCTCCATTATCAACTTGTACGGGGAAATATCGGCTCCTGAACCAATGCGGGGATAGAATTTTATAAGAACTATACAAACTGAAGCTATGATTAAATGTACTTACTAGTGGTTAAGGTTTTTATTAGCACATCTTAATAGAAGTTTTCTTGTTATTCAGAGCTAAGTTCACAAATATTAAACGGAAATGTCTACAGCAGAGAGGGAGAAGCTGGAGACTGGAAAGTAAGCAGATATGACATAGTAAGAGTGTAAACGAAGATGGACACGGAAAAGGCTGGGCCCTGGAAATAAACCACCCAGAAGCAGTGAGGCAGACAGCTGATGCCTTGGCCTTTGTGATCATAGACACAGGCTCTCCAGACGTTACTCAACACTTTACCTAGGACTGTTTCATACATACAAAGAGCCCTTCCCATCCTGCCCTCTCTCCAACCTCCCCCAACTCCCACCTCCCTTGCCCTGCCCACCTGGACCACTCTGCTCACCCTCAGAAAGAAACCAGGCTGCCTTGGGGAATGGTGCCAGCTGGTGGCTGGTATAGAGAACTATCTATTGATCATCAAGCTTTCCTCTCCCCTCTCTTGGAGGACTCTCTACCATTCATCCCCTATTCCTCTTTCCGCGGTTTCTTCTCATTACCATCACAAAGGGCTGAATTTGAAAGTCAGAAGTCCAGGGATAGAATCCCAGATCCCCCACTTCCCTACCCAGAAAGGGCAAGTCACCTCTCTCTGCCTCGCTCCCTTCTCTGTAAACATGGACAGCAATACCTGCCTACCCAGCAGGGTCTTTAGGAAGCAGCAGAAGTGCAAGTACACCGTGAACAGAACAGGGCTCATCAAACAGGAAGGCACAGCCTCACCATTCTGCTCTCTCCCCGGCACCTGAACACTGCTCGGCTCGCTCGCGGGAATTCCGGGGCCATCATGCTCTGAAGCAGTGACCTCGACAACAGATGACTGGCAAGCCTTCCTCAGAGGTAAAGACACCGTCCCAGCTCTGAACGAGCTCTCTTGTCCGGCGGATGTCTGTATCTTCAGTGTGAATGCCATGTTCCTGAGTAACAGGCCAAGTGGTCCATCAAGACCTGTAACAGCTGGTTTGAAGTTGCTAACTCATTTGCAGCAGGAGAAACTCTTTTCCTGACCACAGCGCCCTAAATGATCACTGGGCCTCCCAAGCCCTCCCCAGTGCTATTGAAATCGGGGCTCTAGGTTTACCAGGAGGCAACTGGCCAGCCCCTGTGAGGCTCTGCTCCATCCCCAAATGCCATCGCCCTGTGATACAGATCTTAAAGGGGCTAATGAAATTATCTCCTCTGCCTTTTATTCCTCCGTAACAACCACAAAATTTGATAAGAATGACCCCCTGCTCCTCTAATTTAAGGGCTATTTTATTACCTTCAACCCTAATTCTCTCTCTTTTAAATGGATATGAGACCCTGAAGACCCCACAGGCCAATGGGATTAGTAATTGATGGCTTCCTCCTGGCCGGCTCTCCAGAGGGCGCTTCTGCTTCCCCCCTCGGGTGGGGTCACAATCAGTTCAATCTTCATGCTTCAGAGACATCCCCTTTGAACAGGATCAAATGTCCCCCCCACCCCTGCCTGGTGCTCCGCTCAAAAGAGCAGCAGCTGCTTCCCACTCAGAGCAGTAATGTCAACTCAGCCAGAAAGGCAGAGGCAAGAGGAGGAGGTCGGCGTGGTTAATTGTCCACCAGGCTCAAACGCAGGCCCACTCAGACCAGCACCTGGGAGGGCTGATCACCCCCGTAAAATGCACTTTGAACCCAGGAACAAGGAGGATGAGAACTATCTTCCCCAGCCTGCTGGGACTGGATGGAGCTTCAGCTGTTTGTTTTCTTTTTCAGATTGTAGCCATAAAGGGTAGAAGCACTTCTCTGCAGCAACCCCAGGCAGGCACATAAAACACAGGCGAGGTGAGCAGCAGGGCCTGCCCACCAGGAAGTAAAGGAGAGGAGAGATAAGCATCCGTGGCATCAGTCTAAAGGGAGCCAGCGAAGGCTGCCTCTAGCTTTGAAGAAGGAACCTGAGAGAAGAGAATTCCGAAAGCCTCAGAAACCGCTCCTTCTAAGAAATGCTCTATAGAGAAAAGGAAGCATTTAAAATGCAGGGAATTTACTCTTTCTCATTAAGAGATGGAAGAGAAAATTTTTTCACTCTTTTGCCTATTTGAAAAAGTTACTTTTATTATCTAGTTATCTGAAGGCCTCCTTCCAACTCAGATCCATAATAATTGTAAAAAGACTCTTAAGAAACAGAAAATAGCCATTTTGTAACTGAAAGAGGACATGAGAGTGATCAAAACAACACCTACAGGGGGCTTCCCTGGTGGTGCAGTGGTTAAGAACCCACCTGCCAAGGCAGGGGACACGGGTTCGAGTCCTGGTCTGGGAAGATCCCACATGCTGCGGAGCAACTAAGCCCGTGCACCACAACTACTGAGCCTCAGCTCTAGAGCCCGCAAGCTACAACTACTGAAGCCCACGTGCCACAACTACTGAAGCTCGCGTGCCTAGAGCCTGTGCTCCGCAACAAGAGAAGCCACCGCAATGAGAAGCCCGCCCACTGCAACGAAGAGTAGCCCCCGCTCTCCGTACCTAGAGAAAGCCCGCGCACAGCAACAAAGACCCAACGCAGCCAAAAATAAATACAAAAAAAAAAAAAAAAAAAAAACCCAATACCTACAGTCCTTTTGTAAAGCAAAAGCCTAAGATACTCCATTTAAAACCAACGTTCCCTGGAAACAAGTACTTCTAAGTTTTTCTTTCACATCAATATCAAAACTCCCATAGTAGATAAGACAAACCAGCCATCAAATCACAGCTGACAAGTGACGTGCTCAAAGTAGAAAGTGGTTCCCAAATTATGTGTCAACTGTGTTCTGGAAGCAGAAAAAAGCAAACTCTTCCCCAGAGATGTCAATACCTGGGTGCAGCTTTACAATGAAACTTGGAAACCGATTTTGGAGATTTTGCTTCTTCTTTAAGAGAAAGATAAGATAAAGGCTCACCTGAAGCTGAAGATAAAGGCTTCACCCGGAAAAACCGTACATCTAAGGGGGGACGTGCCACTTTGCGTGTGTATCTGTCAGCAGCTGCAATCTGAGTTCCCACTCATTTCAGCAATAAAGGAACTGGCTGGTCAGAGACCAGCGTGCTAACGACACTGGAGTCCGGGACCAGCAGACCAGTTGCTGTGTCTGCTAGCTGCCTTTGCTCTGATTGCTCCCAAATGTCTGCCCTGGATACAAGGGGGCCCATGCTGGACAGTGTCTTTGGATGAAGGCCAAGGCTCCAAAATGGCTATATCAAACGCACACACAGAGACACACACATGCTCGCGCACCCTGATACACAATTTCACTGCTGCTGGGGCACTAGCAGTTCTTAGTACACCTGTTCTTTAGAAACAGTAAACATTCAATTGAATGAAAGAAGAACACCACATTAGAAATCCAAAACAAAGTTCAGAAGCTCTAAGGAAATTCAGGAACTACATCACTTCTTGGACTTTCTAATTAGGATGACGTGGGGTTGTCAAGATTCAATGAGAGAGCTCTGTGAAGTGTGCCCAAACGCACACTGATGTGTGAGATGCCCTGAGTGGAGGGGGACCAGCTCAGTAATTTGATGACTTAACCTGCCTCATTTTTTTTTTTTCTAACCAGATTAGAATTGGTATCATAAAACAGGAGACACTCTGAGAATCAGAGATCTTCTAGAAGCTCAGAGAATCAGAGATCTCCTAGGAGCTCAGTGAGTGGCCAATTATTATCAGTCGGGAAGTACTCCCCATGTGTTTGGCGGCATGAAGACCAGACATACTCACCACCTTGCACTCAGCTTCTGCAGGCATGGTACAACAGAAGACAGTTGGTAATATCTCAAATTCCAGAACCTACTAAAAAGCTAAAACTCACTCATATATTAACATCTGGGCTTTTAAACTGTAATTTTCTTCGTTTATTTTTCAAGTATGATAGACAAAATGGAGTCCATGGAGACTAGAAATCCCTGGCCAAAGCTGAAACCCTCCCTCTACCCAAGCCCTACGAAACTTTAAGATGAACAGGGTCAGGGGAGAGTCAAATTTCCTCTACTGCTTTGCCTTTCACTAACTTCTCCTTCAGGCAGCTCTCTGGCTGGGCCTCAGCACCAAGCAGAAGAACCATGGAGACGTGACCGCTTCTTTTATGTGAGACTAGTTGGCTGGTACTTCTACTAAGTTGTGGAAAGCACACCCAGAAACCAGAAAACAACTTCTTTCTCTTTGCTTTCGTGCTGCACACACCCAAACAAAGCAAATGGAAAGGCTGAACAATGGGTATTGTTCATGTAGAGGCAGGATAAGAAGGCAGGAACGGGGGCTTCCCTGGTGGCTCAGTGGTGAAGAATCCGCCTGCCAATGCAGGGGATACGGGTTTGATCCCTGGTCCGGGAAGATCCCACATGCCGCGGAGCAACTAAGCTCGTGCGCCACAACTACTGAGCCTGCGCGCCTAGAGCCCGTGCTCCGCGACAAGGGAAGCCACAGCAGTGAGAAGGCTGTGCACCGAAACAAAGACCCAACGCAGCCAAAAATAAATAAATTTTTTTTAAAAAGGCAGGAACAAACACTCAAGACCGCATTCTCCTGTGTGAATGTGGTCTTTAATCAGATTGAAGTCCCTCCCACCCCACCTCCACCTCCACCCTGGCTTCTGGGAACTGCCAATTCCTAAAAGGACCCAGGCCCCATTCTGGCTCCAGATTCAGGTGAACCATTGCCCTGGGGGTTGCTACTCCCAACCCACAGGATGAAGCAAAATGGCATCAAGCCAATCAGTGTATCTCTGAAAGATGCCAGCATACTAAGACTACAGGAGAAATGGAAATGCATGATTTAAAAGCTTTTATTAAAATTATTTAAAACTAAACTGTGTTTTAGGAATATTTTTATTTCCTCTGGGTTATAAATTGGTCAAGTCAATTGTTTGCTCCCTTACTGCCATACATTTGGTTTTACACGTTCAATCCTGGGGCTGCCCAAGACTCCCAGGGGCTGGCAGACAGATGTCTCTCCCGGGACAGCCAAGGGGGCTGGTGGCTCAGGGTCCCAGGCTGTCAGTTAGCACCTTACTGACAATGACACAAAAACTCCTGATTTCTCATCCTTTTCAACAGTGGTAAGAATCTAAACTCCCGCCAACTTCACATATTATGGCGCATTCTCAATTACCCGTGGTAATGTGAGCAAACAGCCATGTCATTAACCCAAAAAGGCACTCTACACATCAGCTCATTGGCTTAGGAATACATTATCATTTCTTTGTAGCTGTGCCTCAGTTTAGTTTACTAGGGCTTTTTTTTTTTTTCTTCTCCTCGGATGAACATTCACTCATTTACTGAAAGTCTGTTCCATGCCAGAAACCATGCGAGATTGGAGATGGTAGCAAAAAGAACTCACACACTAGGGGAAAAGACGTGTACAAACAAGTAAAGCTCACCACGGGCACGTGCAGTGTGCTGTGTCAGCAGAGGGGCAGCGATTCGTTCCGCTGGAAAGCTGGGAAAAGGCTATGCTCCCAACACCCTCTCTTTCAGACAGTTTGTAAATAACAAGTGAAATGCTGGCTGAGTCTTAAATGAGGAAAAGGAATTCTAAAGCACCAACTCAAATGGAGAGGTGAAGGTGCCCAGCAAAAAGGAAAGAGCGTTGGGCACTGAGACGGGCAGCAACATCCAGGAGAAAGCCAGGCCGGTCAATAAACACCTTCACCCAATAACTCAATGGGGCAGGTAACCACTTTACACCTTTCTTTTTTTTTATTTTTTTATTTTTTTTGGCTGTGCCAGGTCTTAGTTGCGGCACGTGGGATCTTTTTTTTTTTTTAGTTGCAGCATGCAGGATCTTTTCGTTGCAGCATACGGACTTCTTTAGTTGCAGCATGCTGACTTCTTAGTTGCGGCACGCATGTGGGATCTAATTACCCTGACCAGGGATCGAACCCGGGCCCCCTGCATTGGGAGCGCAGAGACTTACCCACTGGACCACCAGGGAAGTCCCTTTACACCTTTCTTAGAGGAGCTGCCACTCTATATTTAAGGATTTTCTTTTTAATGCACGAGAACTTGGGGTGGTTATCAGAGTGCATCGCATGGCTGGAGTTTTCCCACAACCAGCCTGAACATGAGCAGATCCAGGAAGCAACCCCTTACCTGTACGAGGAGGAGCTCCTTGAGATGCAAAAACCACAGGCCAGCTGTGAACTCAAGAGTCTGCTTCCCAGTTTACCTGAAAAACAACAGGAAAGGGCCATTTCTGTTAACTTGGAATAGCCAGTCTTTTAACAGCCCCAGTAGAGACCTGCAGACCCTGCCTAAGGCTCCTTGGTCTCAAAGCAGAAAACCTGGCCAGCGTCACTTGGCCAAGGGGTTGGATCAGAGAAGTGGGTGAGAATCCCGGTGTTTAACTCGGAGGGTAATGGTAAGCCAGGCACTTAATCTACCTGTGTCTTGGTTTCCTCCCCGCCATAGCTATCTCACAGAATGATCAAGAAGGCCTTCGATATGCCGGGCACCATGCCAAGCCTGGAGTCATGTGAATGACCATGTCATGGGTTCCCCGCCCTCTGGGAGCTGACAGTCCACAAAGACAGAGAAGTAAATGGGTGGTAATCATGACCTTGACGCAACTGAGAGAAGCTGAAGTGAGGAGAATACAAGGTGACATGGAGCCTTTGCAGAGGCACCAGCTGACCCCAGAGAGGTCAAAGGGAGCTCCCCAGAGCAGGTGATGGCTAAGCTGAGGTCTGATAAGCAAGAGGTGGCCAGACTACGAGCATACCAGGCAGAGCAAATAGCAAAACGGGTACCCAGAAAGCAAGAACATAGTAAGCTGACAAGAAAAAGGAGTATTTCAGAGGCCGAGAGGGAAACTGGCAGTCGTTTTAGGAGAGTTTGGACTTTCTCTTAAGGCCGATGGCAAGCCCATGAAGGGTCTCCTGTAGGAGAGTGGCGTGGTCCAGAAAGTTTTCTGCAACATCAGAGAGAAGGGATTGCAAGGGGGCAAGGAATGCCCCTCTCAGCTACCCCAAATGCCACATCCCTGGTCTTCTGTGGGAACGACCAGGAGAGAAGGCCCCAGGATAAGAAGACAGGGCTAGGGCTCCCTCCAGTGAACCACAGCTTCTCAACTACAGGTTCCTCCGGCATTAAGCGATTCCACCCAGGCAGACACGCCATCAGGAGCAGAGTCTGCCTGTGCCAACACACCCTCCTCCAGAAGGTGGAGAAGTGCCTGGTGTCACGGTGCTTCTCAGCTTGTGCTCCCCAGACCAGAGGCATCAGTACCACCTGGGAACGTGTTGGAGATGCAAATTCTCGGCCCACCCCAGACCTAGTGACTCAGAATCTCCGGGAGCGGGGTCCAGCCAGTGTGTTTTAACTAGCCTCCAGGTGATTCTGATGCTCCCTAAAGGCAGCAAGCACTAAGTGGGGGCAGTGCCAGCACGGGGGTGGCAGTGAGCAGAGTACGGGGTACAGAGATAGCCCGGCCTGATACCCCAACAGCACCTCCGTGCTCAAGGCCTCACACTCTACAGGGACTGTGATGTCCATTTATGCTTAAAAGGAAATACACAAAGCTTTTTTGGGGGTGGGTTTTTTTGTTTTTTTGGTTTTTTGGGCCGCACCGCGAGGCATGCGGGATCTTAGCTCCCCAACCAGGGATCGAACCCGTGCCCGCTGCAGTGGAAGTGTGGAATCTTAACCACTGGACCACCAGGGAAGTCCACACAATGCTGTTTTTATCGATACTTAGAAATGATGCTAGCCCTGTGGACCATGGGGAAGAGTACACGGGCCCACCTCTGGAGTGGGGATGTAGTACTTCGGGAGAATTTCATTTCCCTAAGAAATGCCCCATCCTTTTCTGTGGCCCTCCTTTATTTCAGAATAGACAAAGGAAACTCCAGCTTCAGGAACAGGGACAATGTTTCTCCTCCCCCTCAGATACAGAATCTGACCACTCCAGAAAAGAAACAATGAAGCCATCCAGAAAGCTCCCGTGGTTTCATTGAAGGGTAAAGTTTCTTTCTGGAGTGGGTCAGTTTGTAAAAGTTCCCAGAGTTGTGGTCCCTGGGATGTACTTGTGTGTAACTTCTCTGTTCGTCAAGCAGTGGCAAAAAGACTCTCCCCACCATCTCCACGCTATTCTGAAAACACCCTAGACCACTCAGACAAGCTTCAGCTGGACACCAGAATGGCCAAGTTCAGAGTTTCTTTCAGCCAGCTAAGAGCTGAGAAATTCTTTAAAATGTAAATATTTTTTTCAGCTATGAGAGACCCTAAAGCACTTTCTAGGTGGCATGAGGTCTCAGAAGAGTCAAGCCCTCCTCAAAACTGACCGGGAGGGCTTCCCTGGTGGCGCAGTGGTTGGGAGTCCGCCTGCCGATGCAGGGGATGCAGGTTCGTGCCCCGGTCCGGGAAAATCCCACATGCTGCGGAGCGGCTGGGCCCGTGAGCCATGGCCGCTGAGCCTGCGTGTCCGGAGCCTGTGCTCCGCAACAGGAGAGGCCACAACGGTGAGAGGCCCACATACCACAAAAAAAAAAAAAAAAAAAAAAAAAAAAAACTGACTGGGAAAAGGCCCTTAGTGGAGAAGGAAAGGTTTCTGCTGCTGGCCAAGTTCTCCTGATAAGCAGGTAAAGAAACTGGATCATTTCCTGAGCTTCTCTCTCAAAATTAAATAGACTAAAAAAAAAAGAGCAACATAATCTCAAGCACAATTACGGTGTTTAACCTTAACTTTCATATCTAGATCACCTGGCTTTTCATTACAACTGGTCAGGTATATGTGAAATGGCCACACTAGATAGAAAGAAGTATGCCATATGCATCATCAAAGATATTAAATCCCCTATTACACAGCGTGCGCGTGCAAACACACACACACACACACACACACACACACACACACACTAAGTGAATGAGAATTAGTTCTGCCTAGTGCCCCCCACCACCAGGTATCCTGGGCTCCTCCGGACATCTGAGCTATCCTCGGTGGCCCTGCCCCAGCCCTGACCTCACAGTGCCCACACTTCACCCATCAAAGTCCACTCTCTTCATACCCTGATCTTTGCTGGCATTTTATGAAATTCTTCCTGTTAAGTCCTAAGTAGCTAATGTAGTCCCTGTTCTACGGATGCTTACATGTTGAATAACAGGTTTAAAGAGAACCATTTCACCCAAATTCCTCTAATGGTAAAATTTTAGGCACAACAATAAGTGAATTCCAGCTTTTCGCTACAGAGCCCCTTCCATACTCCTCCAATCCCATCACACTGACCACTTCCCACTTCATTTGTTTCGTAAGTGTCAGCTTATAAAAACACCTCCACCTCCTAGGATGGAGGTGAGATGGATCCTTCATTTGTAAAAATGGAGGTAAATGTTGAAACAATGACGTGCAAGTCCATCTCCTCCATCTGTCAATTCACCTGTGTCAGAACCACACAGCCTCTGGAGGATGAGGATCCCTTCTCCAACCATTTCTGGTCGGCGCTTACTTAGGAAGGGGACACGCTAATATTATCTCCAGTGTCTGAACCCAAGCAGGGGAGAGAGTGGGAGAAGTCGGCCTCAAGACATACCTTTCTCTGCAGAGGCCCAAAGCGTACAGCCCAGTATCTCCAAGAATGCCCCAAAGCACTTAATAATCAGTGTCTGTAAAACCTTCCTAAATATAACGGCTTCAGAACTGGCTCTTACACTGTTGACAAGGGACTCTGATTTGGTCCCATCCAAGATAAAAAAAGAGCCTTTCTGTAAGAATGAAAACATGAGTCAAGATAAAAATTGAAGTGGGTCCAATGGGACAAAAGCCAGCCCTTCACAACCAAGTATAGTCTAAGAGGCCAAGAAAAGAACAGGTAAGGGTGCCCCTCAGACATGGCTGATAACACAGGCTCAGATGGACAGGTTTCTAAATTGATGTTTCTCGAAAATGGTGTTTCTAGAACATGCCCAATTATAAAAACCATCCAGACACTTTGTTTAAAAAATTCAGATTCCCAGGACCCACACCAAACCTATGAAGTCAAAACTCCAGGGCAGGGTCTGAGAACACACAGGTCTAACCAGCACCCAGCAGAGGGTCAGGCAAGTTTCAGAAACAACGTTCCAAAGGAAACAATATGTAACTTTTTAAAACATTGCAGTCACATAACTTCAAAGTGATAGGGTATGTGTGAAAAGGCAGGCTTAACTGGAGGAAGTCAGAGCCTTCTTTAAGTAGTTAAAATTATGGAATATAATCATCAGGTAATGAGGAAGTCAATTTGATTAAAATGTAGCAAAAACAAAACCTCTCCCTTTAGCTTAACCATATTCCACCTGGAAGACCTCCCATGACCTCCCTCCCTGCCCTAAGGATGGAAGGGAATCCCCGAGCACAGCTGCTCCTTGGGGCTGTTATAGGCCGGAATGGCAGTGACAGGGTTGAGAGCCCTCAGGGTTATCCCAATAAAGACAGCCCCAAGGAGCAGGCAGCAAACTCTAAACCAGACCCTGCAGGTGCCCTCCTGGTGTCAGCCTTTACACGTCTGAGTCTCCGGCTGACTCATCCGTAGCCTCAGTCGTGTCCCAGTCTATGTGAGGCCTTGCTCCACAGGACCACGGCACCAGCCTCACAGGGAGCCTATGCGTAAGCCCAGGCCTGCTTCATCAGAATCTGCCATTTCACAAGATTCCAGATCATTCTTGTGCACCTTCCAGCATGAGAAGCCCTGCTTTAAGGCACGGAGAGCGCCACCACGGGGAGCCTCTCAGCCCACCTGTACAGCCACCAGCTCACCAGCTCACCCACTGCGACCGAACACTCTAAGAGGCCTTCTTCCCTCACAATCCTTACACAAGTCTTCTCAGACTTGCTTTGTCTTGGAGCCAAACCACCATCAGCGGGGGCCCAGTGACAGCTGACAATCCAAAGCCCCACCTTAGGGAGTTGAAAGGAGGCGGGAAGTACTGACCGTCTCTCACATTCTCCTCCAGCTCCTCTACCTATCAGGCTCCCTGAGCGGGCAGGAACGTGGACCCCACGAGCACAAATCAGTAGAGAAGATCCAAAGTCAAACAATACTACGGAACGCTGGCTCGCTCTCCGCCAGCACCATGTTAATGAGGTCGAGGTCACGAGTATGATTAGCTTCCTCGGGTATCGTGGCACAGATGCCAACCCTCTGCCCTCTAGCTGCCTGCAAAGGCTGACACGTCCCTGGTTACTAATAGGAGAATGACTGGAGAGGCTGAACAGAGCAGCGGCAGAAAAGGACTCAAGGAACGTGGATGACTGGTGAGCAGAATGGATTGAAGAACAGTACTCAGCCCAGAGGGGTGGCTGACATGACAGATGACTGGGGAGAATTCAAAATCATCCCGATGGGCTGAACAACACACACCTGGATGAGAAAGCTGACATTTGACAGGAAGAAGTGGGAAGTTCTACGGCCAAGATTTTAAAAATCAAATACACATATGTAAGCTAGAGGAAATCTAACCTGACGACAGTTCTTGTTTTAAAATGTTCAAAACTTTTTTAAAACATTAAGTTTTGTTGACTAATGTAGTTGCTAAGAAAGCTAACATACTTAGGGTCCATGAGTCTAGTTTCCAGACCAAGGGGAACAGTGGTCCCTGTGTAGCACAGCTGACCAGACTATCCTCAACAGTCCCCCAGCCACCTGTCCACACAGGTGTATACACAACCTGTCCCATCGCTTCATCACTACCACCACTTGTGTTCTTATTATTCAGTATGGCCTCTGCACCCGGCTACCGTTCTTTTTGGCTTTGGATTATAGTTTAAACATTCTCCACATCAGCTTAGCTCCCTTTAATGCTGCCTTTTCTTTACTAATCAAGAAAAGAACAACAGACCCAAGCACAAATTGGAAAAAACACATTTAAAAAAAAAAAAAAGACAAGACAACCTAAGCAACCCATTTACCAAAAGGATTCAGACCCAAAAGACCTATAGTCACCTGTGTAAGCTGGCATCCTAGGCTGCATAATACAGCATGGATCTGTGCAGAAAGGTAATCAGGTTGGTAAATTATGAGCTTCCAGCACAGAAAAGCCCTGAAATGGCTACAATAAGAATGAGCAAATGACAGAGTAAATATCTGTTTAGACATACTTCCCTGTGCAGAATCACCTAGGAATGGACAGTTAGCCATTAAAAAAAAAAAATGATTTTTAGATTGTTTTTCAAGTTGTGAGCCTTTTTTTCCTTACGTGTATATTTCATATACAAAGGGTAGCCATTTACAAACACAAAAACACCAATTACTGGTGAAGTCTGTAGTTGTGAGACTGGCCAGTCTATTATTTTTAATTTCAGAAAACTTGATCCCTATGGGTGAGAGAAAAGTTATAAATTTTTAAGAGGTTAATTTGTCCTGAGTAATAAGTGTGTCATGCACCACTTATCTAAAGATTAAATGTGGCTACTGTCTATGCAGTTACAGGCATCTTTAAACAACTGGCTAACTGCCTCAAAACTGGAAAACAACATGTGAAATTCAGCCCAACTGCAGCCTGCCCCAGGAGAAAGGAAGCTTGAACTCCAGGTGCCCTTGACAACACAGCTCAGTGTGGAAAGAGAGAAATTGCTGAACAATAGAATCAGTAGAGGAAAGAGAGTCCCTCTAATTTTCCGGGAATGTGGGGAGGTTGATGCTAAAGGGATATTTAAGATCTCAATGCTGGTTTGAGTTCTACTGAACACTGAAACAACTGAAAACAAGAAGAAAAAAAAAAACTTACATGTGAGTATAGTATATTTATATATATATTTATAGATATTTAATTAGGTACATATCAATCTGACAGATGTTTACACGTTTAGATATAGAAGTGAAACACCTCTCAGATCACACTTAACAGTGTTTATGAAAACATATAAAGCGTACCGACAGGAAGGAGTGGGTCCTTCCCTATTGTTGGGAGGAAGCTGCCCCATTCTGGCTCTGGGTCACAGGACCCAGGCCTGGTTACATTCCTCCACAACTACATTTACAACAAATAGGAATTTCAAGTCTTTTTAAAGACAGAGACCTGCTTTGCCATGGACATAGCACAGATGTAAGGAGGTGTATGGTGCTGTGGCCAAAACTGCTGATACAGTTTTGCACAAAAAAAGAATGGAAGAAAACACCAACAACTGTTTTGTTCTGGTTTTTTAAGTAACATCTACTTTAAAAAAATCTGAAAAGCAGAAAAGTAAAGAAAACAGTCACCTGTAACCCCACGAGTCTAAAATAACCAGTCAGAATTTTAACCTACATCCTTGCAGTCTGTCTAGGCTACCAGTTTTCCTTTCAATGGCAGATCAGTTAGGCAGGCAAGAGCAAGGCGAGGCATTATTGCTGGTTACACAGACTAACGATGATTAATAATTCCCACTGGCCATACCCTAAATCCACAACAGTAAGAGGAGTAAGGCTGTACACAAATCAAATAGCATGTCTGCCCTTTAACAGGCATTCACTGGGGCCTACTTTGCACACGTTTTTTATTCCACAAATGAATGAAATTCAAATTAACAGCCCCTTGAGGGCCATATGGTAACTTCAAAAAAGAAGGCAGATAAGCCTTGTCCCTGGTGGAAACGAAAACACTAGTTCTCCAAGTACAAGTTCTCAAGGTGCCTACAGACTGGGTTCCTAGGAAAAGCCCTCCTCCTGGCTTGCAGATGGCCACAGTCTCACCATGGTGAAGAGAGCATGCTCCAGACTCTCTCCCTCTTCTTAGAAGGACACTAATCCCATCATGGGGGCTCCACCCTCATGACCTCATCTAAACCTAATTACCTCCCAAAGGTGCCCCCTCCAAGTGCCATCACAATGGGGATTAGGGTTTCTATTTAGGAATTCGGGGAAGAACACAGTCTGTCCAGAATACGAATGTGTCAGGGGTGGAGGAGGATCAATTTTATCAGTTGTACATCCTAGCTATTAAAAATGTTCAGGGCTTCCCTGGTGGCGCAGTGGTTGAGAGTCCGCCTGCCGATGCAGGGGACACGGGAAGATCCCACATGCCGCGGAGCGGCTGGGCCCGTGAGCCATGGCCACTGAGCCTGCGTGTCCGGAGCCTGTGCTCCGCAACGGGAGAGGCCGCAACAGTGAGAGGCCCGCGTACCGCAAAAAAACACAAAAAAAATGTTCAGAGCCATTCTATGTACATTCCTCTAAATTATCTCAGTTCAAAACAATAAACAGGTCTCACAAGTCGGCAAAATAACACCAGTAAGAGTCTGATCACTGAAGGCCAGGGTCAGGGGCTTGATTACCCCATTAGTCCCGTTTAAAGGATGAAAGAGAAAAATTCAGTTACAAGGACACAGATTACTCTCACCCTAAGCACTATTCAGTAAACCTCAAGAGACCAGCCAACCACTTGCTGCTACTGTAAAAATAACTCCATCTTTCACCTCCAGCTCCAGACCTCTCTTCCTGCCTGTGGATCCAATGCTCTGCTGGGCATCTCTCCCTGGGCACCTCACAACTCAGCTGTGGATTCAACTGAACTCATTACTCCTCACCATCTCCCCAAACTGCGGTTCCCATAGCTGCTTAACTCAGTGAAAGGCGCCATGACCCACTCCAGTCACCCTGGACTCCCTCTTACTAAGAGCCCACCCATGGGACATGACCGAGGAAGTGCGGTCAGCCTCTCCAGGTCTCTCCTGCTCTCCCTCACCAAGTTCCACCCGGATTCCTGTACTAACCTCCTGGCTCACCTGCTATCCCCGGCCCTGGCCTCCTTGTCACCGAGCCCACCTCGAGTTCCTTCTAAAGCACAATATGATCAGGTCAATCACCTGCTGCAAGTTCCCCATCTTCCACACAGGTTTCGAGATGAAGTTCAGACTCCCCAGCTCAGCACCCTCAGGGACTTCCCTACACCACGCTGCCTCTAGTCCAAACAGCTACTCTCAGTGCCCTGTTGACCTTATACCATTTCGACCCTTCTAGACTCCAAACATAGTGCATTCTTACTGTACCAGGTATTACTGTAACCTTAAAAGTAATGGGGAAAAAAAAACCTTGAGGGACTAAGTCTCCACTCTGCCCTTTACTCTCGGGCCCGCCTCCTACAGCAAAGGGTCCAGTATTTTAAGTACTAGACCAGACTCTTCCCTGGGCACAATCTGGGTTTTATAAGCTGATGATCAGATCTGACCTCTGATTCCTTCTTTGCCTTTCTAAGGCTGTGAAGTCTCACTTCGGAGAAAAACCCATTTGTTCTCGTGGCACTTTGGTGATTCTACTCAAACAGGACACATGCTTTATTATAAAGCACAGAAAGAAACAGGCTCCCCCTTCTTCCTTCTCCCTGTGGAGGACCCATAGGACCAGCAGGCCCCGGCCACCACCCCCAGCCAGATCACTTCCCTCCAAGCTGGCTGGCTTGTGGAAGAGAAGCACGCCCAGCACGCTGCTCTCCCAGCGCAGGCACTTCTAAACAAAAAAGAGAGCTTCTTGGGTTTATGGAGCTCCTTCGCACACAGAGTTTGCTTCTCCAACTAGAATGAGTGCTCTGTGAGTGGAGAGGTCTACTCTTGGTTCTTGCTATGCTCCCAGAGGCCAGAACAGAGCCTGGCCCATGGAAGAGGCTCCATGGGTATTTGCTGAATGACTGGATAAAAGAATGGATGAATGAGCAAACAGGCATTCCTCCCAGATTAGAAAAGAAATATACAGCATAGTTCCCCAGCTCCAAAAACTACTGTTTTGCTAAGAATGCCTTTTGTTCATTCTGCAGCTAGGTACAACCTTAGGAAAAACTGGGCAATGTTCCATTAACCCCAAGACATACTATAAAGGTGCTTTTTGGAATAAATTCTAGAGATCAGGTATTTGCTTACTATTTGTATTTTTCTAAGAGCAGTAAACACTGAGAAAACACTGCTTTAGAATTCCCAAGAGAGACACCACGTCCACCACTCAAGTTTTCTTTTTTTTCTTAAATTAAATGTCGATATTGACTTTGGTGGGACCTGGAACCTGAGAAGGTGCCTTTGCAAGGGGGCAGTGAGGCTGGGAATTACAGGCCACACCTGTGCTCAGGTCCTCAGACCCACACGGAGCTTGCACTACACACTCCCCACAGCTGGAGTCCCAGAAAAGGCTGACTAGAGGGGCCAAAAAGATGCAGCCTACAAGTTCTAGAAAGATCAAATATTTCTGAGTGTGGGCTACTGGGGGCACAGGGACAGCCTCAACTAAGGGTCGACCATCGGCCGACCTAAAATCAGCAGTCGCTCAAAGTCAGCTCCCCTTGCAGCCCGGCTCTCTGAATGGCACTGCTCTCTCCCAGGCATTTGAAATACTTGACAACCATCATCAACATTTTCTGAGCACTTACCCAGCATGAGGGACCACCCTAAGTTCTATGCAAAAGTACATAATCATAGTTAACCTTCCAGGTGATTCTTTGACTTGAACTTTATTGCCATCATTTTACAGACACAGAAACCAAGGCTGAGAGAAATTAAGTAACTTGTCCCAGGTTTAGGTAGTAAGTGACACCTCTGGAAACTCAACAGTCCCAATTTTGGGTCTCCTACATTTTGGTCTCCTATTTTGTCAATTCTCTGCAATAAAGAAGTTGAGAAGTTGTATGTGTTGTCCATTAAAAATGGATACTTTTCTATATATTTTCTATCTTCTCCTACTATGGACTTTTCCTCCCTGCCTTGCCCAAACACTACATGCAGTAAAATCTCTTTAATTCGTCAGTCCACACATCTGAGCCCACCCACATGCATAAAGAGCATATATTACTTTTTCCAGAAGGCACCGTTTTTCTCTAATCTACAAAGATTCATTTTCCTTCCTATAGACAAATTACTGGTTCATGTCTCACGACTCAAATTATATTATATTCAAGAATGTTCATTTGCAGTGTAATTATTCTTCTTAATTGGACTGCTCTGAAGACAAATGATTTCCCCTCCCTAACCCCATCAACTCCTACACCACACAATGTCTTTTTTCCTGGCAAAAAATGTTTGCTGCACCCTTTGCAAACACACCACAACAATCCACACTATCTGCTCCCTGTGTGACCACTTAGGAAAAATATTATCATGACTTTGGGTTTTATCTGGTATTACCTCAAACTCCTCCAATATTATTTCATCAGAATCAGATCTCTGACAAAGATTAATAACAAGTCTATCACAGTATGACAGCAAAAAGAAATGAGAATCTTGGGTTTTCTTTTCCCTATCTGTAAAAACATTTAATCTCCCCACCAGCATGTGTTCCCTATCTCTTACATTTGAAAAGGAGAAGTCGTTTTTTAAAGAGGACCAGTAGAAAAGAGGAATATCCGGGAAAGAGCAACGCCAGAGAAATTCGCATCCATCATCGCTTAAACCTGGCGCGGGTGGAGCTCTCTCAGGCGAATGGGCGAAGCAAAAGCAACGTGCGGAGGAGAAACGTCCCTCGGAACTCGGTTACTCAGGTTTAACTCTCCGCACCAGGCTCTAACAGCTCCCCCTCTCCCTCCCGCCCACACCTCTCCCCGCTCGGGCTCCAGCACACACACGTCTACAGAGGCCGCTTTGCGATTTCAGACAGAAGCTCTCCTTTTACTTGTGGGTCGCTGATGGCAACCTACAGGAACGCACACACTGTAGAAAACGCGCTAAATACAGGAAATGGCCCAGGTGGGAGTGAGGGTGGGGGTGGGATGGGGGGTGAGACTTTACTCCCACTGAGGAAACAGCTCAAGGATTCTCATAAAACTCACGACCCTCCCGAAACGGGAGAAAAGGTGAACAGGATTGAAGAAAATGCTTTCGCCCTTCAGAGTTCAAAGGACACCAGACCGCTGAATGAAAGAGGAAAAAGGACACACACACAACTCTGTGCCTAAAAAACGTCCGGAAACACAGAGTCCCCCCCCGTCCTTCACCCCATCCCTTGGGTTCAACCCACTCAGGCCAGATGTGGTCTTCCCCACTCCACGCCCACCTCCTCCTCCTCCAGCCCGCACCCCCAATCCCTGCGCTGCCCACAAAAATGCAGCCCAGATCTGAGAAGCCGCTGACGTCTGTGGCCGGCGTGACCCACACGCCACAGACCAGGCCCCGCGGGGGCGACCGCGGGGCGGCCCCCGGGCGCGGTACCAGGCGCGCTGAGCCCCGCGCCAAGCTGCGCCCGGGACCCGAGCGCCGGTCGCAGTCCGCCGGCGGTGGCGAGAGAGCTGGGTTCGCGCCGGCTTCCCGGCAAATCGTCTTTCCAGGCACAACTTTTTTCCACTTCTGCTGCGGGCGACCACGGCGACCAGAGCCGAAGCGGCGCTCCCTCCCGTTCCCAGCGTCCAGCACCCGTCCCGCCAGCACCTCCCCGGCCCGGTCCTCCCTCCCCTCGTGCTCCTCGGGCGCCTGGAAGAAATTCCCGCGCCGGCCGCCGCGCACGCAACCCGGACTCCGCTGGTCGCCGACGGCTCCGCGAGCCTCGCGCCGGGCGCCCTACCTGGCGGAGGCTGCGGGCTTTCCCTCCGCAGAGCGCGCGGGCCCGGCGACCTCAACTCAGCCGGTCCCGGCTCGGCGATCCCGGCTCCGAGCCCGCAGCCTTCCCCAAGCCGGGGCTTACCGTTACGCCTCCTCGCAGCCACCTCTGTCTCTCTCTCTCTCTCGGTCTCTCTTTCTCTGGCCCGGCCGGCCACTCGGGGAAGGAGGAGGAGGGAGGGGAGGGGAGAGGAGAGGAGGCGGCGAGAGGAGGGGGCGATTGAGGGAGGGGAGAGGGTCCCCGGGCAGGGGAGGAGGAGGAGGAGGAAGAAGAGGAGGCGAGGAGAGAGCGCCGACCTCGGCCGCTGCCGGGGCTAGCACGCAGGAAGGGGAAAGAGGGGCGGGGGCAGAGAAAGAAAGAGGCCGCCGAGCCTCCCTGCCCAGGACCCGGCCCCGCGCCGCTGCCCAGTCACCATCGCCGCCGCGTCCCGCTCTCGGGCGGCGTCGGGGGGAGGGGTCGGGGCCCGGGGCTCTCCCGGCGCGGCGCGCGGGGCGGGGCGGGCGGCCTGGGACGCGGCGGGGGCGGGCGGACGAGGCCCGGCCTCCGGGGGGAGCGTCCTGCGGGACCCGGGAGGGTGTGGGCGAAAGGGGATCCCCGAGAGGAGGGGTGGAGGCCCGGGGGCCTGGGAGCCGGTCTCTGCGCCCGCCGGGCGGCGGCAGCGTCTCCCGGAGTCCCGCCAGAGTCCCCCGCGCCGCGCGGGGGAACCTCCGAGCACAGTTCCGGGAAATCGTCTTCGGAGCCCGGAGAGCGCGCACCGCCCGGCCGGGGAGGCGGGGAACGGCGAAGTCGGAGTCGGGGGTGAGAGCCCGGACTCTTTCGGCGGAGAGCGTGCTAGGCAGCGCCCGGAGCGGTTCCCCAGGCGGGGCCCGAGCGGGAAGAATGTCCGCCCGCTGGTACTGGAGAATCCAAAGCGGGAGGGTGGGCTGGGGGTGTCTGGACCCCCATCCTCGCCTTCCTCGCCCGGAGTCGAGGCTCCGGACGTAAATTTCCTCGCCCTGAGAGTCTCTAAGAAAGGAAACTCAGTGCGAACAGCCGCAAAGAATATACGTAAATTGATTGCTTGGGATCCTGAAACATCTTCCCCTGAACTTAAAATATGTTTCGGGGTGAATTTCTAAGGCACTTTAGCTAATAGTCTGGAAAGGCATCTTTGCCCAGAGAGAGGACTCACTAACTGGCCCCCACCGCCCCCGGGGTGGGGGGAGCAAAGAACCCAGAGTTAAATGGCCACAGATTAAGGTGACAAGATTCCTTGTGATTTCAACGTCGGGACGCAGCATTTAGCCAAGCAAACCCTTCTTGTCTTTTTTTCCTGGCAAACTTGCTCCTGTCCCCAGCTTCTCAGCCTCTCGTCTGGGTCACCTGTAGCCACTAGTCGCGTGAACTCAGACCCTAGCGGTCAGTTTGGGGCCTCTCTCCTCCACTGCCAATAGCCGCTCCCATTGATTCTTTAAGGTCCTTCCAATTGCCCCGTCCTTTCCAAATCCACTGCCACCTTCCTGATTCTCACTGATTCGGGACTTCATAGCTTCAGTGACCTCCTCCCTGGTTCCCTGCTTTGTCCCTCGTTGTACTGGCATCCATCTGCACACGCCTAGCCTGCACGCTAATGGTTCTAGAACACCGCTTTGACAGGCTACTTCCTGTTCTAGAAGCTCTAGGAGGCACTTTGCCACAGAAAATTATGAATTACTTAAAAACTTTTCCATTCAAAGCCATCCACCTACCCACTCCTTGGAGCCTGGCACTCTCACCAGCGTGGGGGGATCCTCCCCGCCCCCCGAAGGTTCCATACTGTATGAAACATGGGAGGTGGTGATGCTCTTGCCAGAACTGGAATGCTGTCTTTCATCTTCTCCCACAGCCAAATCCCACTTATCTTCGTTGAAAATGAAGTTTGTAGTACAACATTTCTTCTATAAAAGGATGTGTGTGATCTTCCCACTTTTGAAATCATGCACTAGAAATAACAAAGCTTATGGAGGAAATAGGATAAGAAACAAACAACTCAGAAGTTATGTAACACTGCAACCAGAGCACCAGCAAAAACAGTAACCATTCCAAAAAACATGCTAGCAGAGTTTAAGAGCCATGTTCAATTCCTAATAAATATTACAGTAAATATAAATATAGGACTTTACCTTTATAAAAAGATGGAAGGAACTGATGAAGAGATTGGAAGGAGAGTTGTTTGAGGCTGCTGAGTTAGGAAGATAAGCACAAAATGTACAAGTAAGAGGTGAATTCACCCCTCCCAAGTTAGAGCTCATGGTCAAAACAATCCAAGAGAAAGAACATAGAGTGAATGAACATCGGGCATAGTACTGTGTGTCCTCCCCAACTGGCATTCTGCTGTGTTTTGTTTGCAGCTGCTGTTTCTTGATGGTGCAGAATATTAAGGTGCTGGCAACAATTGTATATGAACCAACATAACCACTGCATTTTACTAATATCTTTTCCTTACATATCAGTCATGAATGAGTTAATTTCTGTTACACATGCTTTCATTACACAAACATGCTGGTAACAGAGTAGACTGTACTGTACTGAATTCCATGCTTAGAAAATAGATTCTACTTCATTCCACACATCTGTTGAGCACTTACTATATGCCAGGGACTGTTTCAGGCACTGGGAATGCATCGGTGAATAAAGAGAAACACAAAAATGTCTGCCCTCTTGGACGGTGGGAACTTGAACATGGCATCACAGGATGATCCATATTATTGAGTTGTATTATGTTTCATATCTATGTAACTTGATGCCTCATCTACATTTTAGTCTCTTTGAGGGCTAGAGTCAAGCCTCATATCTGTGTATCTTTTGCAATGTCTGACACAGAAAATACCTACCGGAATATGTAAAAAAGGGAGTTTACACCCATTTTATACCTTGTGTTACTGAATTCACAAAAGAACCACCTGGGAAATCAAGAAAGTTTTTTTCAGGACCACGTTTGTTGCTATTTGGACTAAAATCAAAGCAAGTATCCCCAGATAGGGTCATTTGGATCTGAAGTGTAGATAAATTATGCTTAACAGGAAGCAAGAAAGTAGGCATGGGCAGGGGAGGGAAGACAGAAGGAGAGAGAGGCTAAACGGTGTAGTTCAAGAAGAGAGTGCCTGCTAAGTTCTCTGGAAAGAACAATAGCGGGAACTTCGGGTTATTGTGAACGCGGCCTCTATCGTGGGCTTCAGCCAAATGTTCAAGAAATATTTACTGGGAGATAAGTGAGGAGGAAATTATAAGAAATTAAAGGGTACCTACAATGTTTGGTCAGATGACAAGGAGACCTTGGGAGAAAATAATTATGAGCCAGTGGGTCATAAGGTAAAATGACAGTGGTGCCTGGCTAAAATGTTGTGATTCTGAACTTACCTGCCTGTGCAGATCACTCATTTCTCTGAACATTATACCCCACCTAGTGTAACTGGCATCAACAAAGCTAGATATTTTTCATGTGTGAACACTTTTTATCCTATTCTGAGTATGAATCTGGAATGTAAATAAACTATGCATTTGTGACAGATACATTGGATATATTTTTATGATTGTCAGCATACTGAATATTGATTAACTTTATTTTATTTTTTAACATCTTTATTGAAGTATAATTGCTTTACAATGGTGTGTTAGTTTCTGCCGTATAACAAAGTGAACCAGCTATACATATACATATATCCCCATATCTCCTCCCTCTTGCATCTCCCTCCCTCCCACCCTCCCTATCCCACCCCTCTAGGTGGTCACAAAGCACTGAGCTGATCCCCCTGTGCTATGCAGCTGCTTCCCACTAGCTATCTATTTTACATTTGGTAGTGTATATATGTCCATGCCACTCTCTCACTTCGTCCCAGCTTACCCTTCCCCCTCCCTGTGTCCTCAAGTCCATTCTCTACGTCTGCATCTTTATTCCTCTCCTGCCCCTAGGTTCATCAGAACCTTTGTTTTTAGATTCCATATATATGTGTTAGGATACGATATGTGTTTTTCTCTTTCTGACTTACTTCACTCTGTATGACAGACTCTAGGTCCATCCACCTCACTACAAATAACTCTATTTCGTTGATTAGCTTTAAATTTGTCTCTTCATCTTCATAAAAATCTACACTCAGAACCAGCCCCCCCACCCCCATTCTGAGAGCTTGCTGTTTCCTAAAACTGTGATCATAGGATTTCAGTGCTAGACACAAACTTGAAAATCCATGTCTTTTGAAGATCACATAAAAAATGAGACAATTTAAGCTGAGAATCTCTTCAAGGAAACTAGCAAAATTATAGTTTACCAACTTGGGGTCCTCTGAAAAATCACTCTCTTAAAAATTTTCATTCTGTCTTTTTATTCCATGGATCGAATTATACAAAGAAGCCATCTGAAATTCTAAGAATCCATTTTCCTTGACAAGTACATGTTGATAAAAGGCAATTTTGAAGGGCTCTACTGATTTAAAAGGGCTCTGTCAATTAAAATTAGTGCTCTCTGATCTATGTGAGACAGAAGCCACCCTTTGGGCCATAGCAATGACCTGGCCAAAGTCTCCAATGGACTTAGTAATGTCATATCTCAATTTCTGCTTCCAGCTGACAGTTAAGTCAAGGGTGAAAATTAAGCCTGTAAATACAAAAGAAATTTCCCCCCATTACCAAGGTGCTGTTGAATCTATTGAATGAGGATAGCAAAATGTCTCCAACTGAGAACAAATACTACAAGTGCAGATGAGCATGTAGGATTTTCCAATAATCCCATAAAGGGATGGCAGTAGGACCAAGTCAGCCATGGGCTCCTGATGAAATCTCAATGAACTGTAGAAAAGACTTCCTTTTCCCTCACGGATCTATGAAGGACACTGTCCACACTCAAGCCAAGGAGAAACATGGCCCTGAAAATACACCACAGCTAAGTCACGAGAGAAATAAGAGCGCTGAACTTTGGGCATTTGCTCTCTTCTGGAAGAAATTGAGGGTTGTCAACCACTTTTACCTTCCAGCCACAGTATCTACCTCCAGGCCTTCCCTTCTTCTATCAACGAAGCAATAGTCTTAATTTGCCACTGACTTCTCCTAAAGGAATCGTCAAATTTCCTGCCTCTAGTTCCAGAACTAGACTTCATGTGACTCTGGCAAAGCTAAACCCAAGAAGGTGCTTCATTTATTTCCTCCTATTATGTCATCACGGCCATAAACAAATGTATCTGGCCCTCATCCAGGTGAGCTTACTGTGAAGTGAGGTGGAAATTTCCATATGAGAGAATGTTTTATGGCAATATTATTTTATAAGTTGCATGCAAATTCTGCAACATTCTTAGCTGCTCAATAATATGTTACTGGCAGACTCAATTCCCTGAACTTTTATTCACTCTGAATCTTCACCTGCAGACATTTTCCTGGATTACAAACCTTTCTCTGGAAGAGGTACAAAATACAAAGAAGCTTGGGGGATTATCTGTCTTACAGTATTCATGACACACATAAAACCACCACGAGAAAGCATGCCGTAGCCCTTTATAAGAACAATGCTGTGCATCTGGTCCCGGACTTGTGCTTTATGTTTTCGATTATGAATTATGTGTTGCTCTCAAAACCTCTAATAGGTAAGGTTTTACTATTACCCTCACTAGTACCTACAATGAAATTTGGAAAATATTCATCCTGTTTTAATAGCAACGCCAGGATGAGAATTTGAGGAAATTCCTGCTGTTTTCTTGCATTGTGAAGAGGATACTTGTGCCTAATATAACCCAGACTGAAAAAAACCTAATCTCCAATCTGAAAACTTGGCCTATAAGAAACTTGTTTTTCTTTTTTCTTTCTCTTACAATTCTCTTTCTGGAAACAAGGAGCATAAACATGTATATCTATAAAACTAGCAACTGTCGGGCACCCTATTTTAACACAGTGCTAGAGTTAGAATATATATTATTTTCTATGGATAATAAAAATATTTAGAATTATGGATTATAACATGTACTCTACCTACTTCCAAATGGCCCTGGAGTGACTTGTTATTAAAAACAACAGAAGGAGGTAAGAGATCCTCTTGCCGGGGTCCTGGATTAACATAGTTGAACATTAAATTTAGCTCTGGGCTTCCAAGAGTCAAGACAAGAACGACATACAATGAATAATATAGTTCTCATGGTCTGGCAAAAACATCATAGCTGTTCTTAAGTTAGGCAAACTTTTTCCTGGCACTAACTTCTAAGAGGAATTGAGTCATGGGAATCTTTACATAAGCGACATTGAACAATCTAAACATCTAGGTGCAGCATCTTCACTGAAAGAAAGCAACAGATTCTTGCCCTGCAGAGCAGAGAGGGTAAAAAGTTAACAAGAGATGACAGAACTGTCTAGACTGTGTTTCTGTCATGGCTGAATCTGCACTATCTAAACTTAACTTCTACCCAGACTCTGGGACCCAGAAGATACTCTCTGTGCTCTCACTTAAGAAAAGAAAAAGAATGGAGCTTGTATCAACTGAATTATGCAAAAAAAATAATGCCATTTCTTCATTGACTTCACAAATCTTTCTCAATCCTAAATCTTCTATTATTTCACATAGAACTCATTTGACAACTATGACCTGTATTCATTTCAGAACAACCTTGGGAAGGTTTTCAATGAAAACAAGAACTAAGGACAAGGCTAATCCACCCACATAGCTGAGATTAGTTCTAGCTTTTCTTCCAACAGGATGGCATTGTGCTATGCTAATTATACAAAAGAACGTTCAACACTTTTGAGGTCATATAAATGAGAATAGCATATGCTGTGAAGTTAAAATTAACCACAAAGCTAGTTTTTATAGCTGAAGAGTGATTTCTTGAAACATCCTGTGAAATTTTGCTGTTAGACAACTGTCTCAAAATAGTTACAAGTACTCCTTTAATTTCCTAGAGTGTCATGAGAAAAATGTTTGATATTAATGAATTCAAGTCCCTCCACTGCCTTCACATGCAGCTTGTGTTCACTGGATGTGTGGTAAGAAAAGCTCCTTGTTATGAAAAGACCATGGGTTTGAAGTCCTAGGGACTGTGTACAAATCCCACTTCTTTCACCAGTTACTAAATTATTTTAAGCAAGATACTTAACCTCTCCAAACTTCAGTTTCCTTGCCTTAAAATGGGGATAATTCTACCTATTACATGGGGTTATTACAACTATTACATGATTGTTATCACAACATATGTGAAGGTTCACAACATATGTGAACATATAATGCCTAACATATAATAGTGCTCAGTAGATGTTTATTTCCTTCCCTGACATCCATATTCTTGCAAAAAGAATCTTCTCCCAGTTCAAGGAGACCACTCTTCCCAACTTGCCAATACACAGCTTTCCTAGTCTTCTTTTTAAAAATGATATGAGGGCTTCCCTGGTGGCGCAGTGGTTGAGAGTCTGCCTGCCGATGCGGGGGACACGGGTTCAAGCCCTGACCTGGGAGGATCCCACGTGCCGCGGAGCGACTAGGCCCGTGAGCCACAACTACTGAGCCTGTGCGTCTGGAGCTTGTGTTCCGCAACGAGAGGCTGCAACAGTGAGAGGCCCGTGCACCGCGATGAAGAGTGGCCCCCGCTCGCTGCAACTAGAGAAAGCCCACGCACAGAAACGATGACCCAACACAGCCAAAAATAAATAAATAAATAAATAAAATATAAAAAAATAAAAAATAAATAAAAAAATAAAAATGATATGAAAATCAAAACACTGTAGTGTTATCATGATGACAGGCATATAGCTCAAAGCAGTAAAATTGAAAGTCCAGAAATAAACTCTCACATTTATGGTCATCTGATTTTCAACAAAGTGCCAAGACGCTTTAATGGTGAAATAGTCTTTTCAACAAATGGTGCTGGGACAACTGGATATCCAACATACAAAACAAGGAATATGAATCCCTACCTCACACCATACCAAAAAAACTAGCTCAAAATGGATCATACAACTAAATGTGAGAGCTAAAACGATAAAACTCCTAGAAGAACACATAGGAGTAAATCTCAATGACCTTAGGTTAGGCAATAACTTCTTAGACATGACACTAAAATCACAAGTAACAAAAGAGAAAAATACATAAGTTGTACTTCATAAAAACTAAAAACTTTTGTGTGACATGAGGACACCATCAAGAAAGTGGAAAAAAATAAAATAAAATGGGTTAAAATATTTGCAAAACATGTTCCCGACAAAGGATGTGTATCCAGAATATATAAAGAATGCTTACAGGTCAATAATAATAATAATAACAAAATAAAAAATGGGCAAAGAATCTAAATAGATATTTCTTCCAAAGAATACATACAGATGACCAATAAGCACTTGGAAAGATGCTCAACATCATTAGCAGTCAAGAAACTGCCAGTGAAAACCACACTACACATACAAAGGTAACTAAAATACAGAAGACTGATAATAACAAGTATTGGTGAGGAAATAGAGAAATTGAAACTTTCAAACATCGCTGATGAGACTGTAATGGTGTAGCTATGTTGAGAAACAGTTTGATAGTTTCTCAAAAGGCAAAACATAGAATTACCATATGACCCAGAAATTTCCCTCTTGTTATATACCCAAGAGAAATAAAAACATGTCTACGTAAAAACATGTACAAAAATGTTCAAGCAGTATTATTCATAATAGCCAAAAGGTGGAAATCCAGATAGCCATCAACTGGTGAATGGACAAAGAGAAGGTGGTATATATACACACGGTATGCTCTCATTTTGTTCAGCCATAAAAATGAATGAAGTGGTGATACATGCTGTCACATGGATGAACTTTGAAAACATTATGCTAAGTGAAAGAAACCAGTGATTGAAGATTGCATGTTGTACAATTCCATTTATATGAAATGCCTAAAATATGCAAATTTATAGAAATAGAAAATAGATTCGTGGTTGCCTAGGCTGGGGTGGAGTTTGGAGGTAGCGGTGAGGAGCGACTGCTAATTGGTACAGATTTCTTTTGGGGGGGGGCAACAAAAATGTTCTAAAATTATGTTGTGTGGTGGATGCACACCTCTGTGAGTAGACTAAAAACTACTGAACTATACACTTGAAGTGGGTAAATTTTATGGTACATGAAATACATCTCAATTTAAAAAAAGAAAAATGATAGGAGAAAATGGTTGCGCTATCAGATACAACCAGGAATAATTTTGGTCAACATTTGCTAAACACTTACTGTGTGTAGGGAGGATACAAAGATGACTAAGCATGGACTCCATCCTCAAAGAGCATAAAATCTAGTGAATGGATGTAGTTCAATGAAGATCAATGCATATTTTGATTGCCAGTGGGGCCAGGATTCAATAAATAGCTGTAATACATAGCGTTCGTCTAATACACAATGCTGAGCACTGTGTTAAGCTTAGGGATACAGAGTTTGCATGTCCCAGTCCTCTCAAGGCACTCAGCCTTTTTGGGGTGAGAGGAAGGATCTAGGTAAAAGTGCTGTGCTACAGACACGAGCAGGTGCCATGGGAGCTCAGCAGCAGTGAAAACAGGTGAGGAGAGGGGAGGGTATTAGAGGAGGTTCTCTGGGGGTTGTGACCTTGTTTTCATGACTGAGTAAGAGTTCGCAAGGTGAAAGGTAGAAGGCAGTCCACTCAGACAAAGGATACTGCCTGCACAAAGGCCTCGAAGCACCAGAGAATGCATGGCTGAGGGCATTCAGAGAGGAAAAGCGAGGGATGAGAAGAAGTTGACTGGGGAAGGAGGGTGGATGGCAGTGGGACCACTAACATCCTAAGAGTCACGTTAAGTAGTTCAATCCGAGGTCCATGGGAAGCCATTGGAGGTTTTAAATCCCAGGAACCATCAGATCTTGTTTTAGACAGATTGCTCTGACTGCCCTGTGAAGAGATGGATTGGACGAGAGCTATACCGGGAATGGAGAGACCTACCTTCCAGGGGAGGGGATGAGGACTTACACTGGCGATGGCAGTGGGCTTGCAGCACCAACTGGGTGGTCGGTGAAGGAAAAGAAGTCAAGGATGGCCTCCAGGTTTCCAGGCTGGGGGATGCATAGCAGGTTGCGTCAGCCACAGAGGCAGCAAACATGGGACAAGTGACCAGATTCCGGGAGAGGCGTGGTGAATGTGACATACCCCACCTATGAATGGGAGGGCCACAGATATGTGACACTGGAGCTTCCCTCCTGGAAACTTTAAAGACCAATGTCAAATCCTTCCCTTTGCCAAAAGATGGTGGAGTTGGGCTCAGCTATACCTTCCTTGGTACTCAAGCCAGGAACAGGCCTTCAGGCGCTAGAAGATACCAGCTTCTGTCTCAATAACTTGAACCACACCAACATTACATAGTGCTGATAAATCTTGGCATATTGCATGCTTTCCAGCCAAATGAAAAATGTCAGCTAACAGGCTGTGGGAAAGACTTTCCCAGGCGATTTTATGATCCAGGGTTTGAGAGAGGCTGGGAAACTCTTTTTAGAAGTTTATCCTGGTTGGGTTAAATTATATATCATTGTCATTTATTATGGGGACATGTGAAACCTCCTAGTGGTCTAAATCAGTATTCCTGATGGGTGTCACCTCATTACCTAGTTCAACAACTTAATAACAAGTAAAAAGAAAATTTCCCTTCTTCTGAGTTGTTCTTTTGCAATTATACAAAATACTACTTAAGAAAACTTCATATCTTTGTGAACCAGATAAGGCCCTCAAATCCTAAGGGAATTATTGATCCTCAAGTCAAACTAAAGTTTCAATGCAAGGCTTAATGCATTTAGTGATTGCTGATGGGATCAAAATTAACATGAAAAAATAATCGATAAACATACCCTAAAAATAAAGTTACATCGGACACCATCTCTGTGTCTTCTAATGTGGGATTCTTCCTGACAGTGCAATGTTTTCTTAGAAACCTGAACTTTCTTTGGCCTGATAGAAACTAGCCACTTCAGCAACAGAAAGACAATATGATATGCCTGCTCAGAACTAAACCATTATTTAAAGTGCATTTTAACCTCGGAGACCTCAAAAGAGAAAGCAGCTGCCATGTTTACTGATAATACAAAAGGAATTCAGGAGAAACATTTCAAACTTAGAAAACAAATTGTTAAATCTTTCTTATTCTTTGTCTGAAACTGGCTGTGGTCCAGAAGCATAGCTTCTCGTTCTCTCAGCCCAGAACACCTCTTAAAGCGTCCAAGCTCATGACATTGTAAGTAAAGGAAATCTGCCAATGCTTGAAGGTAACAATGCCAGCAACCTGCTAACATTTTAATGTAAGAGATTGTTTGTGCATTTACTGTGTTCTTCAAGGAGCTGACTTATGAAATTACCTTGAGAAAATGTATTAATGTCTCTCATTTCTCAATATTGCAAAATAAAGCCATTTAATAATGCTTGCTTATATGCATACATTGAACTTTAATGAACTCAAAGTTTTATTACATTTTTTAAACCCCAAATCTCACAAAGTTTTATGGAAAGTATTAGCAATAGTTTATAGCATTTTACAAAGTACAAACTGTAGCTGTGATGGTTCAGTTATTATCTTGAGCCATTTCAGGTAGTGGCAGAACGGGAGGACCAAACATTGGTTTCTTGTCTCACAATTTATTGTCTAAATCATGATCCAGTCATGATCATGATTTAATTATAGACCATTTTTTGAATAAAGTAACCTAACCAAACATTCTATATGGCAGTGGGATTGTGAGGAAATGCTTTTAAAAGATTCATTTCTAGGTTTCACTTTATTTACATATTGAGAGAACTTATGTTAGACTATATCCCCCATTGAGACAAACTCATGATGATATAATTTGTTGAGTGGGAAGTTCCAGAAGACACCAAGTGTCTACTGACCCAAGTCTCACTCTTCAATGTCTCATGACCAATTTTCAGTAACCTCTCAAAGTAGTTATTAGAAGGGTAAGTTGGACCCTTACCTCACACCATATAAAACAATGAATTCAAAATGGATAAGAGGGCTTCCCTGGTGGCGCAGTGGTTGAGAGTCCGCCTGCCAATGCGGGGGACACGGGTTCGTGCCCCAGTCCGGGAGGGTCCCACATGCCGCGGAGCAGCTGGGCCTGTGAGCCATGGCCGCTGGGCCTGTGCGTCTGGAGCCTGTGCTCCGCGGCGGGAGAGGCCACAGTAGTGAGAGGCCCATGTACAGCAAAAAAAAAAAAAAGGATAAGAACCTAAATATAAGAGCTAAAACTATAAAATTCTAAGAAGAAAACATGGGAGTAAATCTTCCAGAGCTTGGATTTGGCAATGGACTCTTAGATATGGCAGTCAAAAGAAAAAAAAGAAAAAGAAATAAGTTACATTTCATCAAAAATTAAAACTTCTGTACATAAGGATCTAGTATCCAGAACATATAAAGAGTTCTTATAACTCAATAACAAAAAAACAATCTAATTAAAAATGGGTGAAAGATCTGAATAGATATTCCTCCAAAGAAGATATACAAATGGCCAATAAGCACACAAAAAGATGCTCAAGATCATTAGTCATTAGGAAAATGTAAATCAAAACCATAATGAGACAGCACTTCATACCTACTAGGATGACTACAATAAAAAACAAAGGGAAAATACAAGTGTTGGTGATGATATAGAGAAATGGGAACCATCAGGCATCACTGGTGGGAATGTAAAATGATGTAGCTGCTTAGGAAAACAGCCTGGCAGTTTCTCAAAAAGTTGAACGTGGGGTTAAAACACGACCCAAGAATTCCCCTCCTATATTAAAAGCCATCGGTTTATCTTGAGAAAGTATAAAATAGAAAGGTGAGACTGAAAGGTGGTAAGGCTTTTTTCTTTGTACATATATAATACTGATTTAATTTCAATACAAATAATATGTTCAAGGTTATTTGTTAATGATTAGCAAATTAAAAAAAAGTTACTCGGCATTAAGGAACATTTTTATGTTGAGTGACAGGGAGAGATGTATTTTTAGTTTACAAACATTAAAATTCCTTCCATATGCCAGAAATTTGGCTGGGACAGGATGAAGAAAGGAGATGGTAGAAAGTGTACAACTGAAACGTCTGCCTACTTCAAAAGTTTGCCCAGCCAGGCTGGGTTAAGTCTGCTTACCCAGGATCAGGCGGTAGTGGGGAGGTGACTTCACGGCCCCTCCAGCCTGCACCAGTGGGCAGGCTTCTCAGGGCAAGGCCAAGATGCCTGTGTCATTGAGCCACTGGCACAGCAGGTGCTCAAAAATCCTTGTTGAACTATACTGAATTAGAATAACATAGACCAGTGGAAAGATTTTTCTTCCTCGTTGCTTGACTTAAAAAATTAACAAATCTTTTTTGAAAAAACTGTAAGTTCATTTATTTCATCATTTTTATGTATCTCTTTACATCATTGAGATCATACTCAGATATACTTCAACCGTGTAGGTAGCTTTGTCACTTTCTTTTTTCACTTAACACCATGACCTATACGTTTCCTCATGTAAGTAAAAATTCTATCCACTCCAATCCTCATGGATTTCCTGCATCTGTTAAGACCCTATACGTTTCAATAATCATTTTTAAAAACACCTCAATTTTCTATCACACCATGCGTCCTGCATTGCTGATACATGGTACCTTCTGCCACCAGCCTGAGAAGGCCCAGGCAGTACAAACAGGGTAAGGAAGACCCAGGCCTGCCTGCAGTGAGGTGCCTGGACTACTTGTCTACGTTCAAACCCAGCCATACTATGTAATACTGTGATCTCAGACAAGTCATTTAATCTCTTTGTACTTCAGTTTCCTCATAAGTAAAAGGAGGAAAATGATAATAATAGCTCCTACCTTGTAGGTTTGTTGTGAGGGCATACATGTCAAGGACTTATAACAATGCTTGGCAGGTAATAAATACTCAATACTTTTTAGCTATTATTATTATTCATCAGAAACAGACAGCCCTGGGCTGGAAGCCCCCAGTTTTTACTTGTTCCCAAATGTCATTGGGCACCTTGTTTAACCTCTCAGTGTTTCCGTTTTCTATCCTCTAAAATTGGTCTTATAACACCCATCCCACGGAGTTGCTGTGAGGATGGACATTTAAATGAACTAAAAGCAGAGCAGCTACAGGACTTGCTCTCAACCGACACACAGGAGGTGGTGGTCTCAGTCTCCTTTTATAAGACGCTGCCCCTATAACACCACAGAGCAAGTGTTCAGGGAACTGAGGGGGGAAGTTTGGAGACAGAGGATTTTAAGGGCAGGAAGTGGGCACAGTTGCCAGTATTTGGGTGGCTTCCTTCTTGACGACAAAGTGGAGAGGCCTCAGGGGTCCTCACTACCCTGAGAGCCACCCATGGGGGTGAGAGGGACCCCCTGGGCCAGGAGACTGTCTAAGTTTCCTTAATTTGTTTCTCATCAAATGTTAGGGCTGGAGGACTTTTCCAGCTGTGGTAGGGTGGGAATGTTTCAATGAATGTATTATCGGAAAGATCTAGTTTCTCTGTTTAAAAAATATCTACCACTTGCGGAATCACAGAAATGGAAGGGTTTGTGATGAAACAGGCACCCCAGGCCATTCCCAAACAGAAGGTTTCTTTGTAGAGTTTTCTTTGGGTGACTTTTCAAAGGCTCCTTTCTGGCTGGCCTGCCGCGGGCAAGTCCACAGAGTGTGAGACAGCGGTTGGAGAAGAGGTGGTTCTCAGCAGACAGGGCCTTGGGCGGTGGTCCCTCTCTTTGCCCTTTTTACTGCAGCACAGCACGTAGGCTCGGCCATTTTTAAAGTGCCTAACTACTCTGGGAATTAGGAAAGGGAATAAAAGGAATCAATTAATATGTAAGTCTGGTACTCAAGTATCTCATGAATGATGAAAACATGACTCCAGAAGTTTATCTGTCTCTCTGAGGAGGGCCTGCTTCTTCCACCCCCCAAATCCTGATTCCTCCTCCAACTCCATCTTGGAACAGCTCCTTTTCTGTATTTTGCCTTACTTTCGACTCCCTATCCAAGTCTGGGATCTCTTCTTTAATATCCTTAAACCCACCCTGGAGACTCAACTTGTTGTCAGAGCTGCTCCAGGTCTTTGATCAAAACCTGCCAACCCACACCTTTAGCAGGAGTTAACATAAATCTTTAAGTTAGAGGGTCCAGAGATAAGAAAGGAAGCTACAGTCAAAAAACCAGATGGAACCAGCTGGGACCAAGATGATGATAACTCGGACCTCCAACAAACCCTGAATCTCATTATAAGCTGATTTTTGCTACATTAGCATATTAAACAACGCACCTACCAAAGGCCAGGGCTGGACATTAAGGAATCAAAAAAAGATGAAAAGGGGGTGGCACCCCACTCCCTCGGAAAAAGCACTGCCCCTTCCCCAACAGACTAATGCTTATGCCTCTCCATCATCAGCCTCACTCTTCCTCCGTCTTTACTCTTTAAAGACACCTCTCACCAAGTGGGTGAGAAGTTGATCTGTGAACTTAGTTCCCACTTCTTCGTCCTTTGGCCAGTGAATAAAGCTTGTCGCTGCGTCCATCTCAGCTTCACTATCGTTATTGGCTGCTCAAACCCCGACAGAAAACAAACCCTCCCTTGCTAAGGCAGAGAGCCTCAGCTGGGCTAGAGCCCGAGCAGGGTCCATAGGACTTAACTCAGTAACAAAGTTACCTGCCTGGACCGGAGGGCAGCTTCTCTCCAATTGAAAGCTCCCTCCCCAAGCCTCTAAAATGCAGTGCATTTAGAACTTCGCATGGACTTTCACTCCGCCTCGCCCCACTTCTGAGGATCCCACGCTGGGCTCATCTGGCCTGAACTGAGCTCCTGCCCTCTTGCAGCTTGCCTTCGCTTGTGGACATAAGGTGTTAGAGAATTCCCTGTTGCTCCCACATCCTGCCTTGGTTTTCTTCCATCACATGCTCCATATCTATTTTTGGTTACACCTGCCCCTCCAGCCTGTGGCAAACAACTGGGAACTACTTACAAAGGTCACTGTGGCATGGCGCTATGCTAGTGTTACCAAGCAAGGGCTCATGTGCCTGCAGCACAGAAGGCCAAACTCTGACAGTGAGTGTTTGCAGCAAAGAGTTTATCTGCAGGGAGCCAAGCAAGAAGAATGGCAGTTCATGCTCAGAAGAACTGAACTCCCTGATGGCTTTCAGGCAAAGGTTTTTAAATACAGTGTTAGGGGAGAGGGTTGAAGGATGCATTACCAGCTTGTGGACCTTCTTCTGATTGGTTGGTAGTGAGGTAATATTACTGAATCCAAGCTCTTGCCACCGGACAGGCCAGTAAATCGGGAAATGAGGTGTTGGGGCAAGGAATTGAAACTTGATTTGGAAAGCCAGCAGACCAAGAAGATGGTGGACTAATGTCCCAAAGAACCATCTTACCAGAGTTAGAATTCAAGCTTCTTTTATACTAAAAGGGGGGGTGGGTGTGGCTGGTTGCTGCAGACTTCTTGGTACAGGAATCCTTTGTTTTTGCAGCTGTCCACATAGCTCTTCACAATGTTCCTGTAAACCTCCAGCAAGACAAATGTTATTCTCTGTTCTGCAACTATTTATCTTTATATGAATGGAAAAGTATTATACCTTTAAAGGTCAGAGCCTTGAGAATGGGTTATCATGTATATTTCAGGTTGTTGGCAACATTCTTTTACAAAGGTGCAGAGCCAGCTTGACTACAGTGCAGAGGAGACAGCACAGGGGTTAGAGCTAAAGGAGTACATCCAATATGATGTCAGGTTTGTTCTTCCCTGTTACAGGAACAGGGGGATGTTTTGGGAATGTCAACCTTCTGGCTCCAACCTCTCTGGGGTCTACGTGCTTGTGGTCAGCATGTAGTCACTATCCTCCACCTGGGTGGGGATCTTAGTTTCTACAGAACAACTCAAAGATTGTTATCTATATCCTTACAGGAGGAGCTAGGAGTCCTGTGACTCTGTTGCTCTAATCATTAACTGCTTGAGTCTGCTCTTTGGAACTGGGGGAAAGCCTAGGAGACTAAAGCCTTTTTTTCCTACAAACAAGAAATGAGGGACACAGCGGGGCTTTTGTACCTAGGAAGGCCCTGAAGAGTCCTGCTTGGTTTCAATCCACCCCTTTTCTTTGATACCCCTCAATCCTGAGGGGAACGGGGTGGGACACGAAAGGGTATAAAGTTTTGGATAGAGAGATTAAACCTAAACTCAGTAAGGGAGCTTGGTTGTCGGGCACTCAGTTTCACTAATGGCCCAAGAATAGAAGATTATAAGACTTGGTTTCATGGTCCACGAGCTTCTGAGCTAACTCAGGGTCATATAAGGCTATAAGTGTTAAGTGCCATTGAATGTACTCATACTGGCAAGCAGGAAGGACTTTCTTCCCTGGCACGGTCAGGGATGTCTTCCCAGAAGAGGTGGGATTTGAACTGAACATTAATGGATTAGGCAGGCTAGTGGTTCTCAATGCATTTTAAAGAAATATATGTGCTGGGCTCTACCCCCAAAGTGGGGATCTACTTGCTAAATTCTTCTTTTTTTTTAAGTTGCACAGGTGATTGAGTGAGGTCATCAGTGTTGAGAATTGTTGGGTTTTGCCAGGCAGAGAGAAGAAGGATGGCATTTCAGATGGAGGAAACAGCTGTAACCAAAGAGGAAAGGCGGGAAAGCACAGAGCTTTTATTTTGGGGAGGACAGGTAAGAAATAATTTAGACAAATTTTGCTGTGTATATTAGTGCTTGAAAGGCAGCTCAGAAGTTTAGATTCTACACTTTATGTGATGGGAGGCCATTGATGGTTTTTGAGGAGGGGAGAAGTTCTAAGTGATATACAACTGTTTCTACAGTGGACACTTGCTCTGCCTAGAACTGTCAGAATTAGACTTGGAAGAGGTATACCACTTTTCTGTGTCCACAAGTGTCAGTCCTAGTCTCTTTTGCAAACTGCAGGTGAAGCTACAACTAAATGTCATGTTGAATCTTGCCCCAGAATGATTGGTAGTGATGATACCCATTGTTTTGTTCCCACATTCTCCAAAAGACAATCATAAAATTGAGCCTAATGTTACGTTTCCCCAAATTTCAACTGTCTGATCATGTCTAGAGAGAGGTAGTGAATTTTCACAGGTAAAGGTGTTGGAAGACAAAGAAAGAAGGGACCAATGTAAGAGATACAGCAAAGGAAGAAATGTAGGACTTATTGCCCAATTGGATTGGGAAGCAGGCAGCCAGGATAGTACGTAAGAAATTCTTAAGGAAAATAGGGAGTCTGATTTGCAGAGCAGCTGCCTTCGAAAACCCAAAGGGTCTCACAAGGTAGAAGCACTAGGCTTCTTGCATGTATTGGTAAGCTTCCTCAAAAGGTAATGGGATGGAAATGTACAAACAGATCACGGAAACCAAGATATAACATTGTAGAATTCTAATGTAGGATTCTATATGTTTTGATTGCTTAAACATATAGAGTCATCCATTACCTTCAGCAAAAGGCCATTAGTAACACAGGACTGGAACAACAGCCCTGCTTATAATAATGACACCTTTTGTTTATATAAGTTCATGCATTAAACTTCATTTGGATGCTACATAAAACCTAGCATGATTTGGGGCTGTAGTAGTTCTGATGAAAAATATATTACTTAGGGCTTCTTACCCCCTTTAACCTAGTGGCCCAAATGAGCAAATGCGTTATCTAAAAGAAAATGCATGTTATACTTCCAGAATATAATCTTTTCCCCCTTGAAAATTAAAAATCTCTTTCTAAAGTGCTGTCCACTCTTATTCAGGTTATATCCTAGTTCTCTATTCTCTCTGGAGTCAAGGAAACCCCCTAGGGACCAGTTAGATGCTTGACAGTATGCATGGGCTCTGCAGGAACTCCTGACAAATAAGACCTTCAAGAGATAAATGGTACAATAGACAAATAGAAAAGGGCAGCTTAATAGCTACTCTACTAAAATATATAGAGTTCCCCTTAGGAGGATGCTGAGTAGAAGGTCTTCACCACTGTTGAGAATAAGAAAAAATAGTCTTAAATTCAACAGTGATGTCCAGAATGACCCTCAGGAGGATGTAATAAAATATTTTCTAACTAAGTCTCTGAATAATGCAATCTTCTTCTATGAGGTTGGTGTAAAACTGGGCCTCTAGGGGTTGCACCTTAGCCCTCTTGTTACTTCTCTTTATGATACATGAGAGCAGGTGCACTGTTGTCACCTTTTCTATGATTGTCATCACCACATCCCCAGGATCAAGCACAGTGCCTGGCTCAGGGTAGGCACTCACAGAGCAATTGATTAAAGAAAAAAAATAGATTTGATTACCTACTGCCTGAGAGCATTACATAGCTTACTTTTTATTTATGAAAGTGAAGAAGTAGCCCAAAAGAAAACCCCCAGCACCACCAATCTCCCCACATAATATGCAGTTTGGCAAGTAGAGGAGAACCTTGGATCACAGTGGAGAGCTATAAGGAGGCAATCAGTGGCAGTGCTGTAGACTTGGAAAAGGACCACAAATGGTTCAGGCAGATCCTGGGTTCAGCCAGCACAAGATTAGAGCAATAAACTGAGTATATTTATCAGTTAAATGAACAACAAATGGGAATCGGAGATAAGCTGACATTCAAACTCAAACTTTGTACTGACAGAATGAACACTTTGCAAATGGCCTCAGGGTTACAGTTCTTTTAAACTTTTCACATGATTATTCTAATACGTGGTGGGCCTGAAATACCATGAGAGTGTGAGGTTTATGCAAAAAAAGCAAGCAAGGTGGATAAACAGGAAGGGGGACTGCCTGCTTTCTTCCTGACTGCATGTTTCAGAAGTCCAGCTACTTTTTAAAATGGATAAAGATCTAAAAAGCAAAAAGTAGGTTGGTAGAAAGAAAAGCAAAAGTGAAAAAACAATACAATACGTGGAAAAAGAAGAAAAAAGATTAAGGACTAGCAAAGGAAAAGAGAGCATGAGTATGAATAAAGACTCTAGGACCTTATAAGTATAAGAGGAGGACCTTTGAAGCTCTGTCTGCAAAAATAGTAAAAATATAACCACAGAGCAAAAGTGTTTTGGGAAGTCTTTAAATTTAAAGGTATACCGTATACACGTCTTATAAGTACAGCTTGGTGTTTTATGTTTACATTGCGACAGCAATCCAGATTTCCTGTGAATCCCTCTTTCTCTCAAGGAGAAATACTATCTCCAAGTAAGAACAACTCAGTTATGAATATGACTTAGAATGCTATGCCAGGTCATAGCCAATTCTGACACCCTTACCCCCATCAAAATCCTTCTTGCCACCAACTTCAGAGGGCGGCCAAACTACATGGCACAGATGACAAGCTTGGATAATAACATTTCCTCTGTTACCTCCTCACCACTTCCTCCATCTCCTCAGTTTTAATCTTGGACATGAGTCCTTTTTACCTCCATTTTCCACCTTTCATATGACATTTACTTTTGCCTTAGGCAATTCATTTTTTCTTAACCTGAATAAATATAATAAGACACCAGCATCATCAGTCCCTAAAGAACTTAAACCAGCCTAGAAATTCCACCCAGAATATCCAAAAAAATCTCTATCAGTTTACTGCTGCATGCTCTAGCATTTACCGTAAATAAACACGATTTCTTTTTCTATTTACTTATTTTTTTTCCTGTCTTGTGTAAATACAGGTGTGTTGCTTTCTAATCCTCTTCATTCCCATTACATTTCAGCTACCTTTTAAATGACAGATCCTTTCTTTTTTTTTTGTTCTTGTTTTTGTTTTTTTTTTTTGCGGTACGCGGGCCTCTCACTGTTGTGGCCTCTCCCGTTGCGGAGCACAGGCTCCGGACGCGCAGGCTCAGCGGCCATGGCTCAGGGGCCCAGCCGCTCCGCGGCACGTGGGATCCTCCCGGACCGGGGCACGAACCCGCGTCCCCCGCATCGGCAGGCGGACTCTCAACCACTGCGCCACCAGGGAAGCCTGACAGATCCTTTCTTAGAGTTGACCTCGGCATCGTGACAGTGGAAACAGTAACAGACAGGGCCTGGTAAAATGGCAGGTCAGGGTCAAGGCCTGGCTCTCTTTGCTTTGATGTGCACGGGTGCTTCAAGCCTAGCACAACATGGCCTCCCCGTTCATGTTTCCAAGGTAGACTCTTCCTCAGTGTCTCTCTTCAAACTCTTAATAATCCAAATGGCATAGCCCTGTCATGACTTTACTCTGAGGTGAGAAGGTTTGAACTCTCTTGTGGCTCTCCAGCCCTGTCCAAACAGCTGAGAACAGGGCTGGGAGGGGAGGCAAGTTCTCTAATGAGCAGATGTGAGTGGGGAGGAAGCAACTGGCATCTCCTCTACAATTTGCTACAGTCTCCCGCTCGACTATGGTCCATGTGAGTAATGAGCAGATTCTGGTCTCTTTTTGCTCTTAGCGTTAACAATTAACGCCATTATCCACCGAAGCATTTATCAGACAGATTCTGTGAAAATTAGTATCTGATTTTCCTACCTCTGGTTATTCATTCTACAAAAAGATGAGCTCTGGGAACATCTATGGGATTCATCCTTTCAGGTTTACACAGAGCAAAGGATCTTGGTATAAAGACAGAGCGAAGTCCAATATATAATGACTTGTACATGTAATCACTTAGAATGGGCCCCAGGAAAATATCCAAAATGGTGAGGTTTGTGTGTCCCTCTTTGGGACTTCTCTCCCACTTCCTCTCAAGTTATTATAATGACCTCCATTTGCACAGGTCCTTATAGTTGACCAACATTTCAACGTGGATTATCTCACCTCATGCTCACAGACACCCTGAGAAGGGGAACATTACCACCATCAACCCCATTTTACAACGGAAGAAACTGGGGCTCATTCAACTGTTATAGAGTGAAGACCATGTGTCAGGTCCAGTGAAGATACAACGATGAACATACACAGTTCCTGCCTTCAGAAAGGCCAGTAGAGAACATTAACCACAAACAGGAAGTGACGACACAGCCCTAGACTATGAGAGCTCAAAGAAGGGCCAATGACCAGAAAGAGGTTTCTGCAAGAGCTGATACCTGATTTTTATAGGACCCGGTTGGTAAGGTAACAAGAGCTACAGAAAGAACACTCTAGGCCCCCAACTCATTCTTATTTGACCTCTTGAAGAGGAGATCTATCAACTCAAATGAATTTCCAATGGTGAGATTTCAGAACTTATAACCAAGCCAAAAGAGTTAATTGGAACAGGCAATGTGTGGGGAAGTTTGGGCTCAGAGTCTCACCCTGTAGTCACCAAACTGGATGTGCCCCTTTCGGGGGATCCCGGACCGGCCTCCAGGACAATCTTCTGAGCAGGCCTGTCTGAAAACTGTAGCTTCCTCTCCAGAGGCAGAGCACAGAGTAAACTCTCCCTGACTCTTCTCCTCAGTGGGAAAATATACGTGTAGATCACACATGCTATGTGCCTTTCTGGAGGCGACAACCAGGAAAATGATACCACAGCTTTTCAACCACAAAGATGTAGTCTAAGATACTCAAGCATCAGTTGTTTGTGGTCAGAGGTTCTATCCAGAACAACGTTTACTGCCTCTTCTATCTCCCTGAAAAAGAGGTAGAGTCTGAGTACCCCAGAGGTTCCACAGAGAACAGGTGCACTGTTGTCACCTTTTCTATGATTGTCATAGACATCTAATTTCCAAAGGCAGCAAACAAGTCTCCAGAATTTTGCCCCAAGAGACTAATCCAATATCTCCAAGGACGGTCATAACCACCATGGCACAACTTTGACTTTTCTCTCAGTTGGACACAGTAGAAATTTTAAATTATTTTGAGAAAAGATAAAACATCACTTTTAGCCATGCAACCCCCCCCTTTTAAAACCATCTGGGATAGCAAAATGGGTGAGATAAGTGTAAAATAATTTTAAAAGACCCCATTCCTAGAAATAGTACAGAAGTGCTTCCCCATGTGGCCTGCGTGGTGGCTAGGGGTCTGCAGGCTGTCCTGGATCCAGGTCTAGGAAATGACTCAGACATGGAGAAGAAGACACGTTGTTGAAGAATATTCCAGGGCTGGATTGGGGAATGGCACAGATTCGATGATGATATAAATTCTGCTCTGTGCACATATTGTTTTGCAAAATCCAAGCATGAGATCATTCGGCCCGAACGTTTTCCCTGAGGGTTTCTCACAGACAAACACAGTTATCTGAATTGAGTTAGACCAGGGGAAAGGCATTTTGGAAATGATCTGATTGTGCACGTGGACATTTAAACATTTCTCATTCAGGGCAAAACCCGAAGGTTTTACAGAGGGCCCATGAAAGAGGAGCCCACAGATCTCTACTCATTTATTTTTCTACTACTTTATGGGGAAGAACTAAAAACCCTCTCTCCACATCATGGGCAAGAAGCAGTTGCTGTTGCTTCAGGCAGCATTTATTTGATTCGATGTGTGTATATTTTTGTTTGTTTTGTTTTGGTCTTCTGTTTTAGACTATTCAGAAGAATAAGAGCCTCTAAGATTGCTCAGAGTTTTTGTTTTTGTGGTTTTTTTGATTTATTTATTTTTAATTTTTGGCTGCATTGGGTCTTTGTTGTTGTGTACAGGCTTTTCTCTGGTTGCAGAGAGCAGGGGCTACTCTTCGTTGTGGTGCACGGGCTTCTCACTGCGGTGGCTTCTCTTGTTGTGGAGCACGGGCTCTAGGCGCATGGGCTTCAGTAGTTGTGGCACGCAGGCTCAGTAGCTGTGGCTCGCGGGCTGTAGAGTACAGGCTCGGTAGTTGTGGAGCACGGGCTCTAGGCGCGCAGGATCAGTAGTTGTGGAGCACGGGCTTAGTTGCTCTGCGGCATGTGGGATCTTCCCAGGCCAGGGCTCGAACCCGTGTCCCCTTCATTGGCAGGCGGATTCTTAACCACTGTGCCACCAGGGAAGCCCCAGATTGCTCATAGTTTGTTTTTTTGTTTTTTTGTTGTTTTTTGCTCATAGTTTTAAGTGGAATTTTCTATCACAAGTGAGAAGTCATGAATAGTGTTAGTTTTAGATCAGTTACACTGCCTCGTTCCAGAAGAGAATGGTTTGACTGATCACATCACACCATTTCAGTGCTTCTGACCACTTACATCAGAATTAACCTGGGGGGGAGGCCCAGTTAAATTGAAGATTCCTGGACTCCACTCTAGAGAGCTTCATTTATTAGGTCTGGGGTTGAGCCAAGGAATCTACAGATGTTTCTGATGCCACCACACTTGTGATCCACAGAACTTTTTTTTTTCCTTTAAAAATTTTTATTTTGGGACTTCCCTGGTGGCACAGTGGTTAAGAATCTGCCTGCCAATGCAAGGGACACAGGTTCACACCCTGGTCTGGAAAGATCCCACATGACGTGGAGCAACTAAGCCCGTGCACCACAACTACTGAGCCCACGTGCCACAACTACTGAAGCCCACGTGCCTAGAGCCGGTGCTCCACCACAAGAGAAGCCACTGCAATGAGAAGCCTGCACACCACAACGAAGAGTAGCCCTCGCTCGCAACAACTAGAGAAAGCCCTCACGCAGCAATGAAGACCCAACACAGCCAAAAATAAATAAATAAATTTATTTTAAAAATCTTATTTTATTTTATTATTTTTTTATTCAAGTATAGTTGATATACAACGTTGTTTTAATTATTGCTGTACAGCAAAGTGATTCAGTTATACATATAGATACTTTCTTTTTAAAAAAATATTCTTTTCCATTATGGTTTATCATAGGATATTGAACACAGTTCTCTGTGCTATACAGTAGCACAGAACTTTTGATTGCCAAAGATAGTGGGGGGTTTTCTCTCTCTTTCTCCCACATCCTTTGCTTGATTCATTAAGAAAATATATTTTGTAATGTGACAGCTTTCATAAACTAAAATGTTAGCACTCATCAGAAAGGTAGGAGATATTGTGGCCTATTAACTGTGTGAAATAATGAAGGGCAAGAAAGAACCTAAAGTCTAGTTGGTTATTAATCCTTGAGTGGAAAGAAGAGAAGGGAGTAGGTATCCTAAAGGCAGACCTGCCGGACACAGTGGGGAGGAGACCATGTCCATCCAGGGGGAGGCCTGTGAAGGAGGCCAGGTAGGCAGGTTTTATCTTTTTTTTCATCTGCAAGATGCCCAGAGTCAACTTCTGCAATAAAGAGACTTGATTATGAGGCCAGATTCAGACTGACTCAGAAACTGAGTGTTCTTAATTAGGGAGGAAGATACAAGCAAACTTTATAAAATTTTCAGAGTATGCATAGGAAAAGAATATGTACCCCAAAATTCAGAACACTAGAAATGGGGAATATTCATTGAAGTGTGAAAAATATTTTATGTTGATATAAAAGCAATACTGAAAAACACAACTGCTAGTAAACTTAAGGTACTTCTTATCCCAAGAGATATTCCGGGTTGGAACTAGAAATAAATTTAGGAAATATTAAGAAATTTAGATTACAGACCTATTCAGGTTATTAAGGAAAGTTGTGATATTTGAGATGTATGTCTTAATTTTGAGGTTGATTTCCTTGGAGAACAACTGAGGTATTCCTGCAGTTCTCCTTGAGGTCACAGGTCAAAATATATTTCTAGAGTTTTCATGTCCTGAGTTTTTTGGGTTATACTTCTTTTATTTGGCAACAGCCAAAAAACAGCAGGACCTGAATTTCAATTCTATTTCTCCTGTTTACTAGCTTTGAAATGTTGCATAAGTTATTGTACATTTCTGGGTCTTGGTTTCCGCATCTGTAATATATATATATATATATATATATACACAATACATATATATATATACACATATACATATATGTATATATTTATATTTATTATTTAGTATATATAATATTTAGTCATGTTCACAAACATGATATTTCATTTTCATGATAATTTTAAGTATTCTTGAGGTAGGTAGGTGCTCAGTGAATGCTTCTGAATGGTGACATTTTGGGCTGAGTTCTGAGTAAACCACATGTTCTATATGTCTGGCCACACATAATAATTTCAGTCCACATAGTAAATATCAGAATGTCCACACTAAAAATATATAGGAGAAAAAAAATGGATGAATACATTTGTCCATTAGCATATTAAAAATACAACTTCATTCTTTTATTTCTGAGTTTTAAAAATAATGTATGATAAATGCTCTAACTTTGGTTAAAAAAAGCAACTTATTAAATAAGAAATGCTAAGTATCTGCATTTGAGAGTCCACATCACCTAGGTAAGGCTGGGGGCAGCTGTGTCAAAGCTTCCCTCCTCTCTCTCCTCTTCCTATTGGGGAAATAAGGTGGAATTAGACTTCCTCCACAGGACAGGTAGGACCAAACCCTGATGATCTGGATCCTGGGGGAAAAACATGACTTAGATGCTTAGGCTGACTGCTGGCAGTGCTCCTAAATTATGGAAGGCACAATTAATTCTTTTCCATTCTGAATACACATTACTTCTCTGTTCCCAAATGCAACTTTGTACTTTATATTCTGTTCTTCACATGGTTGCGATGGAGAGTTACATAATTTATATTTCTATTAAAACTTTCCTGACTGTAGAAGATGCCATTGTGTAAACAGCTTTTTTCATGCAATTAATAGGCCCTCAAAAAAGATTTCAAGTCACATGTCCAAACTCATGTATCATCTAACTAAGCAACTGAAAGCAGATGTTTGGATGCATACACAGACAAACAATTCTCCTGTAGCCACTAAAATACCATGTTGAATTCAGTTTGCGAGCCTACTGTAGGTTGGAAAGGTACCAGATGTATGATGTTCTTTTTTACATTGGAGGTACATTAGTGCTGGCTTAGGACCTATGTGGTAGTTTGATCTTCTTGGTATGAATTTCTTGCAAGTCTTACTTTAATAGCATTTTGTTGCAATTTTCCCCAACTAACAGTTTATTTTTTCCAATGTAACATTGGAAAAAGGAAATTTTAAAGGACACCATTTTCTGATTATTTCTAACTAAATCATCTCTTATGAAAGCTACCTTCTAAAACTTTCACTGGTGGCAGATTTTTCTATAACACTTAACACTTTCTAATGAAAGTGTTTTTCCTTTGACTGCCACATCAAACCCGTGAGAGAGAAAGGGCAAGAATTATTACCCGTGCTTTAGAGATTAGGAAACTAAAGTCAGAAAATTTAGAGGGGATGTAGAAAGACTTGCTGGCTTTTCATTCCAGATAACCACAAATACCTTCTTTCAGTGACAAAACATCCTTTCCAGCTTCCTATGGTTTTCTTGAGTTCTAAGTTATTACCAAAAAGAAACTCCAAAGAAGTCAAGTTCATGGTCCATGTTCTCACATAGTTAAACCCTATTGCAACAAATACCATTTCAAAGAAGGTAATGAGAGCAATAAGAGTAATTTATATTGACCACTCATTATGTACCAGGTTCTATACTAAGTACATTATGTGCTTTATCTCATTCAATCCTCACAACATGCCTAAGCAGAGAGGAACTATTACTATTTCCATTTTACAGATGAGGGAAATAGGCTTGGAGAGATCCAGTGACTTTTCCCGAGTTACAGAAGTAATATTGTTGAATCCAGTGATGGACCCAGCTCAGTCTGACTCCAGGTCCAGTGCTCTTAAGCAGTATTTTATACAAAGCTAATTCTCTGTCCCTGCTGATGTAACAGGGAAGAGCAAAATCTAACCCCATGTTGGATCTGTTTCTTTGCTTTTCGTTGCTTTTGTTATTATAATCATACAGAATGGCCTGCCTCAGGGAACCCTGACCCTCTGCCTGAATGTTAAACTAACATGCCTTTGTTCAGCTCACAGGGAGATAATCTGACCCTGCCCACCTGTGAATGGCTGCAAAAAAGAAGAAATGAACACATCCCCTCCCGATGCTGGCCAAGCCAGGCAAAACTAATGGCCCTTTTACTCTACCTCCTCACTTCCTCCCCTTCTCTGCTCCATAAAAGAAACTGGTATCCAGACCCCAATAAGATGGTTTTTTTGGGAACCTAGTCTGCCATCTTCATGGTCTATGGCTTTCCAAATAAAGCCGCTATTCCTTGCCTCAACACCTCGTCTCCTGATTTATTGGCCTGTTGTGCAGCAAGCAGAGTGAGCTTGGACTCGGTAACACTGATGACACCAAAGAAAGGTGTTTGTAGATCTGCCTGCAATGAGTTGTTGTACATGTCTACATCATGTCTTTGTCAAAAAAATTCAGTACTACATTGCAGTTGCAAATCAAAATGGTACAGCCATTGAAAAATAGTTGGTCAATTTCTTATAAGGGTAAACATACACTTAACATATGACGCAGCAATCCCACTCCTGGGTATTTACCCAAGAGACATTAAGACACATGTCTGGACCAAGACCTGAGTAGGAATACTCATAGCAACATTATTCATACTAGCCCCAAACTGGAAACAACCTAAATGTCTATTAACTGGTGAATGGATAAGCTGTGGTACATCCATACAGTGGAATACTAGTCAGCAACAGAAAGGAAAACTTACTGATAGATGCAGCAGTATTAGATAAATCTTTAAAAATTTTTTTAATTAATTTATTTTATATATTTTTAAATATTTTTTACTTAAAAAAATTTTTTTATAGATAAATCTTGAAAGCATTGTGCTAAGTAAAAGAAGACAGACACAGAAAACTACATTCCATGTGATTCTATTTACATGGAATTCTAAAAATCAAACTATATCAACAGAAAACAAATCAGTGGTTGCCAGGAGCCAGGTATGGCAGAGGGAATTGGCTAAAGAGGAGTTCAAGGGAACTTTTGAGGTAACGGAAATATTTTGCATCTTGATTCTTATAGTGGTTACATGAGTTTATATTATACATTCATCAAAACTCATCCAATTTCTACTTTAAAAGCGTAGGTTTTATTGTGTGTAAATTATACCTCAGTCTGATGTAAAAACAAATCTAGTATTAAAAACAGGCCTCAGGGGGCTTCCCTGGTGGCGCAGTGGTTGAGAGTCCGCCTGCCGATGCAGGGGACGCGGGCTCGTGCCCCGGTCCGGGAAGATCCCACATGCCGCGGAGCAGCTGGGCCCGTGAGCCATGGCCGCTGAGCCTGCACGTCCGGAGCCTGTGCTCCACAACGGGAGAGGCCACAACAGTGAGAGGCCTGCGAACGGCAAAAAAACAAAACAAAACAACAACAACAAAAAAAACAGGTCTCAGTCTCTACTCCTGCTGCTTTCCAAAAGTATCTGTTATGGGTGGTTGTCACAGCAAGGATATTACAGCTGTTTTGTACCTTTCAATTCCTCTTGTTCCTTCAGAAGAATACTACGGCTCTCTTCATTTCTTCTCTTCTCAACTATTCTATCCACCCCCCTCAGGGAAGAGCCATGCTGTAGTTCAAGTCTAAGGCCATCTGCTGCAGAATTCACTTTTGCTCGAGGGGGATCAGCCTGTTGTTCTATTCAGGCCTTCAACTGATTGGATGAGGCCCACCTGCATTACCGAGGGCACTTGGCTTTACTCAAAGTCCACAGATTTAAATGTTAATCTCATCCCAAAACACCCACATAGAAACATCCAGAATAACACTGGACCACATATCTGGGCACGGTGGCCCAGCCAATTTGACACATAAAATTAACCCTCATAATCTTCATTCAACTCTTTATCTTCTCCAAATTTTAAAAACAAGGAATGGAATTTCAGGCAATGAACTCCTTAAAACAGTGTTTTCCAAACTTGGTGATGATGAGAATCCCTTGGAAAGGCTTATTAAAAATGCAGATCCCGGGCTTCCCTGGTAGTGCTGTAGTTGAGAGTCCTTCTGCCAATGCAGGGGACACGGGTTCATGCCCCGGTCCGGGAAGATCCCACATGTCGCGGAGCGGCTGGGCCCCTGAGCCATGGCTGCTGAGCCTGCGCGTCCGGAGCCTGTGCTCCACAGCGGGAGAGGCCACAGCAGTGAGAGGCCCACGTACTGCAAAAAAAAAAAAAAAAAAATGCAGATCCCTCCCCTGCAGATTCTGACTCAGGAGGTCTGGGGTGATGTGCAGAACTCTGTAGTTTAAATAAGATCCCAGGGGCTCATGATCAGGCAAATTTGGGCAACAGCACCATAAAACAAACCTACCTGTAACCAAGGGACCGGCTATCTGGTGGGACTTATATGGGCAGTGGTTCAACGTCAATTTATAATTTGAAGTTAGTTTAGGGAACACAACAAAGTCTATGTAAGAACCCTTTTATTAAGCAATTAATATTGCCCCGGACTCATCTGGGTCTCTTCCCAAAGGAATTCCATTATGATTGGTGCAACTTCAGAGGCTGATGTATTAGATGCTCCCAGTTTATATTGGTCCATTTGGCCCTTTGCAACCATCAGTTTGGGGCAGAGTCATAGCTATCTTCTGGGCAGCAGCTTCCAACCACACACTGAAGAGATCCAGGGTACACCCTCTTATGAGGTTGGACCAGTGGTCCTGCAGCGTCACAAGTAGGAAAAGAACTCAGAAACTAGAGGGAGAAATACATTTAATATCTTTAAAACAGATGTTGATCTTCCTTTCTTCTCTTCCTCTTTTTTTTTTTAAAGAAAGCTTTAGCCTGGAGTGGAAAGGACGTCAGATAAATATCTTGAAATAGCTGAAGAGTGTTAATGTGGAAGAGAGGTGAGGTTTTTCCCTCTATGCTCCCAAGGGACAGAAATAGCCCTGGTGGATGAAAGCTATCCAAAGGGGGTATTATGGGCTTGACAAAAGGAAAAACCAATAGAAAAAATGAGGAGTTATAGCCAGAGAGACCATTGTTCTGCTGGCCCTGCCACTCACTAGCTATGGGATCTTGGCCAAACAGTTAATCTCTCTGAGTTTTCTGAATTGCAAAATGGGAATGATAACACTTCCAGGGCTGTGGTGAGGATTAAATGAGATATTTGTAAAGCTCGTGGCAGAGAGCTAGGCTCATCATTGGTGCTCAGTAAGGGGTAGATAATAAAAATCAGAACAGTTAGAGTTGTGAAGGGGGAAGAGGTCGCCTAAAGGAGGAGTAAATTTTCATCACCAGATGAGTTCAAGCACGGTCTCCACCCTCCTTTTACAGGTTGATGGGGATGATGGGGAGTGGGGGCCTCTAAGCTTTGTATGAGTGGTTGAATTGGACAACTTTTCATGTCCTTTTCACCATGAGCAATTTTATGTTTATCTTAGAAGAGGTAGAGAACATAGTTTTATGCTTGCAAAAAGGTTATTCTTTTCCTTTTGTGGAAACATTTACTCTCTCTAGGCAGCCAACGCTTAGCCTTTGAGTTTACTAATCTGAGGACTTATGATGTGAATTTCTACTGGGAAGTTATGACATTACACAATGTTCACTCCTATTCCACCCTTAATACCAAAGCTTGGAATATGAATCACAAAACAAAGTCATGGCATAGTACATTCCAAAAGAGCTGGGAAAATAACTGAACCAAAGTCTTGCCTGACAAGCACACTGCATGAACACTGTGTAACATCCAGGACAATCAAGGAAACAGCATTATCAGAGAGTCATGGGACTCTGGAACTGCTGTTTTCCCTGTGTCATAAGGATGCCCAAAATGTTTGCAAGAATTGGAATAAAGTTAAGGAGAAATTACTATGGTCTTCCTGTAAACCCACTGGAAATTCATGTCAGGGATTTTCAATTAAACATGGTATATTAAATATATACATTTATATCTCTTCTGTCTGAAAAAGCGCTAGTAAAGATATTTAACAAATATGTATATATATATTCCAAATTACAGACGACAACAGCCACTTAAAGGTATAAAAATTTTGGAAGAGGTAGACATAGGAGAAGTGACTGATACAGCAGAGTGGAGAAAGCTGAATGTAAGAATGTGCTTGCAGAGAGAGGCACAATGAGGAGCAAGACAGTTCACACTACAGAACCCTGGAAAGTCTCAAGAACTGGAGTGTTAGGCATTATGGAAGATGTCAGTTAAGTATGGAAATGAAAACAGGGGACTAGTTGAAAGTTGTATAAAGAGAATTTATAGCCCCGTGTCTTTTCTCTCCCCCACCCAGCAGGCAACCACCTCCTAACCGCACCCCCTAGTTTAGAAACTAGATATTTATCCTCTGGAACATGTAAACATAACAAGCTCCCTATTCTGGGATACCAGCACATCTTAGATCTTAGGAGAGGATGGGAGGGATGTGCCATATTGAAAACAGAGGCTGAATAAAAATCTGTGTACTAAATGATGAGTCCCTCAGTCTCTCTTCCTCCTGGCTTTCAAAACAATGGCAGCCAGGATTGCAGCACACAGATAGGAGACTAGAGTTTTCTTCTTTGAGAGAAACTTAAAGATTCCACAGAAAAGTTCTACAGATTCTGACCTTTTAGGACCCCCAATTAAAAGGCCAGCTTGCCACTTGGTCTCTGTAGAGCAGAGCCTACCATTTAACAAGCCTACCTGTATACCTTTCAATGTGCTCTACAGTATCTTGCTCTTAAATTTGATCAGACAACTAAAGATCATCAGATACTTGAAGAAAACCTTCAACCTGAAAGACAGAGAACAGAATATACAAGAAAAGGGGAAAAAAAAAAAAAAAGGAACCTGGAGGAAATTGAGATAATACAGAGAGCAGAATTTAAAAAAAAAGAACAACAAAACTCTAACATCCTCAAACAAATGGGAGAAGATGTTGTGTCTGTGAAACAGGAACAGGATGTTATAATGGAATTATCAGAGAATTTTAAAAAGACCCTTGAAAATGAAAGCCATGACAGCGAAATGAAAAATTCAATGGACAGATTGGAAGATAAAATCTTTTTTTAGAGAGTTTATGAAAAAAGACAAAAGATACGTATAGGAGGGAAAAGATCACAAAAGAGGATCAATCCAGAAAGTTCTACCTCTGACTAACAGATGCTCAAGGAAGAGAGAACAGAAAAAATTAAGTGAAGAAAATTATTAAATAGGTAATTTAAAAAATTTTCTCAATGTATAATGTCATTATTCTCCAGATTCAACATGCCCATTATGTGCCCAAACTAATGAATAAAAAAGTTTACCAAGTCACATCATTTTAAATTACAGTGGGAATTACACTGGGAATAAAGATCCGAAAAGTTTCCAGAGAGAGAAAATAGCAGGGAAAAAAGTGAGAATACGAGGGGTGGGAAACACAATGGCATCAGATTTATGAACAGCAACATCAGAATCCCAAAGACGATAGAGCAGTTATCTTCTTACAATTACTTCAAAATTATAAGTCAAAGGGATGTGGAATTCTATACCCAACCAAACTATCAAGTATGAGGGTAGAATAATGACATTTATAGATATTCTAGGTTTCAAAAATTTACATTCTAAGTGCTTTAAGGAACTACTGAGAGTGTGCTCCAACAAAATGAGGCAGGAAAGTAAGAAAGAGGAAGATACGGGATTCAGAAAATGTGATCTGTGCAGACCTAGAAATGTGCTGCTCAGACCCCCTTCAGAAAATGACTTGTTGCCCAACTGAAAGAAGTGTGGTTAGCTGACAGCCTCTAGATGGTAGGCAACCACCTCCTAACCGCACACTGCATGAACACTGTGTAACATCCAGGACAATCAAGGAAACAGCATTATCAGAGAGTCATGGGACTCTGGAACTGCTGTTTTCCCTGTGTCATAAGGATGCCCAGCTTTGGCTTATGCTTCAGCTTTGAGCCAAGGTTACATTCTTCTTGGGATGGCCCTTGGTCAACAATTGAGCAAGGCGATAACAAAAGGACCGAGCCATTTCCACTATCATGGGTCCTCCCAAGGGGACACTGTTTGCACTGGCACTCCTTATAGGGCTGGTAGAGTCGGGTCTGCAACACAATCTGATAGCTCTCCTGTCCAGTCCTGCTCTTCTCTTTCCTTGCATTGGTATTTCTCCTCAATAAATCTCTTGCTCTCTTAACTCTATCTTAGTGTCTCCTCAAAGGATTCAACTTGGTCCAGGACCAAGGAGAGGAGTAAAGAGGAGCCCTAGACTGATGGTTGTTCAGAAGGCCTGGTGAGTAACCAGCTCACATAAGGGTGGAAAGCCTTCAGGCTCCCAGAAGGTAGGTAACCTCCAGATTAAAAAACAAACAAACAAAAATCTGATCAGAAAACCTGTCTTTACCATGAGGAAAATTGTTTTAAGAGGAATTTGTCTACAATATTGTGGGAGAGTCTAGAAAGATTCAGAGACAAGTATATACAAGCCTAAGAAAAAGGAAAGGCAAATAACTGCAGGTAAGACAAAAATCGTAAAACAGAAGAAATATAATTACCTTACACTACTTAGCTTGGCTGGGAACATAATATAAAAACTAAATGTCAATTACATTTTTTTAAAGTTTTGATATTTTATTGGGGGAGGGGAAGGAGGGATGGTAGTGAAAGAAAGTTCAATCCCCACTCTACCATTGGTTAGAAAGTCAACAGATAATGTGGGTTTGTCTAAAAACTGATATGTCTGAAATAGCAATGTAAGTATGGCAAATATCTGGAGAAACCACTGAAAGAGGTCAGATTGTTACCTCTGGGAAATGGGACTGGAGTAGAAGGTGGAGGAGTGCTGTTTTCCTTCACAAGTCTTGTGACACAATTTGACTTTAACGTTGTGCATGTAGACAAAAAATGAATTTACAAAAAGAAAACGTAGAGGCAGGAAGTGGAAACCTCATCAACAGGCATTGGTCTCAGCAGGAATCTGCAGAAATGGTTGAGGAAAGAATGGTGAGAGGAATATCATAGCCTGAAATTGCCCTGGTCCCAGGCATCATCCTCTGGGATGTGTGAGGGCTGCAAGTTCCCCTCCCCTAAGAGCCTGTAACTCTGTATGTTATAAGCTGAGAGCCCCTGATCAGAAAGTCCTCCATTAACTACCTCCTGGTTTATCAAAGTTAAAATTTCCTGGCCTATTCAGGGATGTTATTGATCCTGGCTGGAATTCGCTTATTGGAAGAGAAGAGAAAAAAAAATTATTATTGACCCGCTGGCTAGGGAAAATGGGAATGTGATAATAAAAGAAGAGGAAATGTATACAACTCAGTGGGCTGCTTTTGTCAGAAAATACTTTTAACCTGCTTCCCAGTGGTCAGTGTCTGTGACAAAGGGTAGCAAGGCAGGCTGGGACAGAGATTTAAGAACAGGTTGCAGAAGGAAACTTCCAGCAAGTCAGGATAAGGAAGAAACCTTGTGTTTGTTCCCCATACTGATAAACAGATTGTCCTAGGGAGATCTGGGGGATGCTCACTCAAGATAAGGTGTGATTAAGGGAGCCAGAGAGAGGTTACATAAACACATCAGAGAGACAGGGAGAAACGCGTGAAAGGCATCTTAAATGATGACTCTCAGAAGAAATAGATTACACAGGGAGGCGGGGTGCTCAGTGATGATGCTGAACAACTGTGAGTGCTCTGATTTGGCACTTACCCTGATTTGAAGGGTGACTTGGGGAAAATCAAAGGAAATATTAGCACAGAAGTTAGGGTTTTTTTTTGTTTTTGTTTTTGCGGTACCCGTACCTCTCACTGTTGTGGCCTCTCCCGTTGCAGAGCACAGGCTCCGGACGCACAGGCTCAGCGGCCATGGCTCACGGGCCCAGCCGCTCCGCGGCATGTGGGATCTTCCCGGACCGGGACACGAACCCGTGTCCCCTGCATCGGCAGGCAGACTCTCAACCACTGCACCACCAGGGAAGCCCCTGAAGTTAGGTTTTGAGCTGAGTTTGCAGGGGAAGGTATAAAATTAATGACAGCCTTTCGCTTTTTTCTTTTGAAAAATTTAAATTTCTTTTACCTTTAATTAGTTTTGTGAATTTAATTACAGGTTCACAGGAAGTTACAAAGGTAGAATAAGAGAGGTTCCATGTCTCTGTCACCCAGTTTCTCTCAATGGCTGCATCTTAGGTAACTAGAGTAAATAGCAGAACCATGAAAATTGCATTGATAGAATGCATATATACAGTTCTATTCCATTATATCATATACATAGATTCATGAAACCATCCCAATGATCAAGATACTGAATATCTCACCTCTACAAAGATCTCCCTCTTGCTACCCACCACTCGTCTTCCTCCTGTCCTGTTATAGTCTCGCTCACTACCCCTCTTCTCCCCACCATCCCTAACCCCTTGTAACCACTATATGTTCTCTATAATTTTGTCATTTTGAGAATATAAATAGATTCATACAATATGTGACATTTTATGATTGGCTTTTTTCACTCAGCATAATACCTCTGAGGTCCATCTAGGTCTTTGTGTGTATCAGTAATTAAACAGACTACTATGTTGAACCAGTAACCTATTGAATGACATTTTGGTTGTTACCACTTTTTAGCTATTGCCAATAAAGCTGCTATGATCATTGTGTCCAGGATTTATGTGGACACAAGTTTTCATTTCTCTGGGATAAATTCCCAGGACTGCCATTCCTGGGTTGTATAATAAGAGAATGTTTAGTTTTGTAAGAAACTGCCGTACCATTTTCCAGAGTGGCTCTACCATTTTACATTCCCACCAGTAACAGAGGAAAGATCCAGTATCTTCACATCTTTGCCAGCCATTGGTATAGGTTTCTTTTTTTTTTTTATGCGGTACACGGGCCTCTCACTGTTGTGGCCTCTCCCGTTGCGAAGCACAGGCTCCGGATGCGCAGGCTCAGCGGCCATGGCTCACGGGCCCAGCTGCTCCGCGGCATGTGGGATCCTCCCGGACCGGGGCACGAACCCGTGTCCCCTGCATCGGCAGGCAGACTCTCAACCACTGCGCCACCAGGAAAGCCCTAGGTTTCTTTCTTTTTTGAAGGATCAGAAACTTCCTACTACCTTCCATTTTTTTCTCTTTAAATAAAAAATTTCAATATTCTATACAGGTGTGTGTGTGTGTGTGTACATATATATATGTTCCAAACATAATAATAGGACAAACATCTGTAAACACACTACCCAATTTAAAAACTAGAGCATTACCAAACCCAATTTCACCCCTCTGCCTCACCCACCAAGAGAGTAATCACACTCCTGACAGTATAAACCAGTTCTCTGGGGAAAAACTCTCACTTACAGAGCTCATCCATTTCTGTGATGTAAATACTCCCACATGACTGATTTCAAGCTACCAAGCTGAAGTAACTGAGTGTGGAGCTGGGAAGAGATGTGCAGAACCAGTTCTTACAAGACTGTACGATCCTGTCCCAGCACCACTTATCCTGAATTTAGTATTTATCGTTCTAGGAGAAAAAAAAAATGTATATGTATGGGTTGTGTGTGTGTGTATACAAATATATGTATATATATATACACATGTATATATATACGTATATATACATATATATATATGTATACACACACACACACACACACAGTAGTGGTAGGCTGAATAATGGACCCCCAAGATATCCTAATCCCTGGAACATGTGATTGTTATCTTATACAGCAAAGACTTTCCAGATGTGACTAAGTTAAGAATCTTGAGATGGGGAGACTAGATTATCCAGGTGGGCCCTGAGTACAATCACAGGTGTCCATATAAAATGAAGGCAGAGAGAGCTTTAGCTGTAGAAGAGGAGAAAACAGTGTGACCTTGGAGGCAGACATTGGGGTGATGTGGCCAAGGAATGCTGGCAGCTGCAAGAAGCTGGGGGAAGCAAGGGACCGTCTCTTCCCTAGGGCCACCAGAGGAAACACAGCCCTGCTGACACCTTGACTTTAGACCAGTGAGAATGATTTCAGACTTCTGGCCTCCAGAACTGGGAGAGAATGATAACCTGTCATCACAAGCCATCAGGTTTGTGGTAATTTGTTATAGCAGCCACAGGAAATGAATACACATATATAGTGTTTTACACATAGGTACTAGTAAAATGTCTATCTGTGTAGTTCATCTTAGCTAGATTTCCTCTTCATAAAATTGCTATATTATTATATATGTAGGTTCTGGGAATTACATTTTTTTTTACTCAACATTGTTTCTATGACCTACCTATTTTATTGCAGAGCTGTAATTCATTTATTTTCGCTGCTGGGTAATATTCTATTATGTACGGCACCATGCTCAGTAGGATTCTGTTAGGTATCCTTTATCAGATTAAAGATGACTGCTTTCTTTCCCTGAACTGGGTTCATATCCAAGTTGTCACGTTGCCTATGTCCTTTTATGTCAAATATTGGGTGAGGTAAAAATTGTGGAAGATAACAAGTTGGAATGAATGTTGTGAGATTATGAGATTCCAGATACTCCACCAAGAGTAAACGTGAGGGAGTCGTTTCATCAATAGGGAGGAAGAGCTGGGTAATGAAAATTGAGGTGTGGCGTAGGCAGGATCTCTCCCTGGCCACCCACAGATGTGCTCAACCAGGGGAGAAAGGATGTCTGTTCTGCTCCCTGCCCCACTTCACCCTCACCCCACTCACTGCCCCACTTCACCCTCACCCCACTCACTGCTGTGATTAGTAAAGAGTCAGGGCTGGTCTGGTCGAGGAAGAGACAGATGTGGCTAGAAAGCTGACCCAAGACACAGTGACTCACCAATGTGAGAATGCCCCATTCGATGAAAATCAAGAATGAGATGACCTCCAAAAGATTTCTGACTTTTAGTTGGACACAGGACCCCTGCTTCCCTGAATATCCAGGAAGAGCCAACACATGAAAATCTGAATGAACCAAGAATGATTCAGCCTGTGATGATAGGGGTGAGTGTTCATGAGACATTTCTCCATGTTACCTTCGAAGGTTTGTCTTGGACACAGTCTTGCTTGACTGGGAGGTGAATCAGTTCACAAACCTGCGAGTCATCAGCCCAACTCTCACTATGCAGCCACCCGTCTCTTCACCCATCACCTTATGTGTGAGCTCTTTCCTCAGTTGCCATTAAACTTACTGTTTTCATGAGAACCATAGAATTTATTGATGATTTCGGTGGGGGGGTGGATATTTTGCACCACAGCCCAAGCAACCAAAAAATCCATTTTTTCAAATTAATGTCCTCACAGGTTTTCACCCAGGAATTGCTGAGTCTAAGGGCGGGTGCACTTCTTGTTTTGAAATACTCCCTTAGCTCACCATACTTCAGCCCATGAATCCCTAAGAACTTTCTATGGAGGGCTAGCTCATTCCCTCTCCAGAGGCAGAGCCAATGACAGGGAGGGGATGCTTGGTCAGCCTGGCAGGATCCACATGTACCAGCAGCAAGTACCTCAGCTCCTGGGCAAAGGCTTCATTGTGGTCATTCTCACGGCACCATCTCTGGGGCTGGGGAGCTGGCTGAGCTCATCCCTCACCATCATCCTTGCTATATAATTAGAGGCGGCTTTCTTTCTTTTTTAAAAAAGTTATTTAATTTGGCTCTGCTGGGTCTTCGTTGCTGCACACGGGCTTTCTCTCATTGCGGCGAATGGGGGCTACTCTTCCTTGCGGCGGGCATGCTTCTCATTGCGGTGGCTTCTCTTGTTGCAGAGCACGGGCTCTAGGTGCACGGGCTTCAGTAATTATGGCACGAGGGCTCAGTAGTTGTGGATTTCAGGCTCTAGAGAGCAGGCTCAGTCGTTGTGGCGTACGGGCTCTTTTGCTCCGCGGCATGTGGGATCTTCACGGACCAGGGATTGAACGGACCAGGGATTGAATCCCTGCCTTGGCAGGCGGATTCTTAACGACTGCTCCACCAGGGAAGTCCCTAGAGGAAACTTTCAATTGTTTAGCATCTAGTCATCCAGCCTGAGGATGACTTAAATTTTTTCCTTCAGTCTTTTCTACTGCTTGCCCTTTGGCCATTAATTTCTCATGTGCTGTATGCAAGAGACTGGGGTAAAAATCTGGGGGATGATTTGTGAGGAAGAAAGGTGAAAAAATAAGGTAGCCTCACTATTCACATTATTCCCAGCGCTTATCATTTAGGGACCATCTAGAAGAGTCTGTATGATACAACCTCCTATTTATGAGTTGTTCAGCAGCCTTTTCCTCCAGAGCATGGTGAGGTATTCCATCTAGCCAGAGCATATTAAGACTATATTCTCCTACTTCTCCTTCCAAAATTCTCTCTCCATTACAGCGTATCCTAGTTTTTAGAGTTGAAATTGAAGACACATTTGCCATCAGTGGTTCAGCAGGACATTCAACAGGTCATTCTTGGTTCTTGTTGTCATGAATAGGCAGATGATAACTCTGAAGGTCTTTGCCAGAAACCGTCAGCAGTCTTTATTTCCATAATCATACACTGAGACAATAAACTCACTTGCAAGGCAACTTCTAATGCCTTTAGTAGCAACACTAAGATTGGCTATGTCACCAAAAGCTCCCAACGTTTCTAGATCTGTTCAAAATCAATGGCTCTCTTTGCAAAGCACAAAGGCAAACACCAAACCATCCAAAATCAATAGAGAAGAGTGATAGACAAGGAAATAGAACTGGGTAGCACAAAGGATAAAGAAATAACAAAGCCAAAGGTTACGGAGTGATTGCTTTCTAATTTGTCTTTATAAAAAGGAAAAAGAATCAAATGAAAAACTGGCAAGTCACAGAGTGAAAATGTCAGAAACATTTTATATTCTAAGGCTTTGCCACACACTGTCTTGCACAATGTTAGAGGAAGTGAGGTTGAAATCGAGACTATTTTTGCAAGTCTGAGCCAGCCAGGAAGCCAGGGGAAAATGCTTTTAAATTTGGGAAAATTACAGGCCTGCTATTTGACATTAGTTGGAGAAAAACATCAAACCTCAGAACTTATTCTGAGAACTTCAGCAAGGGAAGTACTTCAAGCGCTGTGTTTGATCCAGGGAGGGTGAATCCCTCCAGGACGCGGAAGCACTATTGGTGAAGGCCTTTAGGGAAGCCCCTGTCAGAGGCGGATGAGTAAAGGGGGCTCACATTTCTGCTAAGCAGTCCTCTAAATGTGCACGAGAACAAGAAATAGAGACCCTGACTCCGGACTGGGCCTGGGAAGAATATATGAGCTGGCTGGAGCCCTGAGGTATGGGCCCAGCATCACAGTTAAGAATAAACAGGCTCACTGTTTTGAAAAATAAAAGTGGTAAAGACACAAGCTTTATCTGACAATAAAACATGTTATCAAAATATAATAAGTAAAACTGTGAGGTACTGACACATGAATTGTCATAAAGTTCAATGAAACAGCCTTGAAAGTCCATAAATGGACCCGAATACAAACAGAAATTTAGTATAGATGGACTCAGTTGGCACTTCAAATCAGGAAAGAAAAATGGCTCACTTTAAAAATAATATTGGGACAACTGGGTAGTCAGCCAAACAAAGACAAAATAAATTCTAGATAAGTGAAAGGCTTAAAAGAACCATACAATTACTAGAGGAACGTAAGTATGACACAAGACTTTGAAACCATAAAAGACACGATTGACAGACTTGACTACATGAGAAGAAACAATTTCTGCATGGCAACTCCTCTGCATAAGAAAAGTTTAAAAAGTTAAAAAAAAAAAAAGACAAACTAGGGGGGAAAATTTAAATGACAAGGAAAGGGTAAAATCCTCTAATATATAAAATCTCCTACAAATCATTAAGAAAATGACTGACAACTCAGGCTCACTCTTATTTGTAATATGAGAAAGGCAAATTAAAACTATTATAAAATACTATTTTCACTTATTAGATTGGCAAAGGTAAAGAATTCGATAAGGGCTCTGGAAAAACAGGCACTCTCTTGGTGGTGGTAGTGTAAATTTGTTCAAGTTTCTGAAAGTCAGGTTGGAAAACACCTATTCAAATTATAAGTGCACAAACGCTTAGATCCAGAAATTTCACTCTTAGGGACTTAATACACATATATGCTTGCACATGTATGAAATAAAGTACGTGCAAGGATGTTCTTTATAACATTATTCATAATAGGAAAAAAATGAAAACCTTAATGTCCATCAATGTGGGACAGATGAAATAAATTTTATTATACTCAGTCAATGGAAAACAATGTAGGCATTAAAAGAATAGGCAGCTCCCTATATACTAACATGGAATAGACTCTAAGATTTTTAAACAAAGAAAAATCAAGTTGCAAAGTAGTATGTGTGCATGTATAGACTATATACACATATACACTTACAATTCCATCATTTATTTTTATTTTTATTTATTTATTTATTTTTGCGGTACGTGGGCCTCTCACTGTTGTGGCCTCTCCCGTTGCGGAGCACAGGCTCCGGACGCGCAGGCTCAGTGGCCATGGCTCACGGGCCCAGCCGCTCCGCGGCATGTGGGATCTTCCTGGACCGGGGCACGAACCCGTGTCCCCTGCATCGGCAGGTGGACTCTCAACCGCTGCGCCACCAGGGAAGCCCCATCGTTTATTTTTAGAAGGGCACATAAGAGACTGGTAACAGTGGGATGGGCTGGGATGGACACTTACACTTCACTGTGTACCATTTTGTACCTTTGACATTTGTATCATGAACCTGAATTACCTATTCAAAGATATTTGAAGTAATTTTAAAATCAAACTGACTGTTTTGAATGATATAAGACTTGAATGCCATGACCATGCATAGGAAAAGTAAATGTCAAGATAGCTAACTCTTTTCAAAATTAATTTAGACATTTGAGAATATACAACCAAAATATCATTTTTTTTCTATTCAGAACATGACTATGATTTTGTTAGTTGAAGTAGAAGAATAAACAAGTGAAATAAATTTTCTTTTTTTTTAAAAAGAGACAGTATGTTACAGTAGTTAAAAGAATAGTCTTTGGAATCCTACAGGCCTGGGTTTGAATCCTGGCTCTGCTGCTTACTAGCCTGTGATCCTGAGTAAGTGTCCAATTTCTCTGAATCTCTCACTCCTTATCTGTTAAAGGGAAATAATAATAAAACCTACTTCATATGAGTATTGGGAGGATTAAGTGATACAATCCAAGTGAAGATCTTAGCCCTATATCTGGATCATGGTAAGTATTCAGAAAACATGACTTTCCTTCGTCCTCCTCCTTCCTCTTTATTATTATTAAGAGCAATAAAGAATCACTAGTGTTACCAGCTACTGAAACATTGTAACGTCACAACAATTAAATCAGTGAGACTTTGGCACAAGAGGAAAGAAAACATGTAACAGTAGAGTTGGGTAACTTAGCAAGAGATCCCAGAATTTTTAAGAGTTCAATGAAAACCATAAGAGGTTCCATAAATTAGTGGGGCAGGAAAGTATTAGTCAAGATATTAGTCAAGATATATATTAGTCAAGATATATATTAGTCAAGATATATATTAGTCAAGATAGGTAGGATCTTGGGTAACCATGTGGATATAAATCAATTCAGTTTCTCACCTCATGCAATTAATAAAATAAGTTTCAGATTAATTAAAGTGTTACATTTTTTTAAACTTTTATTTTGAAAAAAATTATAGACTCATAGGTAGTTGCAAAAACATAGAGTCCTGAGTGCCCTTCCCCCAGCATCTCCCAGTGATAACATCTTCCATAGCTGCTGTACAAAACCAGGAAACTGACAACGAAAAGTTACTTTTAAACCAGAGTACACACTATACTTAGTTTCTACCAGTTTTTTAAAACCTGCATTTGTGTGTGTATGTGTGTACATGTGTGTGTGAGTGTGCGGGTCTATGCAATTTTATCCCATGAGCAGAATTGTGTAAGCACCACCACAAACAAGGCACAGAATTGTTCTACCACCACAGAACAACTCCTTCATGCTACCTCTTTATGTCCTTACACATCCCCAACCATTCCGCTCCCCTGGGTTCCTCAGCACTCTTTACTCCCCACCTACCGCCATTCCTGTCCTGACAATCACTAATCTGTTCTCCATCTTTCAGTTTTGTCGTTTCAAAAATGTTATATATAATTGGGGTCACATGGGTAACCTCCTGAGATTGTCCTTTTCCACTAAGAATAATGCCCTTGAGGTCCATCTAGTTGCAGCCATTAATAGCTTATTCCTTTTTATGGCTGAGTAGTATTTATTCTGTTGTATGGATGTATCTCAGTTTGTTCACCTATTCATCAATTGAATGACTTTGTGCTGTTTTCAATAGTTTGCTGTTGTGAATAAAGCTGCTGTGAACATCTGCATATAAGTTTTTGTGTAAACATAAATTTTTATTTCTCTGGAATAAAGCCCAAGGACACAATTGCTGGGTTGTATGGTAACGTTCAGTTATATAAGCAACTAACAACCTGTTTTCCAGAGAGACTGTACCATTTTACATTCCCACCAGAAATGTATGAGAGACCCGGTTTCTCCACACCCTCTCCAGCATTTGGTGTTATTACATTTTTTATGTTAGTGGTTTTATAGGTCTAGAGGAGTTAAATGTATTTAAAATATCAAATCTTTGGAGAAAAAACTAGAAGAAAATATGGTTGAAATTTTTTGACTTCAGGTGAGGGATGACTTTCTAAAGTCAACAGGCTTGAATAGATAAAAGCTTAAAATTTCTAATGCCCTGAAATATCACTAACAACAACAACAACAAATACAAATAACAAATTAGGCGAAAGTGACCATGAAAAGTCAACCCTGTGTTACCCAGACCCTTAAGCCATGCTCCCTGAAACCTACCCTGTTCCAGGGCCCTGGTTCCAGCTTGTCTTAGAGAGATTTCAATAGGTGGAAATTTTTTTTTTTTTTTTTTTTTTTTTTGAGGTACGCAGGCCTCTCACTGTCGTGGCCTCTCCCGTTGCGGAGCACAGGCTCCGGACGCGCAGGCCCAGCGGCCATGGCTCACGGGCCCAGCCACTCCGCGGCATGTGGGATCTTCCCGGACCGGGGCACGAACCCGTGTCCCCTGCATTGGCAGGCGGACGCTCAACCACTGCACCACCAGGGAAGCCCGGTGGAAATGTTTTAAAAATTCTTGATACACACTGCAAAAGGCTTTCTAGAAATGTTCTATCAATATACTAGTAATGTATAAGAGTGACTACGAAAATGGTTGAAGATATTTTTAAAAAACCAAGCCTGGATCTTAATAAATAAATGAACAAAGGACAGAAAGAAAAAAATCTCAAACAGAATAGCAATTTAAAAACATGAGAAAAAGATTGCAACTTCATTAAAAATATTCAAAGTTACCCAGAAAGGATATTCTAAGCAAAATATTAAAGACATAAATAGTGTAGCACTCAATCATTAATAGGAGTGGGGTGAGGCAAACATTGTTATACATTGTATTCTTTCATTGGCTTTCCCTCCTTCCCAGTTTTATTCCACTGGTTCCTCACTCCTACTCGTTGGGGTCACTCCCAAGAAAACCAGCAGACACGAGCTTTTGTCTCAGACTCTGCTTTTAAGAGAGCCAAGGCTAAGAGAGTTGGTAGCAGTGGTCCTAAAAAGCAGGCTCTCCAGATGGGATTTTGGAGTGTGGCGGGGATAACCCCCGGCATGCAGTAGCATCATGGTCACTAAGACTCACCTGTACACGTACAGGTAAAAGATGAAACACTGCGTTATATGGCAGCTATAACACTTGAATGGTATGGCTGTAAGGGAAATTAAAAGATTTGGGGAGCTGGCCCGATTTTAACTTTCTGGAAGCCTTGAAAAACCAATGATTCAGTTTAGCCAACTATCAACTGAAGGTATGATATGAAAGCCAGAAGGCCTCCAGCAGTTGCAGGATAGAATGTGCTCAAAAATGGCCCCAGAATAGTTATAAAAATGGCAGAGCTGCAGAGGAAATTAAATCACAGCTTCAACAAATCTCTTATGTCAAAGTCAGAGTTAAAAAAAAAAAGGGTAAGACCTGAGATTTGGTTTGGGGAAATTTGGATTGATGGGCCTGAGAAGCACTCACTTGAGAAGCACGCTCCTCTGAAGCCCTCCCCCTGCAGAGGAGAGCAAACACGTCTGTGATGTCTTTGTGCCTCAAGATTACCCTGCCTCCTTTTATTGTCTCCAGATAATAAAAAAAGAGTAGGTCCCAACATAGTCTGAGCAGAGAAACACAGCTCCTTCTCCAGGAGTAAAAATCTTACACACCAAAGACATTGCAGGACCCGGTTATTATGGACCAGTAGGAACCAAGGATCACATGAGGGGTGGTCTTAATGAATCAGCTGGGGCAGGGGTGGGTAGGTGGAATTGGTGGCAAGAGCAGAATACAAGGCTGGAGGGGAGAATATTTTGATATAGGAGCCCTCTGCCATGCTTGAACATCAGGGAAATGATATCTAGGACTGATCCTAATATACTGCTGGGATAGCTCCTGCAAGTTTGGACCAAACAATGGCCACAGGAAATGAAGTGGAAATGTTTGAATTGCCTTAGCACTGTGTCGATGAAGAGGTCATAAAGTTCAGATATGTGGGAATGTTAGAATAGATTTATTATGCAAGACCATAGGAGCCACCAATGGACTATATACCTCAGGATGGCCAAGGGAAAGTTCCCTTCACTAAGGCAATAATGGGTACAGGTGAGGGAGGCACTGACATCCTAGAGAAGTTTGGTGGTGGTTGTTCTTGGTAGGGACCAGGGTTGATAGTAGGCGATGCTGTCACAGAAATGGGCTCCCTAGTATCAGTGGAAATGACAGAATTCTGAAATGACAGACTGGATGGTGGCAGTTAAACATCAGAGCAAAGGAGACAGAATTGTCATAATGGGCGGGAAGGACAGGGCAGCAATCAGGGTGCTCTGGCCAACAGGGAGGGCTCTACGGTAGTGGCTGTAGATCATGGTGTTTCTAGGAGCGAGATACATGGAAATGACTGGGAGGATGCTACTTGACTTGTCAAGAATCATGAAGGGTCTGAGTTTTTGCCCTAATTACAAACTAACCAAGTAGCCTGCCGTAGTTTCATGGATGCTGGTAGAGGACTCCTGAGTCAGAGACAAAACATTTCATTGTTCATGGCACAGCAAGCAGCATGAGCTTCCCACCTGCATTGGTGCCTCTTGACACCCCCTCCCTCCCAGATCCCACGGGGGCAAGGCTGAGGGACACAGGTGAATGTGCACAGACAGTGGCTTGTATCACAACTGAGACCCTGGGCTTGGGGAACTTGAATATTTTATAGTGGGCAGTAAGCAGGTCTGGTGGCTTTTGCTCTAGAGGAAAACATCTGCTCTCTGACCCTGCTCCACAGGGAGCCACCCTATCTTCCAAGTCTATTTGCTGTAGAAACATACTTGGAAATACAGCTAGGAACAAACGGTAGTTAGTGCCTCTATTCACAAGACATGAAGAAACAAGAGCGATCCATGGAGAACTGTCTCCCAACACTTGTTTAACAAACCAAAACAAACAAGAACCAACTTTGTGGTAAATATTTCTTGTTATTAACACTCTAACAAGGCGATCTTTCTCTAGATCCTTCATGGGGACAAAGATTTGACTTCGTGGGTTGTAACTCATCACTATGTTGGGATTGCTATTGTGGGAGTTTATCTTCTCTATGGAGTGAGCCTAACCCCAGATGAGACCAGGATGGGGGTGATATTTGCAACCCTCCTTGTATCCAGCACCCTTTACCATGTTACTCTATGGCCCCTCTCCCTAAAGAGGCAATGAGATTCCCTACTCCTTGAATCTGGGCTTGGCCATGTGACTGAGTTTGCTAGTAGGATGTTAGCAACACCTCATAAACAGAAAATAGAGTGGCTTACATGATTCCTCTCCCTCCCTTGTGTTCCTCCACCATGCCGTGAGAACATGCCCGGGCTAGCCTGCTGAACTCAGTCACCTTGGTCACCCAGCCAACAGCCAGCCCACTCTTAGATGTGTGAGGCACCCCAGCAGACAGCCTGGCTGACCACCCCAGACACCCAAGCAAAACACTGGTTACCTTTATACGTCATGGAGATTTTGTGGTCATTTATTACACAGGATTATTGAGGTAAGAAATAAGCAGTATTGTGAGGCCAGCACATAAGGATGAAAATGGCTTTTAAAAGGAGGAAGATGGGCTTCCCTGGTGGCGCAGTGGTTGGGAGTCCGCCTGCCGATGCATGGTATGCGGGTTCGTGACCCGGTCGGGGAGGATCCCGTGTGCCGCAGAGCGGCTGGGCCCTTGGGCCATGGCCGCTGAGCCTGTGCATCCGGAGCCTGTGCTCCGCAACGGGAGAGGCCGCAGCGGTGAGGGGCCCGCATACCGCAAAAAAAAAAAAAAAAAAAAAGAGGAAGACATGATAACCTCAAGGAGTCTTTTGCTCTTCTCTACAATTGCACAGTTGGAACCTGGTTAGAAGGAATACCGGCGGTGGGCTTTAACAATAACAACACATGCTAACCCTGTATGTCTAATCTAGAAGGACTATACTGGAACAGAGCTGTATCTCACCTGCTACCTGGAATATGACTGCACCGACAGGAAGGGACTGAATGGTATGGAGCCCGGATAACAGGGAACCAGGAAGCAAGATGATGCCAGCTTTATTCAGGGCCATGCTAGCAAGAACCTGGCCAGAGGGTGGGCATTCTAGGAGCACATGCTTCTCCAGGCCTGGGTAAGACCCCCTCAGGGGGCTGGTCCTGAATCCATGGCTTTCTTCCCTCCTACATGATGAAAAATGCACACTCTTTCCTTGGCTTTGCTGCTCTGGCCATGTGGGCGGGTGCCTCATCTGGTTCTTCCTGACCCAGAAACTTGACACCATGGGGGCAAGCCTGCTGGGTTTGTCCTGGCTCCTCTCCAGGACTCCCTGCTGAGATTCTGCTTCATCAAGCAGCTTCCAATGATTAATTTAGCCTCAAGCGCCCCACTCCCCAGTCGGGGAAGAGATCCCCTGCTTGGAGACAGGAGTTTTCTGGCATTGTAACAATTATTCCATAGGGACAGCTTTATAGAGAGAGAGCATTTGATACAGAGTAGGGCTTAGAAACTCAGCAGAGGACAGAAGACTTGGAGCTCCTGCAGATCTGCTCAGATCTGTGACAAGTGTCACACTATAGCAGAAACAGATTATGACCCCTCTAGACCCTGGTGGACACTGAAGGGATTTGAGGAAGTCTGGATTTTCTATAAACACTGTTTGTATGAACAGGAGCTAAATACAACAGTCTGTCTGGTTCCACAATTATGCGAACTCAGTCCTTGGTTTTTATCCACTCAGCCCGGGGACTTTGACGAAGGTAACTTTTCCTCTTCTAGAGCCAAGACACTTTCAGACTCAAAGGCAGCCCTGCTGGGACCCTGACATTGGTGCAGCCCTCTCTACCGGCAGCACCAAATCTGTCCCCAGCTCTGGCTGGGTGCTTCCTCACGGCCTCTAGCAGAGACATGGCAGCTAAGCAAACACTTGCTTTTAAGTCCCAGTCGTGGTTCCTCTTGGATCCTACTTGAAGCTCTTTGACAAAGCTCAGGAGCTGCCCACACTGTCAAGACTTCAACGGGGCCCTGCCCTGTGCATAAACAGGAAGTCTTAAGGTTCCAGGAGGCACCTTCTTCAAGCAATAACGGCTCTTAACAAGCTTTGCGGTAAAAGACATTGAACCAGAAAAGTAAACTTTCACAGAGGGGAGACTGCATTGATGGAGTTGAACAGTCATTAGTACTAATTCTCTAACTTTAATGATTTGCACAAATGACCTGGACAGGAAAAATGAAAGCAGGTCTTCCAAAGAGGTGCAGAGCAATGCAGTTCAGAAAGTGTAGCCCACATGTAGGAAACGCCAAGTAGACTATTAAAGGGAACGGAAGAGAAAAGAAAGAATCGCACTAAAACTCTTGAAGGAAATGAAAATATAAAAGGAAAATTGAACAAAAGAAAAGCAAACAAAACAAAACAAATCTATCTTGTCTGGGGGAGAATGAGCTTCATGAAGACCTGGAAGGCTAAATGGGTCCTGGGAGTAGGGGATCTTCCAGTGTCAACAAACAACAAACAGCTGCAGGAAGAAAAGGTAAACAGGATGCTGGAGCGAATAGGAAGATGATATGATAGCAAGGGCTGTTACTCCTATAGAAGGTTTAGATTAAAATCTCATTTAGGTTCACTGCTTTATTATCTTGAAAAAAACGGACATTTCCAGCCTTTCTCCCATATAGAGAATTCATCAAATGCCCCTTTAAAAAAGGCACATCTGTCACATTTGAAAATGAACCACAGAAAAGAAACCTGTAGAGAAACAAGTACCTTTATGATTTTGAAATATGGGGTTGCATTCTCTCCAATGCTCAATTTTCAATTTGATAATAAATTAGAAACTTCAGGAAGAATATTCATTCCTTTAGGCCACAATAATAACAGTGGTTACTCTTATTTTTTCATACAGTTTGGAAAGAAAGGGCTAATTCTAAAAATAATAATAATAACAACATAGAGAGGAGTTACATGGCATATGCTAAGCACTATTCTCTCTGCTTTATGTATATTAACTCTTTTAATCCTAACACTAATTGTATGAGGTAGCTACTATTATTATTTCTTCTTTATAGATGTGGAAAACCAAAGCACAGGGAGATTAAGTGACTTGCTCAAGGTCACACTAGTAAGTAATAAAGCTGGGATTTGAACTCAGACTGGTTTCAGAGTCCAGGTTTTGGACACTAAATTGTGCTTCTAGCAAGAAGACCTCCCAAACACACAAAAGAACGTTGAGAATTGACTAACAGTTGAGGATTGACTTTAAGTGAATGTTTGGGTGAATTACTAGATCACTAGCTCAGATGCAACATGGGGTTCATTTCAAGTTAATTTTAGAGGATCCCAAATATGTTTTCCTAAAGCTAAAAAAAGTGAACTTTTCCAAGTTTGTTTTCCCTAAACTCACCTTCCTTCTGAGGTGAGAGGCATCCCTCATGTATACTATACTTCCTTCTAGGAACAAGAGTCACTTCAATGTGTCCCATTTAAATTAGTTACCTCTGTAGCAACTGTGAAGATGTCATCATTATATAAGACTAAATAGGGAATTCCTTGGCAGTCCAACTGTTAGGACTTGGCACTTCCACTGCAGGGGGCACGGGTTCGATCCCTGGTCGGGGAACTAAGATTCCACACGCTGCGAGGCATGGCCAAAAACCCAAAAGTATTTGTTTAAAAAAAAAAAAAAAAGACTAAATAAGAGTTGGAGAAGAAAAAAAAAAAACTGGTCCATAAAACCTCAAGTCTTGGGCAATAATTTTAACCTTTTCATTCTTCCCCGCTCCACTTCGATTTTGAAATACTTATTTCAGTTACACTAAAGAGCATTTTCCAGACCAAAGACCATCAATGAACTGTCAATGAGTCAAGTATACTCCTAACCTCGCTTTGTCGAACTTCTCAATGCCTCTGGTTTCCAAGGAGATCCCATCCCATCCCAGGGCCCATCTGGAAACATGTGTCTCAAGTGAGCCATCCTTAAAATTGGTATACTGTGACCATTTTCACCCTGTAACCTTAAACCCAGCAAAGAAATAGAAAATAGCATGTTTGTGTGATTACCATCACGTTAGAAAGAAACAGAATCTGATGACCACCCAACAATCAGAGTTAAGAAAAATGGAATTCATAGTACTGGAAGCATTAGGATGCTTACTAGAAATCTTATCCCAGGCATTCAATATCACTTGGTCGCAAAATATAGTTTAGAGTTACTCTTTCCTTAAATCCTGTAACTACAACCCAAGTTCTCTGGATGGTCATTTTCACACGTGTGAATTTTTTTTTTTTTTTTTTTTGCGGTACGGGGGCGTCTCACTGTTGTGGCCTCTCCTGTTGCGGAGCACAGGCTCAGCGGCCATGGCTCACGGGCCCAGCCGCTCCGCGGCATGTGGGATCTTCCCGGACCGGGGCACAAACCCATGTGCCCTGCATCAGCAGGCGGACTCTCAACGACTGCGCCACCAGGGAAGCCCCACGTGTGAATGTTTTTGATCACTTTTGTAAATCTCTTAAAAATCTGAAAATCAATTTTAGTTGAACGTGATTATGTGTTAAGAAGCAGTGCTTAACTGCTCTAGAAATTTTGCCCTAATGTCTTGGTCTCCAGCCTTCTCAGAGAGATCCTTTGCAATCTTTTAGGAGAAATAGATGTTTACTGGTGGTCACGTTTATTTTTTCAAAGTGTACAGATGCTAATGAAGATTTGCTGGCAGCTTGTTGAAAGAAAGACATTAAGGTCTATTAAAGTGTCTTTATGGACCTGGTGCCAGGTGCTTTCTATCATACACTTGGAGAGAGAGAGGGCTAATACCAACAAGTAACACGGGAACAATTGTACAATGCATGCTTGTCGATCTCAACAGCATTTTATGAAGGTTGTTTATTATGTAAACTAAAGGGCCTTTGTTCTACAGTGAAAAGGAGGAGATAAGTCAATCACTATGGAAAATTAGTTTCTACATGATTTTTTAAATAAAATTTTATTCTATTAGTATGTTTTATGTATTTATTGTAGAAAATATGAATATTTTAAAGTATAAGGAAAACATTAAAAACACCCCACCTCTCAGAAAATAAAAAAATCACCCTTTTGTCTACCTCCTTTTCTATGCATATACACACCCATGTATTTCATTTTTTTAAAAAATAAATTTATTTATTTATTTTTGGCTGCATTCGGTCTTCGTTGCTGTGCGCAGGCTTTCTCTAGTTGAGGCGAGCAGGGGCTACTCTTCCTTGCAGTGTGCGGGCTTCTCATTGCAATGGCTTCTCTTGTGGAACACAGGCTCTAGGTGCACGGGCTTCAATAGTTGTGGCACGTGGGATCAGTAGTTGTGGCACGCGGGCTCTAGAGCACAAGCTCAGCAGTTGTGGTGCACGGGCTCAGTTGCTCCGCGGCATGTGGGATCTTCCTGGACCAGGGCTCGAACCCATGTCGCCTGCATTGGCAGGCAGATTCTTAACCACTGTGCCACCAGGGAAGTCCCACACCTGTGTATTTTAAAACTCTGTTTTGGGACCCAGAGTTCTGCTCAGGTTTGTCCCTTTCTCCCAGTGATCAAGGCTTAGCGGTGGGTCAAGCTGTTACCTTAGTCTTACTCCTCTCCTTGGGTGAATTCATTCCTAATAGGATCTTCACATTCTCATTCAGACTTCTGGTGGAGACACTCCAGCAGTTTCCAGAAAAGCCCAGGCATTTCTGCACTTTAGCGTGGACTTAGTTGGGGCCATCCTCCCACACCTTTGTCCCTACATTTCATGTGAAGAATAATAGAAACATGGCAGTGGCTTTCAAATGGTGGAAGGGTGATCACAGGGAGAAACAGCATGGTGGTTCTGTAAAGTTCTAGGGGACAAAGCTGGGACTGATGGGAAGGGTAGTCTTACATGAGAAGAGAGAGGTCTCCACCGTTGGCCATATTCACTTGTTGGGATGGATGTGGGATGGATGTGGGATGGAGGGCAGAGGCAGAGACAGTCGATGACAATGTCCTTGCCGTAAGGTTCTCAGACTATATTTCTCTCTGGGGTTGACCTTACATCTATTATGGTATGATTTGTGGGTTCTTGAACCTTCTTCCTCCACATCAACATCTTGATCACAGCTGTAGTCACAAGACCCAGAACAGTGTCTGGCACATAGTAAGTGCTCAGTAAATGTTTGTTGGAATGAGTGAATGAATGAATAAGTGAATGAACCTGCCTGCTGTGACTGCTCCTTTGCCCTCCACTTCTGAAGACTATGGACAAGCAAACATGTTGGAATTTGAAAGGGCTTTGGTGGGAAAGATGGAGAACTATTAGCCTCTTAGCTCACAGAATTACCTATTTTCTATCATTTCCGGGGAGGACCCTCGGTCTTGGCTTTCACATGGTGGTATATAGAATGGACTGGGAAACAGCCAATTTGGACTTTTTCATCTACCAAACAACACAAACCCAAACATTGGATTTGATGGATGGAATCCCCAAGTGGTTGATTTCACTCAGTCCTTTAAACAATGGAATAAAACCACTGGCCTCCTGCAGGCTTTCTCTTGGTGGGGGGTGAGGGAGGAGTAGTGGGCTGGAATGGAGAGATAACAAGTGGTAAAGGATGAAAAAGGGAGAGGATTACTTGAAACTAGCAAACAACACTTTTCAGGGATCAGATGCCACATACAACCCTAACTTAAAATATAGAGTCCTAAAATTAAGTATTACTATATTTTTGTGGCTTAAGGGCACAATATATTTTTAAACTTTGCTACCAAATGACATTTTAGGAGTTTATAATATTAACATTTTCTGGCCTGCTTAAATGAGTACAAACAGCAATTCCATAAGCAGAGACCAATGTACCTATAGTAGATTTGAAGCCACAGGTTTAGAAGATTACATACCTGAGTTAATTCTGTGCCTGAGAACTGGAGGTAAAACCTGCCAGCTAGGAGTCAATGTCTTTTTTTTTTTTTGCTGTCTCATAGGCAAGTGGGCTGTGCCTGGGAATCTCACCAGAGCTGAGGTCAGCTAAGGTTTTAGTTTGGAAGAGCTGTAAAAGATGGTGGTGTTTCTCAGAAAAGTGACCTCAGAGGCGAACCAGGTAACTGGAAATACCTTGCTCCACCCGACACAAGAATGACAAACATCAACTATGGTTCCTGCTTCGTTCACACCAGTGTAGTTTACAGAAATTAAACATTAGTGGACACACACTCAGGGTTTTTAGGGGGCACATTCTATCTTGAGGTATTTCATCTGTAGAACCTGCTTAGGTGGGACACTGTTGGCGATTTACTTCAGACAAATAAAAACTTTGTGTGCTACTTGAAAGAGAAAATATGCTGAGTTCGTTTCAGGAACTGACAGTTACCAAAACGTGTACTTTGGCCTCAGACCAATTTGACAAGTGAGTTCAACCAAACATACTCACAACCCACCAACTAGTTATATAGAGATAACACTTTCTAGACTAAATATCAGTTCCCAGTGTTTGCTGACTAGGAAAATAATAAGGTTATACCCATCAGCAAAATATCCAGGAGCCAGAGAGAACGTTAACAGTGCAACAATTTTGAACCTGGTTAGGAAACAGCCCAAAGCTAGTCTGGCAGGAGGAATAGAAATTGCCTGGCTTTAGCCCCAGGGGCCCTCAGGGCCTTATCTGCTGTCAACCAGGAGGGAGCCTGAGGCTTCAGTACTCTTCCGGACTCTGCCCCTGGCTTCCAGAACTAAGCCAACACCAGTCCAGCACACACATCTCTCTCCACAGTAACTGGACCCAGCCCAACCAGACAGGGCCCACCAGCCATATTTTTCCCCCTCCTGAGTTTTCCAAGTTCAGGGACCAAAAAGAAATGCAAAATTTTTTTCACTGAGATTTTTCTGAGGCTGCTCAGCTCAGCTGCCCCCTTCAATTCAGTGAGTGCTGCAGAAGATTACCTCTCTGTGCTAACAAGGCTGCGATACACTAGCCCTCACCCCAACTCTCTGCCCTTACCTGAACTAAACCCTTCTCTTCATGCCCCCAAAGAAAGCTCACTACATAGATTGCTGAGAAGTCATTCCTTTACTGAAGATTTGCCAGGGTGTGGGGTGGGAGTGGGGCCCAGGGGTATAGAGGCAGGGTGTTTACACCACCCACACAGAATTGCACTTAGAAAAGTCCCCTAGATGTGTCTTTCCTCCCAGATCTCTCACCTTCCCTGTGAGCTCCCTCAGCATCAGCAAACTAACCTTCTCCCTCACCCTAAACTCCCCATTCCAACGCCCTTACCCCTTGGCTCATGCAAAGGCAAGAGCATCCTGCAGAGGCAAGATGACCTTGGGGTCCAAAAACAAGAGCTCCCTCAGCTACCAGGAGCCTTCCTGCTAGAGGAATTTTAAATACCTGATCATGTTTGTTTTACTTTTTTTTACCCATCGCCTATACCAACTCATCTGGGCAGCCTGAGCAGCACCTCCCTCGAGGTCCCCCTGCCAAGCCCGTGTCTTTGATGGCGGTAGCTTCTCTTTGTGCTACACAGTCTCTGGAATGAGCTCAAGTCCACAAATAGATGCCCACTGACCCAAGTTACCACAGCCCCTCACTTCTGATTCAAAGCTTTTGGTGACTCCCACGTGGGGCCAGTCTCATGGGCACGCAACCCATGTGGTGGCATAGGGCCCCTTGTTTAGAAGGGCCATGCCCTCAATATCAAAAAACCAAACAACCCAATCCAAAAATGGGCGGAAGACCTAAACAGACATCTCTCCAAAGAAGACATACAGATGGCCAAGAAGCACATGAAAAGCTCCTCAACATCACTAATTATTACAGAAATGCAAATCAAAACTACAACGAGCTATCACCTCACACCAGTTAGAATGGGCATCACCAGAAAATGTACAAACAACAAACGCTGGAGAGGGTGTGGAGAAAAGGGAACCCTCCTGCACTGTTGGTGGGAATGTAAATTGATACAGCCACTATGGAGAACAGTATGGAGTATCCTTAAAAAACTAAAAATAGAACTACCACATGACCCAGCAATCCCAATACTGGGCATATACCCAGAGAAAACCATAATTCAAAAAGAGTCATGTACCACAATGTTCATTGCAGCTCTATTTACAATAGCCAGGACATGGAAGCAACCTAAGTGTCCATTGCCAGATGAATGGATAAAGAAGATGTGGTACATATATACAATGGAATATTACTCAGCCACAAAAAGGAACGAAATTGGGTCATTTGTACAGATGTAGATGGACCTAGAGACTGTCATACAGAATGAAGTAAGTCAGAAAGAGAAAAACAAATATCGTATATTAACGCATATATGTGGAATCTGGAAAAATGGTGCAGATGAACCGGTTTGCAAGGCAGAAATGGAGATATGGATGTACAGAACAAACGTATGGACACCAAGGCGGGAAAGCAGGGGTGGGGTAGGGTGGGATGGACTGGGAGATTGGGATTGACCTATATACACTAATATGTATAAAATAGATTAATAAGAACCTGCTGTATAGCACAGGGAACTCTACCTCGCTGTACAGTAGAAACTAACACAACATTGTAAAACAACTATACCCCATTAAAAAAAAAACAAAAAAAAGGGCCCTGCCATGGTTCAGTGCTTGGCTGTCACCATGAAGACATGCTTAATGAGTCTGAACAATGGGCCCATATTTTCAATATGTTCTGGGCCCTGAAAATTATGTAGCCACTTCCGGCCACACAACCCTCACGAAAGATCTCCCTTCCTTCAAAGCAGTTTCTCTACAGCACCCCACGATCCTTAACCTCCAGGTCAATCTGCCTTGCCCACCCGGGCCTCCACTCATTGCAGGGCGCTGGGCCTGGAAAGGGCCTTTGTGCAGCTGGAGGTGGTGGGGTCCTTCCTTTGCTCTGCTGAAGCCACAGAATCCAGTGTCCTGGGGAAGCGGTGACGGGGAGAAGGCAGGGAGGACTAAGGTGGGGAGACGACCCTCTGCAAAATTATCCACCCCACCACATGCCCATTCCAGAGATTCCACCAGGAGAGAGAATTCCTTTGTGATAGGGTCCTTTCCAACTGTTTTAAAAATAAAACTATTCCTGAGAAGGTCAACACCCCACATTATTGGTTTCCACCATGCTGTGAACAAGCTCTCAAGCTGTTGTAAGCTGATCGTGGGTGGATGTCTGGGCACAGGAGAATATTTGAAGAGGACGTGAGGATACTCCTGAATCTGGGGGAGAGTGAATCGCAGAGGATAAGTCTGAGTGAAGCCTGCAGAGTGGGTGCTGGGTCTTGGGAGCCCAAATAGGGGGGACCTGAGGGGAGCGAGGAAGCTGGGTAGAGGTATTTCTTCTACTTCACGATTTTCCTGAACTCTGAGAATGAAAGCTTTTCTTGATGGGTACAGAGGCCTATATTAGTTTCCTGTGTCTATCTTTTTTTTTTTTTTTTTTTTTGCCAATAACAAATTACCACAAGCTGGGTGGCTTAAAATACCAGAAACGTATTCTCCCACAGTTCTGCAGACTAGGAGTCTGAAATCAAGGTGTCAGCAGGGTTGGTTCTTTCATGGGACTCTGAGGGAGAATCCAGTCCATGCCTGTCTCCTAGCTTTTGCTCACTGCCTGGACGTCTTTAGTGTTCTTTGGTTTGTAAACACATCATTCCCGTCTCTGCCTCCGTCTTCACACCAACTGCTCCTCTGTGTGTCTCTGTGTTAAATCTTTCTCTCCTTTTCCTTACCAGGACACCACTTGTTGGATTGAGGGCCCACTCTAAATGCAGGATGATGTCCTCTAGAGAAACTTAACTTAAAATACATCTGCAATGACCCTATTTCCAATATTCAATGATACTGAATTAGATACTTCAAAACTGCTAGGAGACTAGATCTTAAATGTTCTCATCACAAAAAAGAAATGATAATTATGTGATGTGATAGAGGTGTTTATGGTGGGAATCATACTGCAATACATAAATGTATCAAATCAACATGTTTTATACCTTAAACTTACACAGTTATATGTCAATTATATCTCAATTTAAAAACTAACTTAAAAAAAAAGATCTTATTTTCAAACAAGGTCTCATTCACAGGTACAGAGGTTAGGACTTGGACATATCTTTTTGGAGGCACAATTCGATATACAATACAGTTTTCAGTTTCTGTTTGCTTTTTATTCATGCTTTATTTGAACTTTCGAGCTTTGGTTTTTTTCCCATGATAGAAATCCTGAAATTCTGAGACACACTATTAAATAATAATAGCAAAACCTCTGCAAATCCAAGGCATTTTACAAGTATGTAACGCAAGAGACTCTGAAGGATATCACAGTATCCCAGGAGAACAAGGAAGGAACAATAGCAAATGCCTTTGATCCCTTCAGTAGGAAAGTTGCAATAAGAGCCAAGTTCTATGATTTTAATATTGTTGTACATTACTCAGAACACAGAAATGTGAGTGTTTACAACCCTGAAACTGAAATGGAACAGTAACAAAAAAGGACTTCTAAGAGATTTTCATTAGATTCATTGGTTTGTTGAAAAATATGGAAAAGCCTAACACAATATTTGTGAATAAAACCTCTAAAGACTGAATTCCATCCAGTACCCCCTTACCGTGCTTTCAGGAGCAATTTGCTTTTTTGGCAAACTAGACTTAAACAGTAATACAGACAAACAATTAGAAATTTTGCATGATTCCTAATCATTAAGAAAGATTCAATTACCCTGAGAGAGTTGGCACACTAAAATTCTTAAGAGAGGAAAATGATCTTATAAAAAGTTAGGGTTTTTTTTTTCCTCATTAATCTTTACCGCTCTGGGTCATTTCTATTTAAGTATCATCATGGCTTAGATCAAGGCCACAGAATATTCTGCAGATTCGAGATTGAAATTTGTCCTTGTAAGTGTCAGTTTTCTTTCTAGGACATCAAGTTACCTCCCATTTCCTTCTTTTATGTGCAGAAAATCCCAAATATCTCAGCCTAATCACAGTTCATGGCCAGTAATATCACCATGCAATTAACTTAAGGAATTGTTTTCATGGAAAAATAAACTAGAAAGAATAGCCTAGATAATTAGGAAAATGATAAATAAGGGGAAGTAGTCCTACCAGGTGTTAAAATACATTATGTGGCTACAATACTCAAAACAGTTTGGGACCATCACATAAAGACCCACAGGAACAAGCAGGACAGAAGGAAAAGACATGCAGAGCCCATGAATGTAACATGACACAGGCAACATTTCAAGTCCACTGGATAGCCATTGGGAAACAGGACATTTGAATCCACACTTCACACCTTAAAATAAATACTAACTGCATCAAAGGTAAAAATGTAAAAACTAGGGCTTCCCTGGTGGCGCAGTGGTTGAGAGTCTGCCTGCCAATGCAGGGGACACGGGTTTGTGCCCCACTCTGGGAAGATCCCACATGTGGCGGAGCAGCTGGGCCCGTGAGCCGTGGCCGCTGAGTCTACGCGTCCGGAGCCTGTGCTCCGCAACAGAAGAGGCCACAACAGTGAGAGGCCTGCGTACCACACACACACACACACACACACACACACAAAGTAAAAACTAAACCAAGCCAAACACACACACAGAATAGAAGAAAACATGGGAACACTCACAATTTCAGAGTGAGAAAAGCCTTTCCAAATATGACAAAAAACCCAGAAGGCTAGAAGAAAAGAGAAATTTAACTACACACACACAAAATTTTTTTTCATGGAAAAGCCACTAATGTAAGTTGGTCCAGCCACTATGGAAAGGAGTTTGGAGGTTCTTCAAAAAACTAAAAATAAAGTTGCCATATGATCCAGCAATCCCACTCCTGAGCATATATATGGACAAAACCATAATTCAAAAAGATACATGCACCCCTATGTTCATAGCAGCACTATTCACAATAGCCAAGACATGGAAACAACCTAAATGTCCATCGACAGATGAATGGATAAATAAGATGTTGTACATATATACAATGGAATACTACTCAGCCATATAAAAGGATGAAATCATGACATTTGCAGCAACATGGATGGACATAGAGATTATCATACTAAATGAAGTAAGTCAGAAAGAGAAAGACAAATATAATAATGATATCATTTATGTGTGGAATCTAAAATATGACAGAAATGAACTTATCTACAAAACAGAAACAGACTCACAGACATGGAGAACAGACTTGTGGTGGTCAAGGGGGAGAGGGCATGGGGGAGGGATGGATTGGGAGTTTGGGCATTAGCAGATGCAAACTATTATATATAGAATGGATGAATAACAAAATCCTACTCTATAGCACAGGGAACTAATTTCAATATCCTGTGCTAAACCATAATGGAAAAGAAAAACGAATGTATATATATATGTATAACTGAATCACTGTGCTGTATAGTAAAATTAACACAACATTGTAAATCAACTATACTTCAATTTAAAAAAAAAGAAAAGGGGCTTCCCTGGTGGCGCAGCGGTTGAGAGTTCACCTGCCGATGCAGGGGACACGGGTTCATGCCCCGGTCCGGGAGGATCCCACATACCGCGGAGTGGCTGGGCCCGTGAGCCATGGCCGCTGAGCCTGCGCGTCTGGAGCCTGTGCTTCGCAACGGGAGAGGCCACAGCAGTGAGAGGCCTGCGTACCGCAAAAAATAATAATAATAATAAAAAAAGAAAAAAAAGGAAAGAAAGAAAAAACACCATAAGCAAAGTCAAAAGGTGAACAATAAACTGGAAAAAATGTTTGTAACTCACATCACAGACAAAAGAACAATTAGCTTCCTCCCCTCCTCCCACATTGGCTTAACCAATAGAAAAATGGGCATAAACCAATAGAAAATCAACAGTAAAATGAACAAAGCTGCTAAAGACAGCCAAAGAGGAAGTAAACACTCAAAAGACATTCATCTCACTCACAATAAGAGAAATGCAAATTTAAAAGCACAATTCAATTATATTCAGAAAGAAGTTCATTTTAAAAGACAAATAGAAAGCCATGTTTCAGATTGGAAAGGTACAAAACTTAAGCACATATCCATTAGGCTCTTTATACAATGTGACTGACACTGTTCTTATCAAGATGGAGTTCCCTCCTCTGGGTTCCCTCCCCTTGCCTCTGGGCTTGTAACTCTTCTGAAGAATGGAGTGTGGAAGAGATGCTATGTGACATATAAGTAGGATTGGAACTAGGATGAGGCAAGAGAGGGGCCAGGGCACAAAATGTCAGAAAGCACTCATCTTCAAGGGTGTGCAAGTGTAGGGTCAGCCTTCAAAAAAAATGCCCTCTTAAACCCTGTGGTCCAGAGACCTCTCTTGTCTCTTGCTTCCAAAGGAAGTCTGGCGACCTTGATGCTACCAGGTTGGAGAAACTATACAGAGAGACCATGAAAGGACAGAGACACCTGAGTGGTCCCCACAATTCCATCACCTTGGAGACTCAGTTCTTACCAGTTCTGCACCAGACACTTGACTGAAGAAGTCTTTGAAATGACCCCAGCCACCAGCTGAATGCATCTCCTGAGAGATGCCAAACCAGAATGACCCAGCCAAGTGAATCATCATCTGGACCCACAGAAACTATGAAAGATAAGAAATGATCACTGATGTTTGAAGCGATGAAGTTTTGGGATGATTTGTTATAGGAGTAGTTACAGAATTTATAGATACCTATAGTTTGCATCTGCTAATGCCCTATTTAAGATAGGCACTCTCATATCTTGCTGGTGGTAGATTAAATTGGTATATCCTCCTTGGAGATGAACAATTTACTAACATCTAATTAAAATCAATACATACAGGCCCTTGGCCCAGACATTCCACTTTTAGAAGTTTCCCATGAATATATTCACACATATGCACAGTGATATACGTACAATATATTTATCACAATATTGTTTAAATAGAAACAATTGGAAACAACCTAAAAGGACACCAATATGGGCCTGTTTAAGCAAATTATAATATTCAATGGAACGCAGTTCAGTTCAACAAAGAATGAGGGTATTCTTTGTATGATGATATTAAAAAAAAAACTGCAATGTAATTTCTAAGCAAAACAATAACAGAAAAGTAAGGTACAAGGCAGTATGTATAGTACAGTAGCAGTTGTGAAAGAGGAGGAAGAAAAGACTATCTCTGATCGTAACTGCATGAATATGCACAGATCATCTCCACAAATTACACAAGGCACATTTACACCCATTGCTTGGAGAAAAGAATGGATGGCTGACAGATGGGATGTGGGGGGTATGGAGGTTTACTGTATGTGTTTCAATGCCTCTTAATTTTATACCAGGTGACTGTATTACCTAATCAGAGATAAATAAGCAAAATGAGCTTGAAATTTTTCTCTTTCAGTTATTTTGCTTTAACTTAACACTGTCTGGACTTTTAGATATTAGAGCTGGATCTTCAAACTGAGGTTCATGTAGTCCTGAGGATCAGGAAGATTTTCTTCCAGGGTGTATATTCATGGGTTAGGAGGCTGGAATCGGTTTCTAGATGTAGAATGAATACAAGTGCTCGGGCCTAAAATTCATTTGTCTGGGAAATTACCTTGCCGGGCTGGTTCTACGTTCTCACTTCTTTTCTCCCAGTCCTCCTTTTCTTTTTTTTTTCTCTCTTTTTTTTTTTTTTTTTTTTTTTTTTTTTGCTGTACGCGGATCTCTCCCTGTTGTGGGCTCTGCCGTTGCGGAGCACAGGCTCTGGACGCGCAGGCTCAGCGGCCATGGCTCACGGGCCCAGCCGCTCCGCAGCATGTGGGATCTTCCCGGACCGGGGCACGAACCCGCGTCCCCTGTATCGGCAGGCGGACTCTCAACCACTGCGCCACCAGGGAAGCCCAGTCCTCCTTTTCTTACTTGACAAAAGTTAGTCTCACCTGTCCTGCATTTTATTCTGGGTGTTGCCCAGTGAGGGAAGACCCCTGGGAGGCCAAAAAAAGAACAATTCAAAATATTGGCATTGGTTTTGAGAAAGTGAACAACTTTAAAGATTGTGAAATAAATCCTTTTGCAAGTCTAATTTCTTGCAAAAGGTAGTTTCCAAGTTTTTGCTTTCAAAGTAATTGAAAGAGGACCTATTGAATTATCAGCTGATAGAACATTAAAAATTATTTTTCATAATGGATCACAGGGCCATTTTTTACATATAACTCAGGACTTCAAAGAAAAATTGAAGTGATGTTGCTGTAAGAAAAATCCTTCCATTGCCATCTGCTCATATACAAATAACGTTCCTCAGCATTGACATTTGTAAAAACAAAAAAAGGGGAATAACTTTGATGTGATAAATTATACTCAACCATAAATAACTGAACTTGCTTGAAAACTATGGCAACTCCCACCTTCCCTGGTGGTGCAGTGGTTAAGAATCCGCCTGCCAATGCAGGAGACACAGGTTCGAGCCCTGGTCTGGGAAGATCCCACATGCTGCGGAGCAACTAAGCCTATGTGCCACAACTACTGAGCCTGCGCTCTAGAGCCTGTGAGCCACAACTACTGAGCCTGCGTGCCACAGCTACCAAAGCCTGTGTGCCTAGAGCCTGTGCTCTGCAACAACAAAAGCCACTGCAATGAGAAGCCCGTGCACCGCAATGAAGAGTAGCCCCCTCTCGCCACAACTAGAGAAAGCCTGAGCACAGAAACGAAGACCCAATGCAGCCAAAAATAAATAAATAAATTTAGTTTAAAAAACCCCCCAAAACTAAGGCAGCTCTATCTATCTTACCAAGAGATACATTTCCAATAAAATTTTACGTTTAATGATTACAGTTGGTCAGATCAATTGTAGTGATAACTCCATCTAAAGTTTTTTTCTTTTCTTTTTTTTACCTTTGAGCTTTACAGTCGCAGGAAATTTTTAAAATTTCAATGTGTTCATGCAGTTTGTTGTATCAAAGAATGTGAGAGTGATTTTTTAAAAAAAGCTTTCAAGCATACAGATAAATTATATCAAGGGTAAAATTCTTTGGGGTAAGTAGAATAAAATGACTTCAAACTGAAAAGGGAACAATGTAAAATTTCCATGTATTTAAGAATAATTTTTTGATATATTTTCAAAATGATCATGGTGGGTATAAAATGGCTGTGGTATTTGGATACATTTTAAAGAATGATGTAATGAGGGTTTTAAAATGTTCATATTTATCATGTGTTGGAAATTATATCTTAAAGAAACATTTTAAATAATGTAAAATTGCCCAAGGGAGAAAGTTCTTCAAATTCTTTAAGCAATATACAAATATTTTGAACTATTGCCTTAGAGACTATCTGGTTTAGCTCTCTTTACTTTGCAGATTAAAAACTTGCTCATCAAAGTGGTCACCAAGTGACAAATGGTCTCCTACCTCCTTGTCCAGGCAGCCAGATCTAATCCTGGCAACCTGCCTGGTCAGGATGAGTCCTCTATGGTCCTTGGCAGGAACACCTGAGTGGTAAGGAGCAAAGGAAATCAGCCCAGATGCCAATACTGTGCACCCCACCAACCCCTCGGGAATGGAGATAAAATTCAAGCAACAAAGTGCTGTCTTCCCACATCCTCATGGGGTGTATATAACATTTTGATGCCCTCTTAAGACCATCCTCCATTATCTTTTGAATCTTTTCACCTCTAATTTCTGTGAGTCTCTTTTTTCTTTTCTTTTCTTTTTTTTTTTTTTTGGCGGTACGCGGGCCTCTTACTGTTGTGGCCTCTCCCGTTGCGGAGCACAGGCTCCGGACGCGCAGGCTCAGCGGCCATGGCTCACGGGCCCAGCTGCTCCGCGGCATGTGGGATCTTCCCGGACCGGGGCACAAACCCGTGTCCCCTGCATCGGCAGGCGGACTCTAAACCACTGCGCCACCAGGGAAGCCCTCTGTGAATCTCTTGCTTTCAGTTTGTTTATCAGACACCTCTTTTGAGAACCAGTCTCATCCCCACTATGATGCCAGCAAATCTGGTTGAGGACCAGTGAGTGGGGGAATGGGGATGCAGGAGAGACAATGGTTGGCACCTTCTAAACTTGACCTTATAGCTCTGCCTTTTCTCTTTCCTCACCCTAGATTTGCCTTCAGGCTTCGCTCAAATTCATTCAGTTACAGGTTAAGGTTACGGTTATTTTATTTTCCAAACTAGTACACATTTGAAAGAGCGATCAATATATTGATAATTATGCCAGAAAAACAGGTAGAATCCATGATCATCCTGGGATATATATTGTCACCTTAGCTATTGGTATTCTAGTGAGGAAGGAAGGAGAAAACTGCTGAAAATGTTGGATTAGGTGTGGGGAGTGTTAGAGCAGTAGATTAATTGGGGTGATCTGGCGTGGAATTGGGTAATAAGACTCAAATGAGGGGGAAAATGTATGGACAATCAATGTTGTGTTGATTTTGTCTAACATTCTGGGGAAAGCCAACACTACCTATGGGCAGAATCAGTAGCTATGCACTCCATGTTATTTGGGGAGTCCAGAAAAATCCAGAATTCTCTCTCTCTCTCTGTCTTACTGATGACTTCTGCAGTACTTGATATTCCCCAAATCAAAGTTATTGCTTAGGCCTTCTGGAAACTAGTGCATTTTATCTGAGTGGTATAATTTGGCAGGAATATCATAAATGAATCCTTCTTTACCTTACGGAGAAGAATCATGAGAACATGAGTCACAGGATAGGTAAGTTTTTTGTTTTGTTTTGTTTTTGTCTTGTACCCATCTAAGCTTTTGTCTATTACCTTTTTCATGGATTAAAACAAAAATTCCATATCAAGAATATATAAAGAAAAAAGTAGAATAAAGAAATCTTACACATCAATAATAAAAGCTAAACAACCCAATGTAAAAAACAACTAAGCAAATATTTGAACAGAAACTTTACAAAAGGAGACATAAAAATGGTCTATGAAAATATGCTCAAATCACTACTCATCAGGGAAGGACAGGTATGTTTTGAAGTGGTGACTAGAGGTGATATAGTATATATAAACATAGAACAGAAAGCACTGAACCAAGATTGGTAGGAGGCGGAGGCCACAGCCTTTGGGGTGGGTGTTGGGTGTGCCACATACACACAGGCCACTCCATTTAACCCTTCCTACAGCCCTGTAGGTGGGCACAGGCTTTTCTCCTTTACCCAGGATGTAACACCCAGATGGCTTGTCACTGCTCTGAAATTTCTTTGAAAGGATCATTCCAGGTGATAGATAGTGCCAGGAATCAAAAGAATAACACTGTATTCATGCAGTTCTCCGTGTTGACAAGTGCTTTCAGATAAGTTGGTCAGTCCAGACTTGCTAAGACCTTCATGAAATGGATTGGCCAGGTATCATTATGATCCCATTACTATGAGCACAGCTGAGACCAAAACTCCAGGGGGCCTGATTTTGGGTTTAGTGATTCGGTGCTTTTCCCATAGAATACAGACCTCTAGGCAGTTTATGACAGATCAATCCCGATAAATTTCCTTGGCCTTATGGGGAGGATATTGGATCACTCCATACTGAGAAAATATTCACTCACCATTAGAGTCACATACAACCTTTACAAAGGTCTCTAAATTCCTAAAATCCCGATTCCTGCCCACCTTTCTCATCTTTTTTTTTTTCCTCTTCTCTCTATATGCTAATGGGGGCAGCCTCCTTTCTGGGCCTTGACTATACCTTTCTGACTGTTCCCTCTGCCTGGACCTCTTTCTCCCCAGATCTTTGTATGGCTGGCTCATGCCTCCGGCCAAGGTTGATTTCCTGAGACTCTCCCCTAACCCCTTATCTAAAGTGGCCTCACATCTTCCTGCTTATTTTTTGATGACACAGCACAATCTGCAATTCTCTAGCTTATCTGCTAAGTACTATTATCATATTTTCTCTATTAGAACGTAAGTCCCATTAGGCAAGGACCAAGTCTGACTTTTTACTGCTCTATTCCCAGTGCTGGTACATGGGAAATACTCAGTAAATGGTTTTTATGGATAAAATGAATAGGCAACTTTGACTGGGATTGCTTGATCTTGGTGTGTGGCCAGCTAGCATTTCCAGCATGGATGGTTATGCTCTAATTCCAACAATAGTTCATTCAGGAAGTTACAGTCAGTCAGTCACTCACTCACCTAACTAGAGGTACCCACTATGATGGAAGGGAACCACCATCTACTTGAAAGGATCTTCTAATCTACATACCTCAGTAAAGAGAGTATCAAGATTGCACTGGGCAAATTTTTAAGTCCAAATCTTCCAATCTACATATAAACTGCTTGATTTTTTAAAAAGCAAATCCCAAATGCTCTAATCCAGTTATAATGGTGCAGTTATGGGGAAGCATAGTGTATAAGATTATTTAATTGGAAAATATATCAAGCAAAAACCATTCTTCAATCTGCTTTGACAAGATACTGAGGTCAGGAATTGTTCAACCTCAATTCCAGAGGCTCCAGCACATGTTAATTTCAATGATTTCCTTGGACTCTGGTCATCTCAGACCTTAGATACTGTTGCCTGTTTTAAATTTTTAAGATTCCACTTTTACTGCTGTCTTATGACCATGATGCTAGTTCCTTTAAAGTGAGGATTCCCTGGGATTCTGGCACAAGATAGCCACCAGTGAGAAAGGAGCTAAATACTCTTTGGGAAGGAGGAGAAATCTTAGAAATATAGAATTTTAAAAAATTTGAAGTCTGAGTTTTTCAACAGCCAAAACATTTTCAGACTTTCCCTAAAAGAATAGAGGCCAAACCAAATTTATGAAATTCTACATTTATATATTTTTACCCTGTGAGAATATATCTAAAATAAGTTTAAAAATTTGAGTTGAAGACTGAAAATGGGAAGAGAGAGACATCTTATATCAGTTTACTTCATACCATAAGAAAAAAATTGGAAATCCCCAAATTGTGACTGTAATTTTGGCAGTTTTCTTCCTAGATTCTAATATAAGAAAAAGTATTTTTATGCTCTAATATTAGTATAGAAATGGAATACATCACTCTGGAACTCAGATATACGTTTTTAACCTCAGTGATGTAATGATGTGGTGTCATTACGTAGATTCCATACTCACTTTTAAAAAATTGCTGAGATTCTGGTAATGATAGACTGGCTAACTTAAACCAGTACATCCAATGAGGAAAATCAGAAGAGGGGGACAAAATATTTTAAATGCCTGCTTAAAAGCATCCGAGAGGAATCAAGATAGCAAAGAATTCCCAGGCTAGAGGAGAGAGGCTGAGGAATGACCCAGCATGTGGAGATGGTTCTCCCTGGGGACTTTTGCCACTCTGAAGGAGCTGGCTGAAAGGCTGAAGGTCACTTTTTTGTTTTTTTCAGTACACGGGCCTCTCACTGTTGTGGCCTCTCCCGTTGCGGAGCACAGGCTCCGGACGCACAGGCTCAGCGGCCATGGCTCACGGGCCCAGCCACTCCGCGGCATGTGGGATCTTCCCGGATCGGGTCACGAACCTACGTCCCCTGCATCAGCGGGCGGACTCTCAACCACTGTGCCACCAGGGAAGCCCTGAAGGTCACTTTTGACAGTCATATTGGACTAGTGCTCACCAAGGGGACCTCTGGTGAATTCTAGATTGAGACCCCAAAAAGATTACTCTAGGAATAAGGGTGAACTGGAGTTAGAAATGCCTTACAAGGATTGGAGCTCAACTTCAAAAGAGCTCATCTCTGAGCTTGGATTGAGGTAACACAAATTGGTGGTATTCTTCTCTGGAGGAAAATGTCACCCTAGACCTAAAGTTGATCCTACAGGCAAGGCTGCAAATACAACGTCAGGCACACAATAAAGAATAACCAAGTAGATGATGAGACAACATGAAACAAACTAGCAAACAAAATCAGAAACAACAAACTACAGAAACAGACCCACAGGAGCTTCAGGTATGGTAATTAGTATCAGGAAAAGTCTCATATTAACTGTTTAGTATGTTCAGAGAGACAAACGGAAAGACTGGGAATTTTTGACGAGAACTGGAAACTATAGGAAAGAACCAAGCGGAAATCTTAGAACTGAAAAAGATAACAACTGAAATTAAGAACTCAGTAGATGGATTGAACAAAGACTTTAAGACAGATGAAGACAGAATTGGTGAAATGGCAGATAGGTCAGAGCAAATAATTCAGAATGAACTGTGAAGAGATAAACTAATAGACAACATACAGGCAATGATAAAACAAAAAGATACAGTAAGAAGATACCACAAATTTGAGAGAGAATGAGGCAAAAGTACTAGTTGAAGAAATAATGTGAATATTTCAAAGTTGATAACAGATAATATGCCATATATTCAACAAATCTCACCAATCTCAAACAGATTTTTTAAAAAGAAAGAGAAAACCACATCTAGTTACATTATAGTAAAACTTGTAAAACTAAGAACAAAGAGAGAAATCTTAAACTGATCCTGATTATGATACAGACAACACTCAAGGAGGAACAATGAGACAGACAAGTGAGTTTAACAGAAGCGATGTAAAATTACGTAAAACAAAAGACAGTGGAACTTTAAGGTGCTGCCATTTGTGACAACATGGATGAAGCTTGAGGGCATTTTACTTGAAATAATTCAGATAGAAAAAGACAAATATTGTATGATCTCACTTATATGTGGAATCTAAAAAACAAAAATAAAACCCCAAACCCACAGAAAAAGAGATCAAATTTGTGGTTGGGTGGGAGGAGGGAGGAATTGGAGGAAGGTAGTGAAAAGGTATAAACTTTCAGTTATAAGATACATAAGAACTAGGGATGTAATGACAACATAACTACAGTTAACACTGCTGTATCGTATATAGGAAAGTTGTTAAGAGACAAAATCCTAAGAGTTCTCGTCACAGGGAGAAACTTTTCTTTCCTTTTATTGTATCTGTATGAGATGATGGATGTTAACTAAACCTATTGTAATCATTTCACAAAATATGTAAAACAAAGCACCATGCTGTACACCTGAAACTTACACAGTGCTGTATGTCAATTATTTCTCAATGAAACTGGGAAAAAATTCAAAATAAAAAGAAAGGAGAGGAAAAAAAAAAAGAAAGTAGACCAAATAAGAATAACAGTAAGTTACTTAATAAGTTTACAAACCCCAATGTCGCAGTAATTGCATATAATGCAATGTGACAATTAATGGTAAAATATCTTTGAACTGGGCTTCCCTGGTGGCGCAGTGGTTGACAGTCCGCCTGCCGATGCAGGGGACGTGGGTTCGGGCCCCGGTCCAGGAGGATCCCACATGCCGCGGAGCGGCTGGGCCCGTGAGCCATGGCCGCTGAGCCTGCACGTGCGGAGCCTGTGCTCCGCAACGGGAGAGGCCACAGCAGTGAGAGGACCACGTACCGCAAAAAAACAAACAAACAACAACAAAAAAATATCTTTGAACTCATATTTTAAAAAACTATGCTTACGGGCTTCCCTGGTGGCGCAGTGGTTGAGAGTCCGCCTGCCGATGCAGGGAACACGGGTTCGTGCCCCGGTCCGGGAAGATCCCACATGCCGCGGAGCAGCTGGGCCCGTGAGCCATGGCCGCTGAGCCTGCGCGTCCGGAGCCTGTGCTCCGCAACGGGAGAGGCCACAACAGTGAGAGGCCCACGTACCGCAAAAAAAAAAAAACAAAAAACTATGCTTATAAGAATTATCTATATCTATATAAATACAGAAATGTTGAAAGTAAAAAGATGGATTAAGGAATATATGTAAATACCAATGAAAAGGAAGTGGATATAACTTTATTAATATCAGATACAATAAACTATATCTGTAAAGAGGGACACAATAGTGATAAAATGTACATTTTGTTAGGAAGATATGACAATTGTAAATTTGTATTCACCTAAAAAATATGGCTTAAATATAAAGCAAAAATTGACAGAACTAAATAGGAATAGTTAAAAATATTATTTTACTGGGAGTTTTAAAAACATACTTTGTAACTGTTGAACAAGCAGACAAAAATCAGTAAGAACACAGAACCTTCAGCAACATGACTAAGAAATAATCTAATAGACAACATGGAGTATTCAACAGCTGCAGGGTATATATTCTTTTAAGGCATATATGGAGAAGTTGATCATATACTTGCCATAAAGCAAATCTCAAATTTTTAAGGATTGAAGTCATATAGCATATGCTCTCTGACCATATTGCAGTTGAAAAGAAATCAGTAACAAAAATATACTAGAAAACATCCATATATATGGAAATTTAGAAACGTTCCCCTAAATAATCCCTGTGTCCAAGAAGAAATCACAATGAAAATTAGAAAATATTTGGGACTACATGAAATGAATGAAAATGTTATATATTAAAGTATGGGGAAATTTCTTGATTTTAAACTGTTGGACATTGTCTATTGACTTTCTATTATGGAAGAGCTAAATTTAACTGTTTAAAATTTTCTTATGCTCCCCTACCCCACCCCCAATATATCCTTTCTCTCTTTCCCCATCTTCCCAAATAGTTATAGCATATTTTGTTTAAATTAATATTCACTACTTATATTATTTTGGCTATGTAAATATTTTTCACAAAATATGAATGGGATAGATGTTGCCTTCAAAGCAGATTAGTCTTTACCTGTTATTTACCCAACTGACTTTCTCATACCTTTGCCATCTCCAAACCTCACCCCAACCGCCAACGTCACCTACCAGCTGAGTAGTTACAAATCTCCACAATCCAGACTGCCAGGGTAAAATCTTCCCTGAGTTAATGGCAACTAAAGATGGAAAGAGATGTGTTTGCATATTGCAAGATGGTAAGAGCAAAGCTAAGGAATGCACAAATGAAACAGTGTTAAAGAATAAAAATGAAATGAAGTCGGTGCTCTCAAAGCAGATGGGAATACCTGTTTCCTTTTGGCTAAATGTGAGAATGCAAAGAGAGAAGAGACTGGGAGTTGACCATTCTTAATGATTTTGTGACAGGAGAAAGTAAAAGTTCAAAACTGTCTTCCTATTTTCCTTCCTTTCAAAAGAAGAAAGAAAGAAAGGAAGAAAAAAAGGAAAGAAAGAAAGAGAAAGAGAGAGAGAGGGAGGGAGGGAGGGGGAGAGGGAGGGAGGAAGAAAGGAAGAAAAGAAGGAAGAAAGGAAGGAAGGAAGAAAGGAAGGTGGGGGAGAAGGAGGGAGGGAGAGAGGAAGAAGGGAAAAGGGAAAGAAAATGTAAAGGAAAAGGGAAGGGAAGGGAAGGGAAAGGAAAGGAGGGGAAGGGAAGGAGGAAGAAGAGGCAGTTACCAGGATACAAATACATCACTTAAGGAATGTTCCCCAGGATACAAGTATGTGCTTATGAATGTGAGTAGGTGGCATTCTTTTTGCTGTGACAACCTAGGAGACATCCTCTTTATGCACTAAGTGCAGGAGGTGGTGTATAAAGAAAAGAAAAGAGCAGGTGGGGAGCCAGAAAGCAACTGTCTTCATTAAAAACACTGAAGCAGGATAAACATGTGTTGGGAGTCCTGAGATCCTGGCTCGAAGCCAAAATGCATTTTCCAACAGGAGCAATGGGAATCTATAGCTTTATGAGGAATGGTCCCACATGGGGTATACTCATATCAGGATGGGAGAAGGGAACAACAGACATCATCTATAAAAAACCAGAGTTAGGGTTTTATTTTTCTCCTGTTGAAATGTATAGATTTCTATGGATGAGCTGAAAACTTAACAACGGCTCATTTTTTTCATTAGTTAAACAGATATTTACAGAACACTTACTGAGGATCCAGCAATGAGCTAAAGCCAGAGAGTTTTCTCAGAATGAACTTAGAGTCTATTAGGGGACACACAGATATAAAAAGGCAACGAAACAGTGTAATAAGGTGAAATTGGGTGGATTCAGGTGCTACAAGGGCCCCAGGAGAAGTGGTCCTTAGTGCAGCCTGGGTGGATGGATGGGATGCTTTTGGAGTAACGGTCATCTGTGGTGACGTCTACAACATAAGCATCTTTGGCCTCGTAACTATGGGAAAATGTTATAAGTCCAAACTTCAGACTTACTAACTAAAGACCTAGCCAGGATATAAATTTCACATTGCTTGTATACTATTTCTTCTTAATACAGAGAAAAACGTCAACCATCCTCATTGTTACTAAGACTTCTGATTTTTACCAGCTGTCTTAAGGCTGAAACTATTTCTGTTGCTTTGCCTTCCACATTACCACCTAAAAAGATCCCAATGCACTCATCTGCTTTGCTCCACTTCTTTCTGACCCATTATGCAGTGTTACCTCAACATATTACTTGGGAATTCAAGGAGAGTTCATGGTGGGGAAGACTGGGAGATGCTTTTTAGAACTTGCTTTCGGAAAACGCCAACCAAATGTAAGCCAAGCCCAGCTTTTGATCAAATTTTTTTTTGTGGGGGGGTACGCGGGCCTCTCACTGTTGTGGCCTCTCCCGTTGCGGAGCACAGGCTCTGGACGTGCAGGCTCAGCGGCCATGGCTCACGGGCCCAGCCGCTCCACGGCATGTGGGATCTTCCCAGACCGGGGCACGAGCCCGTGTCCCCTGCATCGGCAGGCGGACTCCCAACCACTGCGCCACCAGGGAAGCCCTTGAGCAAATTTTACTGATCACACTGATACAAACCATTTTCTGTTCCTGATCTGTTCCCCAGGATCTTTCCTGCAATTAATCGCCAGCTGAATGGGTTCTGGGGCTCCAGGTCAAAGTGAAAATGCTCTGCAGCTTGCAAGCATCTCAACAGCTTGTGCAGGGACATTACAGAGCACTTTTATTAGCTCTGACTCACCCTGGGCGGTCTCTACAGCCTGAAGTCAGGCTGCCTGTTACCACTGTTTCCTCCAGTTGTTATGGATACCACCCGAAGGGGCTTCGGATGCTTCTAGTATAGGCTTCCTCTGTCTTTCAGTCTTTCCCTTGGAAATCCACGGTGGGGTCCATCTGGCTCTTAGTGTTCAGACAACATGGCATTCTCGTGGTCTCCTACCCCAGGTTGGCACCAGTTCCCTTCGGTGATAGGGAAGGTGACACTGCAGTGACCTAAACACCGTGGCTGCCTCTAGAAGCGGCCTCTTGGACTTGGGACTTGAACCTTGTCAGGAACAAGGCAATTAACTGAGTTCCCTGTAGGTTGGCTGGACAAGTGAAGTGAAACAGAAAACTGAGGGAATTTTCTGAGACAGTCAGGCTAGAAATAAATAATAAGCAACCTGGCTTCAATCTTCTGGATCTTTCAGTGAAAGAATTTTAGCCCAAATGATCAGGAGAATGGCCTCCACTTCACACTGCGTGTGTGGACACCGCCTCGGGCAGTCCATCCTACCACTCCACCTCCCCTACCCATCCCCAACCAGACACCTCTACCCTGCAGGCACTTTTATAAGAGTGATTGACCAAAGAAGCGCTTCCTGGTTCCCCCATATTCCTTTATAGTCTATGTAGGGGAGAAATCATTCCTACTTCTTTTTCTTTTCTAAGCCATGCCTGTACTTGGTCACAGCTGGAAACTATAACAAGCAGGGTGGAAGACGCAGGTCCTACTCACAGCTGATGGGTGAAACTGCACATGAATTACTCATGGAGATGCTCTAGGTTGTTAAGGAACCAGGTGACATTTGTGGATGAGCTAAGTGCAAGTGGGCTGTCCTCAGCGAGGTCCAATTCCTCCCGGATCTGGGCGGTCCAGAGAGTGGGGTCGGGGCAGGGAAAGAGCGGTGGAGAATTTTGTTTCCTTGGCAGACCATCTGCTGAGTTCATGAACAACCCCTGTTCTGGCCTTCCTGCCATCCTGGCCTTGTGGGTGGTCTCTCACACATCCAGCTACACAGCACAGCCCACCCCCTGCTTATGGCGTCTGCCAGAGTACTAATTAGGAACCCTGTATCCTTGGAAGACTAAACAGCTAGGACTTTATAATTAAAGACTTCATTAGTTTCCTAGTACAAATTTCCATGGCTAATGGAACTGAGGCCTGCTTTATTTGTGGCATCAGAAGGGTACCATCAATCTTAGCCATCCTCTTACAGCCAGGGGCCCACCACACCCCGTCTCTCCCAGGAGTCTGTCAGCAGAAGAGGAGGTAGTCAGCGTCAGAGTTAACCAGAGAGATCGCCGGAGTCTACATACTGGTTTGCATGAATTCATAATTCGGCCAGAACTGGCTGGCAAATGTAACGAGTCTAACACCCATTTATCATTAACTGTCTTCTCTTCTGAGCTCATCCCATCAGTAAAAGGGGCATTCCAGCAGACGATGCTGGACTTTCTCCATGGCTTGTCTTTCAAGATTGTCACTAGGGAGTATTTTTGAAGCTCTTCGGGCCAGAGGAACGGAGGCCCTTAGAGAAAAGGGGTGAGTGATGTGCTGAGAGCTGCCAAGGGAACCTGGCAGAATATGATAATGAGATCAGAAACATTTTTCCTAGAAAGAGTCATTCTGTAGCCTAATTTGAGGAAAAGCTTTCTTTCTTAATTCCTATTGCACGAGAGAATTGACAATACTGCAACAGCTAATATTTGAGAACTACCCTGTGTTAGGGAATATTCTAAGCACCTTAAATGCACTATCTCTTTTACACCTCGTGCAGTGTCTCTCCACTGAAATCTGTTCTTCCCTCATCGCTGGCAAGAGTTGTAGCCGGAACATGGCTGTTCAGCCTGGGACTACATTTCCTAGCCTCCCTTGAGCCAAGTGTGGTCACATGTCTACACCTTCACCGGTGGATCCTAAGCAAGAGCGTGCCACACTCAACTGGAGCTGTCTCCTCCACGCTCTTTCCCCCTTTCCTGCCGGCTAAGTTGGTGTGAAACGTAATGGTCTTAAAACCCATGAGTTCCTATCAGACCTGGTGCCTAAGCCACCCACCAACCCAAGCACCTGTCCTGGATGGTTTCATAGAAGAGAAATAAACCACTTATTCCTTAGCTCACCACATTGTAAGGATCTTTGTTAGAAAGCTTATATTAGAAAGCCTAGTATACTTTGCAATGACCCTCCAAGGCTTTTTTCTTTTTTTTAATTAACTCCATTTTACTGATAATACAACAGCTCAAAGAAGTTAGTTTGTCTAAAATCTTACTGTTGATAATTAGCAACATTGGGATTCAAATCCAGGTTTTCTGACAATCTCTAATGAAAGAGGTCAGTACAGTGGTTCCTTTGGGTAGAGTGGATTGGTTGGGAGGGTCATGAGGGAGACCCCCACCTCCCCTTTTTTTGTAGGAGAAAGGTGCTTGGATTAGTAATTAACATTCAGACAATGTTTTATCATCATACAAAGCAATTTCACACTATCAGCTCATTTAAGCCTCGCATATAACTTGTACAGATGAAGAGACCAAGGTTTGGACAAGTTATATATCTTGAACACAGTTAATAAGAATCGGCTCTACACTTCCAACACAGGTCTTCACTCTAAATCCTGAACCCAATCCATTATATGCATGCTGAAGCAACTCTCTCAGGTGTAAATTACAAAACCCAACTCCTACCAGCCTAAGCAAAAAACACACACCTCTCCCCACCGCACACACCCCTCTATATGTCCGTTTATATGAGTGGGGTGGGCTGGGGGGTGGTAGGGAGTAGAACTGGCCAAAGTAGCATGACTGTCATCAGATTTCTTGTTCTCTTACTCTGTCAGTAGTCTTCCTCAACGTGGCTGGAGGCAAATGGGGCCAAAAACAGTTCGAACTTACAGCTTCCAAGCTTAGCAACCCCATAGGAAAAATTGAGTTCTTGCCTACTGTTTTAATATAATGTATAAGGAAAATCCCTGATTGGACCAGCTTGGTGTATGTTGTCTTTTCCATGGACCAATCCCTGAAGCCAGGGGGATGGGGCAATACACTGTGACTCGCAGTCCCACGAGAACCACATGGAATGGGTAGCAGGACAGGAACAACCGTATGTAGGAAGTGGAGGAAGGTGGATACTGATGTCAGAATTGGGAAGGGATGTTGGACAAACAAAAACAGATCTGTTATACATGCCTGCATTATAGAAAGGATTCAGCAGAAAACTGGCAGCAGTATCCCTTAGTTTGGAAAACACCGTGTGTGTATATATATAATTATATATGTATAACTGTCTCCTGGTCTTACTATAGACATCCTCTTGCACAGTGTGGTCTAAAAAGTTGCACTCCATAATGTGCCTATCCATTCCAAATCCTCTCTAGAACTTCTTAGCACTTCCCTTTTAATTACAGTCCCCAGCATATGTGCACATAGTCCTGTCCCAGGGAGACTGAAATTCCTGATTTAAGGCAAGACAGAGTAAAGTAATTGCACACAGGTGTGGGGATAGGTAGGGAAGGATTGCATGTTCCCTTAGTTTTGTCTCCAGGGTTTGTTTCTCATTACTCTCTGATGAGCAAAATTCATTTTCACCACAGTCCCTCAGCGTGATGGGAAGACTTTCACAAAAAGTCAGACCTGCCCTTCTGTCTGCTCCTCAGGTGTGCAGAGGTTTTTGACTGCTCTCTTGCTTACCCTATGGGACCAACCTTGGGGACACAGACACGATCGTCACAGAGTACTGAGCCAAGAAAGCAAACAGAGCTGCCTGGGGGGGACCGTCACCTCTCTCCTCTGGCATGTGACCTTTCCAGCAACTTGTGAGCCATTTCTAAGACTCCAGACATGTCTGTTCCATGCTTTGTGTTAAGTAGCGGCTTTGAAACTTTTAAAGAAAATTAAACCCATGGTAAAACATACATTTTACATTGAAGTAGTACACACACACACAATATAACCAAAAATATTTCTTGAAAAATGACTAATATTTACCCCTACCATTGTATTGCACTCTGATATATTCTATTCAATTTTATTTCATTTTTTAAAAAATTGCTGAGTATATTGATGTCATGACAGGTCACAACCTACAGTTTGGAGAGTATATAGTCCAACCATTCCATGCACTGCCCAAGTGCGTCATCAGCTAAAACCATGAACACCTTCTCATCAAATGCTTCCAGAGCCCTTTGTTTCAGGACTCTGGCCCCAGGAGAACATGAACCATGCTAGATTAAGTAGGCGGGTTCTCGGTCTCAGACATCATCTTCCTACTCTTTCATGACGTGACTCATGGAAGGGAGGGGAAGGGACACTTTCTCAGCTGCATAAATTCCTTCCCCAATATGTCAGCACAGGTGATCACCCAGCCTCTGCTTCCCAGCTCCAGTAGCTCACTGCCTGCTGCTTTAGCTGAGTTGTTGAAGAGTTCTTTGACATTTCTAACAAAAATGACCTTGCTGCCATGTGCATTCCTCCATCTGGTCCTGCCCTTTGAAGCCAGGTGAGTTCAATGTCTTTTCCACACTGTATTTTAAACCTTTAGAAGACAACACCCATTATTGTCCTGAATTCCCCCATCACAAACTCCTTCTATCTCTAAGGGACAGGGTTCCCAGGTCCCTTGCCATCATCCTGTCTGCTGTTTTTGGACACCCACTTATTTGCCAACATTCTTCTGAAAGTGTGGCTTCCAGAACAAGGAATTGAGTACTTGGTGAATATAGGTGTGTGTGTGTGTGTGTAAAATCCTATTTTAAGAAATCAGGTGATGTGTCAGAGCCCTTGATTCCAAGATTGTAAACCGTTGTCCTACCTGCATGACATTGGGCCAGCCCTTCTCCTTTTTGATTTCTTCATTGTTTAAAAAAAAAAAAAGGGCTTCCCTGGTGGCGCAGTGGTTGACAGTCCGCCTGCCGATGCAGGGGACACGGGTTCGTGCCCCGGTCTGGGAAGATCCCACACGCCGCGGAGCGGCTGGGCCCGTGAGCCATGGCCACTGAGCCTGCGCATCCGGAGCCTGTGCTCCACAACGGGAGAGACCACAGCAGTGAGAGGCCCGCGTACCGCAAAAAAAAAAAAAAAAAAAAAAAAAAAAAAAATGGCTGTATTGTTTAATGGGTACAGAGTTTCAGTTTGGGATGATGAACAAATTCTGTAAATGAGTAATGGTGATGGTTGCACAACATTTTGAATGTACTTAATGTGACCGAATTGTGCACTTAAAAATGGTCAAAATGATAACTTTTATGTCATGTATATTTTACCACGATTAAAAATATGAGAGAGGGTCAGATAAGATGATCTCTAAGATTCCTTTGAACATTTCTAAAGCTTTTACCATCTGACCCCACAATAGTTCGACTTAAAGGCCTGAAGGACCAGGCTCAGATCTGAGCCTTCCATGGAAAGTGGTGGCAAGATGCTGACGGAGATTCTCAGTCCAGAATGAGGGAGGCTGGTGTTCAGCACCCCCGTGCACAACCCCTCACACGCATTGTCCTGGAACTGAGTGGTCTAGTGAAGCCTAAACACATCCCCGAGAAATCAGAACAGTGATTCCGGCTAGAACCCCTGGGCTCAGAGTCCCTGGAGGGCATGAAATACAAGCAAATGCTCCTCTGACAGCCTGACCTCTGAGTTATCTTGAGGGCCAACTCAGAGAAGACCCAGAGGCCCAGCCCTGAGAAATTCCTTCCCTGCTCCCTGTCTTTGGTTTTTAAAATCCTTTCTTCTGCTATCTATTCTAGGGCGGTGGTGGGTTTAGAGAGCTGTTGGCATGCGGGTGGGAAAGCTATCCAGTCGGGCTTTAATTCTTTTTCCCTAGTTGTGGGAAGCAGCCTCCTCTCTTCCATTTAAAAGGTGGAAGGAAGGGGAAAACAACAGAAACCCCAAACAAGCTGAATCTGAGGCCTGAACAGACAGCCTCACGTGGGCCGGGCAAAGGGCAATCGTGCTGTTGTGTGACCCGAGCTCCCTTGCCTTGGTGCTCTTGACCGGGTCAGCACCCTCAGGCTGCCTCCCTGGGGTTGCACTGGGATTTCCAGACCTTCCAAGAAGTAGCACCCAGGTCTGATGGCCAAGCCCCTCCCCTCCACCCCTCCACCCACCCCCCACCCCCGACCCCCGTGACAATGTGAAAGGCTCTGCACCTCAGTCAGGAGATATTCAGGGTCTTTGAAGTGAAAAAGGAGGACCTAGAGTATTTGGTTTTTCAATGATTTTCTTCTTCTTTTTACAAACTCTGGGAGAACGCCCAGGCAGCTGAAAACTACATCAAGGGCCTGATTTAGGGAGTGTTGTCATATTCCATCTATTCAACAAATAGCTGGAAGCAACTCCACAGGGACACTAAGAGGCAAGATGAGATGATGTTCATTCAGTGTGGATCTGGTTCCCTTCTTGTGATGCAGAGCTGAGGAGACCCCAGCACTCACCAAGGTCGACAAAGAGCCCAAGGAAGGAGTTAAGACTGAGAACGAAGATGACATTAACTTGAAGGTGGCTGGTTCTGTGGTGCAGTTTAAGATTAAGAGGCATTTTTATACCACCTAATGGAAGCCTGTTGTAAACAACAGGGTTTGTCAGTGACGCAGACCGGATTCTGATTTCATGGGCAGCCAATCAATGAAACAGACACACCTGCACAAGTGGAAATGGAGGATGAAGATACAATTAATGTGTTCTAGCCCTGTCTGCCAAAAAGGAATCTGGTACCTTACTCCAGAACTCTGTTCCTACAGACCACGAGTACGTTCACGATTAGAAAACCACAATCTGGGGTTTCCCTGGTGGCACAGTGGTTAAGAATCTGCCTGCCAATGCAGGGGACATGGGTTTGAGCCCTGGTCTGGGGAGATCCCACATGCCGTGGAGCAACTAAGCCTGTGCACCACAACTACTGGGCCTGTGCTCTAGAGCCCATGAGCCACAACTATTGAGCCTGTGTGCGGTAGCTAGAAGCCACTGCAATGAGAAGGCTGCGCACCGCAAGGAAAAGTAGCCCCCGCTCACTGCAACTAGAGAAAGCCCGCGCAGAGCAACGAAGACCCAATGCAGCCAAAAATAAATAAATAAAATAAATAAATTTAAAAAAAGAAAACCACAATCTGTTTCCACCACATCCTGACTACAAAACAGTTTTCTCTATTCTTTTATTTTCCTGTTCCTGTTCCTTTATTGTATAGCCAGGAATGGTGTATGTGCACAAACATGCTGCATTAAAAAAAAAAAAAATGGAAATAGCCAATAGGATATTTTGATCAATTTCAAGTGGAGGTGGGATGGGGAAACTTCCTGATTCCATGGAAATTCTCCCTTTCCATTAGCTGCATGCTCCTTCAGCTCCTATCTTTACATTCCAGTAAGTTGTTTTGCTCTCTCACTGTTTAACAAAAAACAACAACATAAAAAATCCTTGCATAGTTTGTTCTATTGTAGACCTTTAGTGTTTTTCATTTATCATTGTAAAACCATGGGCAATTTGATAACATTTTTGTATGTAGCTGTTACACATAAGACAATCTGTCTTGAAGCGGGGATAGTTACTCTAAAAGGAATACATTCTATATAGTTTTTCCTTCAAGTCAAGCAGCTTGTTGTTGAAGTAAACTTCTTGTTCAAATTGAGAAAGAAAAAAGAGATGAAACCAGGATAACACTCCCAGGTGGCAGTCTGGGTGTCTATTAACAATTATAGAACCAAACCATTTGAAACCCATTAGAGGGGAAGGCAGGGCTAGCATGAGGGCATCCCTCCCACTTGCCCCCAAACATCAAGTGCTTTCCTCCCAACACAAGGTGCCATGTCAGGCATCCACATCTGGGGCCCAAGTGTGGTACATTAGTCATGGCTTTGAGTTCGGGAGTCAGTCAGACCTGTGTTCAAATCCTGAACCTGACACTTACCAGCTGTGTGACTCTGCATAAACATTTCATGCTTTCTGGACCTTTCTGTGTCATTTTTTCCAGGTTGCGTGTCCCATCTATAAAGTGAGGTACTTCATAGGTGGTTGTGAGAGCAGATGAGATAGTACACATAAAGTGCTTAGTGAACAGCGAGGACTCAGTAACCTACATCACTATATTCTGTGGTCTTCCCAGTCTGTGAGAGCTGAAAGCCGTTTGCTCTCTTCAATGGTCAGAGCTACATGGATTTTTCTCCCCAATGTCTTATTACAAAAAATTTCAAACATACAGAAAAGTTGAAAACTATACACTGAACATCCATATACTTATCACCTCGATTCTATAACTAGCATTTTGCTATAAATGAGTTACCACGTACTTTTTAAACCTCGTATCTACCCATCAATTCATCTGCTTTTAAAAATGCATTTTCAAGTAAGTTGCAGACATCAGTACTTTTCACACAGTTCTGTCTCCTTAATGAAATTTCCCAATGGCCAGGACCCCATCTAAGGCTTCCGTATGCCAGCCTGAAACACTGCCTTCCTTGAAGGTGCCAAATGCGTGTGTGTGATTGACTTAGATGGAAAAAAGTAAGGATATTACATCTGTTAGATATAAATGTAATGGATGTGTGAGTCCAAACAACTTAATGAGCTTTAGTCTTTTAAACATATTTTGGACCACATATGATGAGTAGGAAAGTTTGTGCTTTACTCAGTCTATATTCTATAGAGGAAATAGCCATAGAATATAACACCTTAACCAAGAGCCTTGATTTATGATGCTATGAATAGAAATATGGTTCCGCTAACCCTGTGTTGTTAAGGTAGGGCTGGCTGCCTGAGCCACCGTGGCTGTATACTTTAGATTATTAGCATCATAATTTTGGAGGAGAAAACCTTGCTATCCAAGAACCTTCTCTGAAGTGTTACCCCAGTCTTAATATCCACCCCAAGGCTGAAGGCCGGGAAAACAGAATTTCAATCCAGGGCACATCAAAATGTGTTCTGGTGTGAGGTTTCTTCCAATGCCCCAGACCTATCCTCCAAACAGCACCTCCCTGTTTTCCATAAAGGGCACTGGTTTCTAAGGGACGGTGTGAATGAAGAAAGTCCAGTTCCATTCAGGTCTTATCGATTCACTTGCTTCCCAACTCATTCACAGGAAACCCAAGTTGAAACGTCTTTAAGTAAACTTTCTTTGATACCATAAATGCCTTCATCTGGGGCAGGCCATTGGTCTGCCGACTCAGCTGGTTTACATGTTTTTCAGATTGTGTTTACAAAAAGGAAAAACTGAGCTAATTTTTTTTTACCAAGGCTTCTCCTTTCTCCCCCAATGAGACCGAGTTAGCCAAAAGCCAAAAAATCACTCCGACAATATAACTGTGTCCTTACCCTGCATGTTTTTCTTTTCTTCCAAAATGAAGAAAAAACCCCAAACCTGTGGTCATGTATAGTTTTCATGAGAGGAAAGAGCTGTTGACACCCAGCAGATGGGGCCTGGGTGGCATTGGTTCCGCCCTGGAGCTGGGGAGGGTTTTCAGGGAGAGGAGAGAATCAGAGTAGATATACTTGCAATGACTTGTGTACACTGGGAGCTTAGTAAATGTAAAATGAGCCTAAGTGGGATTTTACTGCAAAAGTCAGGGTACAAAGGCACTTCTCCAGCAGTAGGATAGCATTCAAAAGGGCCTCTTTGGGGAGACATTACCTAAAAAAAAAAGCAACTTAGGATCTCAGCAGTTTTGGAGAAATGTGTTTTGTTCACTCCCTGCTACAGCCCACCTGCTGCATATGGCCCCATGGTCCCCTCAGGAGTTACAGACTATCATAGTTACTGGCTGTTCTCCAGAGATACTGGGCCTTGTCCAGTGGAGGTACTGAGAGGTGGTTCCTGAAACAGCCAAGGATAAGAGGGCCACAGGGAGTGCGTCCATCATGCCTGGACTGCGCCAAGGGTCAAGACTGGGGGAGCCCAAGTCTGTGTCCAGTGCATTTAACATGGCGCCTGGAACAAGTACAAAACGCCCGCTGGATTGGCTGCTGAAATAGATGGAAAGTGAAAGAAAGGGTAGGAGGTGATAGGGAGAGCCCAGGACGATCTACTGTATTAATTGTCCTGGGTCACCAGGACAGTTTCCCTGAGCAGACGTAATGTCCCAGCTCGTGTTTTATTGCTTGCCCAGTGCCTGGCGAATCTGTTTGGTTTACATTGAATCACAGCACCCAGGAAAACACCCGCCTTCAGAACAAAGTGATTTTGCTTTCTGGAGCTGCCCTATCGGCATTAGCAGGCTCACCTTCACTCTGGGGTCAAAAAGATCTGCCTCTTGAAGGTACAAGTCAAAGCTAAACTGTGTCAGATTCTTAAAACCTATGACCTTTAACTGCACCGTTGATTCACAAGGTCAAAAAGCCTCAATCTTCTTCTGGACTGGAAAGTTTTAAAGATATTCGGCACAAAGGTGGATACCGAATCCACATTTAAAAAAAGAAATCTTTCTATCTCAGCTGGAAGAGCTTCATTTTAACTGTCAGAGCCCTGCTGGATAGACTTATAGACTATGACAATAAAATAATGAAACTTTTTAACAAATACATTAGAATGTGCAACCCAAATATATGTCTATATACCCAAATAAATGTTGGTCTTGAAAGCATCTTTTTAGTCAAATGATGCCATTATTGCCCAAAGCATTTTCCAAATTTCTCTTTCAGAGTAGCCTTCAAAACAACTGGCACGAAAGCAGAAAGATGTCACCTAACTTAATAGTCACAGGGTTGCTTTTTTTTTTTTTTTTTTCGCGGTACGTGGGCCTCTCACTGCTGTGGCCTCTCCCGTTGCGGAGCACAGGCTCCGGACGCGCAGGCTCAGCGGCCATGACTCACGGGCCCAGCCACTCTGTGGCATGTGGGATCTTCCCGGACCGGGGCACGAACCCGTGTCCCCTGCATAGGCAGGCAGACTCAACCACTGCGCCACCAGGGAAGCCCAGGGTTGCTTTTTTTTTATCCAATGCAATTCTCTGCCTTTCACATTTTTTGCAATTTTAACCTTGCTCTTCTCCCCTCTTTCCCATCATGAACTAATAACTAGGGGATCCCAAGAGATGGTTGTAATGGTGCTACCTGAGAATGGAAAGGTCCGGGAGAAAGACTGTGGGACAAACAACAGCCTGGGATCTGAGAGACTGATGGAGCATGACCACTGCCTCAGGTCCTTTGGATACTGAGATGTAAGTCATCTCAAATTGGACCCTCATTAAGTCAGGGAATATTTCTTGGCTATAGCCAAGAGGTAGCACCATGCCTCTAATATAGATCTGGACCTTGGTCAAGGTCCTTTTCTGCAACAGTCCAGAACACGAACACGGGAGGAGCCATGCTGGTGCTGGTTGCCACTGGGTGGCAGGCAAGTTTGTGGCACAGAGGTAAGGTAGAAAAGAACCCATTGCTGTTTGGATTCCCTCAATGGCAGCAGCTGTAAGAAATACTTATGAGTTAGCTTGGGCCAGTGTGTGGGGAAAGATTAGTTTGAGGGAGTTCTTAGCTGTGTGGGAGGAGAAAACATCAATTCAGAGCCAAGGGTAATATAGCACCTGGGGTGTGTACCCAGATTTGGAACCAACCAGAAGACCTCCTTGGCTTCTTGGGAAGATTAAATATTTATGCAAATATTTTGAAAGTACAGAATGCTTTCATTGATATATTATTCACCACTCTTGTTATCCACCAGGAAAGCAAATAAACATCAACATTTCTTCCCCTCCAGTTATCACTTGCCTATATCTACCCCATCTCCTCTGCTCCTTGCTCTTTCCCAAGCTTAGACTGTTCCTATTGCTATCCAAGGCTAATTACTTGTGCAACGCCTGTGCTCTTCTAGATCCATCCCTCCCTGCTTCCTGAGTCTTTGTTTTATCAGTTATGACCCATTCGTTCACCTCTTCGACCTCTCCCTCCCTCTTTCCCATCATCATTCAAACAAGCTCTAAGATTTCACAACTAGAAAAGAGAAAAACCCTCTCTCATGCCATTACATTCCTACAGGTACTTCTTGTTTCTCACACTATTGCCTTTTCTTCATAGGCAGCGTCAGGAAAGGGCAATCTCTACTCCCTCCCTCCAGTTGATTACATTTTATTCATACCTGAGCTCAGTACATTCTGGCTCCTGAATCCATCACTGCACAGGAACTGGTTTTGTCAAGGTGGTCAGTGACCACCCCCACTAAATCCAAAGGACATGATTTTGCTCTTATATTGATCAACTTTCTAAACTCTTTTCCCTCAGCTTTTATGGGAACACACTCTCCTGCTGTTTCTCTCACTTTTCCAACTGTCATGTCCCATCTTTCTTCCTCTATTGGTTTCTCAAATATTGGGGATCCCTCTTGGCCTCTAGGCGCATGGATGGTTCTTTAACTCTTAGGAGGAAACTGGTTGGCACATAGTTACTTCAGAGCCAAGACCCTTTCTTGAGCCCCAAATTTTGGAGTTGGTGCCTTCTCTCTTGGCCTCTTCTTTGGGATTCTGACCTTCCTGGCTATCTGGCGTAGTGAGTCAGCCAGTGGCCATCTGCTGCTGGGAAAGCACATGTCCTAAAGGTGCAATGTCCATCAGCAGTGCTCCAAGCACCAGTATAAACCTCTCTTTGCTTCCTTATCTTTTGGGCCATGCCTTTTCTAGGGTTTACCCGGTCTCTCTCTAAAGGGGATAAGACAGAGTGGAGACTTGCATCTGGGCTAATGAAGACAGGTGGCCACTCAGTCTGTTCTTAGGTCTGCCTACTGCAGTCCAGAGAGTCTGTTCAGCTCTATTACCTAAGCCCAGCTCACCAGGGCTAGGGCTCCTCTTTGAGGTCCTGGGCTAAAGCCCTCCAACATCCATTCCTTGGGGGATTCCTCTGTTTGGCTACATTCTTCATGTACTTACCTGCCCCAGGGTCCTAAAACAGGATTTAGGTGTTGAGGTCCTGGGGACAGGTATGCTCAAGTGCATCCCTATCTGACCAACTTGTATCCACAGCCTCTGTCTTCTTTATATGTACTTTTTCTGAGAGATCTGATCCACCTACAGGGCTCCAACTCTGCACTCTGGTGATGCTGCCGAATCATGATCCGTAGTACACAGACAGGGCTCCTGACCTCCAGGCCCATATTCACTTATGTGGATGAAAAATGTCGCCCGCCATGTCCGCCAACAAATGATGTGGCGGCCATCAAGCCATCAGCCGCTGTAGCTGTCCTGACTGTGCACTCTTCGGGGATTCAGGCTGGAGAAAAGCAGGATGCTGGCCCTATATAGTCAGGGTGTACATCAAAGCAGTGATTTCAATAAGCCCAGACTCTTGCATCTTCCCATACACAGAAAAGTGCTAACTTCATTAACTTGGGATGTCTGGTTTTTATTTAATTAAAAGTAATCGTTTGATGTTCTGACTACCTGGATTTTTTCTTTTTCTTCTTGCAAAACCTCCTATGTACCCCGGCTCCTCCCCCACCTCTTTGGAGCAGTCCCTCAGGGATCTGAGAGGCTGCCTCCCTGGCTTAAGTCCTCAGAAAGTCTGCCGAATAAAACATAATTCTCAACTTTTAGGTTGTGCCTTTTTTTTTTCCTTCAGTTGATACTTACATGACCAACACAACTAAAAGTTAATTCATCAACACTCCCCCCTTGTCGGGTCGGCTCTGTCTTTTCCATAAAAACCAAGATATCACCTCACTGGAAGCCTTGCCTGGCTCCCAGGATCGGGTTGGTGGCCCTCCTCTCTGTTCATATAGTGCCCTGTACTTTCCCAATATGACACTGTATTCTATTCCATAATCACTTTCTTTCCAGTTTTCCCACTAGACTGTGGATTCTATTAGGAAAGGAGTGATGTCTTGGGTATGAAATTCCAGGAGTAAGTACACTTGTGAAATGGGAAAACTCCTCTATTGCAAATTGGAATACTACTCTTCCTCAAACACTTCATCAGTTTTTTGAGCAAGCTGAACTTGGTAAGAGTCCTTCCCCCCCCCGCCCAAAAACCACTGTCTTTAAATGAACTCTCTCTGGGTCTCCTTTCTTGTTCTTTGGTGATTTCTCCAGGCAGATCTCAAAACTTCATTCGCTTTCAAATATCAGTTCCATTTTAGGATCTTAAAAGTTCCAATCTACACCCAACCTGAGTCTCACCTCCAATTTAATGTTTCTTCCCTCCCTCCAACTCGGGTCTGACATGGTGGTTATGGCCGTATAATGGAGATGGGGGCATGGCTTGTTCCTTCACCCTCCTCCTCTCTCCCCCGTCCCACCTTCTTCAGGATCCTCTAGGGCTTAGCAGATGAGGAAAAATGAGAGCAAAGGGGCAGAGGCCATCGTGTTCAACATGTGCACTGTGTGTGGCTTGTGTCTGAAGCTCTGGAGTCCCCTGCATTCTCAGTCTAGCTCTTTCGTAAGGCATACTAATGGGACTTTTGAGGTACCCTCTTCCACCTCCACTACAGGGACTTCCCACACTGCAGTCTCCAGCTGATCTCTCAGTCTCTCTCTCTGCTGGAACCCCCTGTCCCAGAAGGTAGTCCTCTCACTACTAAAGCAAGCATGGGAATCTTCTCACTCTTAAGACTTTCAAATGGCAGAGCCTCATCTTGCTATCCCTGCCACCCAGCTCCACTCCAGCCTCCTGCTTTCAGAACTTCCAGTCTTCACGCCCCAGACTCTAGGAGACACAAGGCAAGCTCTCCCAAGACGCTTGGCATCCTCCATTCCAGTAGCAGGCCGATGTGTTTTCACCACTCAACAAGCTTCTTTGAAATGAGAGGCAAGTTTGTCTCCCTTTCTTGCAAGACACCCCCAAACCTGAGGGTCTCTTGGCCCCCCTCTTTTCTTGCTTTGGGTGGCTGGATCCCCTTCCCCCTGGGGAGGGAGGGAAAAAACCAAGCTTGCTCCTCTTACAAATTGCCTTCAAAGAACCCTCAGGAACCTCTAGCCTTTCCTTCACATGTCCTGTGGGATTTCTTTAGCACCTCTCCTTAGAATGTGCGGGTTCTTATCACATTAGCTTGAGCTTTGCAGCTATAGCCAACACCTGAGACTACAGGAAAAGTTCCATTCCACAACCCGTTAGCTGTTGTCTCTGCTTAAAATAGTGTTTTTTCTTCCTTAGACTTGCCTTGCACCTCATAACAGTGCCCTCACCAACCTTACCTAAAATATCATAGTAAATAGGAAGGAAAAAAATGGGTTTGGTTAGAACTTGATCTTCGAACAAAACCAAAAATTATACATATTTAATGTACTCTATAAAATGGATGTTGTGTAATTGTGCGCCAATTCTTATACTAATAAAAAGAATGAGTTGTTTTTTTGGCATTAGCTGTTTGATAAAATTATATAACAACACAGTATGTCTTCCTTCATTTTACATTCAAGGACAGGAAGATAAAAAGGAATATTTTTGCAAAAATATTCAAGAATTTCATCAGTTTCCTGAGGGCTGCTCTTCCATCTCTGATATTCAAATCACCTTCTTTTGAATAGCCTGCTGTGTCAATATCCTTGTCGATTTTCTCTCCTCTGTTAACCGCTCCATTTCTGCCAGATCCTTCTTTGTTAGGGGGTTTACCCATGAGTGAGTAGTTCTCTAACTTCATCAAAGTGCATTCGATTTACATCTTATTCTACATTTGTAAGACACTGGAAATCAGCTGGAAGATGGCTGACAAGGAGGAGGAGGCGGCTGGTTAGGAAGGAGGCTGGTTCAATTTAGATCAAGGTATTTGCGTGACACCTTTTATGAGTGGTGGGTGAGTTCATTGTCACTATTGTGTTATAACAGCTGTTGCTCCCCATGCCGCCTTATAACTTTGGGGCTTAAATCCTGAACCCTGGGATAAGCAAGGGCCTCTGCCTGTCCCCATGAAGGAGTTGTACCTTAAGAGCTTCTCAGCTAAGATGGAGGCAAGGACTGACCGGATCTTGCAGAGAGCTCACAGGAGACAAGGAAGACTGGATATTAAGGGTGACTATGCTGAGTTGCAGAGCCAGGAAGGGATTGGAAGTTCTGAAAAGGAAGATGGGGAAGGTACCAAGAACAGTTCGGCCTCTGTGACCATATGGGAAAGGCTTAGCCCTGAAAAGGCACAGAAACTGTACTCTTCTGCAGGATAGCTATCCGGCCCTGTGCCTTCAAGGAGACTACGAGCATCTTCAGAAGATGGCAGATAACTTAGCAGCATCAAGGGACGGGCCGGGGCTTCAAGTCATAATTTGAAAAATGGCTCCCCTCTAGCCAAACACTTCCAGAAATGACCTCTTCCTGAACATATTGCCTCCCGTTCAGTACTTGGCCTCTTTCTTTTAAAGCTAAACTTTATTATTATTATTTTAACCAGGCAGAGTGTGGGATCTTAGTTCCCTGATCAGGGATCAAACCCATGCCCTCTGCGTTGGAAGCACTGAGTCTTAACCACTGGACCACCAGGGAAGTCCAGTACTTGTCCTCTTGAGAGGGAGGCTTGGCCAGCACCGCCGAGTGCTTCTGGGTCCCCCACCTGTACAAGCGGAACATCCAACCTAACATCCTGCTATGATGTAAGGCCATTCCCCACTCTCGGTGACACAGAGGAAAGAGGGAAGCAATCACTAGTCCTTTTTATAAGTGAAACCTGAACTGGGAAGAAAGCAATGAGAAAGGGAGGAGAATGGGCCAGGGGAGAGGCCCAGTGGGCAGCCTCTAAGAAGGCCCCCAGGGATCCCTGTCCCTGGTGTCCACACCCTTGAGTAATCCCCTCTCTTTGAGTATGGGCTGGATTTAGTTACTGGCTTCTAACACATAGACCATGAGAGAAGTAATTGATGTCACTTCTGAGAGAGTAGGTTATAAATGATTGTGGCTTCCATCTTGGGTACCTGTGCCCTCTCTCAAATCCTACCACCCCCACACTCAGTCAAGTCTTCACTGAGATGGCCACCCTATGAGAAACCTTGCCTGAGAAACACCCAGGCCAGATGCACCCAGATTCCTTACCCTCAGAAACTGGAGGAGATTGCTGACTGAAAAAAAAAACCACACATATACACAATGTAAGAGCTGTGAGTTGAGTCCTACTGAGGACTATAGCCCAGGAGAGAGCCTCTCGGGTAGCTGCGAGGAACTCCTCTGAAGCGGTGGAGGAAAGGCCAGTAGATGTGTGATTTTGGCTAAGGAGTACGTGCACTCAAGCCTACATCTCAGTAGAAGGTTACTGCTACTTACGAGGAACCACCTCAGTTAATGATTTCAATGCTTTGCTAAGTATGGGGAAGATGCAAGAATCCAGGTTCACAAAACAAGTTTTCCTGAGATATATCTAACTTTCTAAGGGGCCTTTTCCCCCAAAGCACAGAGTGCCTCGTCCTGCATTCCTTGTGGGGTATACTGTCAATCAGTAATTGCAGTGGCTAATGACTTGATCCTTATAGAATTGGATGGTGGGCAACATTCTTTGTTTTACAAGATAATAAATATTTTTTGTCTCCAGATGTAATTTTGGGGTAATTTGCTACACAGCAATAGGTTATCAATACATGGAGCAGGAGTATTGTGTTTGGGTTGTTTCCGTGGTTTCTGAGTCCAGCTGAGAGAAAAATATGACACTCTCCAAACAATCTTGATGACCGTGAAGACATCTGGGATCTTGGGCCCCAGGGATTTGAGGCTTTTTAAAACTGGCTTTCTAGGTCCCATTGCCACAGTCAGTACCAGTGCTCCAGGTCAGAGGTCATGCATGCAACCCAGATGGTTCTGCTCTCCCTTTCTTTAACTCCCACCTCCCTACCTCTACGTGGCATTTACCATTCCATGTTATCATTGTCCTAATATACTGTGGGCTCCTTGATGGTAAAGACCATGGCTTACATATCTTTGTTACCGGCTGTGCCAGAGACATAGTAGGTGCCCAACAAATGTATGTGTGTGTTTTAAATACATTTGTATTTGTGTGTGTGTGTGTGTGTGTGTGTGTGTGTGTGTGTGTGTTTGGCCGTGCAATGTGGCATGCAGGATCTTAGTTCCCCGACCAGGGATTGAACCCACACCCCCTACAGTGGAAGCACAGAGTCTTAACCACTGGACCACCAGGGAAGTCCCCTAAATACATCTGTGTCTCAACACTTTTCACCGAGGTTCATGCTATCCTAGTCTCCACCTGGATGACTCAGAGTGGTTCTCTATTAACACCAACCCCGACCTTAAAAAAAATTTCCAACTCCACTTTCCTTAAGGAAACCATTCGTTTACCTCCACTGTATCTACACCAAAAAAAACCACCTAACTCTACCCTGTGGAAGGAGAAAAGCCTCTTAAAGATGGTTGGATAACTAAAGAGCATCAGGAGACATGCCGCCTGCCCTTTGCAGCTAGTCCTTGGCATTTGCAGCACTTCTCAGCTCTAGGCAGAAGCTACGCAGCCAGTTTTCTGCAGGGAAAGTCGCACAGGGAAAAGCATTTATAATAAAGCTTGAACAAATGAAGAGGGAAAATCTTAGGGAAGGTTTGGAAGATGAAGGAGGAAAATCTGAGTCTGTCCAAATGTGAGACCATAAAAAGTGTTTGAAGCCATCAGCTGATATCTTGGAGGAGATCCCAGAGTAAACAAAACCTGCCTGAGGAGTCTGGATAGTGTAATGTTCACCCCGATTTGACGAAGGTGCTGAAGTCCTTCCAGCTGACCCAAAGCCCTCTGAAGATAGCCACTGCTCCAGACACACACTTCCCCGGAGCAGGCAGCGGGGCGGGGCTGCCATCAGGCTGAGTAAACACGGTCTGCAGGTGGGATGGAAGGGTTAGGGACAAGGGCCAGGCTGTGAAGCCAGGGACTGCAATGTCATCCTGAAATCAGAAGGTATGGCCTTTGAATTCAACAAACGGAACATTCATTCGACTAGTCATGTCTAAGTGCCAAGCACTGCTTGATGAGACAAAGATATTCCATGAAACAAACCAGACAGGAGACTTCCGCCTGGTGGGAAAGAGACATTTATTCGTGAATAACAATAAGTGTGATATCCTCTCTCACAGGAGAGGGGCCAGTCAGGAACACCGGTCCAGTTCAGCAGGGCTAGAGGGAAAACTTCCCAGGGGAAGGCACCTTTAAGTTTACACCCGAAGGATGAGCTAGTCCAGCAAAGAGGAAAGAGAAGGGGGAAATATGGGCTAGCCTGGGTCAAGGCTGGAATCACAGGAGTGCTGGCAGATCGGAAAAGCTGACAGAAGTACAGAGTCAGATGAAAGGCTCTGGGATTATTCACACCGGAAAAAGAAAGGCTAAAAGTAGAAAGAAAGTTTTCAGTTATACAGAGGACCTCCACCACTGAACCTTGCTTGAGAGGAAATGGGCTTCAGGGGTCCCGCCAGAGTAAACTGAGACTCAGGGATGGGCCAGCCCAAGGATGAGGGCCTGAAGGTGTGAAAGTGCTGTCGCCAGGCAGACACAGTTGTGGTCACCAGAACTCCACTCCTGTATGGTGCTGGGTGGGCTATGGCCCTCGGGGGCGAGATCACCCCAAGGGGTATGCTTTATAAGAAACCAGGGGTTGTTAAACTGCCTCTGAGAAGGGTGACTCAGTTACCTGTAGGACTTTTGTTTTGCCAAGTGGGAAAAATGGGTTTGCCATTGGGACCAGACTTGCCGAGTTTGGGATCACAGGGGAGTGACTGGGCAGCTGCCAGTGGCCCTCCCTCTCCAGCACCACCCCTCCCCCTGCCTCCAGTGCTCTTATTTCAATATTAATATTCCGATATTAAAAGAACATCACTCGGAAGGAGCGCCATTAGCCTTCGCAGGGGGCTCGCAAGTCTGTTTTGCTCTGCCCGTAAGAAAGGAAAAGGATCTTGCCTGTCCCCCCTCCGCCTCCTTACTTTTTCCTGCCCCCTGACACAGTTCCAAAGACGGAATAGAAAGCGGAGACACCTGACAACTTGAAACGCACCACCTGGAAACGGGAGGACTCACAGCCTCAGCTGAGATAATGGTTCAGGTCTGAACAAAGGCCGGCTTTGCCTTGCGTTATCCTCAGCGGGGGCTACTGTTCCACCCGCACCCCAACCCATGACAGGGCCAGTGAGATTGGGGAGGGCGGGATAGGCTGATCAGGCCACTCAAAAAAATAGCCATAGGGGCCAATAAATACATGGAAAAGTCCAACCTCCCGGCACTGAAAGGAACACACAATCATGTTCCATTTTAAAGCCTGTCAAACCAGCAAGAATTTTTAAATTGTATAATAATAAGTACCGAGCAAAGGTCAAGTTCTCTTCACTGCCAGTGTTCTGTGTACAAAGGAGGAGGGGGCAATGGCACTACCTGCTCACTTCATCCTGCCCTCCCTGTCCCAAGAGGGCATTTCCTCCTCGTCTGGGGATGGACTAGCTACGCCTTGACTGAGCCATGCCTGGTAACTAGGTGGCTTGGCCCAGGGGTAATCAGTGGGATGACTTAGTCTGAACGCCAGCAGAAGCCCCTCAGCAGCCCAGCCCTCCTGCAGCCTCAGACCGGAGCCTGCCTTCAGAGACAGACAGCTTCCACAGCTGCGTGAGAAGCAAGGAATTACCTCTCACCAACATTTTTCCTTCCCAACCCATAAGAGGAGTTGTCCACATAATTTACCATGGCTCAGCCACTTAACTTTTGACTTAAGACAACAATGTTTATAGAAATCAAAGCATTTCTCTAACCAGGTCCTGTTGACCAACATGGAGCTCTCTCATTTATACAATGATTTAAACCAAAGTATACCATCTGAAGCACACGGTCATTATTTGTGTTCCTCTTTTCAAGGAGAGATCCTCACAAGGCAATGTTCCTTATAAGAAAGTCCACATACACAGGCTAACCTTTGCATTACCTTCTTTCATCCCAACCCCCAAAGATAAATCATTACAGACAGAACTGTACAAAATAGCCCATGTATCTGAAGTGTTTGTTATGCTTCATCTCAGAGCCCTAAACACAGAGGGGGAATGAGGTTCTACGGACATTATATAAAAGACAATAGTCAGGGTTGTTGGTAAGAACCACGTCCTCCTCCAAAATTCAGCAAGATGGTAACTGCAGCTAGAGACTAGTTGATGCCAATTGGTCCCAGAACAAGATAGGACATTCCATTCCATTTTCCAGCCAGCACCCTCCTCAGAAGCTGCAGTGCATTTTGAGAACCCACCTGGCACTCTCCTCTCCTCCTCCTATTAGCATTGTGCTGTCGGTTTTGTCTCTGCGTTCACGGGGAGGATGGTCACTAGCCTCAGAGACCTGCGTGGGGGAAGGCGATTTTCCTACGAAATACATGAAAAACATTAATAAACTTCCTCTCCAGGCTGAGTAATTCCAACTCCTTTCAAATGCTTTTTATTTTCTAAGTCTCCAATTAGCTTTTTACCCTACTAATCTCATACCTCTTGGGCTTCCCTGGTAGCGCAGTGGTTGAGAATCTGCCTGCCAATGCAGGGGACATGGGTTCGAGCCCTGGTCTGGGAAGATCCCACATGCTGCGGAGCAACTAGGCCCGTGAGCCATGGCCACTGAGCCTGCGCGTCCGGAGCCTGTGCTCCGCAACAAGAGAGGCCGCGATAGTGAGAGGCCCGCGCACCACGATGAAGAGGGGCCCCCGCTTGCCACAACTAGAGAAAGCCCTCGCACAGAAACGAAGACCCAACACAGCCAAAAATAAATTAATTAATACCTCTTGCTGAACTGTTACACTAGCCTCTCCAAGGCTTCCCTTCCCTCCACGCATCCCAAGCGTTCTGCGGGGCTGAGTTCTCAACTCTAGCTTTGAACATCACTCACCTGAGACTCCCCAGTCCTAAATGGTCAGAACAGGACTTCCTACAAATGATCCTTAAAGGCGCAGGACAGAGGGAAGGGAAGGAAGCTGAGTACTAGAGGTTGCAGGGAGGCTGAGTAGAGAGCTGGGCATTTTAAGAGCAATCTGGGCTCCAATTCCAGCTCTACTGGCTGTGTGACTTCACGTGAGATAGTTTCTAAAATGGTAAAACCATTTACCTAATGATTAGATATTACTGTGAGGAGTTTAGTAGCTATTGTAAAAGTCAAACTGTGTCTGGCATACAGCGTGTCCTCAAGGAAGGTTAATTCCTTACCTTGCCTCTATAATTAGCAAGATATGACATCCCTGATGAGCTACGTTACAGTACCAGATGAGGCCCACGTGGGCACCTAGGGGCTGTGAGAGGGCTGTGAGGCAGAGCAGGAGAAATTTCTAGGCATTTGTGACACAGAGTCTCCTGGGAGGGTGGCTTTATAGTCCCTGGGACCACCGATTACAATCCTGGAAATGAAGGCTCAGGGAACTTCTTAACCCAAGAACTTCCAGGTTGCCTCTTTTTTCCTCCCCTCAGTGTTTATTTCTTCTAAACATTTCGTCTCTGTATGTCGCATCTCCTCCAACTTGTTTACTGACTTTCCTGGCTTCTTCCTGTGGTCGGATCCTCTGTGATTTTCCTGCTGTATTGCAGAGGATGTGTATGTTGGTTTCTTCTTTGTGCTTATATGTTTACCTCATTTCGAATGCTTGCCTTGCTTTGGGGTCTCCAGGCACACAAGCAAGACAAGCTGTTGGAAGAAGAGTGCAGCTGTGATTCTTCCTGGAGGCCATGGCAGGCAAAGGGGACAGCAGCACATCAGCAAGCAGAGTTACCAGTCACGTGGAGCACCACCCAGCACCGCCCGGGCCCTGGGCACACGCTGAACGGGCGGCTGGCCCTCGGGGCGTTTCCTTGTCTCCAGGCCAGTGTTGCCAAAGTCACAGCCCTGGCACTGGTGACACTGAATCATTTAGTGAAAAAGTTAACCGCTCTTCAATACTCTTTCCTTCCAGGTCAGGAACAGTTCCTAGATCCAATGCAAGAGCAATTTATTTATCTATTGAGTATCTGTTTTGCATATTTATTAAGAGTATTTATTGTGTGTATTTTTATGATTATCCAGGATATTAGTTTTCCCCTTACCACCGTGGTAAAAAAGGCATCTCAGGCTTCCCTGGTGGCGCAGTGGTTAAGAATCCACCTGCCAATGCAGGGCACATGGGTTCGAGCCCTGGTCCGGGAAGATCCCACATGCTGCGGAGCAACTAAGCCCGTGCGCCACAACTACTGAGCCTGCGCTCTAGAGCCGCGAGCCACAACTACTGAGCCCACGTGCCACAACTACTGAAGCTCCTGCGCCTAGAGCCCGTGCTCCGCAACGAGAAGCCCCCACAATGAGAAGCCTGAGCACCGCAACAAAGAGTAGCCCCCGCTCGCCACAACTAGAGAAAGCCTGCCTGCAGCAACGAAGACCCAACCCGGCCAGAAAGAAAAAAAAAAAGCCTCTCTTTACAGTACTTATCCTAGTAAAGAATGTGAATTTAAGGAAAAGTACCACGTTAAGACTCGCAGCAGTGAAAGGGCCCATGTGAGCCACGGAGGTCTGGGTGGTCAAGGGGCCGCGTGGGCCGGCCTCCTGGCTCTGGTTGCCTGGGCACCTCGAGCCACTTCTTTTGCAGGGAAGGAGTACCTGCGGAACTCAGTGACAGAACACAAGCAGGTGCTCCTGGGAAGGGCCCTTCTCCTCCTTCTGGGTGTTGGGGGCCACATATTTCCATCACCTGCATGCGTTAAACCCGAACCCTTTTGCTCGAGCCCTGACTTAAGGACCAGGGAAAACCAGGTGCCCCCTTGTGAAGCCCCAACAATAATGTTTTCATACCAAACCCACTGCTTTCCTAACAGATCAGAGGCTCCTCTAATCAAATGTAAAAATAGTTTATATAGAAAGAACTCACTGCTCTCATGGGTGTAAAAAAACAAGAAGCAAAAATTAAGGGAAAAGGAATTCCCTTGCCGGGCGCTAAGGTGCATTGTTCCTGACTCTGAGCCCCCTCCACCTCGCCTCTGCCCTTTCTGGGACCTCCTCTTCCTGTCTGCTGTGTCTCCCATCTGTGTTCCCTGGTAGGTGAGCTTCCTGGGAGTGGGGCCTGATCCAGTGCGCCCATCCGGCCCTGCTGCCATCAGCTGCCCTTGTCCTAGCCTCCACAGCATGGACTTGAATGATCCCAGCTACAAAATCCGGGCACATGGGCAATCCGAGCTTTGATTCATTTATTGTAAATAAAAACACAATAAGTCCTGTTCACCCAGGAGGGGAGGAGAGTACGTGTTTACGTTTATCCCCTCTGCTCTTCTCTGCAAGACTCTGGTGTGAGTAAGGGGTTGGTTCCTACTTGCTAGTTTGATTGATGGAACACTGGCCCCCATTGTGCCCAGGTCCCCTGTTGAGACCCATGGAGAGGGAGGGAGGGAGGGGGAGAGGAGGGAGAGGAGAAGTTATGCCCCTTCAGGGTAACATTCCTGGGATCATCTATAATTCGTTAATGGGATTAAAATCAAGATTACCAAAAATGGCAACATTTTATTTATCTACCATCTTGAGTCTCCAATGAGACCTCAGCTGGGCACAATGGGATTTGAAAACCAATCTGGGAAGTGGGTCACTTCCTCTCTTAAAGGGGTGTAAAAAAAGGTGAATGGTGGCTAACTCTGGGTGGGTGGCTTATTGATCGCTTAATTTTCTTTCATATGTGTTTTCTGTATTTTCTAAAATTCTTACAGCGATACATATTATCTCTATTATCAGAAAAATGATAGCGGTTATTAAATGACATATCTTAAGCTCAATGACTGGTTACTTGAGTGAATTAGTTTGAGAATGAAATTGTCTCTCCAATTTCCTGATGGTCACAGAGCCCTGACGTCAGGCCCAGGACAGCGTGAGTCACTGCTCTCCTCCTTGGCTTTGTGCCGTCTGGTGGGTGGCTCCCATGGCAATGGGGCAAAGGTGAAAGGGATGTGGCAGGTACCTCTACGTCAGTCAAACCTACCTGCTCTAGTGATCGGTAAGGGTGATGCCAGGGTGAGCAGGCTGGTCTTGGAATGGCCTGAAAATGAACCAATCTACACAAGCGATGACTATTCTCTACTTGGACAAAAAATAGATTTTAAGTTTAAGTGGTGACTGGGAAGGATAATCACTACTTCAATACATTTAGTATTGGCTGGATTATTCTTAAAAACTGTTGAGCTAGAAATAACTTGGTACCACAGAATCGAATCATAAGCCCTTTAGGGCCAGAGGCCATGCCCTCAGTCTTGTTTGTGTTATTTCCTGGTCTCTACACCCCTCCCCCAGCACCGATACATGGGTGTGACTCCTTCAGGAAAACCTGGGTAACAAAATCTCAGTTTAGGAAATCTAAATCGATGTATTCAGGTTTTGTAAATACAGAAACCTAAATTTGTGTTTTCAAAAGGATTCACAGAAAGGTTTCTTCAAATAGATGTCCTTGCAGCATTTAAAATGTTTTATTTACAAATGTTTGTGTGTTCCAGGTACATTTTTGTAACTTATAAGTATGTAGTGCTCTTTTTGTTCTAAGGGCAGGTGTTTTTTGTTTTAAAGTACTTTTTAATTAGGTACAACATATAAACCGTAAAGTGCATTAAGTATACCTCTCAGTGAGTTTTTACATATGGATACACCCATGTAAAGACCACTAGATCAAGATACAGAGCATTTTCTAAACCCCAAAATGTTTCAGCATGCCCCTCCCTAGTTAGTATCCTTTCCCCATAAGGAAAGCACCAAGTTGACTTCTATCACCAAATTAGATTTTTTTTTTAAGACTGAGCACGATCTCAGGAAATTTTTAGCACACTATTACTTCTCACCATTGTATTAGAATTCAGTCAGTTGAGAGTCAATGAACCGACATTTATTGAACATCTTCTATGTGCCAGGGATTGTTCTGGACCCTAGGGATATAAGAGAAGTTAGGGATTATCTACTTCAACCCATCACTTCATCAGGTAAAAAAACTGAGGCACAGAGCAGGTTAAATGATTTGTCCATGGTCATCCTACCAGTAAAGAGCAAAGCTGGATGCTTTTTCTACTCTTTCTCTTCAAATAGCAACATTTGATAAATGCATGTGGACTTGATTGTACAATCAATACCCCAGGAAGCTACATTTGTCCATTCTCCTCTGTTGTCTGTGGTGGTGCCAAATAGGTCCACAAGTCTTAACACTTCCCTTAAAAGGTGGAGCCTAATTCTCCTCCTCTGTGTATGAGCTGGACTTAGTGACTCCTTTTTAAGGAAGTGAAAAAAGGTGGAAGGGACAGTGTATGATTCTGGAGACCAGGTCATAAAAGGTACTGCAGCTCCCTCTTTCTCTCTCTGGATTTCTGGCTCTGCTGGAAGTTTGCTGCCATGTGTGAGGAGAGCCCATGGAGAGGCCCACAGGGCAAGGAACTGAGGCCTCCAGCCAAGAGCCTTGTGAGTGAGTCACCTTGGAATCGGGTCTTCTAACCCCAGTCAAGCCTTCAGATGACTGTAGACCTGGTCAACTGCTTGACTACAACCTCATGAGAGACCCTGAGCCAGAGCCACCCAGGTAAACCCCTCCTAAAGTCCTGACTCTCATGTAATGTGTGATGTACCAAATCTTCATTGCTTTAAGCTGCTAAATTTGGGGGTAATTTATTATATATCAATAGAGGACTAATACACTCCCTTATTACCACTTTATATTTACTCCGACCCTCTCCTGACCTTCCTCCAATATCCTATTTTATAGTTTGTGTCTTTGGGGCAATGATGGACACATCTTTTTTAGCTCTGATATTTTTTGCTCTATTTATTTATTGAATAGCTTTCTTGAGTTATAATTCACATACCATAAATGGGTCAACACATTTTAACCATTTTAAAGTATACAGTTCAGAGGCATTAAGTGCATTCATGATGTTGTGCGACCACCACCACTACCCAGTTCCAGAACTTTTTCATCTCCCAAATGGAAACCCCATACTCAGAGCTGACACATTTTCAAAGATAAATTTAATTTTTTTGTCCCCCAAATCTGGCACAATCAGGTAGTAAAAAGAAAAAAAAAATGAAATAAAACTTCTTTAAAGGTAAACAAAATCAGAGAAAACACCATTAATACTTCTAATGACAGCATGTGAATCTGTTCACATTCTTGTACAGAATAAGAAAATTCAATGAGTACATTCTATTATGGATAACATAAAATCTCAAATAAAAGTTTTACCAAAAAATCAGTCTTGGGCTTCCCTGGTGGCGCAGTGGTTGGGAGTCCGCCTGCCGATGCAGGGGACACAGGTTCGTGCCCCGGTCGGGGAAGATACCACATGCCGCGGAGCGGCTGGGCCCGTGAGCCATGGCCGCTGAGCCTGCGCGTCCGGAGCCTGTGCTCCGCAATGGGAGAGGCCACGGCAGTGAGAGGCCCGCGTACCGCAAAAAAAAAAAAAAAAAATCAGTCTTTAAAATTCCCTTTAGGTCCATTGAGTGCAGAACATCCACATCGTACATAGCGATTAAGAAACTCTAACTGGGAACAGCTGCTGGGACAGCAGGGGGAGCAAATAGGTATCATGTAGTGATGGCCTCCAATCTTATAGTATTAATGGTACCTACAGCCTTGGGGTTAGAAGGCTCCGGAAGGAACCTCTGGGCTCAGTTAGTTCATAATATCCACCACAGGTTTGGGAGTGAGAGTTAGTAGCATTTTGGCCAGATGCATGCCAGCCCAGGAGTAGGGTACATGTTGGTAACAGGTGTCATTAATTCTAGCACCATTTCTTTCCGATCATTGTTATTTTAATACAAGTTAGTCGTAACCGGAGAATATTGCTACTGAATTGAAGGAATGGCTGTACCATGACCTATGTCATATAGCTTGGTAGTTTTAGTTTCTAGTGTCCTCTGCAGAAGAGAACTGAGGATTATTGGCAGAAGAGTATCTTCAGTAGGCATATTTTTCTCCCCTCTCCCTCTGAGAGGACATTACAACTTCACTATGGCGTGTCCTAGACTTCCCAGATATGCAGACTGTGCTCCTACCCCAGGAGGGCAGCTCGAGAACAGAAAAGCTACGGTTGGAAGATATTTATATTCAGCCCCGTATTCAGCTCATTGGATTAGCACCTTCCATGGTGTGAGACTTTCTCATTTACTCATTTGTTCATTCATTCATTTATTTTTTTTAAAATGTATTGAGTGCCTTCTAGGTAACAGGCATTGATCCAGGCATTGATGATAGGCAGTGAATGAAACAGTGGAGCTAATGTAAAAAAGAGTATAGTTTTTGGACATACTTCTCTGAGTTTGACACTCCTGAAGCTAATCTGGACTGGTCCACGTTAGTAGGACATTGGTGGGGCTAAGAAAGAGCTGGCAGGTCAAACTGTGCATCCTCCTTCCCCAACTTCAGAACCTCAATACAAGCAGTAAAACTGAGAGAATAAGAGAAACGTGGACGTACCTTCATCTGTGTTACCAAGGCTCGGTATCCCGGATGCCGGCCATTTCCTTTTTCAAATTGCCTACTTGCATCGTCTCAGGACAATATTATCCTTTTCCAAGGTTTCTCCTCACTGCTACCGAAGAGCAGTGCAACTGAATATATTATGAGACATAGCTACACTCATGAGAATAAACTAGAAAAAAAGCCACCAAGCAGATGACAGAGACCCAAGCACTGCCATGAGCATGCCCACAGAGCCAGACGCACCGCCCGTTCTGGGCGGGGCTCTAGCTTTAGTGTCAGGAGCAAAAGGAAGGCAGGCCTCAGCAGTGTTCCAAAAACCAGTGGTGCTCATAGTGGAGAAGCGAAGCACCCTTCCCAGGCATGGGACACGTGAGTCAGAAGAAAGGGTAGAAAAAGAACCACAAAGGAAGCAGGGTAGCAGGTAGTCCAGACAAGATGAGCAGTGGCTGGAAAAAACTGGGGAAAAAACAAATTTCCCTATTGTAAAAACCAAAACCAAGGAGTAGGCCTAGTGCCACACTGATCTTAATAATGCAACGAGCCTTATGCTCCATGACGGGACGAGTGACGAGGTGAGTGAAGAGATGCATGAGCGAGGGGTGAACCAAGCCAGCGTATTCACATGGGATGCCTAAACACGATGTCTCACAGACAGGGAGAACCCCTGGTCAACAGAACCATTAACAACTGTCTGACCCTTTCATTTGTTCCAAGAAATGTGAATCACTCCAATAAAGCCCAGCTATGGCCAGAAGGAACTCTAACATCTGACTTGTGAGGCAAAAAGAACCAGCTGCTCCAGGTTCCAAGACTCAACAACTTCCTCTTTCAAATCGTGTTCCCCGCTGTCCCACAGCTCAGGAAAGAGGGAATGAAGCCAGTCACCCTCTCCTCTAGACACACGCCCCAGTCAACAGCAGAAGTGTTCAGATTTTATCAGCATCTCAAATGTACTAGGGGTTGAAATTAGACACCTCAGTGTGGTTTAGGAGCAAGAGAAGGGCCAGGTGAACCCAGGTTGGGAGAACAATGAGACAAGGGTCACAAAGTAAAGGCCTGAAGTCCAACTCGCAACAGAAAGGCTTTCTAGCTGCCCCTTAGGTTGCCTGAAATCCTACATCCAAGGGCCCCAAGCCCCAGTGGCCTTGGGATCACAGCGGGGATCTTGTGCTGGGAAGTACACGGGCACCGAGTGTTTCTGGTAGAACTGCAGACGGGAAAGGAGATGCTTGACGATATGAGGATATTCTCTTGACAGGTCATGCTTTTCCTGTGGGTCCTGATCAATGTCAAAGAGCCAGAAGGTCTTGGTCGGTGGGTCCAAGGAGGGTATCACGGAAACATTATATTGAGATGGCGGAGGAAACCAGTAACCACAGCCTGGCAAAGAAATACAACAGTTTATTGGAGGAGGAGTATTGTAGGCAGGTTCTAATTTCAAGGAAGGAGTCTGGGGGACAAGGCTGAGCTCTGTTGTGGGTATGGACACGTAAAAAAATCTGGCCCTTGATGCTATGTCTAGATCTGTCTCCGACTCTGACTTCTGGTGCTTTAACTAAACATGTCTCATGTGTGTGTGTCTGGGGGTGGTGGTGGTGGTAGTTATTTTTAGTTGTCACAGTGACTTGTCGGGGGGTGCTACTGCCATTTAGTGGTCTGGGCCAGGGATACTAAAATATCTTAGAACGTATGGGACAGTCACAAACGATGAAGGATTGTCTTGCCGCAAACGCCAAGAATGCCCTCATTATAAACATTGCTTAATTGCATCACAATCTTAACCATCATACCACATACCATAAAAATATTTAAAAGATGTCACTTGTAGAGAATGTGCTCAGGGGAAGCAACCTCCTCCCCCCGCTATACCATTGGTTGAAGATGTAGCTTTCAGAGATGCTCTTTGCTAGCTAGAAGTGCTGTGCTTGACGGTCGTGCATATCGGAAACCCTTATTTTCCATGAAGCACTAGAGCTGCATTTCTTCCTTTCACCCTCCCCCCACCTCTACAGTTAATTCTTAATTTTTAAAAAATTTAGGACCAGATGACACTCCTTCCCCTCATTCAGCAGCCCCAGAGATCATGTTTTGCAAAAGACAGTTGCTCTTTGGTAAAGTTTTCCTAGCTGTTCTAGTGGGAAATGTTAAGCCTTCTACCTGGGTAGCCCGTGAGGAGTTTCCAGTTCCTGTGTCTGATGGCAGCATGGACAGATGTGTTGAAGCCTGAATATTCTGGAAGGGAAGAATCATACTTTGCCGGAACCATGCTGTTCCCAGGACCTGGTGAGAGGGTTTGGAAGAATCAGATCACTGTTACTGGAATGTGTCGTCATAAATCAACATTTTACATCCCTCTTGCAGAACAGTAGCTTTTATTCAACACTGGCGCGTAAATGTGGATCCTGCCACAGAAATGAATCTTCTATTAAATATAAACAGAAAGCTCCAGTTACATTAAACGTCAGTCATAAACCACCACTAATATAAAGGAAATCCCAAAGAGATTAGAACACTAATTCATCCTTAAAACCACTATGCTCTGCTTGCGTACCGCTGGCCACATGCAGAACTGTGTCCTGTGACAGCATGTGGGGTTGTTTCTTTGGTAGGTTTTGTTTGTGCTGTTAAATGATTGAGTTAAATCCATTCTCTGTGTATACTTGTACACCTATGCAGATAATATAATACATTATAAAATGCACATTTTAATGGAGTCTGTCTCAAGCTATGAGAGTTCAAGCATGCCATGATAAATCGTACATACATTTATTTTTTTAACCACACTTATGAAATCTAAAAGTAAGTGAGCAACGCTCAGTTAACTATTCAGATAAGATAATTCTGGTATATAAATTATTGGTTGGTATCATGGATTATACTAATTTATCATCTTGAGGTCTTATATTAATTGATCATCAGGTTTGGAGGGGCACAATTAATAGTGCCTGCTCCCTCTTCCCCTCTTGACTTTGGAACCAGTTGAGAGGTAGAGGCCAGAGAGATGGAGCTAAAAATATTGCTTTTGTTACTGATAAAGTTGATTGGAGAGAACATAACTTCAGAACTGTGTCAGAGAGGGCTTGCTAATATTTGACGCTTGTGTGTTGACATATATCCTAGGGACAGGCTGGCTCCAAAATTAGACAAAAGGGTCTGAACTGAGCATGCTCAGTTCCTTCTTTCAGATAACTTCCTTCTGCACCTGCTTGTGGGGAGGAGCGAATAAGGTGAGAGAGACCTGAGTTCTACTCTAGTTGAAGACCCTGGTGGATCCCTGAAGGCAAGGTATGGAGGTCCCCACCTCACTCCTACCTGTGCCTGTTTAAAAGCCACAACTTAGGGCTTCATTGTTTAATATTTAGTCTGTTTTAAATCCACATTTATCTGTCAACTTTTCAAATATGGTCATAGCAATCACCTTGGGTGTACTTCCAAAGGCTGTCAGACTACCTGTCCAATGACTAACAGCTGTAGTGTGTGATGTGTCTGTAAAAGTGCCCTCACCACCATCTGTCCAGCATCACCATCATGTGATAAAGGACTTTGAGAGTGCCCTCCACCCCGCCGGAGCGGGACTTCTGTGCTGCACGCAGCTTAACGCGGGAAGCACTGGCAGTGGTGGAAAAGGCAGGGAGTTTCATTCTTTTTTTTTTTTTTTTTTGTGGTACGCGGGCCTCTCCCGCTGTAGAGCACAGGCTCAGGACGCGCAGGCTCAGCGGCCATGGCTCACGGGCCTAGCCGCTCCGCGGCATGTGGGATTTTCCCGGACCGGGGCACGAACCCGTGTCCCCTGCATCGGCAGGCGGACTCCCAACCACTGCGCCACCAGGCATGCCCCGGGAGTTTCATTCTTTTGTCAATCTTGTGGGAATGACCCTGGAGAGGCATACTGCAGACTGAGCCAATAAACATTGGTGGTTTCAGACCTTCAGTCTTAACAATCAGTACCAACAAATCATCAGCACCAAAGAGGAAATCTTTTGGACTTCTTGTTTCTCTGTTTGCTTGTGGCTATTTTGGCTCCAATACAAACGGATGCTTCTAGCAATCGAGGTGTATGCGGACGTCTACCATAGGAAGTACGTTCTTAATAGACAGACTGTGGTAGAACTGTGAGCCCTCATGATTTACTGCTCACAAGTTTGTATATAAAGACCACATTTTGATAGCAAAGAATGTTAAATAAAACAAGTACGCTTTGTGAACATAAACAAAGGAAGGAAATTTAGCTGTCTCAGCTATACTTATATTTATATACATTTATTTTTAAAACAAACAGGAACATAAAATACCTAAACAATAAATAAGTCTAAGACTAAATGATGAAAGATGCTGTTATCTCAACTTAAGTTTTTTTCATTTTGAGAAATTAAACAAAGCGCAAAGCACAAAGAATAATATAACTAACACCCTGTGAGCTGTCACCCAGAATGAACAGATGTTAACATTTTGTCATATTTGCCTTTTTTTTTTTAAATAAGGGAAGTAGGACAATTAAGATGAAGTGACAGACTCCTTTTTCTCCATCCTCAATCCCAGTCCCTTCCCCCACTGCCCCAGAGGCTGCTGCTGTCACGACTTCAGTGTGTGCTTCAGCCATTTAAAAATACAGTAACACATATATGGGTCAAGGAATAATACACAGTAGTTTTATACTTTAGAAATGTACATGTATGTGTTATGCTATACATATTTGGCAGCTTGCTTTTTCATCCACTACTGTGTTTTTAAAGCTCAGTGATTATGTATGTATGTGTGTATATATATATATATATATATATATATATTCTTTTTAACTATTTAGTATTTCACTACATAAGAATACCACATTTTATTTATGCATTCCCCTTTTAATGGGAATTTAGGTTACTTTACTTATTTATTTATTTTTGCTATTACAGTTGACCCTTGAACAAAAAGGTTTTTTTTTTTTTTAAATGATCCTATTTTATTTTTATTTATTTATTTTTAATATCTTTATTGGAGTATAATTGCTTTACAATGTTGTGTTAGTTTGTGTTGTATAACAAAGTGAATCAGCTATATGTATACATATATCTCAATATCTCCTCCCTCTTGTGTCTCCCTCCCACCCTCCCTATCCCACCCCTCTAGGTGGTCAAAAAGCACCGAGCTGGTCTCCCTGTGCTATGCGGCTGCTTCCCACTAGCTATCTATTTTACATTTGGCAGTATATGTAAGTCCATGCCACTCTCTCACTTCATCCCAGCTTACCCTGAACCCTCCCCAGGTCCTCAAGTCCATTCTCTATGTCTGCGTCTTTATTCCTGCCCCTAGGTTCTTCAGAACCATTTTTTTTTTTTTTAGATTCCATATATATGTGTTAGCATACGGTATTTGCTTTTCTCTTTCTGACTTACTTCACTCTGTATGACAGACTCTAGGTCCATCCACCTCATTACAAATAACTCAATTTCGTTTCTTTTTATGGCTGAGTAATAGTCCATTGTATATATGTACCACATCTTCTTTATCCATTCATCTGTCAATGGACACTTAGGTTGTTTCCATGGCCTGGCTATTGTAAATAGAGCTGCAGTGAACATGGTGGTACATGACTCTTTTTTGAATTATGGTTTTCTCAGGGTATATGCCCAGTAGTAGGTTGTATGGTAGTTCTATTTTTAGTTTTTTAAGGAACCTCCATACTGTTCTCCATAATGGCTGTATCAATTTACATTCCCACCAACAGTGCAAGAGGGTTCCCTTTTCTCCACACCCTTTCCAGCATTTATTGTTTGTAGATTTTTTGATGATGGCCATTCTGACTGGTGTGAGGTGATACCTCACTGTGGTTTTGACTTGCATTTCTCTAATGATTAGTGATGTTGAGCAACCTTTCATGTGTTTGTTGGCAATCTGTATATCTTCTTTGAAGAAATGTCCGTTTAGGTCTTCTGACCATTTTTGGATTGGGTTGTTTGTTTTTTTGATATTGACCTGCATGGGCTGCTTGTATATTTTGGAGATAAATCTTTTGTCAGTTGCTTCATTTGCAAATATTTTCTCCCATTCTGAGGGTTGTCTTTTCATCTTATTTATGGTTTCCTTTGCTGGGCAAAAGCTTTTAAATTTCATTAGGTCCCATTTGTTTATTTTTGTTTTATTTCCATTTCTCTAGTAGGTGGGTCAAAAAGGATCTTGCTATGATTTATGTCATAGAGTGTTCTGCCTATGTTTTCCTCTAAGAGTTTGAAAGTGTCTGGCCTTACATTTAGGTTTTTAATCCATTTTGAGTTTATTTTTGTGTATGGTGTTAGGGAATGTTCTAATTTCATTCTTTTACATGTAGCTGTCCAGTTTTCTCAGCACCACTAATTGAAGAGGCTGTCTTTTCTCCATTGTATATTCTTGCCTCCTTTATCAAAGAGAAGGTGACCATATGTGTGTGGGTTTATCTCTGGGCTTTCTATCCTGTTCCATTGATCTATATTTCTGGTTTTGTGCCAGTTCCACACTGTCTTGATTACTGTAGCTTTGTAGTATAGTCTGAAGTCAGGGAGCCTGATTCCTCCAGCTCCATTTTTCTTTCTCAAGATTGCTTTGGCTATTCGGGGTCTTTTGTGTTTCCATACAAATTGTAAAATTTTTGAACAACACGAGTTTGAAATGCATGGGTCCACTTGTACATGGATTGTTTTCAAGAGTAAATACTACAGGATCCGAGGTTGCTTGAAACCATGGATGTGGAACTGTGGATACGGAGAAACTATGGGTACAGAGCATTGACTATAAGTTATACGCGGATTTCCAACTGCACAACTGCACAGAGGGCTGCCGCCCCTAACTCCCACATTGTTCAAGCGTCAACTGCATAAGCCATCCTACAGTGAACATTGGTCTTCAAGAGTCATCTCATCATTGTTGGCCTTTTGTATTTTCAATATACATTTTAGGATCAGCTTGTCAATTTCCCAGACAAGCTGCTGGGATATTGATTATAATGATACTGACTTCAGGGATCAGTTTGGGGGTATTGATGCCTTAAAACATTGAGACTTACAGCTCATGGGTATGGTGGATCCTGACATTTATTTAGGTTTTAAAATTTTTCTCTTAATAACATTTTATGATTTTCTGTGTAGAGGTCTTACACATCCTTTGTTAACACCCAGTTGGTTGATGTCTTTTGATACTAATATAAATACTAAGATATATTTCACATTCTAAATGTTTGTTGCTAGTATGTAAAAATACAATTGACTTTTTCACATACTGACCTTCTATCCAGTGACTTTGCCAAATTCATTTGTTAATTCTAATCCTTTGTTTATAGATTCTTGGGATTTTCTACACATATAGTGTCATCCGCAAATAACATTTGTTTCCTCCCTGTATTATCTTTACATCTTTTAATTTCCTTTTCTTACCTTATGACACTGAACAAAATCTCCAGTATAATTTTTTTTATATCTGAATCACTTTACCGCACACCAGAAACCAACACAACACTGCAAATCAACCACACTTCAGTTAAAAAAAAAAAAAAAAAAAAAAGGATCTATGGCAAAGTAAAATAGGTGGTAAAATCCAGTATAATTTTGAATAAAAGTAGTGATAGTGCAAATTTCTGTCTCATTCCTGATTTCAGAGGAAAAGCTTTTAATAGTTCACTGTTAAGTATGATGTCAATATAAAATTTTTGTAGATACACTTTATCAGATTAAAGAAGATCCTTTCTATTCCCAATTTACTAAGAATTTGTATTTTATCGTGATTGTTAAATGTTATCATATGCTTTTTCTGCATAAAATGAGAATATTATATAATTATTCTTTTCTAACCTTTAATGTAATGAATTACATTTATTGATTTTTAAATGCTAAACCAACCTTGCATTTATGGGATAAACTGCTTTTAGTCATGATGTTTGTCCTTTTTATATATTGCTGGATTCACATTTTATGACTGATTATATTTGCCAGCAAATATTCACATTTTGTTTAAGATTTTTGCACCTATGCTCAACACAGAAATTGCTCTAAAATTTTTCTTGTAATGTTCCTATCATGTTATTGAATCAAGGTTATATAGGTTTTATAAAAGGAATTGGGAAGTGTTCCCTGAAGAGTTTGTGTAAAATGAATGTTACTCCCTAAATATTTTGAAGAGTTCATTTGTGAAGTTATCTGGGTCTAGAGTTTTCTTTGGGGGAAGGTTTTAAATTATTGATTTTTTAACAGATATAGGGCCATTCAGATCTTCTATTTCTCCTTTTGTCAGTTTTGATAAATTGTATTTTATTGGGAATTTGTCTAGTTCATATAAACTTTTGGTTTTTAAATTCTCTTTCTAATGCCTGTAGCATCTGTAGTAATACCATCTTTTCATTCCTGATATTAGCAATTTCTCCTTTTCACTTTTTTCCCATGATAAATTTTGCTAAAGGTTAATTGATTTTATTAGTTTTTTCAAACAACCTGTTTTTGAGCTTTAGAGCCTCACTGTAGTATGTTTTTCTATTTCATTAATCTCATCTCTTATCATTATCCTTTTCTTCCCTCTATTTTCTTTGGGCTTAATTTGCTGTTTCTTTTATAACTTCAGGAATAATTTATTTTCAGCATGTTTTTCATTTCTGATATATACATTTAATACTATACATTTTTATCCAAGCACCAATTTTTTTTATCATGCAAGTTTTAAATATGCATCTTCATTATTCAGATCAACATATTCTCTAATTTCCATTGTGATTTTCTTTTTGACTCATGGTTTATTTGAAAGTATTGCCTAATGCTCAAACATTTAAGAATTTCCTAGTTATCCTTTTGTTATTAATTTCCAGTTTAATTCCATTATGGTTAGAAAATATATTTCTTGAGTTTTAAAAATAAACTTTTAAGTTTAGAATCATTTTAGATGTACAGTATATGATTTAAATCCTTTGAAAAGTGTTGATATTTGCTTCATGGCCCAGCACATGGTCAATTGTGTACTATTCCATTCTTACTTGAAAAAACATGTATTCTCAAGTTGTTGGGTGCAATATCATAGTTTATTAACGCTGTTCAAATCTTTTATATCTGTACTGAATTTTTGGTTTCTTTGCTTGTTCTATCAGTTACTGACAGTTATGCTGAAAATCTTTCACAATAATTTAGAATTTGTTCATTTCTCCTTTTAGTTCTGTCATTTTTTGCTTCACACATTTTGAGACTATATTATTAAATGCTTACAAATTTAGAAGCAAAATTCTGGTTGATCACCCCCCCCCCTTTTAAAAATATATTTATTTATTTACTTATTTATTTGGCTGCACTGGGTCTTAGTTGTGGCACACGGGATCTTTGTTGCTGCGTGCAGGATCTTCCTTGTGGTGTGCGGGATCTTTAGTTGCGCCGTGCAGGATCTTTTAGTTGCAGCATGCAGGCTCTTAGCTGTGGCATGAGGGATCTAGTTCCCTGACCAGGGATTGAACCCAGACCCCCTGCATTGGGAGCATGAAGCCTTAACTGCTGGACCACGAGGGAAGTTCCTGATTGTTCTTTTTATAATTTTGAAAAATTCTTCTTTATCTCTAATAATGTTTTCTCTCTTTAATTCTACTTTGATGTATAGATACTGCAGTATTAGCTGTCATTGTTGTTGTTAGTCTTTGAATAGTGTATCTTTTTCCATCTATCTTCTCAGTGTTAGGCTCATATGCAATACAAAGAAGTATAAAAGAGGGTATGGTAGGCAGGATAATGACCACTAAAGATGCCCATAGCCAAATACACCGGGAACCTGTGAATACGTCACCATACTTGGCAAAAGAAACTTTGCAGATAGGATTAAGTGTAAGAACCTTGAGATATGGAAATCATCCCAGATTATCTGGATGGGCCCATTCTAATCACATGAGTCCATAAAAGCAGGGACTATTTTCTGACTATAGTCAGAGGGAATTTTGGCCAGAAGAGTGAGAGAGATTGCTCAAAGGCAACATTGCTGACTTTGAAGATGGAAAAGGGGGCTATAAGCTAAGGAATGTGGACAGCCACCAGAAGTTGGAAAAAGCAAGGAAATGGATTTTATACTAGAGCCTCCAGAAGGGAACACAGCCTTGCTGATACATTGATCTTAGCCTTGTGAGACCTGTGTTGGACTTTTGACCTACAGAACTGAAAGATAATACATCTGTGTCATTTTAAGCCACCTAAGTTAGTGGTAATTTGTTACAGCAGCAATAGAAAACTAACACACAGGGGCTCTATTATTTGTAATCTTACAAATTAATTAGGAGGAAAGGAGATTATATATGAAATGGTTAAATAACAGCATGATACAGAATATGATTAAAACCAAACAGTAAATATTATAAAAAGGTCATGGTAGGAAGAAGTTGATGAAGGCTGAAGCACAGAGAAAAGATTGAGGAAGGAAGTGAGACTTTAAGTAAAGACTTGCAAGGTGCATCCCTTTGTTATCTACCACTCCTCCCCGTTTCTAGTGTACAACAATATATAGGGTATGGCCTAAGTTGGATTCATCTCTATAACCCCAAAGCTTAGCCCAGTGCCTTGGCACATCAATGATAAGTGCTCAAAAATGCTTTACTGAATCAACAAACGACTAAAAATTGGATAAACTGGAGGTAGAAAAGGGAAGTTTAGATTGAAGAATGAGAAAAGCAGTCCCAATGATTAATGCCTTTGAAGCACAGTGATGTAACTGCTGTTGGAAGTTTGGGTGAGACAGTTGGAAGATGGGGTGAAACAACGTCAAGGCACTAAATACGAGGTTGAGAAATTGCGCTTTCCCACTTCATCAGTAGGAAGAGACAAGAGGAATTTAAATATGTTTTTTAAAGATTGAACTATTTTTTCTAAGAGATTTATAAAGATACAATTCACATATGATACAATTCACTGCTTTAGAGTATAAAATTAAATGGTTTTTAGCATATTCATAGAGTTGTGCAATCATCACCACAATAAACTTTAGAACATTTTCTTAAAAGAAACCCTATACCATTAACAGTTATTCCCCATTTCATTCCACACCCTCCAGCCCTAGGCAATTGCTAATCTACTTTCTGTTTCTTTGGATTTACCTACTCTGGACCTTTCTTATAAATGAAATCATATAATATGTAGCTTCTTTCACTCAGCATGTTTTCAAGTTTCATCCATGTTGCAACATGTCGCAGTACTTCACTCCTTTTAATGGCTAATATTTCATTGTATAAATATGCAGCATTTTATTTATCTAGTCAGTGGTTGATGGGCATTTGGTATGTTTTCACTTCTTGGTTATTATGAATAATGCTATGAACACTGATGTACGTGTTTTTGTATGGACCCATGTTTTCATTTCTCTTGGATATAGACCAAGGAGTGGAGCTGCTGGGTCATATGGTAACTCTATGTTTAATCTTTAGAGGAACTGCAGACTGTTCCAAAGTGACTGAACCATGTTAGATCTCACCAGCAGAGTATTAGGGTGCCAATTTTTCCATATACTTGTCAACACTTATTATTGCCTGTCTTTTGATTATAGCCTATTGGGTGTTAAGTGATATCTCATTACGGTTTGGATTTGCATCTCCCTGATGACTAATGAAGCTGAGCATCTTTTCATGTGTTTATTGGCCATCTTATATCCTCTTTGGGGAAATGTATATTCAGATCCTTTGCCCATTTTAATTGAGGTTATTTGTCTTTTTATTATTTAGTTGTAAGAGTTCTTTATATATTTCAGATACAAGTCCCTTATCAGATGCAAATATCTTCTCCCATTTTATGGATTGCCTTTTCACTTTCTTGACAGTGTCCTTTGAAACACGAAAGTTTTATTGCACTGCTTATGCTTTGGTGTCATATCTGAGAAACCACTGCTTCACCCAAGGTCATGAAGATTTACATCTATGTTCTCTTTTAAGAGTCTGTAGTTTTAGCACTTATGTTTAGATCTTTGATTCATTTTGAATTATATTTATACGTGGTGAGAGGTAGGGATTCAACTTCATTCTTTTGCATGCGGATATCCAGTTGTCCCAGCACCATTTGTTGAAGAGACAATTCTTAGCCTATTTAATTCTCTTGACATTCTTGTTGAAAATCAGTTGACCATAAATGTTAAGAGTTTATTTCTGGACTCTCAGTTCTAGTCCACTGATCTATATGTCTACATTCTTAAGCCAGTACCTTGATTACTGTAATTTGTGTAGTAAGTTTTGAAATCAGAAAGTATGAGTCCTTCAATGTTTTGTTTGTTTGTTTTCTCCAAGATTACTTTGGTTATTCTGAGTCCCTTAAATTTTATTATGAATTTGAGGATCAGTTTATCAATATCTGCAAAGAGCCAGCTGGGATTTTGTTAGGAAGTGTATTAAACCCATAAATCAATTTGGGGAGTACTGCCATCTTAATGGCATTAAGTCTTCTGGTCCATGAACATGGGATATCTTTCCATTTATTTAGGCCTTCTTTAGGTTCTTTGAACAGTGTTTTATAGTTTTCAGAATACAGCTTTTGTACTTCTTTTCTTAAATTTATTCCTAAGTATTTTATTCTTTTCAATGCTATTGCAAATGGGACTATTTTCTTAATTTCATGTTTCATGTTCATTGCACAGAAATACAGCTAATTGTTGTACATTGAGCTCTTACTGTGCAACCTTGTGGAACTTGTTTATTAGTTCTAATAGTTTTTTAGTTGACTCCTTGGGATTTTTTATATACAAGCTCATGTCATCTACAAATATGGGTAGTATTACCTCTTCCATGTCAATTTGGATATCTTTTATTTCTTTTTCTTACCTAATTGCCCTGTTAGAATCTCTAATATAATGCTGAAACAAATAATGAAAACAGGCATCCTTGTCTTATTCCTGATCTTAGGGTAAAGCATTCAGTCTTTCCCCATTCAGTATGATGCTAGCTGTAGGTTTTTTGTAGATGCCCTTTATCAAATTGAGTAAGTCCCCTTTTATTCTTAGTCTGAGTGTTTTTATCCAGAAGAAGTATGACATTTTGCCAAAAGCTTTTTCTGCATCTATTGTGATTACTAAATATTTTTTGTCCTTTATTCTACTGATATGGTGCATTACATTAATTGATTTTAGGTGTTAAACTAACCTTACAGTCCTGGGATAAACTCACTTGGTCATAGTGTATAATCCTCTTTTTTTTTTTTTTTTTTTTGTGGTACGCGGGCCTCTCACTGCTGTGGCCTCTCCCGTTGCGGAGCACAGGCTCTGGACGCATAGGCTTAGCGGCCATGGCTCACGGGCCCAGCTACTCCGCGGCATGTGGGATCTTCCCAGACCGGGGCACGAACCCGTGTCCCCTGCATCGGCAGGCGGACTCTCAACCACTTCCCGCGCCACGAGGGAAGCCCCAATCCTCTTTATATAAATTCCATTTGCTAGTATTTTGTTGAGGATTTTTTGTATCTATATACATAAGAGAATTTGTGTTTAGAATTATTAAATTTGTGTTTTCACTATTAAATTGACAGTGTATTAGATACACTGTTGAGAAAAAGGACAGGAAGCAGAGATTTCTTAGAATGTTAATGACTTTCAGAATTTTACTGACATAGTTGGACTAGATCCAGATTTAGAAAATATTTATTAACAACTATGTGATAAGAGAGCATTGTGTTCTTAAATTCTATGACATGAAGTGATGAGCAAAGACACATCTAAGGGAAGTTTTGAAGGTAAAACCTAAGATTTCTGGTGACTAAAGGTTATAAAAGATAAAATTCCAAGGTTTCAAGTTTGGTGATTGAGAGAATATTGGCAGAATAGAGATGTTAGGGCAGGAAATAGTGGTGATTATATGACCCTGGAGTTAGGCATGTTGACTGTGAAGAATTAATATGAACTCAAGAGACAGAGATCAACTACCCATGGAGCTAAAACACTGGACTCTATAGGAGAGACTGAAGGCACACAGTGATTCAAGCACCATCCACAATACAGTGATCATGGAACCCTGGAAATGGCTTAGCTGTCTGCAGAGTGAAGCAAGAGGAAAGCAGAAGCTCAGAGACAGAGACTAGTGCCAAAGCAAAACTGTCAGCAAAGGAGAAGAAAATAACATGAGGGAGAAAACCGGTTCAAAAGGACATCACAGAAGTCAAGAGAGCAGAAGGTTTCGGACTGTGATTCAAAAGTACCAAATATTCCATCCATCATCTTGATGGATGAGAAAAGGGCATAGAATTTGTTAACCTCTGGGCAGAAACGAGGGAGTTCAGACAGAAGCATAAACAAACGCATCTTTCTCTTTTCCTTCCGAGCTGAAAGCCACCTCTGAGATAGATAACAAAGCTTTCCGGTCAGACAGATATACTCAGTTATAAGATGGATTAGTCACGTGTATTGATTTTGGATGTAAAGAGGAGATCAGCAGAAAAATTTAGGGCAGATGAAGAAAATCATTATCTTACATAATATATAGTAAACTTATAGAGCTCCTTATCTGAGCAAACTCTGGAAATCTAAAGGAGTTCAAGTTTCCAGAATGAGGTGGACCATCAGTTTCAGTGGAGAACTGTGTTTTCCAGAGCCAGAAGGGCTTCCAGACACACCGTGGGAGTTGCCTTTAGATGGGATGGTGGGTTAATGGGTGAGGATCCAGGGTCCCATCTCCATTTCAATCAGCGCAGTTTAACCCTTAAGGAAGAATCTGTAATATATATTTGCTAAGTATATTGTACTTCTCTACACTTCTGATAAAAGGGTCTGTGGCTGAGATAATTTGAGAGAGACTAATTGGGAAGGGACTGAGGGATGCCTGCGACACTTCTGATGGTCTGGTGTTCATGAAAGGCAATCTTGTCCTCTTGCCTATACAACGGATCCTCCTGACTCTTGGGAAACTACACTCTGATATAGTCTATGATTGTATTTTATAAAATACATTATTTTTTCTATGTAATTTATATGTTTACTGTTATATAAGTTGGAAAACACAATGTATGAGCAGGAAAATTAAAGTTACCTGTAAATTTATTAGCTGCTGTTAACATTTTGGTGTATAACCTTTGAGATTTTAAACCATACAAGGCTTAAATAAAATGTTAAGTCATGTTAGCTGACTTGCAAATAAGAAGAGGAAAGCTCATAGAAAACAAAGTTTCCATGGTTTAGAGAAAATTGGGCAGGGCGGGCGAGGAGTCTCCAGCATCAGTGCAGGGCTGAGCGATTGTCTGGGTCTCTGCCTCTCTGTAACGTCCGAGTAGAATGGACTGGTTGTGGCTGGAGAACAGGGCCTATGAAGAGGTAATGTTGTGACCCCCAAAGGAAAGCACTGCTAGGAATGGTAATGAGGGCAAAAGGAAAGGGCTGGGTGATTGAAGTGAGTCCCTTATATCCCTCTCCCAGAAGGCCACGGTGCAGAGCAGTACAGAGCACATATTCTGGGAACCAGATTGCTTGGGTTCGAATCTCTGCTCTATCACTCACTGGCTGTGTGACCTTAGGTGTCTCCTCATTTGTAAAACCAGGATAATCTAATTTATTTCACAGACTAGTTGTGTGGCCTAAATGTGATGACACATCGAAAATGTTTATTAGCAGTATGTCTAGCACATAGTAGGTGCACAATAAATGTTATTATTTCCAGTTGTGCCATCTTGGGCAACTTTCTTAACCTCCCATGCCTCAGTTTACTATCAATAAAATTAGTAGAACAACAGCAAGTGAGACAAGGCATATACAAGTGCTCAGCATAGTATGTGGTATGTTGTCAACACTGTCAACATTAAAGATAATAACAGCTAATACTTACAAGCACTTACTACATGCTGAAAAACATCAAACACTGTGTTAAGTGTTCTATGTATAGTAACTCATTAATTAACACATTAATTCCCACAGTAGCTCTATGAAATAGGTAATAATGTCTGGCAATAAAGGTCACTGAAAGCTAGCTATTATCAGTTTAAAATAGGTTTCTTCTTTTATATACTGCTCTTCTCAAGACTTTACAAAGAAGAGGAAAGTAGATAGAATTCATTATTACACCAGAAAAAAACAGAAAATAAAACAAAACAAATCATTTCTCTGGTCTGGGTTTGGAGAGCACCTATTTGTTCCCCCATTCATGTTCTTCCAGAGTTAATTTGTCACTTTGAGGGTTTAGCTCCTTTTCTGCCCTGTTGTATGGCCTGTCATTCATTCCCACTGAGCTCCATTTGTTTTTGCTTTGTTTGTTTTATAATTCACAAAGATCAGTTTAAAATTTCATTCTACCTCTAATGACCCATTTTATTCTTCATGCTAGCGTCACGCCATCTTTGTACTTTGATGACAGTGCATATATACTTACTGCAGACTTAATCACTTGGGCTACTGGGGAAAATTCCCAGCTTTTCCAGGTATTTGGTTATCAAGGTGTTTTCTAAAATGCAATCCTTTCAGGTATATTTTTAGTGAACAGGTTGGATTTAAGTTTAATTAGCAACAACTACCTTCAAGTTTCATGCTTAAATGTTCTTGAAAGTAGCTTGTTTGTCAGTTTGTTACGTGAGTCAAATGTGTCTCTTAAAGTTTATTACACTAAAGTTTTATTTACACTAAACATTTGATTGGATTTCTTCAATCCAATAGAAGTTCAAGGGATCCCGAATTCGAGGTGAAGTTCAAATCACTAAGGTCCCTATTGTGCCAGCCAGTCTGAGCCCCACTGCCCACTGCCTGCACCTCCGCCCACATCATAGTGCATTCCGGCTACTTGTGGAGAGACACGCGGGGTGCACATGTGGATCAAATCTCCAGGCTGCTCACGGTTTTACGTGACCTGAAAGCTCAGGCCACGGCTGCCTCCCATCTCACTGTGTGGTAAGGACTTACATATCCAGATGCCAATGTGCTCATTGTTGTCTTGAGTTTGTTTTTAAAATCATTCTGGATCTAAAAATAGAAGTGTTTCCTCTAAAAACAGTTCCTGAAAAACACTGGTTAGAACCGCCACACTCTGAGCTGACACTTTACTGACCCCCTTTCCTTAATTTTCAGAGATGAAAAAAAGCGCCTAACAACCATAGGGACGGCCCTCCCAGCTCAAAAGCTGGGATCCACAGAGTTTTTAGGAACGCAGCAGCATTCCCTCGGCCATTACTCTCTAGTTCTGAAAAGGAACTCAGAGAAACCACTGTGCATTTCAGTGGCCTTTAGAATAATGTCTTTCTATTATCTTGTTAGATCATTTAACCACTCTGATTTCCTGTTTCCAAGTATGTCAAATGAGGATGAAAATAATGCCTCCCTCCCAGGGTGATTGTGAGGATGAAATGAGATCCTATCGATGGTGAGTGTAAGTAGAAAAATCCTGGTTACAGGTCTTGAATTTCCACAGCAATTGCCACAGGACTGGGCACACAGACAAAACCTACTGACCAACTCAAAAAAAATCATTTCAAGTCAAGTTGAACCTGTGGCCTTGGATTGACAGCCATCAGAATCAAGGTGTGATCAACTACCCACCCCTGTAATTACTGAGAGATCTGAACCAGCTGGAACAAGGTATTATTAGAAAATTATAGGCAGAAGGGGATGGGGAAATTAGTCAAAGCGTACAAAGTGTCGGTTATGCAAGACAAGTCCTAGAGATCTACTGTACAGCATGATGTATACAGTTAACAATACTGTGTTGTGTACTTACAAATTTGCTAAGAGGGTAGATCTTATTTTAAGCATTCTTATCTCATACACATACACACACACACACACAATGATAATAAATAAAGGAGGTGGGAGGAAACATTTGGAGGTGATGGATATGTTTACAGCATAGATTGTGGTACTGGTTTCATGAATGTATACTTATTTCGAAACCCAAGTTGTATACATTAAATGTGTACAGCTTTTTGTATGTCGATCATACCTTAAGAAAGTGGTTTCAAAGTAAATGAATGAAGGAATGAATGAAGAAAGAAAAAAAATTTTATATGAAAAAAATGTTTTGATACCACCTAAATTTTATAGGCTAAACCAGAGGTTTGTCCAAAATTGTGGAAATAGAGTGAAATAGAACAGGGATTCCCAATGCTGGTTCTACATTGGGATCACCTGACCCCTGTAGTCATCTTAGTACTGAACTCTGCTCCCTGAGCCCCATGCAGCTCAGCCCTGGTCTCTTGCCTGGCCCAGTCTGCCAACATGGCCTGCCCAGTCTTCAACGATGTGAAATCACCACCATCAGCAAGCAGCACCTATTACGCTTGCCATGGTCTTACATAGTTCTTCCCTCCAAGCAAACTCTGTGGAGCTGCCCAGCATATAAAAGAGCTAAAAGCAGAGCTGTCCAGTCTCCACCTGGCTTCACTGTCAGCAGGCCCCAGAGGACCCCATGGGTGCCGCAGACCCCAGGGTAAAAGGCAGCGGCCCAGAGCCCTCTGCCGGTCTATGGCCATACCACCCAGAATGTGCCTGATCTTGTCAGAGCACTCTACTGGATGGTGAGGGACTGGGGGCCTGGGGAGCATGTTGGCACTGGCGGATGGTGGCGTTGTTTAGTGAGTCTGGGTTACAGCGGGCCATGTGCCCTCTGCCTTTCTGGGCCATCTCCACCCCTCGGGGCCTGTGTGGCCCTGCTGGTGTGTACCCGGAGAAGGGAAAAATAGGGAGGCCTGATCACCATTAAAAATTCCTCACCAGGGCTTCCCTGGTGGCGCAGTGGTTGGGGGTCCGCCTGCCGATGCGGGGGACGCAGGTTCGTGCCCCGGTCCCGGAGGATCCCACATGCTGCGGAGCGGCTGCTGGGCCCGTGAGGCATGGCCGCTGGGCCTGCGCGTCCGGAGCCTGTGCTCCGCGGCCGAAGAGGCCGCGGCAGTGAGAGGCCCGCGTACCAGAAAAAGAAAAAAAAAAATCCTCACCAAACTCATCCTGCCTCTTATCTCTGGACTTAACCCTGATTGCTGCAAGTTTATTGTTACACCCACACGACTTGTTTAGAATCTCGTCTCTCCTTGGTGAAATCCTTACAACAGGAAACAGGAGTGTTGGGGAAAATGTGCCAGACATAAAGCTAATCGGAAAAAGGTGAAGAGGAATATTACGGACGTTATTTATGACCTACAAGGGAAAAATCAAAATGCTCATAATTTTTATGTATGCACTCCACATGACAGATTTCAAATGAATCTAAGTTTATGATTTTGGGTTTCCAAAGTCAGTTTCTCCCACACCTACTCATTTAGTCCATATTTGATATTTTAAAAGTCCTAGTGAGAAGAAGAGCTTTGATGTGGCGTGCTCAGCCTAGACAGAGTTCAAATGTTAATCATTATTGAATTGTGCATAATAAGTATTCAGAGAACGTGCCTGTGTTACAGGGAACTTCAACAGTTGGTCCATGTCTGACATTAACCAAGAGTGTCAATTGAGCCGTGTAACCCAAAGCCACAGAACAGCCCCATTCAGGGAATCCTCAAGTCACAACTGTCCTAGTAAATTAAGCAATTTATGCGGCAAATGGATTGATGAGAGATCTTCTCATACTTTGGTTCAAATGGATCTTGAATAAGTATCTTATTTTACATTAATCACTCATTTGCCTATTAAACAAATATTTCTTTGTCGATCACTCTACGTGCTAGATACTAAATCTTCAGCATGTAAAAACTGAGGTCCAGCAGGTAATAATAAAAGAATTTTGTTAAAACAGCAGAAATTCTAAACTAGTGCAATGAACGTGTGTTGACGGACTGAATAAAATGCGCAAAGTGCTGGGTGATTCCAAAGGAGATGCTTAGCTGCCTGGGAGGATCCAGAAAGGTGGTGCTCTCTGAGCTGGGCCCGAAAGGACAGGATGACGTGACAGTAAAGAAAAGGTGACAAAGACGATTCAGGGACGGGGAGTGTCTTCTTGAAATTTTCTTCTCCCTATGGTGAGTCCCTACGCACTCACCAGGGTGCCTGGCACAGAGAAACTGCTCCATCAGAGTTAGTTATTATTCCTACCTGATATCATTTTTCAGCTTCTTTTGCTTCTTCTTTGTCTGTTCGTGGAGGATGGAACCCTGGGGAGAACCACCATTTGAAAGGCAAAGCAGACAGGGAAGGAGCCTCCAAAAGACAGAGGAGGAGTTGGACTAGAAGAATGCCTCAGACGCCAGGGGAAATATTCCATGGAGAAAACGGTTCATGTCAAAGAGAAGGAAAGTGTGAGAAAGCAGGGAAGATAGCCTGAATTTGGCAAATAGGATGTCACTGATGGCTGTGGAGATGGACTTTCACTGGGGTTAGAACATATACTGCCCGTAAGAAACATGAACGAGGGGTCCAGTGAGCATGTAATAACAAAGATAAGACATAGAAGAGTGTGTGTTTTCTCTAATCAGCCTCCAGAGAATGTGACAATGGACAATCATTTCCAGTTCTGGCATCATTGTTCACGTGCCAGCCACCGTCTCCATTCTGATCCTGCCCCACAATGGGCTAATCTATGCAGAACTATGGCTATCCACTGAATTCACATTTTTAGTCTGTCTCTCTCTAAGTACAAGTTTTTCAAGTAATTGGTAGAGTCTGTCAGCAAATAGCTATAAATAGGCACCATGTATATATAAAACAAAGGGAAACTAACCAAAAATATTCATCTTCAGCCTGTGATTAAGATGATGAGCATGAACGAGGCCGAGTCATCTGTTCCCTGGCTAGGGATGAAAGAGGAAAGACTCCCCTGCCCCCAACATGGCATTTAGTGAAATCCCGGCCACAAAGCCTCACGGTCCAAGATGCCTTACTGAAGGCCATGTCTAGGCTCTGAGCACATGTTTGGATAAGGATGAAATAATGCTAATTTAATCCTTCATTTGGAAAGGGGGCCCTGCCCGTGGGATCCGCCCATGATGGCTGTCAGGTGGGCCTGGCTGCTCTTGGGCATCTGGTGATGCCACCCCTCCTGACCCTGGGAGCTCAAACTGGGGCAGCAGGGGCAACAATTACAGTGCAGAAAACTGAAGCTGGTTGGCACTCCTCTGAGGACAGCCCTTCCCAGCATTGCTATTCCACGGCCCAAACTCCAGCATGTTACACAAACCCTATAATCACCGAAATGAGGACCACTAGGTGCTGCTTGCCAAAGGTAAAAAAGCAAACATTTGCGCCAACTCTTTCTAGACTACCCGAGTTGTTGGCAGCAGCCCAGTTGAAACGAAGGATGTTTTATATTTTGAGACTATCAGATTCTCACAGGGACCAGGATTCAGAGCACACTCCCCCTTTCCATGGAAGACTGGAAATGCATCGGAGACAGTAAGCAAAGGTGGTGTCTTTGCTCTCCAACCGAGTTAGAGAGAATGAAATGGTCAAGAGATGCCAATAACTCTTCAGATCAACTTGAAAAGGTTCGGTTCCAGAGAGCACCTGCCTTAAAGATTCATGAAACTGCAGATGCTGATTTGATTATGGAGTCCACCAGACAGATATCCTGAGATTCCTGAAGCCTCAGTCCTCTCTCTGAAAACCCCGTATTAACTGTCACATCCATAATCCTGAAAGTGCTTCCTGAAGAATGCTGGCTGTTAGGCACCTCACACAATTCATGAAATGACTCACAGAAGGGGCAGAGTGTGACTCAGGGGTGGCTGTCCCAGTCTGGACAGACGTTCTCTTCCTAGTAGTCAGGATGCCTTTTTGAGGCCCAAAGCAAGTAGGAGGGACTCCATTCTAAATGTCACTCCCTGGGCTTCCCTGGTGGTGCAGTGGTTGACAGTCCATCTGCCGATGCAGGGGACATGGGTTTGTGCCCCGGTCCGGGAAGATCCCACATGCCGCGGAGTGGCTGGGCCTGTGAGCCATGGCCACTGAGCCTGCGTGTCCAGAGCCTGTGCTCCGCAACGGGAGAGGCCGCAACAGTGAGAGGCCCGCGTACCACAAAAAAAAAAAAAAAAAAAGTCACTCCCCACTTCTTCTCTTTCCCCTGACACTAGTGTCAGCCTCGTCACATTAAGGGAGGATGTGAACAGCAAAGCCCTGTTTCTCAGGCCTGCATACGGGAAACCATTTAAGACGGGGAAAAAACCCCCAAGATAGTACTGAATTTCCCATCTGACTCAAATAAGACTGTTGAGAAGCAGGCAGATTTAGAAATGGAATGGAGGGCCCAGCTATCCTATCAGGGGCTCATCTAACTAGAGGATGGCGCCTTACAATGGTTTAGGTGATCAAAACCCCACAGAGCCAGGGAGATTCTGCAAATACGGTCCTTTGGTCTGATGCTGTCTTCTGGTTCTTGTACAGTTTTTCACGTGAAAAATCTTGATAACATGGAAAATCTAAAAGACAGACCTCCAGGGCAATACCGCTATTCTCTGCAACCTCTTTCTTGGGGGAAAGGAGTATTGTAAATAGGGAAATGGGAATATTTGTAACTGAACCCTTCATGACAAACCCAGAGTTGGCCTCCTGAATGGGCAGAAGAAACAAAGTAGGAAGCTGCCTACAGACGGCTAGGGACTCACTGGCAGGCATGGCTCCCCATCAAATATTTTGCCCAAAGATCACCTTTGGGGCTGGAATTCCCAGAAGAAGCATTCCACCTTAACTGGCTAAGGCTTTACATTTTAGAAGAGATCATATATTCAAACAACAGCAACAATGACCACAACCACAAGAAATCAAAAAGAATGTTCTGGGCATCTGCTATGTTGAAGGAACTATGTGTCACAGGAATTATAGAAAAGCATTAATTACTTATTTCTTTTTTTGAGGATGTGCCAGGTACTGTTTTAGATATTGAGAAAAGTAGCTCTACTTCAGAAGTTTAGAATGAATTGGAAGGATAAATGTCAATAAAAGGTGAAACATGATAAATGCCAAAGGAGTGGTAAGCTATAATATAAATAGGCATTAATTAAGCACCTAGTATTTGCAATCCATTGTGCAAAGGACTTTGGGGAGTGTAACAGGACTCCAAAGACAGAAAGCTTATTTGCTAGTTGGTGGGGTAAAGAAAGGCTTCCCAGAGAAGGTGAGACTTGGGCATGAGCGCTAGCCCTGAATAATTGGTAGGATTTGGAGAGATGGGTAGGCAGGAAGAGGATGTCCCAGGCAGAGGGGAGTAGTATGAGATGGGAATTCACCAAGTCTGTTTGACTCTGGAGAATAGTTCTGATTCTCATAAAGCCCTCACTGGTAGTGATTCATGATTCACTTTAACTTGGTTATTGCATTTGCCTCTGACGTAGGCTTGTGACCTTCAAGTCATAGGACCTCAGTATCTATGAAATTGTCTGTCCTGCCTGAGGGCATAGAAAGAGAGAATCAAATAAACACTAAGCATTTGGAAAAATATATATATATATTTTTGGATAATAGTTGGACACCCTGGCTGGCTGGAGGGGGTCTGGGATAAGAACAGTTTGGAAAGGATAGGTTGACTGAGTTGCCCCAAACTATAGAAGTTAGATCTTTTTGCAGTAGGTAACTGGTAGCCAGTAACATAATTTTGAGCAGGCATGAAAGGCACATTTTAGAAAGACTCATTTCCACGTTCACTATGACCTGATTATTAAGCTTCCCAGATGACTTGATACTGCAGAAGCATCGCAGCCAGGAATAACAGGGAAGCGGTAGTCCACACAGCAGATGTGTAAATTAGCATTCCATAGCAGAGCTGGAAGAACCCAATCAAACAGCCTCGCTGGGAGAGTACTGAAACAGTCCAGGTCTGGGAGGCAGAAGGGAAGTCTGTAGACAGTAGAGCGGGGAAGAAAGGACTATGAGGCCTGGAACAGCATCACTGAAAGAAGAAGCAAACACCGCGGGGGAGAGGGTGCTTTTTGAGGGGGATGATGAATTAGGTTTAGACACGCTGTATGACATAAGCAAGCAGACACGTAGGTTTAGACGTGATGACAGATGTACCGCAGGCACTCCGGGAATAGAGCCTCAATCCTGCAACGTGGCCCACGGGGCCTGCTCGATCTGCTATGCCTCCTTCTGGGGATCACAATCCCACCAGTTTCCTGGCCTCCTTGTAGCTAGCTCTGTGCCAGTGGAATGCGGACGGGGTGGGAGCACAATTCCCAGGCAGGCCTGGGCCCAGAAAACCCTCTTGTGCACAACTCTCCATGCAGACAAGCATGCCGGCCTTGGCCGCTCATTAAAAAAGTCAGAGCCGGGGCTTCCCTGGTGGCGCAGTGGTTGAGAGTCCGCCTGCCGATGCAGGGGACACGGGTTCGTGCCCCGGTCTGGGAAGATCCCACATGCCGTGGAGCAGCTGGGCCCATGAGCCATGGCCGCTGAGCCTGTGCGTCCAGAGCCTGTGCTCCGCAACGGGAGAGGCCACAACAGTGAGAGGCCCAAGTACCGCAAAAAAAAAAAAAAAAAAAAAAAGTCAGAGCCAAAGATAGAAGGAGCTGTGGTCCTTGAAACACTGCTGGGAAGAGAGCTGTCTACTTATTAGGAATACTCACCTTGTACTCTACACGAAGGAGAAATGTCTGGATTATCAGAGAGTTTTGGTTTGTGCCAGATGCCAGCATTATCTTAGTGAATCCATCCCTCCTCTGGTCTTATCCACTCCTCCTGTCAGTATGTTCCAACCACACTGGTTTCTTTCAGTTCTTTGGACACACTGAGCTCTGTTCCTCTGAACGGCCCTTCCCTGCTGCAGGCGTCTTTGCACCTGTTCCTCCCTCTCTCTAGAAAGAGAACAACTCTTTCTTTTTTTTCTACAACTCTTTGCCTGGTTAACTCCCTTTCAAGGTCTCAGATCAAATAATACTTCCTCAGAGTAGCCTTTTTTGACCTCTGAAATGAACAGGTCAACCCCTGTTCATCTTCTGTAACCCACATTACAATCTGTAATTATCTATTTCTTTGTTTCTATGTCTCTCTCTACAAGTATAAGATCCGAAACAGGAAGGCACCATGACTATTTTGTTCAGCAGTGTACTGTACACTAGCGCTGTGAGCTGATAAACATTACTGATTAAGTGACTGAGCTGGAGCTCCCGGGGATGGTTAGACTTGAGAGGGAGCTAAGTAGGGACAGATGGACAGACAGCAGCGGCTGAGATCCGACTGTGGGAAATACACATGCGAGGGTAGCATCTGTATCTCAATCTCACACCCCCAAAAGAATAAGGTGTAGAGAAAAGACACTAGAATAATTAAGGAGATAATTACTATAGAATGAAGAATGTTAGAGCTCCCGCGGGGCCTTAGACATCATGTAGCCTGAGCTCCGCTTGCAGAGATGAGGGCGTGGAAGCTAAGCTCCCTGACCCGGCTAGTTGGTGTCCGAGGAGGGAGTTGTGGTCAGGTAGCCAGCTCTGCATTAGGCCAAACTAAAAACGTTTGGTCTCTTCCGTTTGCATTGATAGCTGAGAGGGAATCTGTGGCCAGGATGAACCTGCGGTCCTACCTCTCGATCTAAGGGTGTCTCCTGAGGTCCTTGTGATGGATTTCAATGAACTGGTATCTCCAGGATCTTTTCTCCTGAATGGTCAAAGAGAAGGAGCATGAGGAGGACACATCTACGTCCTTATTTGGTTGTGTTTGCTCTCCTGAGAGTGAAACAAGTACTTACCCCGATGAGATAAAGAACTTGCCTTGGAGGGATAAAGAGCAGGAACCCTGGGACCTGGAAAGCAGCATTTCCCCCTCCCCGGGCGACTCCTCTGCTCTCAAGGGGGGCGTTTTCACTCACCTGTGGCAGCTGGAGCTCCAGCCCTGAAACTGACACTTCACTATCCTATATTTCCCTCTGCGCTGGGGACACTACTTGCGTTAATACGATTGAACCGGCTTGGCAGTCCTCTGGTATGCTTTGAACACTCGAGGGAAAGCTGGCAGCTTACTGGGGCTTTTCCAAAAGAAATATTTGCTACTAAAAAGTGATTTCCGCACACATCCCTGCCTCCCTTGATCAGGAGATAATTACTGGGCTGTTCAAGCTGCTGAAGCTGGGACCTGGCACAGCAAAGCATGAGCTGCTGCTAAGGATGCCAAAGGGGGAGAGGAAGCCCCCGGATCTGCACCACCCCAGGCCTGCTCCACTCGTGCAAGCTTCCGTGAGGTCAGGGCGTCCAAGTTCCCACAGAAACAGTGCTGGTCTCCTTGGCTGGAGGGCTTGGATGCTTTCCTATTTTATCCAGCCTGAGTCCTTTTCAGAGGTTCAAATGAGGCAAGCTCTATGAAGACTGGAATTCTTCCTCCATGAAACACTGTAATTTATGCATATTTCAACGAACATTTATCGAGCATTTACTCTAAACCTGGTGCCATACCAGGAACTGGTTTTATTCCATTCAGTGATTATTTATTGAGCATCTACTAGGTGCAGGGAGCTATGCTCTAATGCTATTCCCTGCAGGCCAGGAGCTCTATGTCTAGCAAAGGTCCTGTTGCTTGTTTCAGTGGCCTTACCCCGCACTTGAAGGAGGCCGGCAGAATCAGACAGGCCGCCTGGCAGTCCTGGTGAGTCAAGGGTACAAGCAGAGTGCCCGAATGGCTCTAAGACTCTTTAGCCATTAATGTTTTGAGAATAGAAAAGAAAAGCCCCTTAGTTTCAAGGAGCTCACCTAAGATACATGCAGAGCTAGACTCCTGCCAAAAGAAACAGAAACACCAGGGGAGAGATTCTCTCTCAGGATTAGTCAGTGCTCAAGCAGATGTAACCAAACTGTGAAATGGAAAGAAAAAGAGTGTTTCACCCAAGCTCTGGTGAATGTTTTTCGAAACGACTTCATTCTTCTCCATGCCTGGCCACCTCCTCCAAACCCACCTGCCACTGAGGTTAGAGAATTTGGTTGATGTAATCACATAAGCTTCTCCAGAGGAAAAAGGGAGAGGGTAAGTTAGAGAGGAGAGGATGGTTGGAAACTGCCTGATTTCACGTGATACAGAAGAAACAGAAGCTGTGGAACTATTCTGACTTCACAAGCAGTGAAGGGTGCAACAGTCACTGGGCGTGCAACAGGACAAGGGCGACAGTTCACAGGAAACAGGGGAAATCTCTTGCCATGGCAGATAATTAATACACTAAAACTCACAACCAAAGGCAGAAATGGAAGTCGTAATTACCCAAGTGCTTTCAGAGTGGGCCCTGGAGAGGAGATAAAGTGGGCGGTCCCTACTTTCACAGCTGCTGGTGGCCCAGTGGGGATGGCTCGTCTGTCCCCATGGGGTTGGCTACGGTTGTCGGCCTATCTCCCACCTGCCCGCTCACTCACAAGGCTCCCTGCTCATGGGCAGCAGTCCCCACAGCTGTGCACTCGTGGGGCATCAGGACAATGTGGCCAGGTGTTCCTGTGTCCTCAGAGGTCCCTGTCAAGTCTCATAAAATCAAGACCATTTGAGGGCAGGGACTAGACCTTTAAGTTCCTTTCAAATTACTAGGACTTAGCTCAGTGACAGCCCCATAAATATTTGCTGAGTGACTGACCCTTCCCTGCAACATTCCTGTATCTCCTGGCCAGGGACCACTGGTAGGGTCTCAGCATCGGCTGCCAGGGTTTTGTGAGAACAACACCCAGACACGGTTTCTTAGAAACGGGAAGTTCCTCACCGATTTACTCAAAGGGATGCACGCCGGTGAGTGAAACCCCAACTAAATTATAAATCACATTTCAAAGGGACAGTTGAAAACACCAAAGCTTTTTCCTAAAGATCGCTGGATCGTGTAACCAAAGCATCAGATTGAATCCTAGAGTCATATCAGGTTTACCTGTACGCCGATTTACTTTCTGTATTTGCCCCTTATCTGTGGTGGGAATCTGACATTTCAGCTACATGTCAGAGCAGAATTAAGCCAGCGAAGCCCATAGGCAGCTACCCTTCCACTGTTAGAACCTACACTTTTATACCGGATACGTGATTTTATACCAGTTACGTGATGAAGATTTAATAAGACTAGAAGGAGAACAAAATGAAGTGATTAGGAAGAAATATGTCCTTTTGTTTCCATTCATTAATTTTATTTCTAATTATTTTTCTTCTATCCATCTTCCACTGCGGAAGGAATAGGCAAATGCAAACTTGTCTTCTCTTTTCCATGGCAGTAAGAACTATTTCTGAGAAAGCAAAACTCTCTTTCTGACCTTGACCAGAAAAGCAAACAGGAAAGAGAGGGTATGATAATAAGTGAGGATAAATATATGCTCAACACTGCTTTGTCCTCTGATCAGGAAAACGGTGGGGTGAGCTGGCATGTCCACTTGAAGCAGATTTCCAAGTTTTGTTTATCACTGCCAGAGCACTGCCGGCTCCGAGGCTCTGGTATATGCCCACACCCAGAAAGGACGCCCAAGGCACTCACCAGAGCACTGAGCCCCGCAAGGAATACATCAAGGAACAGTCCCTTCAGGCTGTCCAAAGGGCAGCACCGGAAAGGCAGGAAGAGCCTGTCCTCGGGCAATAACTGAACCTCAAATCCAGCTCTGACCCCTTCCAGCTGTGCAGCATATGGGCAAATGACTTAACTCTTCTCAGGTTTACTTCTCTATAAAATAGGAATAACACCACCACCTATCTTCTTGGGGTTTCTGTGAGGATTCAAGGGGCCAATGGATGCAAAGTGCGGAGCCAGTGCATGGCAGCAAATAGAGGGAAAATATGGCGGCCTTCACTGTAATCGTTGTTATTATTATAAAATCTACTCTGGCCCCATCCTCCTTTCTACCACCCTCTGTGTAACTCGGGAACTTAAAGCAGACAACAACAACAGCAACAAAACTAACCACCACTCAGAGGAAATGAAAAACAACAACAGAGTCACAGCGCCCCCAGACACGCATAACAATTTGATACCTGAAGGATGCCACGAGGATGTCAACAGGAAAGATCTTGATGGACCAACTTCTGCATGCAACGCACAGCCTCAGGCAGCATCACAGAAATAATCACACCTTTCCTACTAACAGTTAATGTTCATTGTGACGGCTCCCTGCAGAACTTATAGGAAACAAAACATGCTATCTGGATCGGCCCTTCTGGACATGGTATGGTTTCGATGCTTTCGATCTCAATTATCCACGCAATTGGATTTTTAAAAATGTGTTTGTGGGTCTGTGCAGCCCCATCATTCTGTTGCCTCATATTAAGTTCCCAGTCAGAGATGCCTTCTCACCCCGCTCTTTGCAAAGGGCCCCAAGCACAGTTCTTTACATTTACCCAGATCGCATTCCAGCCTGCTAGATTTGTCTCATTATTCTCGACTCTCGGCTCCTCCTGGATCCCAGCTTGGTTGTCCACTGTACTCATTCTCAACCACAGCTCTCATGGCATCTGGAATGTGAATACGGCTCTGCCAGCTTCCTCCAAGTCACACCACTAGAAAGTGGAACATGGACAGGAAGCTAGACAAGATATTAACTCAGACGGGGACATCCCCCCAAACTCTTAAGTCTTACATGGTTCCATTTAAGACTCCACAAGCTGGTGCACACTTGCCGTGCTTACTCCTCCACTCCTTCTCACCCTGAATGAGCTAGTCTTCCTCAGCTCCCTTGCAACTATATCTGTGGGCTGCATAGGAGGAAAAAGCTGGGCCAGGGAGCTGGGAAGTGGTTGAGGACCATAGCATGAGCACAGCGCATCCCAAGGTGAAGCGTGTGTGTGTGTGTGTGTGTGTGTGTGTGTGTGTGTGTGTGTGCACATGCAAAGTGGGGGGGTGTTTTAGAAACAAAAGGGCGGTGGAAATGAGACCGGTGAAAATCTATTCTGGAGAACATTAAGCTAATGGACTTCAGAGCATCCAGTTTGTGGAGGGAGATAAAATGGAAACGTTTGAGAGATTAAATGATTCAGGGCTGAGCCTGCCCGCCACACTGTCTGTTCCTAAGTGGCTGGTGGTCCCCAGGCTCTATCAGATAACACGTCTTCATCAGTTGGCTTCCAAGCAGAGTTAGCCCCGTGAAGCTGTCTTTCTTTTAGAAGGTGCCCTTGCCAGCTCCCCCGGGATACAGGCACAATGAAGTGGCACCTTCTCTTCTATAACCTGTCATCAATGAGGCATCTCTCCCATTACCTCTGGGGAGAGGTAAGTGCTTCATCCCAGCAGGAGGCGAAGCCCAGCGCTCTGGGCGCAGATATGCTGTCCAGAACTCAGGGCTGTCCCCAACCCCACCTGACCAATGGGAGGAGACGAGTCTTCTTTACAAGGCCTTAAACATATTTGAGAAACCCGAGGAAAGGCCTTTTAAGAAGGTGCTGGAGGGGTGGAGAAGCCAGTAATTTGGATCCTCTTCCCTAAGCTTCAGAGGTGATCTTGGGCAAGGCAAAGAAACATAATAAAGTGAATCCAAGAATTGAGGGGATGAGAACAAAATAAACTTATTTCCACCTTTTCTCCTACATACTTAAAAAACATCTTATTATGAAAAATTTCAAACACACAAAAGAGTAAACTGACTAGTATAACAAGCACCAAGGCATCCAACTCCAGCAATAATCCGCCTGTGGCCAATCTTCTTCCACCTTTACCTGCTTCCCCCTCCTCCCCACATTGTGTCAAAGGAAATCCCAGCCGTCATAAAATTCGCCTGTAAATATTTCAGTATATATTTCTAAAAGATAAGGTTTCTTCAAAAAACATAATTGGAATACCATCATCACATTAATAGTGATTTAATGGGCAGAGATGAGCAATGTTTCCTAGAACATTAACAGTAATTCTCTAATAGCTTCACACATCCAGTGCTGTGGTCTGAATCTTTATGTCTTTTTGAAATTTGTATGTTGAGATTCTAACCCCCAAAGATGATGGTATTAGGAAGCGGGACCTTTGGGAGGTGCTTAAGTCATGAGGGTGGAGGCTTCATGAATGGGATTAGTGCCCTCATAAAAGAGGCTCCGGAGATATCCCTTCCCCTTTCACCTTGTAGGGCACAGGGAGAAGTCATGGCTGTGAATCAGGAAGTGGGCCCTCACCAGGCTGTGACCCCATTAGTACCTTGAACTTGGACTTCCCAGCCTCTAGAACTGTGGGAATTAAATTTCTGTTGTTTATAAGCCACCCAGTGTGTGGTATATTGTTATAGCAGCCTGAATGGACTAAGATATCCAATTAGCGTTCAAATGTCTGACTCTGTGTGTTTTTTTTAAGTAATTAATTTTTAAAAATTTTTATTGGAGTATAGTTGCTTTACAATGTTGTATTAATTTCTACTGTACAGCACAGTGAATCAGCCATACGTATACATATATCCCCTCTTTTTTGGATTTCCTTCCCATTTAGGTCACCACAGAGCACTGAGTAGAGTTCCGTGAGCTATACAGTAGGTTCTCATTAGTTCTCATTGATACACATAGTATCAATAGTGTATATATGTCAATCCCAATCTCCCAATTCATCCCCCGCCTTTTCCCCACTTGGTGTCCATACGTTTGTTCTCTACGTCTGTGTCTCTATTTCTGCTTTGCAAATAAGATCATCTATACCATTTTTCTAGATTCCACATATATCCGCATGGTTTTTACAACACTTTTCTTTTTTTTTTTTTCCTAGCAGTATGCGGGCCTCTCACTGTTGTGGCCTCTCCTGTTGCGGAGCACAGGCTCCGGACACACAGGCTCAGCAGCCATGGCTCACAGGCCCAGCCGCTCCGCGGCATGTGGGATCTTCCTGGACCGGGGCACGAACCCATGTCCCCTGCATCGGCAGGCGGACTCTCAACCACTGCGCCACCAGGGAAGCCCTTACAACACTTTTCTGATGAGGCCTGCATCACCTCCAGGGTGGCCAGGAGGACACTATCCTAGTGCACATCCTTGTGTGCGTAGCTGGCATGGGGTACATGCTCTCAGAGCACATCCTGTACTGGGTAGCGGGAAATTCATTTCATGTTGCATTTATACCCCCCAGCACAGAGAAGCACTCCCATTAAAGCATTTCCCTGATTTCGGGAGCCACAGGCAGCTTCAGAATGCCAAATACTTTGGAAGGCCACCAGGGACCAATCTCACTCCGCCTTCAGGACAGCTCAGTACTCAATCAGCTGACACCTCCGTCCTGTTTGCAGTGTCACTGGATGGACTCTGCCCGCCTTGTCCAGTCCCTCCCTGCTGGGGCCAATGTCCTGGCTGACACTTCTGTTGGATTTGGACTGATGGGGGGCAGCACATAGAGAGGCATAAATATTAGCTATTCCACTTGCCCTCCTTTTGACTTTCTCAACTAGTCAGAGCTAAAATGTTAATGAGTGCTAAAGGCTTCCGTCTTAGGTAACAGATTTATAATAAGATGTGTAAATTACAAACTATGTTCCAGGTAAATTACAAACAGATTTGCAATAAGACTGTGTAAATTACAAACGATGTGCTGGGAGGGGACACAAAGATGAATGAACAGACATTCAGGTCCCTGTCTTTGAGAGGTTTGGAATCTAACAAAAAATATACACGATTTAGCCCGCCATAATGGGCTAGAGGTGCTGAATGGTCGCTGAGGAGGGAGCAATTAGGACTTAATTCTGCCAGGAAAGGAGGTGGTGGTGCTGCCTGGGAAAGCTTTACCGAGGAAGGTTACGTTTGAACTGACGGATTAGCCAGATTTTACCAGGCAGAGGAAGGCAAGGAAGGGCAGTCAAGGCAAAAGGAACAGCATGAGGAAAAGCTCAGAGGCAGGAAAGCATGTGGCATATGTGGGGGGGACAGGAAGAACACGGCATTGCTGAGCAGTGGGAGGGAGGGTCAGGAAACGGGGCTGGCCCCCGTGGCTGGGCCTCACCTGGGCAGGGCCTCTGCAGTGTGGACTTGAGCCCAGCTCTATTCTGCAGCAGCACTGGGGTCTCACTGAGCAGGGCTAACCAGGCAAGTAACTCTTATGGAGAGGAGTTCAGGCCCACCTCCAGCCAGCAGGAGAAGCATCTGGTGACAGGCCTTTTGGCACATACTGTGGGTGACTCTCTCGTGTGTCTACACCGAGGGCCAGCCCCATGGAGGAGCCGGAACAAGTGAGGAACAAACAAGGACACAGATGATCTGGAGCATGTCTGGGGAGGAGGGTAGGGGCTGTCAGGTCTGGCTCAGCTCCAGAGTCAGCAGCACTTCTTGCCCTTCAGCTGGAGCTGCGAGATCCATGCTGCGGTCAGGCTGAGGCCGGCCAGAGCCCCAAACCAGGCCTGACACCAGGCAGGGGCAACCCTGAAGCTGTTTGGGACAAAGCATTTGGCCACACTTGCTGCCTGTAGGCTTTCAGCCCTGGGCTCCTGCTCTGATAACCATGTCCTGGCAACCTGCCCATGAGACCTGGGGCCTGCCTTGCTCTGCCCACAGCAGGCCTGTAGGCCTGGCCCTGAACCCCATCCCATCGACGTACTTCTTAAGCTCCAGGCCCACTTGCCTGGTTCCGTGATTCCAGCTGACCCGGGGACCCCCGGTCTCAGACAGGAATCGGTGCAGCTGAATGTTGGCAGAAGATGTAGACTGTAAAAGCAGGGTTCATCTCTGGCCTATCCCCCTCCCTCCACTGGGAAACCTCAGTCTAGTGATGCAGCATGGCGAGCTTTCTCCTCGACCCCTGGATTAGGCAGACAGTAGTCCATCTGCTATCCCAGAAGAAAAGGCGCTGCACCCCAGCTTACCCTTAGCAAACTTGCTCTCCTAATCTCTATTCACTTCTCCAACTTCCTGTCAGCCCTATGCCTCACTGCCCCCCGCCCCTGCAGATCTCCCTACTGAGGCAGAATGAATGTTAATCTGTCTGTCCTTCAAGTGCTCAGAGTAGGACAGTCATTTCTCTTTTGGAGACAGATGCAGACAGAGCCTGCTATGCAGGAAGTCAGGGCAGGAGGGGAAATAAGAATGGAAGTGATTCCATTTATGTCCCAAACCAGGTCTCTGATCCCATGAATTTCTAGTACCATTGGTACAAGGATTCTGGGGAGAACTCAGCTGTGAAAAGACAGAAACAGCATAGTGAAAACTCTCCTTGCTTTGAACTGAAAAATGAAGTGGGTGCCTGTGAGTTATTTGTTTCTCATTTGCTTTGGAAAGAGATTGTCTACAGAATTTGGAAACCTACATTCCATTTCAGAAAGCAGACCCAGATTTCTGCCGACAGTCAGTTTGGCGGGGGCGGGGTGGGGGTGGGGGTGGATTTTGTCTGTTTTTGCCACGTGAGCTCATGTTCTGGGGGACGCACTCTGCTGTTCTAATTCTAGACACCAACAGAGCTGTACCTTCAATCACGAAACTGTAATTAGCATGGAATGAATGGCTTTTGAGCTTTTACTGAGGACGCATTTTCAGAAAACACAAGAGCTTCCTTCTGCAAACAGTCAGCGCCACCAGGGACTCCATTAGCTAAACATCTACCAGGATCTGTACTCGGCCTTCCTGTGCTTTGAGAGTTTCAGGAACTTTCAACCACCGAACCCTCCCATGTTCGATTGCACCAGAAAATGATCATGGTTGGACTTCTCTCCAGCTCTTAAAGGCTTTGAATCTTTGACCTACTGTTAATGTACTTAAACTTCTTGCTATGCAGATGGCTTTCTACCATATAACAACTTAGCAATACAAGAAAAGTTAGGTAAATTTATGTGGAAAATTCAGGTTCTGAAGGGTCGGGTTCAATTTAAGGTTTGGAGCAAGTGTCTGGATGTGTGGGTGTGAGAAGCTGAGGGCTCTCTCTTCTTGCGGGGCAGCAAGAGCACAGAAGCAGAAGGATAGTTGACACTTAGCATGCACTGCCAGCCGTTGTTATTTTAGGTTTCATCTGTCCAGCTAGACTGCACGTTTCCTGAGGTTGGCATCCATATATTTTTGCCTTGCCCACACTTCCTCGCAGAGTGAGGCAACGGGTGTTCGTATTTGTTGATTTAATAATGGAGGGCACCCATTGATAAGGCTAAACTCTTAGGGGTGGCTCTTTTGGTTAGTGGGATTCTATTCTGGGTAATGAAACTGCATCCCTTATTCCCTCCTTAAGAACCCAAGTTCTATCAAGAAGACACAGTGAAACTAGCAATATAAACTAGTGGGACCTTGAAATTCATCCTAGGAGGCCACTGAAGAGTTAATTCAGTTCTTATATGAGAATTATGAGGCAAGGCTATAAGAATTACACACAATGGATTTATAACACAATAAGATTTTTTTTAAAGGACAAAAGTAGTGACTGGCAACGTTTCAGATGAAGAAATAACTATGTTAACTTCACTGCTTTTTAAACATTTGCATCTGTGAAGTGCAGAGGCTCAACATAAAGCAGATTGCCTATATCCACTGAAAGTCATTCTGGCATGAGAAATTTCTCTTGCATAAAGCAAAACAGATGTGTGAGAAGGAAAAGCAAACTCTCTTATGGGTGTATCAACATTCGGAATTATATAGTTATCTCAGGAACTGCATATTGTGTGAAGCAATGAGTACAGACTCTTGACCGTACTATGTCCCTAAAAATGCAATATAAAAAGCAGAAACTTAATATCTGGAAAATACTAATTATTAATGCAGATGAAAAACCTAACAGTGTATTCACACTTCATCCACATTTTTTTTTTAAACTGGAAGGATATCAGCCAACTGAACTAAACCTGCACCAGAGATTAAATATTCAGAAGTTTTGGCCAAGTACTGCCTGGAAGATGTGAACTGAGATCCACTTAACTGTTCAAGCAATTAGAAAAAGTGCCACATCCTTGTGAGCGGGAAAGAGTACACCAGGGGCCTATGCGTGTGTGTCTACATATTGGGATCCACAAGCTCATCAATTTGGAGATAGGAAAGGGCTCAAAGGCTGCCCGACTCGAGGCACGGGTCAGAATTTCCAGAGCAGTAGACAAGTGCTCTGCTGTCTGCTGGGTCCTGGGAAGTGCACAGAAGAATCACAAACAAGAGCACAGGCAGCAAGCCAGGAAGGAAAGCATAGTGTTCTGGGGGGCACCCACCTGGCCTGAGAGAAGAGTAGAAAAGTATTTACAGTGAGGAGGAGAAGAGACAGAAGATCAACTCCTTAATGAATAACCAATGTGAAACCAGGCTGGGAAAGTTGTTCAAGGAAACTTCAAATATGATCTATGTGTTAAAAAAAAAAAATACACACACACACACACACACACACACACACACACACACACACACATATATGCATACACATATATATGTACTAGATTGGGAATGGCAATATAACAGTCAAAATCAATTTGGTAGAAATTAATCCTAATATGATTAAAGTAATCCCAAATATTTGATATAGTCACATTCTAGAAGCAAAGCCACAGGAACAGTTTTTTTCAAATACACACACACACACACACAAAATATCACTCATACAACATAGCATTAGTTGCAGCTTAGAAGGCTCAGAATTGTCCTGGGCACACATGAATATAATTGATGATGGTGATAAAAAAAAGTTTACAAGTTATGAGTGTACATCTAAAGAATAAATAAAGGTATTTCCACTAATAGTTTTTCTATCCATGCAGTTATACATACTAAACTTTAGATATAGTCTCTAGCAGAAGCCACACAACATTTATTTATCACTTTAAAAAAGCCACATCAATGATTTGTACTCTAAATAATAGAGTCATGCAATACTATACAAATACCTACTTTTCTCATTTTGTATTTATGGTGAGTATCAGCAAAAGAGAGAGTGCTCTTTGTTTCCTTCTGATTTTACTAAATATATTTTCTGAAATTGTGTTCTGATATTCAAAATTACTTGAGTGAGAAAGAATTATAAAACACAAGTATCAAACACTCTTCAGTAACAACACTTGGGATTTTAGAATCCATTTAAAAAGAATGAACTCCAAATATGGGTTGTATGAATAAACAAAGTCTCCACATTGCAAAAGGTTGATAGCGTGTCTTCACATCTAATTGTGTGACCACTTCCTTTTTTTCACTGATTGGCAGTATAGTTTGAGATGTCTGTAGCCCTGCCACTTCCGAAGGAACATATAAAGAACAAACGAAGTACATGGAATAAAAAGTTCATTGTTAATGAAAGGCTCTGGCATCTGAATTTAATAATCAGATGCCATTTGGAACCCATATTGTTTTTCAACATTAGAGACACTTAAACAAATCAGGCTGTAATTATACATAATTCATGCATATATTTAAACACTGATTAATTTCTCTTTTTTTTCTTAAACATCTTTATTGGAGTTTAATTGCTTTACAATGTTGTGTTAGTTTCTGCTGTAAAACAAAGTGAATCAGCTATATGTATACATATATCCCCATATCTCTTCCCTCTTGCGTCTCCCTCCCACGCTCCCTATCCCACCCCTCTAGGTGGTCACAAAGCACCGAGCTGATCTCCCTGTGCTATGCGGCTGCTTCCCACTAGCTATCCATTTCACATTTGGTAGTGTATATATGTCAATGCTACTCTCTCACTTCGTCCCAGCTTCCCCTTCCCCCTCCCCGTGTCCTCAAGTCCATTCTCTATGTCTGAGTCTTTATTCTGATTAATCTTTCTTTAGATGTACATGTGCAACTTCTTATGCAGGATTCTTAAAAGCAACCTCATAAGGAAGAAGAATGAGTTTGTGGTTCAAGAGGGATCACCAACGATGCAATGAGGAGATACCGTGTCCCCTAAGTTGCTTTGAGCTGTCTGTCACTGCATGAAATCGCAGTGCCTTTATTCATCTGTTTTCCCCACCTGAAATGGCTTCTCCCCTCTTTTAAAAGCCCAGTTGAAATGCAATCTCTTTCCTGAAGTCTCCTGAGAACTCTATTTAGGAATATTCTTTTCCCCATATAACATCTCCCTATTATCTGTCTTCTCTATTACTCATCTAGCTCTTCAGCATCCACTGAAATATATCTACATTTTATTTCCCTGACTCATTACATGCTCTTTGCGGACAAGGAACTCTGGGTTATACTCTTTCCATCCCTACAGCAACCTTGGTCAGTGTTATCCTTGTATCACTAGAACTGCCTGAGTGTTTGACCACACCATAGCTTCAGAGATCCTGCAGCTATATTGCGAGGGGGCCCAGGAAGCTACATTTTTAACATGCTGCCCAGGTGATTTTTATGCACTCTAAAGATTGAGGACCACTATATACAAAGACTACATATAAGAACTAGGAGAGTGCTGTGAATCATAATCAGTACCAAGAAATATCTGTGGAATATACAAAGGCACCCCAACACCCCATACTAAACCAAACCAAACCAAAACGCCAACAGCAAAAACAAACAAACCAAACAAAAAAAGTGAAATGAAAGGCATTAGGCTTAATTTTATGTCTATAAGCTTAATCACAATGCAATTATCTTTTCATGAAGTTGACTGAAAATGAAGTGTTATTTTAAAGAAAATGCTTATTTTCTAGTAGTATGGTCGCTGAACAGGGCAAACCATGTTTTCTAAACTTCTAATTAGGAGGTCTTATGGTCACCTCCCTTTCCCCTCTTTGCCTTTCCCTATTACCTTTCCCTAAGAATTTTTTCCATGGCTTTCCTTCTTGTCTCCAATGCTCCTTCCCTGCTTTTTGTCCAAGAGATTGATTACTTTTCATCCATTTCACTGTGACTCACAAGCTCAAGATAAGGAGAGAGCAGGTGCAAAGAACAGGGCTCTACAAGTTTACAGAGTACGTTATTCAAATTAGAACAAGACACCCTTTCTGTGCCAGGAAGCATAACCTGGCAGATGGAGGACAGGCTGTGCCCTTGTGCAGTTAGCAACCTGAGAAACTGTGCATGGCAGCCTGTCAAAAAAGGGGGAGGAAAGCATCTGAGCCTACTATCCTTGTTCCCACATTTTCCTGAAGAGAGTTTTTCTAGAGCTCCATTTATACCTGACCTTACTCTTTTTGCTCAGGTCCAGATGCTATTAAGTAATAAGGAAAGTTCCAAACATTATTCATTTGAATGCTCAGAAGAAAGCTGCATAACATATTATTGTGAAACTAGCGTGAAGCACTTGCTTTTTATTTCCACAGAGGAATGAACAAAGGGAAAAGAATTTACAGGCTGGGAAAAAGTAAAGAACTTAGCCTTATGAAGGAGACTGAGGAAGTCTTATCTCTGAAGATGTTTTGAAATAATATAGGGAATGATCCATCTTCGGTAGTTTATGGTTGATCTGAGCAAGGTAGCCTCTTGTTCTTCTCCATGAAGGCCCTTTCCCTATAATGTGAAGCTTCTGGTCCCTACCTCTGCTGCCACTTCTGCTGGAGCCCTCTGAGGCCTTGAGGTCCCTTTCAGAACCACAACCTTGGTTCTGAAGTCCCTGCTTCTCAGGGCCTGAGTTACCCCCTTGAGTAGAAAGTTGCTGGTGGCTGCAATAGCAGCAGGTACTCAGGGAGGTCTGTAAAATATATAAAAGTACTTTCCTGAAGATATGTAGATTTCTCAGTGTACAAATTTGATCAGGACAGCATATTCAGTCTAGGAGATATCTCATAATCTCACTAGCCTGTGGACTCCTAAATGGCAGGGACCCCACATTCTCCTTCATTATTCTAATGCTTAACAGTACCTCGCAAAGAAACTTCTCAGCAAAAATGCTTATTGATGAAAGGAGCTGAATTCCTCCTCTGATTCTGCCTCCAAAAGTCCTTCTCTGTTTGGCTCCTGGAGGATATTTCCTTCCTTGTGTCGCTCACCATTCCCCACCACCACCCTCAGTCACGGGTTTTCGGGGCCCTAGGTCCTGGATCTCCAGGTGTCATCTCAAGGTCAGATGGAACCACACCCTGGGCAGCTGTGGTTGGCTGAATTCTCAGCCCCATGACCTTCACTCCCTGGCGTTACTCCTGTGATTATGCGACTTACGTGGCAAAAGGTACTCTGCAGATGTGATGAAGGTTACGAATCAGTGACCTCAAGATAGGAAGATTATCTGGGCAGCTTAACCTAATCACAAGCCTTTTAAAAACAAACATTTCTCTGACTCACAGCAGAAGAGACATCAGACGTTCCAGACCTGAGAGGGATTTGACAAGAGGAAGATTCTTTCTGGCTCTGGGGTAACAGGGCAAAGAGGTGAGAACGGGCTCTAGAAGCTGGGAACAGCCCTGCGGGGAGAACAGGGACCTCAGTCCTACAACTACAAGCAACCGAATTCTGCCAACAATTCTTCCCCAGAGCCTCCAGGTGCGAGCCCAGCCTGACCCACACCTGGACTGCAGCCTGGTGAGTCCCTAAACAGAGAACCCAGTTGAGCCTGCCCAGACCTCTGACCCTGAGAACTGGAAGATGATAAATGGGTGTTGTTTGAAGCTGGGAAATTTGTGGTCATTTGTTACACAGCAACAGGAAGTGAACCCAGCAGCCCTCTGGGAGTGTCTGGAGCAGTGCTCCACATGCCTCCCCACTCTAGTTCACTTCCTTCTCTACTTGGGGAGATAAAGAATGGGCATTCATAGACCAAAAACAAACTCCAGCTCTGGTTCTTATTATTGTTGTCCTTGTTCACTGACCCACTCGACCAACTACTTCATTCTCTCCCCTCTTAGCGCTGCCCTCCCCAAACCTGCACATCTGTCAAATCTTCCATTCTTCCTGCTGTCTAGCTGGGTTTGTACTTGACAGTGAAAGCCTCTGTGCTCCAGCTCTGTCCTTTATGCACCCAGGACCCCACACGGCTTCAACCTAAGCAATTAATTAGAAATACAAATATAGAACTTTTTTTTTTTGCAAATTATGTGCAGTGCCTTTTATTTTAAAATTGGTTGGCAAACGACCAAGACCAACGTCTGAACAACAACTTTTGTGGAACAGAAAGACAAAAAAACCCCACCATGACTGGGATGGGGTAAGTTAAAATGGGGGAGGCAAAAGAGGATGCCTCTGAGCTATCCATGAAGATGGGTTTGGACATGGCTCTTTTAAAAACTTTATTGTCCCTTTGCAATGTTTTCAAGTTAAAAAAAAAAAGTCACCTCTGTCCTCTTGTAGTGGTCTACAGATCTACACAGATCTGGAGCAATGCTGTGGATGTGCCTTTAAGAATTAGATAATGTGACTTGCATAAAATGGTCTTGAATGGAAATGAGTCAAAGTAAGATCCTTGACATACCACCAGGGCTTCTTAGACTTGAGTATTTGGGGCAAAGACAGCCACCATCCTGGATGTTTTTATTGAGTCTTGAGATAAATATCTGAGATTAAAAACTCCCACGTCTAAGGTTCAGGGGCCTTACCCAAACTACATGGCGCTGGGCAGACCGGCACTCTAGAATCTAGTTCTCTGGACGACACTTCATCCCTTCTTTCTGGAATCCTACCTCCCTTGTTTAAATCGAAAGGATTCATCAAACAAAGCTGCTTGTATTTCTAAGACACAGGGGAAATGATTTTCAAGTGCCTTGCTTGGTCCCCTATCATAACTAATCCCCTCTTTCTCCTTAAGCAGCTTGGCTCAGTCCTCTTTTTAGGGCTAACTGTATTCTGCCTTGCATTCTAAGTGGCTGTTTATACATGCTCTTCACCCACAGCTCCCTCCAGCTCCTTGGGGCAGGGCCAGGTCCCCTTTATCTTTGTACCTCTCAGGGTCTCCCCAGGGAGCATTCAGTCCTTGCTGAAGGAGTCCACTTTGAGCACTGAACTGGATTTATAGTGGAGCTTTGCTTTGCTGTCAGTTTTCAGGTAGGGGCTTAATGTTCCTTGATCCAGAGAAACAAGGACCAGGCGGCAGCTGCACTCAGCCCACTCCCGGAGACCCCTCACAGGAGGGAAGGGCTTACAGCCCCAGGAGGTGCAAAGCACAAAGCGGGGGTGGGGGGGAGGGGTGGGGGGGGCCGGGGGGGCGGTTGGGGGTGGGAGGAAGGAGGCTCCAGATGCAGGGGAGGGCGAGCCTATCTCATTTCCCGCCTGGTCCAGCAGCAAGCCGGCTTGCTCTCTAATTTGATCTTTTCTCTGCCTTGGCCAAAGCCAAGTGCATTCCCTGTAGAGCAAGTGTGAAACAATGCAGTTGCTGTTTCAAAGCAGAAAAAAGAGAGTGGTGGTGGGAACATGTGAGGAAAGCATTTTTCCTGATTCATTTTTTTAAATCTATGTGGTGGAAGAAGCAGTCATGAAGATCAAATATGCAGTAAATTCAGAACCGTGAAGGGAAAACATTTTCTATTGTCCTTTAAAATCTTTGACACTTTATCTAATCACTTATTCAGTCACTCAGCAAACTCAGCATATACCCTGATTAGGGCGTGTCTCACTTTGTGCAGCTGGTGTATGTGCTTGTCCCCTAGACCAGAGGGTCTCCAGGGCAGGGACCTTCTCAGTCCATCTTCACATCCCCAGTGGCTAGCACGGTGCCTGGAGGGCAGCCGGCATGCTTCCAGGAGAAGGGAGGTGAGCCCAGATGAATGTCACGGAAAGGCCAAGTCACCTCACCCCGAAAAGGAGCCAATGGATTTAGAAATTAGGAGGCTACTGGTGACCTAGAGGGTATTTGAGGGAGAAGGCAGATTGCAATTGGGTAAAAAGTAAATGGGAGAAACACTCACTAATGGGCACAAATAAGCGTGTTTTAAAAAATTCATCTAAATGTACATTGTTACATGACTGGTGAAAGAAACTACAGAATGTTATACAGCAGTTAAAAGAATAAAGTAGATTCATATCAGCGTTTTGCAACCTCGGCGTTATTGACATTTGGGGTGAATAATTCTTTGTTTTGGGGGCTGCCTGTGTATTATAGGATGTCTAGCAGCATCCCTGGCCTCTACCTCCTAGATGCCAGGGGCATCTCCGCTCAGGCTGTGACCATCAAAAATGTCTCTAGAAATTGCCCCCATTTGAAGACCACTGCTTTATATGTACTGACCTGGAAAGATCTCCAAGGTAGATCATTGGGTACCAAAAAAAAAAAAAAAGTGGCAAAGAAGTACATTTTATGATACCATTTATGTAAAAAAAGTACTATATATACACACATACATAATTCCATAAATTCATATTATATAAGTATGCACGTCTTCAGTGGTCTAGAAGGACAAAACTGCTAGCAGTGGTCATGTCTGGGGAGGGCCCTGGGGCTGGAGGGGTCACAGTAAATTTTGACTTTATTTGTACTGCCTTGTGTTTTTAAAAAAATGAAAATATACTTTGTGTTAAAATTAAATAGTTTGTAAATGAATGGAAATAGAGGATATGGAGAAAGTACATGCACACTACTCCTTGACAAAGTTTAAAGATGAAGAGAAAGTTGGCTAGAATGAGGCAGAATTAAAGGAAGGAATTTTTAGGATGTGGGAAAATTGAGCACTGCTGACTTCGGTCAAGTTACAATTTTGTTTAAAGCATTATGGGGGGGGTAACTTCTAGAATGCTTCCACTTATTAGCTTAAGATTTCAATAATGCTTTGCCAGCAATGACTTTCCCACTACAGTTAAATATGCATGAAATGATAGAATTTCTCTTTCTGTTTTTCCACCGCATGTTTCTTTAATTTGTGTTTCTTTGGTGTGTGTACAGCTTTCTGTAAGTAAAGTGCTGATGCCATTATGGAAACTGTCACTCTTCAGAGTTGGAAAGACCTGAGAATAAAAGCTGACTTTGACTTGTGTTTGGTCTGGCATGGCTGGGGATACTGCAGGAGTGTATTTGTTTTTCATTAATTTGTTTGTCATTTTTCTCCATGATCTATGGAACATTTATTTCCCCTGAAGCAAATGTCAGAGGTTTCTCTTGGTTCTGCTGGGGTAATGAATTGCTGAGAAAAAGAAATTTTTCTTATATGCTATTTGATTGTGGGAGGAGACATTTTGTGACCTTTTGCTATTTTACAGTGATAATGAATTTCCTGACACACATGGAAACTTTGGGCTTCTTTATTAAAATAATAAAGTTTGAGGAATAACTTTGACCGGGACCTTTGTAGAATTAATCAAATACAGATTTTGGAAAATTGATGAATTTGGTCTTTACAGAGACATTCTAATTTATTCCTGTCACCAAGGCAGTACACAGATCTATACCACGTAGAAACATCAAACAATTAACTACAGATCCAAGTCCCAGAACAGAGATTTAGGCGTGTTTGGTGCGAGGAGGAATAGGCTCAGGGACTGTCAGCCTGATCACAGTGTTGCTTTGTTTCCTTTTCCTTTGTTCCTTTTTTTTTTTAATTGCAAAAGTATTACTATAACTTGTAAAAAAAATTGGCCTATACTGAACAGAATGAGAAAGATAATAAAAATCATCCAGAATTCCACTCTCCAGAGCCAGTGGGCCATCATAACATCTTGGTGTATTCCTTCTAATCCTATTTTGATGCCTATATTTCATGTACAATTGAGATGATACTGAATATAAAATTTTATATTCCGTGTTTTTTCTCTTAAATATGAGAAACGTCTGTTTTCATATAATGTTTTGTTTCTCATCTCTAAACACTTTAAAGAAAAACTATACTGAGTCCTCTTAGGATGTTCCAAACAAAGGCATCAACTCATGGGGAAAAAAAGCATAGGTTTTCTTCTTCACAATATGATAGGAACATCAGATTCTACCATTTTTCCCTCTAAATGTGGTAAGTGATGATATGTTTTTCAGATGCTCTGAAATTATAGACATTTCTATGTTTTTAATTTTGAGAGGTGGTAAGAGAAAACGAACCTGCTGAGTCCAGGATGCATGACAAGCTCACATGACGACACTAGGTGAGGATGCTCTGTGTTCCTTGGAGGCAAAGTGACAGAGTGACAGGGTTCCCAGCCCCTGCTTTGACCAGCCACATGGATGCATGCATGTCCAAACCCACACCAGAGTAACCTCTCAGTCATTTACAAAGGCACGAGCACAGGGCATCTTCTTTTCCACACAGCCCCTTTAGCCACCGAGTTTCTCCACATGGTCTCTCTGGGGGTTCACTGGAGTTTCTCTGTACTCATCCCCAATAGTCTGCAAGATGAGAGCAATACCTAGAAGGAGTCAGAACCCACAACCAAGGCAGGGTCTCAGAGAATTTGGGTGAAAGAAGTTGGCGACCCCATTCTTGACTTGGGAACCACTTCCTGGGTGGTATGTGCTCAGTTTACTACCATTTTTGGGAAGCTTGGGTTTTCTTCCTGAATGTTGACAGAATGAAAACATCAGGAACAAAGGGGAAAAGGAGCCAAGTTTCTGAGATAAGTCCTAAAATCTTCACGCCTCACTGGCTTGAATATATTCTGAATTTTTTTCAACAAACACCAGATTACTTTAGGATCAGAAAACAATTTGGCATTTGGATAATGAGAAAAACAATGTAAATTGCTCTCCAACTAGGCTAAATAGGAACTTGGGGGGAAATTTATAAAGACCTATAAAACAGTTCTAAGATTTAAGGTCTCGTATCTGTCTTTAACTGCATATCTCACGACAATATTTAATTAGCCTTAAATATTCATGCAAATCTTTTAAATTGTAAATCTTGAACTTCAAATCCGGTAAAAGTCCTTCCTAGCCTAGGGACCGGCTATGCAAAGGAGGGTCAGAGAAGCAGCAGCACTGGCACCACCTGAGATCTTGTTAGAAACACTGAATTCAGGCCCCCGCCCAGCCCAGCTGAACTGAGTGATCCCCACGTACTCATTCAAGTTTCAGAAGCACTGGTTTAGACTCCGGTAACAGACCAGACTTTTGGAATGCAAGTGTTGTCACCTGGTGGTCACAGATGACTTCTTAGGCGATGTAGGAAAGTTGTTAGTACTGTTCACAGACCGTCTTTCTTCCCCATTAACAACCTAATTTCTAGTTGAATCTTTTCATCGCCACCTCATTGATGGTCAGAAGCTAACCCTGACTGCGGAGAGAGACTATAGTTCAGGTAACTATCTGTGATTTTCTGAGGTGGGAAAACAATGCCAAGATGATTATCCTTTGGATTTGGGGTCAGATTAAATGAGAGAAAAGAGGATGCTTGGTGTGAAAACATCTGAACGACTGGATTGCTCCACTGATAATACAGTGCATTTTGACGGATACGATCGGGAACTTGAAGGAGTGTGTTTTTCTCTCACTTGCTTACTTCTGCTTCTAGAAATAATGCAGCTTATGTGCAATATAAGTTTTCAAGAGTGCTTACAGCAGGCCTAAGCTCGAGAATATGTTTGCTTTAGCAGTTGGGGGAATTTCAACTCAAACCCAGTTGTTGTTTTTTTTTTCACATCCTTATTGGAGTATAATTGCTTTACAATGCTGTGTTAGTTTCTGCTTTATAACAGGGTAAATCAGCTATACATATACATATAATCCCAAATCCCCTCCCTCTTGCGACTCCCTCCCACCCTCCCTATCCCACCCCTCTAGGTGGTCACAAAGCACCGAGCTGATCTCCCTGTGCTATGCAGCTGCTTCCCACTAGCTATCTATTTTACGTTTGGTAGTGTATACATGTCCATGCCACTCTCTCACTTCATCCCAGTTTACCCTTCCCTCTCCCCGTGTCCTCAAGTCCATTCTCTACGTCTGCGTCTTTATTCCTGTCCTGCCCCTAGGTTCTTCAGAACCTTTTTTTTTTTAAATTCCATACATATGTTAGCATATGGTATTTGTTTTCCTTTTTCTGATTTACTTCACTCTGTATGACAGACTCTAGGTCCATCCACCTCACTACAAGTAACTCAATTTCGTTTCTTTTTATGGCTGAGTAATATTCCATTGTATATATGTGCCACATCTCCTTTATGCATTCATCTGTCCATGGACACTTAGGTTGCTTCCATGTCCTGGTTATTGTAAATAGAGCTGCAGTGAACATGGTGGTACATGACTCTTTTTGAATTATAACCCAGTTGGTTTTTAATTCAACCTTATCACAAAACTTGATGAAGTGCCGTCAAGTTATCTGAGAGAAAGCAGATACTGCACAATGCAAGAGCTGATGTCATCCTTGCAGCTGCCAAACCATCAACAATTTGGAAAGTGAATTTTTTTTTAAGGGAAAATATAAAATATGAAAAACATGTAGTTCTTAGATTTGCTTACATGCTCTTCCAAGTGTCTGGTGATTTATGTACACTTTTTTCCATTCTTTTCTAGTTTGGTTTCCACTGTCAATATTTTCATTTTAAAAGAATGTATTGTGCTCAATGAAGAATAAATGTGACCCTTTATAACTTGTAGAAAGATTAAGAAAACTAACCTCACATAAATTTGAAAATATGGTTGAAATTAGAAAAAAGAGAGAAGTTTAGATTTTTCTGTCTCTAACGTTAAAATTTTTAAACATTCGTTATTAACAGAAATCAGGTACTACATTCTAACTTGTCCAAGAAATAACAAAAATCTAACCCTCGACTTTCTTTAAATGAAATATATATCTTACAAATAATTCTTACACCTCAGGCAAATGATTATAAAGGAGGGTGGAACTTGAGCTGAGTTTCTTTCTCTTTCCTCTTGTATTCTTATTTTCTCTTTTGAGAAAAGAGCTAAAAGTCAGGTAAGTACCAAATTATTATCTGGAAGGAGTGAAGAAAGGCACTGAAACGAATTTTTTCTAAGTGGTCAAAATAATCGTGACTTCCTGTTTAAGTCATTATAAATTATACTAATGTCAGACTCTTATTTACCATCAATTAAGCCAAATCTAAGGTTTTTGTCTTACTTTATGAACAAACATTAGCTATTACAAATCAAATACTCTGATATCTATATAATCTCTTTTTACAAGATATTTACATCTTTCCTTTTTCCACTTGTTTTTTTTTGTTTGTTTTGCTTTTTGTGTGTGTGTGGTACGTGGGCCTGTCACTGTTGTGGCCTCTCCCGTTGCGGAGCACAGGCTCCGGACGCGCAGGCCCAGCGGCCATGGCTCACGGGCCTAGCCGCTCCGCGGCATGCGGAATCTTCCCAGATCGGGGCACGAACCTGCATCCCCTGCATCGGCAGGCGGACTCTCAACCACTGCGCCACCAGGGAAGTCCTTTCCACTTGTTTTTAAATAAAGAAGGACACGTATTTGACCACTGCTTTTTGTTGTGCCACTGCTCTAGACACTTGGGGACAGTTATGAATACAAAAGACAAAACTGTCTGCCCTTGTGGAATTTGTATTTTAATGGGAGAGGAAGATGATAAATAAGTATTTAAAATATAATTATGCCAGATGGTGATATGCACTCTAAAGAAAAGAAATGCAGGTATGGGGGAGGGGAGGGAGGGTGCCTAGAGAGAGCCTAGAACACAGGGCATTGTCAACATTCGTTTCTTTTCTTTATTTTCTTTCATGTGCTTTCTCTCAATTCCCTTACTTAAATCATGTGTGTACCCTGTTCAAAACTGCTTATGTGGACACATTTAGGAAAGGGGGCAACTAGCACAGGTATCTAACACCCCTCACATTTTCAAGGGAGGAGTTAAAGCTGGCTGACAGCTCCTTTCCTGAGAAAATAGTCCAGTGCCCCAGGAGATAAGTAAGAGACACACCAGTAGACTTTAACAAACATTTCTAACTTGGAAATCAGGGCAGGTCAGAAGAACAGAATGGAAGCCTCCAAGTGAGAACCTCTTTGATTACTATGGGTCAAGAGTATTAGAAATCACCTATGCCAGGAAGCCCAAGAGCATCTCTAGCACACTAGATGGGAAGATTGCATGCAGGGGGTCCATCCTAATATGGGGTACAGTAGCACAAGGAGAGGAACCTGCATACCTGGAACAGAATCTGGGTAGATGAGAAATGACCATAAAACTGACTCCACATCAATGGCTACATCAGATACAAAGAGATCACCTACAGATTATTTTCCCTTATTAGGATGGCTCAGTGCGCCAGACCACTCCTCCTCGGCCACTGGCTATTAGATCACTGAACTAGTTCTCTACACCTCATGTAAACTAGTTCTTCTGTTTTTATAGTTGAGATTATTCCAACAACATACAGAGACGGAACCCAAAGATAATCCATCTATGCCATTTTTAGCAAAAACCAGCTAATTTACACTCAGTAACAAAACAATGCCAGCATGGAACATATTAAAATATACAGAAATATGAAACTATTTCACAACATAAAAGAAGGAGATGAACATACCACTGGAGGCAGAGGCACGGCATACCTGAAAACTATTTAGAGAAAGAGGAAGCTGTCAGCATCAATTTTGTACAATCAAGTGACATATTAACTCTGTGAAGGAAGAAGCAAAAGATATAACAATAAATCTGGTAATTTTTTCTTAATAAAAAGAGCTGGGAAGCCTATAGAAAGGCAGTGAGGAAAGAGAATTGCCATCTTACATTTTGAAAAGCCATTGGAAGCATAAAAGAGAAGTAGAATGAGATCTGTGAAAAAATAAAATAAAATCAGCAAAGTGGAACTCACCCCAGACTATACGGGGAAAGGGCAAAGACATAAAAATGAGAAGTGAAAAAACATATATATGAAGGAAAAATTTATCTAACACACATGTAAGTTGTGTTACTGCCCAAAAGACCAGAGTACATTTAACAGAGATAAAATCCAAAGACAGATCAGATAAAAACCTCCCTGGGGTTTAAAACAAACAAACAAACAAACCCTGACTTGTGCAGTGCTCACTGTGTACCAGGAAACGCTGATGAACTAAATCCAAACTACATTGGTAATACAAATATTTTTAACTATCAGTACCAAAGACAGAACACTATAATTATCTAGGCAGAGGGAGAAAAACTGGATACCTGCAAAGCAAGGCTATCAGGGTGTACTGAGGTTACTTTTCTGTAATAATAAACTTCAGAGACCATAAGCAATGTCTAAAGAATTGTGAAGGGAAAAATTGTGACCTTGAAATTATTTACCCAACAAAGTTGTCATTATGCATGAAAGTAACAGAAAGATTCTCAAATATTCAAGGCCTCAGAAAGCACACCACCCATGAAATTTCCATTGAAAGAAGATAATTCAAAGATGTACCTAAACCAACCAAAAAAAGAATCAAAATGAAATTTCTATCTCAAGATAAAATTAGTTATAGTAAAAGGAAGCAAACATTGAAATCTATAAAAGTAATTTACATAAAATTAAATTTGTTCTTCACTCCTGCACCCTGGGATCACTTCCCAAGTAAACTGACTACATTCAAGTCTTTGTCTCATGTTCTACATTTTTGTGAATCAAAACTAAGACAGTGAACAAGAATGAATAATTCAATACACGATGCTGAAAATATTAACTGAATAAAAAAAAATAGTTCTCTAACTGATGCCTCATAGTCAATGTTCATTTCTGGCAGTATGGTGAACTACAAATCTCAATAGAACCTCCCTCCAAAAACAGCAAAACAAGCTATATAAGTTTATTTTTAAAAGAAAAAAATTCAAATGCATTGGTGATGTTAAGAAATTAAACTTGGGACTTCCCTGGTGGTGCAATGGTTAAGAATCCACCTGACAATGCAGGGGGCATGGGTTCTAGCCCTGGTCCGGGAAGATCCCACATGCTGCAGAGCAACTAAGCCTGTGAACCACAACTACTGAGCCCACGTGCCACAACTACTGAGCCCATGTGCTGCAACTACTGAACCCCCATGCCTCAAGCCTGTGCTCCATAACAAGAAAAGCCATTGCAATGAGAAACCTGTGTACTGCAACCAACAGTAGTCCCTGATAGCCTCAACTAGAGAAAGCCTGCACGCAGCAACGAAGACCCAACACAGCCAATAAATAAATAAAATTAAAATAAATAAATAAAATTTAAAAAAAAAGAAATTAACCTTGAAAATTATAAGGTGAGGACTGCTGCTTCCAACGAAGTAGGAGAAATAGGAATGGTGGTTGAAAGGTACAAACTTCCAATTACAGGATTCAAAAGTTCTGGGGACCTAAAGTATAGTATGGTGAATATAGATAACAATACAGTATTGTATACTTGAAAGTTACTAAAAGAGTAAACATAGGAGATTGGTTCAAGACGGCGGAGTAGAAGGACGTGCGCTTACTCCCTCGTGCGAGAGCACTGGAATCACAACTAACTGCTGAACAATCATTAAACAGGAAGACACTGGAACTCACCAGAAAAGATAACCCACGTCCAAAGACAAAGGAGAAGCAACAATGAGAAGGTAGGAGGGGCACAATCACAATAAAATCAAATCCCATAACTGGTGGGTGGGTGACTCACAAATCGGAGAAGACTTATACCACAGAAGTCCACCCACTGGAGAGAAGGTTCTGAGCCCCACATCAGGCTTCCAAACCTGAGGGTCTGGCAACGGGAGGAGGAATTCCTAGATAATCAGACTTTAAAGGCTAGTGGGATTTGATTGCAGGACTTCGACAGGACTAGGGGAAACAGAGACTCCACTCTTGGAGGGCACACATGAAGTAGTGTGCACATCGGGACCCAAGGGAAGGAGCAGTGACCCCACAGGACACTGAACCAGACCTACCTACTAGTGTTGGAGGGTCTCCTGCATAGGTGGGGGGGTGGCTGTGGCTCACCACAGGGACAAGGACACTGGGAACAGAAGTTCTGGGGAGTACTCCTTGACGTGAGCCCTCCCAGAAACCGCCATTAGCCCCACCAAAAGCCGGGTAGGCTCCAGTGTTGGGTCGCCTCAGGCCAAACAACCAACAAGGAGGGAACCCAGCCCCACCAATCAGCAGACAAGCAGATTAAAGCTTACTGAGCTCTGCCCACCAGAGCAACAGCCCGCTCTGCCCACCACCAGTCCTTCCCATCAGAAAACTGCACAAGCTTCTTAGATAGCCTCATCCACCAGAGGGCAGATAGCAGAAGCAAGAAGAACTACAATCCTGCAGCCTGTGGAACAAAAACCACATTCACAGAAAGATAGACAAGATGAAAAGGCAGAGCGCTATGTACCAGATGAAGGAACAAGATAAAACCCCAGAAAAACAACTAAATGAAGTGGAGATAAGCAACCTTCCAGAAAAAGAATTCAGAATAATGAGAGTGAAGATGATCCAGGACCACGAAAAAAGAATGAAGGCAAAGATCGAGAAAACACAAGAAATGTTTAACAAAGACCCAGAATAATTAAAGAACAAACACCTAGAAGAATTTAAGAACAAACAAACAGAGATGAACATTACAATAAGTGAAATGAAAAATACACTAGAAGGAATCAATAGCAGAATAACTGAGGCAGAAGAACGGATAAGTGACCTGGAAGACAGAATGGTGGAATTCACTGCCACGGACAGAATAAAGAAAAAGAATGAAAAGAAATAAAGAGAGCCTAAGAGACCTCTGGGAAAACATTAAACTCACCGACATTTGCATTCTAGGGGTCCCAGAAGGAGAAGAGAGAGAGAAAGGACCCAGGAAAATATTTGAAGAGATTATAGCCGAAAACTTCCCTAACATAGGAAAGGAAATAGCCACCCAAGTCCAGGAAGCTCAGAGAGCCCCAGGCAGGAAAAACCCAAGGAGAAACACATCGAGACACACAGTAATCAAACTGACAAAAATTAAAGAAAAAGAAAAATTATTGAAAGCAACAAGGGAAAAACAACAAATAACATACAAAGGAACTCTCACAAGGTTAACAGCTGATTTCTCAGCAGAACCTCTACAAGCCAGAAGTGAGTGGCATGATATATTTAAAGTGATGAAAGGGAAGAAACTACAACCAAGATTACTCTACCCAGCAAGGATCTCATTCAGATTTGATGGAGAAATCAAATCAGACAAGCAAAAGCTAAGAGAATTCAGCACCACCAAACCAGCTCTACAACAAATGCTAAAGGAACTTCTCTAAGTGGGAAACACTAGAGAAGAAAAGGACCTACAAAAACAAACCCATAACAATTAAGAAAATGGTCATAGGAACATACATATTGATAAATACATTAAACGTGAATGGATTAAATGCTCCAACCAAAAGACACAGGCTTTCTGAATGGATACAAAAACAAGACCCATATATATGCTGTCTACAAGAGACCCACTTCAGACCTAGGGATACATATAGACTGAAAGTGAGGAGATGGAAAACGATATTCCATACAAATGGATATCAAAAGAAAGCTGGAGTAGCAATACTCATATCAGATAAAATAGACTTTAAAATAAAGAATGTTACAAGAGACAAGGAAGGACACTACACAATGATCAAGGGATCAATCCAGAAAGAAGATACAACAATTATAAATATATATGCACCCAACATAGGAGCACCTCAACACATAAGGCAACGGCTAACAGCTATAACAGAGGAAATCAACAGTAACACAATAATAGTGGGGGACTTTAACACCTCACTTACACCAATGGGCAGATCATCCAAACAGAAAATTAATAAGGAAACACAAGCTTAAAATGACACAATAGACCAGCTAGATTTACTTGATATTTATAGGACATTCCATCCAATAACAGCAGATTACACTTTCTTCTCAAGTGCACACAGAACAGCCTCCAGGATAGATTACATCTTGGGTCACAAATCAAACCACAGCAATTTAAGAAAATCGAAATCATATCAAGCATCTTTTCTGACCACAATGTTATGACATTAGAAATCAATTACAGGGAAAAAAATGTTAAAAACATAGACACATGGAGGCTAAACAATACGTTACTAAACAACCAAGAGATCATTGAAGAAATCAAAGAGGAAATCAAAAAATAGCTAAAGACAAATTACAACGAAAACACGATGATCCAAAACCTATGGGATGCGGCAAAAGCAGTACTAAGAGGGAAGTTTATAGCAATACAATCCTACCTCAAGAAACAAGAAAAATCTCAAATAAACAATCTAAACTTACAGCTAAAGGAACTAGAAAAAGAAGAATGAACAAAACCCAAAATTAGCAGAAGGATCGGAGCAGAAATAAATGAAATAGAAACAAGGAAAACAAAGGCAAAGATCAATAAAACTAAAAGCTGGTTCTTTGAGAATAAACAAAATTGATAAGCCTTTAGCCAGACTCATCAAGAAGAAAAGGGAGAGGACTCAAATCAATAAAATTAGAAATGAAAAAGGAGAAGTTACAACAGACACTGCAGAAATACAAACCGTCCTAAGAGACTACTACAAGCAACTCTATGCCAATAAAATGGACAACCTGGAAGAAATGGACAAATTCTTAGAAAGGTATAACCTTCCAAGACTGAACCAGAAAGAAATAGAAAATATGAACAGACCAATCACAAGTAATGAAATTGAAACTGTGATTAAAAATCTTCCAGCAAACAAAAGTCCAGGATCAGATGGCTTCACAGGTGAATTCTATCAAACATTTAGTGAAGAGCTAACACCCATCCTTCTCAAAGTCTTCCAAACAATTGCAGAGGAAGGAACACTCCCAAACTCATTCTATGAGGCCACCATCACCGTGATACCAAAACCAAAGATACTACAAAAAGAGAAAATTACAGACCAATTTCACTGATGAATATAGATGCAAAAATCTTCAACAACATACTAGCAAACAGAATCAACAACACATTAAAAGGATCATACACATTGATCAAGTGAGATTTATCCCAGGGATGCAAGGATTCTTCAATATTCGCAAATCAATCAATGTGATACACCATGTTAACACATTGAAGAAGAAAAACCATATGATCATCTCAATAGATCCAGAAAAAGCTTTTGACAAAATTCAACACCCATTTATGATAAAAACTCTCCAGAAAGTGGGCATAGAGGGAACGCACCTCAACATAATAAAGGCCATATACGAAAAATCCACAGCAAACATCATTCTCAATGGTGAAAAACTGAAAGCATTTCCTCGAAGATCAGGAACAAGACAAGGATGTCCACTCTCGCCACTATTATTCAACACAGTTTTGGAAGTCCTAGCCATGGCATTCAGAGAAGAAAAAGAAATAAAAGGAATACAAATTGGAAAAGAAGAAGTAAAACTGTCACTGTTTTCAGATGACATGATACTATACATAGAGAATCCTAAAGGTGCCACTAGAAAACTACTAGAGCTAATCAATGAATTTGGTAAAGTTGCAAGATACAAAATAAATGCACAGAAATCTCTTGCATTCCTATACACAAAAGATGAAAAATCTGAAAGAGAAATTAAGGAAACACTCCCATTTACCACTGCAAGGAAAAGAATAATATACCTAGAAATAAACCTACCTAGGGAGACAAAAGACCTGTATGCAGAAAACTATAAGACACTGATGAAAGAAATTAAAGATGATACAAACAGATGGAGAGATATACCAGGTTCTTGGATTGGAAGAATCAATATTGTGAAAATGACTAAACTACACAAAGCAATCTACAGATTTAATGCAATCCCTATCAAATTACCAATGGCATTTTTTACAGAACTAGAAAAAGAAACTTAACATTTGTATGGAGACACAAAAGACCCCAAATAGCCATAACAGTCTTGAGGGGAAAAAATGGAGCTGGAGGAATCAGACTCCCTGACTTCAGACTATATTACAAAGCTACAGTTATCGAGACAATATGGTACTGGCACAAAAAAAGAAATATAGATCAATGGAACAGGATAGAAAGCCCAGAGATAAACCCATGCACATATGGTCACGTTATCTTTGATAAAGGAGGCAGGAATGTACAGTGGAGAAAGGACAGCCTCTTCAATAAGTGATGCTGGGAAAACTGGACAGGTACATGTAAAAGTATGAGATTAGAACACTTCCTAACACCATGCACAAAAATAAGCTCAAAATGGATTAAAGACCTAAATGTAAGGCCAGACACTATCGAACTTTTAGAGGAAAACATAGGCAGAACACTCTATGACATAAATCACAGCAAGATCCTTTTTGACCCATCTCCTAGAGAAATGGAAATAAAAACAAAAATAAACAAATGGGACCTAATGAAACTTCAAAGCTTTTGCACAGCAAAGGAAACCATAAACAAGACCAAAAGACAACCCTCAGAATGGGAGAAAATATTTGCAAATGAAGCAACTGACAAAAGATTAATCTCCAAAATTTACAAGCAGCACATACAGCTCAATATGAAAAAAACAAACAACCCAATCCAAAAATGGGCAGAAGACCTAAATAGACATTTCTCCAAAGAAGATATACAGATTGCCAACAAACACATGAAAGAATGCTCAACATCATTAATCATTAGAGAAATGCAAATCAAAACTACAGTGGAAGAATCAATATTGTGAAAATGACTAAACTACCCAAAGCAATATACAGATTCAATGCAATCCCTATCAAATTACCAATGGCATTTTTTTTTAACAGAACTAGAAAAAAAAACTTAACATGTGTATGGAGACACAAAAGACCCCAAATAGCCATAGCAGTCTTGAGGGAAAAAAACGGAGCTGGAGGAATCAGACTCCTTGACTTCAGACTATACTACAAAGCTACAGTTATCAAGACAATATGGTACTGGTACAAAAACAGAAATATAGATCAATGGAACAGGATAGAAAGCCCAGAGATAAATCCGTGCACATATGGTCAACTAATCTATGACAAAGGAGGCAAGGATATACAGCGAAGAAAAGACAGCCTTTTCAATAAGTGGTGCTGGGAAAACTGGACAGGTACATGTAAAAGAATGAAATTAGAACACTCTCTAATACCATACACAAAAATAAATTCAAAATGGATTAGAGACCTAAATGTAAGACTGGACACTATAAAACTCTTAGAGGAAAAGATAGGAAGAACACTCTTTGACATAAATTACAGCAAGATCTTTTTTGATCCACCTCCTAGAGTAATGGAAATAAAAACAAAAATAAACAAATGGGACCTCATAAAACTTAAAAGCTTTTGCACAGCAAAGGAAACCATAAACAAGACGATAAGACAACCCTCAGAATGGGAGAAAATATTTGCAAATGAAGCAACTGACAAAGGATTAATCTCCAAAATTTATAAGCAGCTCATGCAGCTCAATATCAAAAAAACGAACAATCCAATCCAAAAATGGGCAGAAGACCTAAACAGACATTTCTCCAAAGAAGATATACAGATTGCCAACAAACACATGAAAGAATGCTCAACATCACTAATCATTAGAGAAATGCAAATCAAAACTATAATGAGGTATCACACCAGTCAGATGGCCATCATCAAAAAATCTACAAACACTAACTGCTGGAGAGGGTGTGGAGAAAAGGGAACCCTCTTGCACTGTTGGTGGGAATGTAAACTGATACAGCCACTATGGAGAACAGTTTGGAGGTTCCTTAAAAAACTAAAAATAGAACGACCATATGACCTAGCAATCCCACTACTGGGCATATACCCTGAGAAAACCATAATTCAAAGAGTCATGTACCACAATGTTCATTGCAGGTCTATTTACAATAGCCAGGACATGGAAGCAACCTAAGTGTCCATTGGCAAATGAATGAAGAAAATGTGGCACATATATACAATGGAATACTAGTCAGCCATAAAAGGAAATGAAATTGAGTTATTTGTAGTGAGGTGGATGGACCTAGAATCTGTCATACAGAGTGAAGTAACTCAGAAAGAGAAAAACAAATACAGTATGCTAACACATATATATGGAATTGTAAAAAAAAAATGGTCATGAAGAACCTAGGGGCAGGATGGGAATAAAGATGCAGACCTAGTAGAGAATGGACTTGAGGACGTGGGGAGGGGGAAGGGTAACCTGGGAGAAAGTTAGACAGTGGCATGGACATATATACACTACTAAATGTAAAACCGATAGCTAGTGGGAAACAGCCACATAGCACAGGGAGATCAGCTCGGTGCTTTGTGACCACCTAGAGGGGTGGGATAGGGAGGGTGGGAGGGAGACGCAAGAGGGAAGAGATATGGGGATATATGTATATGTATAGCTGATTTACTTTGTTATAAAGCAGAAACTAACACACCATTGTAAAGCAATTATACTCCAATAAAGATGTTTAAAAAAATAAAATGATAATATTAAAAAAGGAAAAAAAATTAGGAAATGAAATAATATATCAGATGATCTGCATTCTGTAAGAATGTGTGCATATGTGTATGTCTGTCTGTGAGTGAGGGTGTGGAGGGGAGAGAGAGAGAGAAGAGAAAAAGCACACCAAACATTAATATTAACAATGCTTTCTTTGGGGTGGCAGGATAGTGGAATTAGAGTGATTTTTACATTTATCCCTGAGCGTTTCTATATTTTTCAAAATTTCTAAACAAATACCCTCCCATGTATTATTTGTGTAAAAAACAAACAGGGAGCTTCCCACTGCTAACAGGATCAAGGCTAATCTCCTTTGTCTAACACCCTATCCTTATTTATCTTTTTCATCTCTTCTTTCCTGCCTTCCCTTTGCCCCCAGAACAATTTTACTCACACACCCTTTTACTGACACACTTCTTCGTCCTGGGATTGATCTCCACTTCAGGAAATCTTACAACCATGTTCAGAGAAAGGCTCCCTTCCTTTCACGAACTAGCCTTGCACAGCAAGGGCAATGACCTGGCAGTTAATCAAGCAGAACTGGTAACATCTCTACCACGGTTGACTTCAACTGTATTTGATTCTCTTTTAACTTTTTGTATGTTTTTGTTCTTCTCTTCAACTCGATTATAAGCACTCTGTATTTTTCATCAAGTCTAGTGCAACAGAGTAGTTATCTGTGGTAGACAAAATAATGGTCCCCCAAAGATATCACCTGTAAGCAAGCGACCAGAACCTGTATGTGAGGTTAGATGGCAAAGGGGAATTCATACTGCAGATGGAGTTAAGGTTGCTAATCAGGTGACCTTAAGATAGGGAGAGTATCCTGGATTATCCAGCTGGGACTAATGTAAGCACAAGGGTTCTTAAGTGGAAGAGATGGATGGAAGAGGTCAGAGGAGGAGATGTGGTGATGGAAGCAAGGCTGGAGTGATGTGCTCTGAGAAGGACTCAACTCTTCACTGCTGGTTTTGAAGATGGAAGGAGAAGATGGAAGAAGGAGGCCGCGTACCCAGCAAGGCAGGCAGCCTCTCAAGGCTGGAAAAGACAAGGAAATGGATTGTCCCTTAGAGCCTCCGGAAAGGAATGCTGCCCTGCTGACACCCTGGATTTCTGTCCAGTGAGATCCATATTTTTTTTTTTTTTGCGGTACGCGGGCCTCTCACTGTTGTGGCCTCTCCCGTTGCGGAGCACAGGCTCTGGACGCGCAGGCTCAGCGGCCATGGCTCACGGGCCCAGCCGCTCTGCGGCATGTGGGATCCTCCTGGACCGGGGCATGAACCCGTGTGCCCTGCATCGGCAGGCGGACTCTCAACCACTGTGCCACCAGGGAAGCCCCTGAGATCCATATTTTAACCCAGATAAATTTCTGTTGGTTTAAGTCGTTCAGTTTATGGTGATTTGGTCCAGCACCGATAGAAAATTAATACAATGTTAACTATTATTTTCTTTCATTCACATTAAAATTAAGAAAGATAAAACCAAAGTTGTTGAAATAATAAATTTAAAACTATACATTCTGAGGAAGTCTACCTTAATCACCCCAAATGCCTCTCATTATTTCTTCATTTCTCCTTATGCCTATGTGTTTATTATCGCTTATCATTTGTTGCTACTTTATTTTATAATTGTGTTAATACCATTTCATGGGCATATATATTTTTCCTTTGATTCAAAAGGCTCTTCAGAAGCACGGACCATGTATTTATTCTCTAGGTATTTGCTGCCAGTGGTAGCAGATTTTATTCTATAAATGCCTGATTACTAACATCTTACATTATGGGTTACTTAAGGCAGACCACGTCCTCAGCTTTCTGCAGCGTACTTCTCAGAAATGTTTTAAAAAGTTTCATTTCAGCCTTACACAAAAGTACCCTAAAGCCCGTAAAAAATCTGACCAGATTAGTCAACATTTAGAAAGTGGACTTAATACACTTTAATTCCACTGGATTTATCCCATAAAATTTAGTGAGGTTTTATGTTTTTCCAGAATTTTACGGTTGACAATTTCAAGAACGGTATATATCTTTACCCTTACAGGCTGTAAGACTGGGGAATTGAGGTAGGAAGATGTCTGGTCTAGATTGGGAGAGAAAGGAGACAGTCTGGACATCCCCAAATCTTGAAGAGACCTGGGTACAAAGAAGGCGCCAGTGTGGAGGGTGGAGTGGGCACAGGGGCTGGACCTGAAAGGGACTATTTGGACGGTAGTCTATTTCTGTGTTGAGTATCAAAATCAGCATAGACCTTCTAATAAACTAGAATTGTCAGGCTACTCTTGGAAGCCATTGCTAAAATTTCTAAGCTCTACCAGAATTAAAGCAAAGTAACCAAATAAATAAGCGGTCAGTTGGGAATGAGAGGATTTGGCATCATCGTAACCCTGGGGGAAGAAAGAAAAGCTGATGTGTAAATGGGGTTTTGGGCAAGTAACCACATGGCCAGATGCCCTTCTCCCAGAGGTAGGCCCAGCCCAAGCCCTTCAAGTTAGTTTCTGTTATCTGGCCCTGAGAAGCCTTAAAAAAGGTGCTTACCCTGATTTCTCCAAACATAAAATTGGGGCAGTGGGATTTGCCATTTCTGTGTAGTCTAGGCCTGTGGTGAGGATTAATTAGTGTTTTTAAAGTGCTGTGGGTTTGGTTTGGTTTATTTATTTTCTCAGGATGAAAGCCAGTACGCCAGCACCAAGTGTTAACAGCGAAGGTTTGATGTATGTTACTTGAGATGCACTGTGTGAAGTGGGGCGGATGGGAAACGAAGCTTGTGGGACTGCCTTCGGCATCAAAAAGGCCACATTTCCAAACCCATTTAGTACTCCCCAAAGTGAAGGAGGCAGAATAAAAGGCTTTGAAAATTAAAAAGGAGAAAAGTTATCTGTGTTTAGGCTCTGGGATTGAGGGTATGTACCAACCCAGACCAAGGAAAATTTGACGAGCTGCTACAGAAAAATATTGGCAGCTAGAGAAGATACAAAATTCTGCTAACTTTGTGACAAGCTGTAAAATGAGCTCCTATATTTGATAGAAAGAATGGAACTCAGGCAGTCAGGGTATCAGGGCTAATAGCTGAGGACAAATGCTGTCACATGCTAGCTTCTCTGACCCAGGACAGGTGGGCATAGGGACCAAGAACTCTGGTATGGCCCATACCTCCACTCACTAAGAACCCAGCAACCTTCTAGATATTACAATCTCATAAGAACCCTCTAAGCTAGTTTTTAGAAATAAATCTTTATGGCTTTATTCCCGATTATGGAAGTAATGTGTGCTCATTACTAAAAAATAAAACTGCAGAAATACATAACATAAAAAGTGCAGACACTGCACCTCCAATCCAGCAGCCAGGATATAGGCTGTTAGTTATTGTTTGGACATATTTACAGGTGATAGCTATAACTGTCTCCAATTTACAGGTGATGAAACAGATAACTCAAAGAACTTATCCACCGGCTCACAGGAAATAAGTCAAAGCTGGAATTCAAATTCAGGTCTTTCTGACACCTCGGAACTCTGTATGTTCCATTAGGCTACACTGCCCTATCCCCACACCCTGCTCCCTCATCCCACCACCATCCTCGAAAGTAATGACTACAAGGCACCAACCGGGTTTCCATAACTAGCTTTACAAAGAGAAGCTTCCATCACCCACAGCGTCAGGTTACATGTGAAATAGCAAGGTTAGTGCCACGAGGAGATCTGTTTTCCCAGCCTTGTTTAAACGTATAATCCTCCATCAACATGCTGTTATTTGAGTGAGATGATTATACTTTTCCATCAAAACCAGTGTAGAACAGAAAGCAAAGAGACCCCTGAAGTCAGTAGATCATATCTTATATGTGAGGCCTGGACCTGGAGAGCTCCGGGTTCCAGGTCTGTTATCTCTTAGTTGCTTGTGACCTGGTGCCTCAGTTTCTCCATCTGGATTGTAAAGCGGGTGGATGAACTGACTGCCAATGTGCCTTCTAGTGGCTGGAATGACGGGCAATCTCACTGACGGCTGGTGGGCCTCATGTATCCCACCTAACTTCTAAAATTCTGCTCAACATCTCATTTCAGGCTGAAAGAAAGTTGTCCTGTGTTGTGACTTCTCAAATATGCCCAGAAAGAAATGAACATGCTTTGAAAATAATGTACAAGGTTATTGTTCTTTTTTTTTTTTGCGGTACGCGGGCCTCTCACTGCTGTGGCCTCTCCCGTTATGGAGCACAGGCTCCAGACGCGCAGGCTCAGAGGCCATGGCTCACTGGCCCAGCCGCTCCGCGGTATGCGGGATCCTCCCGGACCGGGGCACGAACCCGTGTCCCCTGCATCGGCAGGCGGACTCTCAACCACTGCGCCACCAGGGAAGCCCTTGCTAGAGTTATTCTAATTAAATGAGTGGATGATAACGAATTTAAATGACTAGTTCATTAGCACTCATTCTTTCAGTATGTCTAAATCTCCTATACATAAGGCATCGAGAGAGCTATACTGATGAAACCTTGCCCTCCATGAATATAAATAACTACAGTATGAAGAAGCAAGAGCTCAGTGTCTCAGGATGCTCCGGAGAAACTCAAGGGACTCTAGTTTGGAGGAATCAGGCAGGGCTTCATGGAGCAGTAGGGATGTGACCTGGGCCCCCGAGAAGGGTCAGAGTAGCAAAGGAAGATGGCGGACGGCATTGCAATGGTGCTGAGGGGTTGCTTCGGCGGAAAGACAGAGGTTGTAAGAGGCAGGCTAAGGAGTCTGCCTGTGGCTGTAGGCAGTTGGCAACCACTGACAGCCATCAAGCAGGGAAGTGAGGGGCTGTGTCTGTGTTCTCTTCCAACAAAACCTAAAGCCTACGTGATTTCCAGTACGTACAACTGTACCTAGCACGTCGTGGGCAGGCAGTATCTCCTGAATGAATCATCTCAGAAATGGCAACCTAATGTCAGGGAATGGATTTGAATTTGCTCTTAAGAGGAAACACGGAGCAGCGCCAAGCATGCAAACCTGGACGACTCTTGGATCTCGAGTATGGACCTGGCAATTTCAGCCCAGAAAATGCACGCGTGAGAGAGGGGAGGGAGCGAAGACTGTTCTTTCACCCTGTAATCACGAGCAGAAATAACATCCCATTATAACCTTTAAAGAGAAGAGGCCCTTTCAATGAAATAGTAGCAATGCTGTACAGAATCACTTTGAAGACTTGGCCTTTGGTGTGGAAAATGCTAACATCTGTCAGAGCCCTTCGTCTCTAATCAAGCTTCTGCCAGCAGAGTCTAAGTGCTTTCTACGTGTGCACGTGTGTAGGGTTATCTACGTACACGTTACACAATTGGACAGACGTGAGAATTCTGACGATTCACAGAATGCCACGTCTGACTTCCAAGGTGAGCTGTGCTCACAGGTGGAGGTGGTAGCATCTTTACCTCAGAACAGCCCAGGTCAAACCTGGGGCCTGTAGGATGAGAATATATATATTTTCTCTAAGGCTAACTAATGCCTTTGAAATCATTTCTCCTCCTGGTTTGAGGTAGGCTGACTAGAACCGAGGGGAGCCACAGAGCTTGGAGCTGGAGTGCCTCAGAATCAGGGTGAGTGGAATTCACACCTGTAGGACCTCGGAGCCTAATCTGGAATCACAGCTGCTCCCCACCACGTTGGATGTTTTCAGCCTTTCCCATTACATCAGCTTAAACGGTACCATCCCCTTCCCTCAGGCTCCCGCCCAGGTTTCCTCCACAGCCCACTCTGTACTGCTGAAGAAAGACACTGAGTCAGGTCAGCCTGCTAGAAAGAAACACTTTAAAGAAATGGGGGCGGGGGGGCGGGGGGGCGTCCACAGGGGGAGAATAAACCTTAGGATCTTAGAAAGGAAGGAGGAAAGAAAAAGATACTATGTGAGAACATGTCCATGCAAGGTCACCTGAGAACAGAGCCTCTGAAGATGAATAAAAAGTCTCCTCAAAGCACACAGGAAAGCAATTACAGCCCACATGTGTGACACTGGCCATGGGAGCCGGTGGCAGCGGAGATAAAGGTAGAGCCAGATTTGGGGGCACTGAGAGAGCCCGTGACCAATGCAACAATGAAAGGGAGCCTTCCAGGAAGGCAGGGATGGGAACAGAGCACAAAGAACAGGAAGAAGCAGCAGCGCCCTCAACTCAGAGGGGAAGTCAGGCTGAGCTGAGACTGGGGCAGGGGCTTTGTCCATATGTATTTGTCCATCAGGGAGGTCTCGGGGAAAGGAATGAGGAGGGCAGGGAAAATGCCACATCATCTGATATTTTCAATTAGGGGAAGGGTGAGGGTGGGCATGTATATGCTGAATAAATTGTTTCAAATATCTGTATGTGATAATGTTAATTAAAATAAAAAGTAGCTTGTGAGTGTTATTTTTTTTTTTAGGCACAAAAGGTAGGACGGGAGCTCAGGGTTTAAGAGGAGAGTGTGAATTGCCATCTGGAGGCACTTTTAGGTTCAAGTCTAAGAGACAATAAAACAGAGACTTTAACCTGTTGATCTGTTCATCACTAACAAATATTTATTGAGAACTTCGTATGATGGTAGGCCTCGTGCTATGCACTGGGAATGCGGCAGTAAATGAAAAGGGTACAGATCCTGTCTTCATGGAGTTTCTATGCTTTTTTTGGATTTTACACTTTACTGTTAATATTTAAAATTGTGGTAAAATATACATAACATGAAATTTACCGTCTTAACCACCATAGTTCAGTGGCATTAAGTGCATTCACATTGTTGTGCTACTATCACCACCATCCAGCTCCAGAACTCTTTTCATCTTGTGAAACTGAAACTCTATACCCACTAAAAAGCAGCAACTCCCGTTCCCCTCTCCACTCCCTAGAAACCACCATGTTACTTTTTGTCTCTGAATTTGACTATTCTCCGTACCTCCTGTAAGCGGAATCATACAGTACTTGTCTTTTTGTGATTGGCTTATTTCATTTACCATACTGTCCTCAAGTTTTCACCATGTTGCAGCATATGTTAGAATTTCCTTTCTTTTTAAGGCTGAATAATAATATTCCATTGTATGTATGTCACACATTTTGTTTATCCATTCCTCTGTCAATGGACATTTGGGTGGCTTCCACCTTTTGGCTATTGTGAATAGCGCTGTTCAAGTCCCTGGTTTCAGTTCTTTGGGGGTATATATCCAGGTATGGAATTGCTGGATCATACGGTAGTCCTGTTTTTAATTTTTTGAGGAATTGCTATACTGTTTCCACAGCAGCTATACCATTTTACATTCCCACTAGCAATGCACAAGGGTTCCAGTTTCTCCACATCTCCATCAATAGTTATTTTCCTTCCTCCATTCCTTCCTTTCTGTCTGTAGCCATTCCAATGGGTAGGATCTATGGTTCTTCGAGACATCTTTATGCTTTATTGTAGAATCTCCTGGTCTACGGGAGATTCTATGACTTCTGGGGTGTGTTTGTGTATGTGTGCGTGTGTGTACACTAGTCTTTTTTGGAAATAGTTTTACTATTAGTACCCAAGCCACAACCTACCAAGAGTATGTGGCCATGAAAAAACCCTAACTCCACAAGTAGGAAGGGCCTCTGCGGGTGCCCTCTACTCTTAGAATAAGAGGGAGGTGATACAGATGTTAAAACCCAAGAGGCCAGATTTTGAGGGATCTGGTCCTACTTGGAAGGGAGGGCTTCCCTGGGAAAAGTCTAACATCGATTCCTCTAATTCATGACAGGAGGAGACATTGGTCCACCACTGCCGACAAGACCAGCTAAAGGAGACAGTGCAGGTGAAAAACTGGAATGATGCAGTGATGTTTTAGAATGGGGATCAGAAAGGTGGGCAGGATGTAGTAACAGCAAAATCATATAATATTCACATTACTCTAGTGCTTACAATGTTCCTAACATTATCACGTGTATTCATCTATTTACAGCCATGTCTTTGGCTACACCACTGCTTATTAACACGTGCACCTTTTCCAGCAGGGTGAAAAAGGAGAAAGTGAGGAAGCAGCTTGCTCCCTTGAGGTCCTGTGTATACAGAAACCCATAGAATGCTGAAGCTAGAAGGGACCTTAGAGGTCACTTAATTCAGTCTTCACCTCACAGATGAGGAAGTGACGAAGTGGCTTTGGGGAAGGTGGAGGTGGAATATTACTCTCTTCTCCCATAAGTACGTACACATCATCTGGGAAGTGCTGGAGTTAGAAACCAAAGACCTGTTTCTGTGATAACTGCCAATCCTTCATTGATACCCTAGATTGGCTGCTTTCTGATTTTATTCCACAACAGCCTCTAGAATATGTTTTATAGTCATAAAAAATATTCTGTGAATATAACATGCAGACTTGGCTGTCCTATAAATACATATTTTCTTGTAGCTGGATTTAATTTTTCCCCCACAAACTAACTGCCCAGAAAAGGAACTGGGCTTGTATCACCATCCTCTGGAGTGCAGGACCCCAAAGATAACTCCCCTTTTTCCTAATTCTGCCACACAGTGGTGTGAAATGGATATAAAAACAGGGCAGAAAAGCCCCGCCCCCCCCGTATTGCCCACGCATAAGAGGAGGCGGCACCTTGCCCCCCACAGGTACACACAGTAGGGGACACCCTGTTTTTGTGAACCAACAGTGAATGTGGCTCTTTGTCAATGGCAGGGCCTGACAACGTCCCTCATTACATTCAGGGTTAGAGCAAGAGTCCCCAGGCTGGCAGGAAAGGCCAACAGGAAGGCCTGGAGTGGACTCCTAGGAGGGGGGAAGGAGCAGCAGGCAGCCAGAAAGTGTCTCTGAATTTGTGACACCAGCAAAGGGTCTCAGTAAGTCCAGCAATTAACATATGGGAAACTAAGTGGAAGAAAAGTGAAGGGACTCACTCAAGACCTTACAATCTATGAGGGGCAAGGCTAAGACAGTTCTCTCTTCTGATTTCCATGCCCCAATTCTTACACTGGTGAAACTTTCTGCCTGTGCTATTACTTTGCTAGAGGCACTTGAGGGGACGCAGAAATCATAGCAGGTTATGCTAAGAAGCCCGCGGCAAGCGGCACTATGGTCACTATGGGCGTATAGTTCTCAAGCTCCCATTTCTGATGCCATGACAAAATGCAGCTTAGTGAGTGAAGGGGGCTTAAGGCTTTTCACCTGTAGATGGAACTTAGTGGATGAGGACAGCTTAAAACCACTGTAATGTGGGCAGGCACATTCAGCACATCCCTGGAGGTTATGCAGGGCTTTGCAGTGCATTAAATTACTCAGAAGCCGTAAAAACCGTTCCTGCCTCCCTTCTGGCCACCTGAGGGATTCTGCTATGACTGGCTCCTGGTTAGCAATCACTTCTGCAGTGAGCCGGTTACAGACTGGAATGTATCATATCCCTAGGTGTGCTGGGGCAGAGAAAAGTTTAAACGATTGACGTGGCTCCACAGTAACTAATCATAGGTCTGTGATCCTCTCACACAGCTGATCAAATCATTTCCAAGCATTTTCTAGAACAATTCTTCTAGACCAATAGACATGCAATGCAAATTACACATGTGATTTTAAATTTTCTATTAAGCACATTAAAAAAGGAAAAGGAAACAGATGAAATTGGGATCAATATATTTAAACTCAATATATCCAAAGTATTGCCACTTCAACAAGTAATAAATGTATATATGTTTTATATTTTTCATACTCAGTCTTCAAAATCGGATGTGCGCATACTCACAGCACACCTTGATCCACAATTAGCCATATTTCAAGTGCTAAGTAGTCACACAGGGCTGGTGGCTACCACATCGGACATATTACTACCCTTGCCTCTCTCACTGACGTCTCTTTACTCCAATAAAAATAGAAATTTCTCCATCCTGTAGCCATTCCTACCTATCTCAGGGCACTTTCCTTTCCAGGTCTAGTGATTCTAAGTGGTCTTTATTCCATTTCAACTCTCCTCCAACTGTCCATTCAGTCATTAAGTAATCATCACTGAGTACCTACCCAGTGCCGGGTGTTTGTGTTAACTTATGAGGATGTAAAGATAAATATGACATAGACCCTGATATCCGGAGCTCTCGGCTTGGTGGGAAATGCAGGCACATACAGGACAATTTGGTGAACACTATACAGAGATACATACGAAGGGGTGCACAGAGGAAGGAGTACTGCTTCTTCCAGGGCTTCTGGAAAGCATTAACAGAGGTGGGACATTTGCGCTGAGTTTTAAGGGATGAGGAAAAATTGTGGAGAGTCAGGGAAAGGTGTTTCAGCCATAGGGAAAAGTATGTTCAAGACCTAAGTATGACGATCTGCATGCTTGGAAATGGCAAGTGGCTAGTAGGGCAAGAAGATGGCAAGGAGGGCCTGGAGTGAGGCTGGCGAGGTGAGCTGGACCTCAGATGCCCGAAGACACACTCAGAATTACTGGGGGTCATTCTCCAGAAGGGGGAACCTTAAGGCAGGTTGTAACACAGATTGGAGAGCATAAAAGAGTAAGGAGAGCCTGAATGATGGGGTAGCAGTATGTCTAAATGGAGGGGACGTGAGCACTCAAGTGAATGAAGGGAGTATAAGAGCACTGTTTTCTGCAGACAGTCTCTCGATGAGGCCTTATGATGGAACCTGGGCAAAGGGTCTAATAGTTAAGGTTTTCCAGGCCCAAACGCACGACGTAGGGGCATCAGGGCCACTAGCATCGTATTTATATAGGACTATTACAACCTGTGGGGATGTGAAAGCACCACATGGCCTCTTTCTCTGCAGGAATTAATAGGGTTCCCTATGGGTTAATTTAGGCAGTAGGCAGAATCAAGCTAAATTGCAGCCTTGCCAGGGAAATCATGGGTTTATGAGACCCAGCAGGTCTGGGCAGCACCTGACCAGCCTGATCAGATGATGCGGTGGCTTATTTGACCTTGAGTTTTCTAGAAGGAGGCTCTGACACTCTCAGGTAAGAACAGGGCAACAACAGCATGACATTTACAGTTAGAAGGAGGCTCAGAGATCCCATGGGTTCTCCTTTTATAGATGGGAAAACTGAGTCATGGAGAGGGAAATGGCTTATAAGGTCATATAAGCCATTCAGCAGCATTCACCCTTTGAGGCACCAAAGCCACAGTGAGATTGGAACAACAGGTACCATGGAGAACTGTTTACCTTTATAGCAAACTCAAGTGGAGAAAGAGAATTAGGCTAGAGAGACACTAGGTAATAAAACTGTCTTTGTGAGCCAACACTATTTAAATTAGTAGCAATAAACAAGGTACTCACATGGTGAAACATCTACAAAGTTGGGATCGATATTGTGCAGCAGCTCCATTCTGGGGGACGGGCTTCCTTCACTAGAAAAGAATTTTTTAGAAAATGTTAATTTCCTTTCTCAAATGGGTATCAATGATTTTAATACTTCCTTTCCTCATATTTACAGGAAATAACAAACCTGGCAGTTAACAACTTGGTCATGAATTCAGAGGCCTCCACAATGTGTGGTTGTGCATCTTCAAGCAGTCATCACTTGTCTATATTGTCACAATGACTGAATGTTTACATAACAACTTTAAGGTCAAGCACGTGACAATTAAAAAATGAGTCCTGTGACCCTCTGCAATAAATAATCTGGCTGTACTTAAACATGACCATTCGTTACAGCAGTGAAATGAGAACTCAAGTCATCCAGTGTAGACTTCATGCTGAACACTCATAGGGAAATGAAGAAAGAGCACCTGCCGAGATGGCGGCGCCCACATCACAGATGCGACATGCCCTTTAAATATTAGCCTGCATGAGAAAAACGAATGTCTTCCACATCTAAATTTACAACGTGAAACTTGCATGTAATACAACTACATGTGAAATAGTTATACTTCTTTAAGATTTTTAAAAACTGTATGTGCAAATACAATCACAACCTACATTACTGTTGAAAAGAACTTGGAGATCAGTTAGTCCAACGCCCTCATGTTACAAATGAGAAAGGCCCATGGTAAGTTACTGGCCACACAATGGGTAGTGGGTGTTTTTTAAAAATTGGGAGCATAAACACCACCAGATGTATGCCGGGTGTGCATGAGGCACCCATGTCATTTTGCTAGTATAGACTCAGCCTTATGGAAGAAGTTGTTAGATATAACTTCAATCGTTGGACTACTTGATAATCCAATAAAAGGTTGCAAAGTACCATTAACACCATAGGATTTGTCCACATGGGAATAACCAATAAGGCCCCTGAAAATAAGAGGACGTGTTTTCAGGTGGTTCAATGTCCACACCCCAAATGCACAGCTAGTTGTCTACAGCAGTGGCTTGGGATTTCAAGGACCCATAAATTTTCAAAAAATCTGGATTGCGATTGGCAGCGTTGTATTTGCCAAGTAAGGAAATGTTAAAACAAAATTCATGAATTAAAGAAAAACCAAAAAACTTTCAACTACCATTACCATAAAATAAAGGTAATTTTAATAGCAACAAAAGGTAGGATGAATACGATCTCAGAATAAGTGACAGTCCTTTAAAGTGAATATGTTTAACTTTAGAATTCTAAAAGATTTCCTTTTCCCTCTCTATTCCATAAAACCCACTAACTAGACAGTGAGAGGGAAATATGCAGGGATGCCTCTAGGCCTGGGGGCAGCACTATGTGGGTGGGGGGGGGGCAATATTTCCCTGGATTCCTCATTTTCTTCCTGAGGCATTTAACTAACTACCTGTATACCATGAGACTGTCAGCCAGTCCAAAATGACAGGAACTAGGGTTTGATCCTGGAAGCTCTGAATGCAAGTAGGGATGATGAGCAAAGAAAATGGTGAATGTGACAAAATCTTAACAGAATGATGATGATGGTGTCTAATTTGTAGGGTTAAAAACAAGCAAACAGAGCTAAAACCTGGATGATAAAAAGAGCAAGTAAGTCAGGAGGGGAAATCAGAATGAAAGCATTTTAAAGTCTTTGTATTGTTTGGAAGAGGGTAAAGCTGTTCATTAAATTTAGATTTAGCTAAGTAAAATTTGCATGTTAAAATTTTAAGGTAACTTAAAAACAAAGATAGGACTTTTCTGGACCACGGAAGAACAAAACAAAATTCATTCAATCCAAAAAAAGGCAAGAAAGAAGGAGGAGCCCCAAAATTTCTCATCTTTAAAAGCAGAGCTCACTGGAATACCCCCAAAGTATTAGGCATGGTTAAATAAAACATATTTTTCTAATAACTTTTAAAGAAAGTTTATCTGTATATTATTCATTTATTTCATTTTTCATTATTCAGAAGAGCCACAGATATTGCAAAATAAGGGAACTTAATAAGATGAGATGAATTTTGAACACTAAAGGTTGTGAGTAATCCCAGTGATGAATTATTTGCTGGGAAAAATCATCACAGGCAGAATCATCATGAGACAAATCATGATGAAAAAAACAAAAGCCAACCAACCTTCCTAAGTGCGCTGTGATGCTACTTTTTAAAACGTACGAATCAGAATATTTTGACAAGGATGTGGTTGGAGATATATGCCAAGGAAATACAATAGAAGACAAGTGATTAAAACAATAACCAAACACCCTAGGGACTCCAAGTTATTAAATAAATCAAGAAAACCAAATGTACATTTAAGGGAACTGAATAAAGTATCATAAATCTTGGGTTACTCCCCATCAAAATGTTAAAAGTTACTAAAATCCCTAGACAAGGTCATGTACCAATTCCCTGGAACTAGTCCTTTGGAAAGTGATGGATTTTAGAAATATTTCCAGGTGAATTTTTTTAAAAGAGGCATACATACGTGGGAAGGGAAGATGGTAATAATGGAAATATGGAAAAATATACACCCAACTGTTAGCTGGGATAGGGGGATGGGTGGGGTGAACTACAAAAGACTTTTATTTTCTACAGTGCTTTATATAACTAGCATGCATTATTACTGTAATCAGGAAAATTTTAAGCTTTTTTAAAGTATAGAACTTGTGAAAATTTCTATGCGTCCATAAAGACATTAAAAAGTATAACAAAGAGAAAACTCAGATATTTTACAGAGTTTGGGAGTTTAAAGACAGGAAAACTATCCAGAACTACAAGGTAGTTCTGCAGTATTTAAATGCATTAGTTGATTTTTGGAATTTAATTGCATGCTGCCCACGTATGTGCTATCTCATACTGATAATAACTGATCATGTAATTTCCCTCTCAGGAGTGTAGAAATTTCCCTGTATGTTTAAGATCAGGCTTGCATTTAGCAAAAACAGTAATGGTTTTAGGGTCACTGGGTTCTCATGTCTCACCACTTAAGTCACTTCTTTTCATTTTGGTAAAGGGTTCAGAGCGTCAGTGCCTGAGATGGAGGGAATAAGAGGAAAGAGAGGGAGATGTTAGGGAGAAAGGAGGGAGGGAGAAAAGGGAGATGAGGAGGAAGAAGAAGAGGGAGAAGGAAAGAAGGGAGAAGAGACTGTGGGTTTCCTTTAATAGTTACGCACCAAGTTAGCAGAGACTCACTAAAGCACTTAAACGCGCACACACACTACACACATCAACTCCACTTGGCGAATTTCAGTGGCGACAAGGGCATAGTATAGTGATGCTGGAACAGAGAAGTGGACCCAAGTCACCTGGAGAAGAACATGTGCAGAATAAGGCTGGTGGGAGGGATGGGGAGGGTGCGGGATGAAATGAGAGATCGCAAAGACCTGCTCTGCAAAGCTTCATAACTTTGCCTAGGGAATACTTTATAGAGTATTTAAAGTGATTCTGCAAAGACCAGTTACGGGTAGAGAGGCACTGGTCATTACAAGGTGAGGCCCATTGTTGGTGAGGGGAATCCTTCAGGCCCAAATGACACACCCAGGAAGAACACCCCCGACTCAGCTCAGCTCCCACCGTCTGTAGGAATTCAATTTCCCCAGAACTGAGAAACTGGACACCGATATTGGGACACTGGTACTCTGGTTATTGGGAAGGAATATCTACCACTGGATTAATAAACACTCTTTTTTATATATATATATTAAAAGAAAGGTAAGTTCAGAAGTAGCCACATATTTTCCAGTGCAGTTTAAAAACAGTCTTCCCTTAAGAACTCACAGGGGCTTCCCTGGTGGCACAGTGGTTGAGAATCCGCCTGTCAATGCAGGGGACACGGGTTCGAGCCCTGGTCCGGGAAGATCCCACATGCCGCGAAGCAACTAAGCCTGTGCGCCACAACTACTGAGCCTGCGTGCTCAACTACTGAGCACATGTGCTGCAACTACTGAAGCCTGCCTGCCCGTGCTCCACAAGAGAAGCCACCGCAATGAGAAATCTGTGCACCGCAACAAAGTTTAGCTCCCGCTCGCCACAACTAGAGAAAGCCCGTGTGCAGCAATGAAGACCCAACGCAGCCATAAATAAACAAACAAACAAATAAATAAAATGTCCTTAAAAAAAAACCTCACAAACCATTGGCCACTTAAATTTGAGTAGTCTTTAATAATCATATAAAAGATCACACTCCTGTACCTGGAGGGGAAAATGCTTGATCATTTTTTTTCTTTTTTTGTATCTTTTTAGGGTAAACCTTCCCTACTGTTGCTGTACTCCCGTTCCTTCCCCACACCTCTGCAAATTTTTGTCATCAATAATTTCCACTTGCTTATGCATGTTCCTCTACCTTTATGTCAAAAACTAAATAAATAAATTTTATTTTATTATTATTATTTTTCTTTGCAGTACGCGGGCCTCTCACTGTTGTGGCCTCTCCCGTTGTGGAGCACAGGCTCTGGATGCGCAGGCTCAGCGGCTATGGCTCACGGGCACAGCTGCTCTGCGGCATGTGGGATCTTCCCGGACCGGGGCACGAACCCATGTCCCCTGCATTGGCAGGCAGACTCTCAACCACTGCGCCACCAGGGAAGCCCATAAATTTTATTTTTAACTATCTTTTCTTCTTTCACCATTAAATGTCCCCCAAACAGTATGTTTACATCAGTTATTCTCTCTTTGTCTCACATTAGAATCACCTGAGGAACCTCTAAAATACAGATGCTGTACCTCACACCAGAAGCATCACTGGGGGTGGAACCCAGGTGTCAATATTTTTTTTGAACTCCCAGATGATTTCAACATTCAGCCAAGATTGAGAACCACTGACCTGGAGCAGTGCTTCTCAAAATATAGATCACTTGGGGATCTCATTAAACTGTGGATTCTGATTTACAGAGCCCGGGGGGTGAGGGCAGCCCAGGAATCTACATTTTTAACAGGTTCCCAAGTGATACTGATGTTGCTGGTCTGAAGACCACACTCTGAGTAGCAAGATGGGGAAATCTAGAGTCTTCTTACCTCGGATCTGAACTCTTCTGGAGTTTCCTAAATCAGAAACTCATTTAGATTAGAGCTAATTTTAGAGCAATGAGTCTCAACCTTGGCTACACAATGCCATCACCTGGGAAGCTTTAAAAAATACTGATGCTGGGCTTCCCTGGTGGCAAAGTGGTTGAGAGTCCGCCTGCCGATGCAGGGGACACGGGTTTGTGCCCCGGTCTGGGAAGATCCCACATGCCGCGGAGTGGCTGGGCCCGTGAGCCATGGCTGCTGAGCCTGCGCGTCCGGAGCCTGTGCTCCGCAACGGGAGAGGCCACAACAGTGAGAGGCCCGCGTACCGCAAAAAAAAAATAAAATAAAATACTGATGCTTGAGTTCCACCATAAGAGAGTGATCTCATTGATCTACGTTCAGCCTAGGCATAAAGATTTATAAAAGTACCCAAGCTGAGTTTTGTCAAATTAGCTTCACTGAAATATAACTTACAAACTATACAATTCATAATGTTTTCAAGGTGTATCTATTTTATAGCATGTATCAATACTTAATTCCTTTATATGGCTGAATGTTATTGTATGGATGTATCACATTTTCTTTATCTACTCATTTGATGGACATTTGAGTTGTTTCTACATTTTTTGGCTATTATGAATATTTATATATAAGTTTTTGTATGGACATTTGTTTTCATTTCTTTTAGGTATATACCTAGGAGTTACCATATGATTATGGTAACTTTACATTTAAACTTTTAAGGACCTGCTAATTTTACACTCTAACCAGCTATGTATCAGTATTCCCATTTCCCCACATCCTCTTATTAGTGACCCTTACGGATGTCTATCTTTTTTATTATAGCCATCCTAACTGATACAAAGTGGTATCTCATTGTGGTTTTGATTTACATTTTCCTTTTCATGTGCATATTGACCATGTGTATAACTTCTTTGGATGAGTTGCAAGAATTCTTAATATATTCTGCATGCAAATCCTGTATCAGATATATGATTTGTTAATATTTTCTCTGATTCTGTGGGTTGTGTTTTGCTTTCTTAATAGTATCATTTGCAGAAAAAAAGTTTAAAATTTTGGTTTAGTACAGCTTAACTATTTTTTCTTTTGTTGCTTTTGGTATTTTATCTAAGAAATACCTGCCTAATGTGAAGCCATAGAGATTTACCCTTATGCTTTCTTCTAAGATTGCTATGCCTTTAGCTCTTACATTTATGTCTATGACCCATTTTAAGTTAACTTTTGTGTATTCTGTGAGGTAGGAATCCAACTGCATTCTTTTGCATGTGAATATCTAGTTATCCCAGTAACATTTACTGAAAAGATTCTTCTTCCCAATTGAACTATCTTGGCATCCTTGTCAAAAATGCAGCTGATTCTCCGGATTTAAAAATGGGCAGAAGAACTGAATAGACATTTGTCCAAAGAGAAATGCAGATGGCCAACAAGCACATTAAAAGATACTCAACATCACTAATCATCAAGGAAATGCAAATGAAAACCACAACGAGATAACACTTCACATCTGTCAGAATGGCTATCATCGAAAAGAACACAAATAACAAATGTTGGTGAGGATGTGAAGAAAAGGGAACCCTCATACACTTTTGGTGGGAATGTAAATTGGTGCAGCCACTGTGGAAAACAGTATGGAGGTTTCTCAAAAAACTAAAAATAGAAGTACCATATGACCCAGCAATTCCATTCCTGGATATATATCAAAAAAATACTAATTCAAAATGATACATACACCCAATGTTGACAGCAGCAATTAACCACCAACAGATGAATGGATAAAGAAGATGTGGTGTGTATAAATGTAATGGAATACTATTCAGCCCTAAAAAAGAATGACATTTTGCCATTTGCAACAACATGGATGGACTTGGAGGGTATTATGCTAAGTGAAAAGAGTCAGACAGAGAAAGACAAACACTGTATGATATCACTTCTATATGGAATCTTAAAAAATGCAACACTTCAGCAAGCGGTGTTGGGAAAGCTGGACGGCTGCATGTAAATCAATGAAGTTAGAACACTCCCTCACATCACAGACAAAAATAAACACAAAATGGCTTAAAGATTTAAATACAAGACGTGACACCATAAAACTCCTAGGAGAGAATATAGGCAAAACATTTTCTGACATAAATCGTACCAATGTTTTCTTAGGTCAGTCTCTCAAGGCAATAAAAATAAAAACAAAAAGAAACAAATGGGACCTAATCAAACTTATAAGCATTTGCACAGCAAAGGAAACCATCAGCAAAATGAAAAGACAACTTACATTATGGGAGAAACTATTTGCAAATGATGCAACCAATAAGGGCTTAATTTCCAAAATATACAAACTCAATATATAATTCAATAACAAAAAACCCAAACAACCCAATCAAACAATGGCACAAGACCTAAATAGACATTTCTCCACAGAAGACATACAAATGGCCGATAGGCATATTGAAGATGCTCAACTTTGCTAGTTATCAGAGAAATACAAATCAAAACCACAATGAGGCATCACATCACACTGGTCAGAATGGCCATCATTAAAAAGTCTACAAATAATAAATGCTGGAGCGGGTGTGGAGAAAAGGGAACCCTCCTACACTGTTGGTTAGAATGTAAATTGGTGCAGCCACTATGGAAAACAGTACGGAGGTTCCTTAAAAAACTAAAAACAGAGTTGTCATATGATCCAGCAATCCCACTCTTGGGCATATATACTGAAAAGATGAAAACTCTGATTCGAAAAGATAGCAGTCCAATGTTCATAGCAGCACTATTTACAATAGCCAAGACATGGAAGCAACCTAAATGTCCACTGATGGATGAATGGGTAAAGAAGATGTAGTATACATATCATATTTATATAATGTGACATATATGCACATATATATATATATTTCACAATAGAATATTACTCAGCCATAAAATGATAATGCCATTTGCAGCAACATGGATGGAGATTATCATACTAAGATACTAACATACGAGATTATCATACTAAGTGAAGTAAGACAGAGAAAGACAAATATCTCATATCATTTATTTGTGGAATCTAAAAAATTATATAAATGAATCTATATACAAAACAGAAACAGACTCACAGACATTTGTAGAAAACAAATTTATGGTTACCAAAGGGGAAATATGTAGGAAAGGATCAATTAGGAGTTTCGGATTATCAGATACAAACTACTATATATAAAATAGATAAATAGTAAGGTCCTACTGTATAGCACAGGGAACTACATGCAATTATCTTGTAATAACCTATAATGGAAAATAATCTAAAAAAGAAAATCTATCTATCTATCTATAGATAGATATATAACTGAATCACTTTGCTGTATACTAGAAACTAACACAACATTGTAAATCAACTATACTTCAATTAGAGAATAAAAAAAATACAACACACTAGTGAATATAACAAAAAAGGAGTGGACTGACAGATACAGAGAACAAATTAGCAGCTACCAGTGGGGAGAGGGAAGCGGGGAGGGGCAATACAGGGGTAGGGGATTAAGAGGTACAAACTATTATGTATAAAATACGCTATAAGGATATATTGTACAACAATATATAGCCAATATTTTATAATGACCATAAATGGAGTATAACCTTTAAAAATTGTGAATCACTATAGTATACACTTGTAACTTATATAATACTGTACAGCAACTGTACTTCAATAACAAACACACACACACACAAATGCAGCTGATCCTAACACACTTCTTAGGATGAGGATTGCTAATTTCAAGCCTTGTTATATAAGGTCACCATATTTGATTGTATGTTCTAAATTCTTGATTTTTTTTTTTCTGTAGAGCAAAAGATGGGTGCTAAGCTTTTCGGGTGCTTATGTAATGAGTCCATATACAACGATAATGACTTCCTCTTGAAAGGAAGTCAGTGCGCCAGAAAATACCTTAAGAAATCTATTGACAACTTCCTACATTCACTTTCTTTATATGTCCCTGTATAAGTACCTTGAACACGAACTTTTAGCAGGTGATCCAATTTCTTCCTCAAAGGTGTGTGTACCAAAGTGAGCTAGAGAGAAAAAAAAAGTGTGTTTTCTATATTCACAACACTTTTCAGCAATATCAACTTTGTGATCATCACAATCTTGTAGAATAGTGGCCTCATGAAGCTCATAAAATGTTCATGGGATTGATTATTGCTATACTATAGTGTGCTAACTTTTATCTTCTATATGTATCTATATATTTACAGGTAATGCTACAATTATTGTGGCATTTCATGATTCTTTTGTATATCATACTGTTCCAAAGTTTCATTTCCACACAACTGAAGCACTAGAAAGTGGACAATGTCAATTGCTTCAACAGTTTATGGTCATTTTTCCCACCAATTCCAAAGGCCTCACTCCCTCACATGCAGCCCTGCGCTGTCTTTAAGAGCATAACCTTTCAGGGTCTGCATCTCAACTCCACAAGGTTATATAAACTTGAGCCTTGTTTTTCTCTCTAGCAGAAGGTGGATAAAAAACACCTACATACAGTGTTGTTATGAGAATTAAATGGGGAAACATATATAAAGTGCTTGGGCTATATACTAAGTGCTAAATAAGCTAATAGCTTAAAAACAAAGACAACACCTTTTGCTGCAAAATTCGGATCCTGACTCTGTAAACATGGAAAGAATATAATCACGGATACAAGACTATAACCTAGATACAGATACAAGAATAATATGTAGATAAAATGAAACATTAATATTCCTATCCATCCCTCTTGCTGGCAAGAGTTCCCCTTATGAAATACACTGGTGTAGCTATAACTTTAATTTCCAAGATGTATTATGATATTCTCTTCCACGTGAGGGTCTCTTTTTAGAAAAGTATCAGCACCAAATACAGCCAAGTCACACAGTCCACTCACGAACTGCACATAAAAAAGATACATTGCAATCTGTTATCTATGAATTTCCCCTATTTTTTGGATTAAGCATATGGTATAGTTTAGCTGTATGAGCAATATTCTCTTCATTAGACTGTTGATTCCACTTGCAAAATGTCAATATCTAAATCATGACTGATGATGTTCACGGAAAATGATTTTTCAATAATCACACAAGTTCATGAAATGCCCTGGTTTTACTATGGCAAGGTAATGGGTGTTTTTATTAGGGCAAAAGTCTGGGCTCCAGGCTGATAGGAATGAAGCAGAGCCCTCTAATCAGCTTCTTTAACGTAGGCACCTAGGGGACTGTTCAGAGACCCTTCCTTCCTGCAGTGTTCACTACCCGCCCTGGCATACATTAATGATCATGGCAGTGAGAACCATGGTGGTAAGAATTATGCAACAAAAAAGAACTGTAAGATGTTCACACTGACCACTTAATGCAGAGACCTACCTCTAAACCAGTGAAATGGGCTTGTCTCATGCACGTTCATAACAACCAAACTGGAGTAATAAGTGGGGGGGGGGAGTGTTTGTTTTGGCCAAGCTAGTTAGAATAATAGTAGCTAGAATTTAGAGAGCATTTAATATGTACCACACACCATTTCAAATGTTTTGCATGTACTATCTCACTTAATCCTCAACATTATGATGTAGACACACCTTGGCACAGAGCAGGTGAGTGACTTCCAAGATAACGTATTTGAGCAGGTGACAGAATTGGGTTTGGAACTCAGGCAAACACCTGAATTCTCCACTCCTAACCACTATGCTAAACTGCCTCGTTGGTCAAATGTAGACATGGCCTCAGTATCTTTTAAAATGTATAATGTTTCCATTCGTTCAGCTTCTTTTTTCTTTTTTTAAAAATTATTTATTTTTGGCTGTGTTGGGTCTTCGTTGCTGCGCATGGGTTTTCTCTAGTTGCAGCGAGTGGGGGCTACTCTTGGTTGCGGTGCGCGGGCTTCTCATTGTGGTGGCTTCTCTTTGTTGCAGAGCATGGGCTCTAGGCGCACAGGCTTCAGTAGTTGTGGCATGCAGCCTCAGTAGTTGTGGCTCACAGGCTCTAGAGCGCAGGCTCAGTAGTTGTGGTGCACAGGCTTAGTTGCTCCGCGGTATGTGGGATCTTCCCGGACAAGGGCTTGAACCCGTGTCCCCTGCATTGGCAGGCGGATTCTTAACCACTGCGCCACCAGGGAAGTCCCTGTTCAGCTTATTTTTAAGGCTGAATTAACAAATATCTCCATTCACTTCAAATGCCTCTATTAACAAAACAGTTGATCATTTTTCTCCATCCTCTTCTCTTAAAGACTTACATAAAATGATACACAGTTAATTGTCTCTGATGCCATTTCAGTATTCAATTTTAATTTACCCAAATTTCACGTTTTCTGGGTTAGTTTTTTTAAAAAAGGGGGCAAGGATGCACTGATCAGTAACTAGTTTCCAATATGCTACAAATATTTTCTAAAAGTCTACAGTTTCAGACACTGAGATCACAGCACTGTCCATTTATAAATAGAGTTTCCAGTTTTTGACTTTCATTTTCCAACTAGTTGAAGGGTGGGGCAGTAAAACATTTCCCATAAATAAATGAAGTACTATGATACTCCGCACTTCTTTTACCACTAGCTGCTGACCATCTGTCATAAAAAAAGACACACCCTGGAAGGTAGTATCAAATTTTTAGAAACAGAAGTAGCCATGGCAATATTTCCTGAGATGAAATTTTGAAAAAAAAAAGTTACTGACTAAAAAATTCAAGAAACACCCACAGAGTAACATCCACCCTGTTTACCTTTTGTAAGCACCATCATCATCATCATCCTTATCATCTTCCCCTCACGCTACTGAGTTGCTACTATGTTCCAGGCACTGTGCTAAGTGTCTCATACATATTCTTTCAGTACATCTTCACACAAGTGCCTATGAGGTGGGCATCACTAATGTTACATCCTACGCATGAGGAAACTGATACTTAAGAGTTGTAAAGTAACTTTCCCAAGATCATACAAGTAATAAAGGGAAGAGGCAGGATTTGAACCAGATCTAACCACAGACTTCACATTGTCAACCATTACACTAGTGAAATTCCCCACAGGACTTACTTTCTTTGTTATGTGGGTGAAGGTGACATTGGGTTTGTGTGAATTCCATGCTCCTTCAAAAGCCATTTTAACATGCAAACATTACCATGAATAAAGTGTTTAGCCATGGAAATTATAAACTTTTGACTAAATTTGGTGAGGAAATACGTAACTTAAATTGATCTGATGTAAGAGTTTTATATGAGGAGAGAAATTTTTCATGTACATTTTTATTAAGGAATCATTAAATGTTTAAAGTAGGCTGCTTGAGAAATATGTAATATTATTAATAACTGAATCATGCCCTTATTACAATCTTTTCCTATTCATCACTAAAAAATAATTGGTAGAACTTCTGGGTTAGTATCAGGGCAAATCAGCAGAACCTAATGTGCCTTTTTTCCAATTTCCATTATAATATCTGTGAAGAATTACAAAAAGATGAAAACTGGCAACAGTATTGGAAACTAAAGAGAAGACTAGATGCCAAAGTCTTGAGGGGATTTTCACTAATGTCAATGCTGAAGAGATTAACAACATATTCTTGGATTCTAACATAGGAATCAAAACCCAGTCCGAAAGAAAATCGAAAAAGATGGATTCACTTTGTCTGCCTCTAGCTATAGAACTCAGGAGCTGCACTAAACCAAAAGTGGGCAGTGATCTCCTCTTAGCTGTCTTCCAGAGGTAGCCCATCATGCCTTTCCTCTCTCACTGCCAGTTTCTTCCTTCTCTATGTCCCTCCAGACAGCAAACACCAGACCAACCTGGGAGGAAACAGAAGAAACTAGACAGATGTGTCACATTCGAGAATGTGATGCAGCCAGACAGAAAATGTCTGAAACAACCCTCAGAGCACTACATAACTATGGACACAGTGTAGAAGCTCTTTTGTCAACAAGGGTAAAGTAGGGAATCAAAAAAATAACATCATTCCTTAAACATTTTTTTCCTTTTTTTTTAAATTGAAGTGTAGTTGATTTACAATATCATGTTAGTTTCAGGTATACAGCACAGTGATTCAGTCATATATATATATATTCCAGTTCAGGTTATTACAAAATATTATGTATAATTCCCTGTGCTATACAGTAGGAAACATTTTGCTTTAACTTAAAAAAATATATATATGTATATCTACTTGACTGCAGTGACTACACAAATAGACTTTGAATGCAGGGCTACTGGTTGGTGTTCCCTACCATCTTTATTTCATAAGCCATTTTTATAATGCTCCATCTCCAGTTTCTAGTGCTGTTTTTCTTACACTGGAGCAAAAGCTGAAGAACATGTGAATTTCCAGATTTCCATAGAATAATGGTGGCCATCTACATTTGAATCTCTCCACCCGCTTCCCTTAAAAAATGTACTGAAAAGGAAAGAAAGTAAAGTCACCCAACACCCAAGCCTACAACATAAGCAGGAGAGAGAACATATTTAAACCTGGATGGACATGAGGAAATAACCATCTAAGACCTGAAGGGTCAGTGCCAGTGCCCACCCTAGGGAAGAGTCAGGCTGGGATCATGCCAAAAAGGGTGCAGGGTACAAGAGGGGAAGGGACTTAGATCATATCTGATTAAATAAACCCAGAAAGAGGGCCCCACCCTGAGTGACCAAAGATCTGGTACCTGGTGGACTGGATGACTGGCTACCGGGGAGTCATAAGGAAGTGGCTTGGAAAATGTGCAGGATCAGAGTGGCAGTCCCGGGCAGGTGCCAATTCTGAGAGAGGCAGTTGGAGAACAGGTGTCTTCTGGAAGATGGATGGTAAAGGGAAAGGAGGCAGAGGCAAAAGATCATGGTCCTCCCATAATGACATAGTATCTATCATAGAATCATAAGAAGGTGGACCAGAAAGAAAGTGGCAGCATTACTAAAGAAACTGTACTTCACTGGAGCAACATAAGAAGGGGCTCTTGAACTAAGAAATAAATTAAACTATCCAAATCCCACCCCCACAGATCACCTGCTATTGTGAGTCCAGGAAAAGCTAACATACATAAACATGACAAAAAGAGCTCAGCATCTAAACAAAATTACCATAGAAATTTTTAAAAATAGCAAATGAGAATTCAAAATTTTGACAAATGAAAATATTCTCCCATATGGGAAAAAAGTCACAAAGCAGAAGAAAATATTCACATAATATTTCAGCATGAATTAAATATAACTAAATCAGCAAATGCTGATATTAAAAAAAGTTACCATGAATTAAACATTTAAAAACTCAGACACCAAACTAGGGGAAGAAACTGAAAGAAAAAACAAAATCTCAGAAATGAAGGGCCATTATATATAACTAGAAGTATATGAAAGCATATAGAGAATGAAAATGAAAAGAGAAAAGCTAATTAATTCAAAATAAGGGAAAAAAAGAAGTAAAAATGATCAGAAAGGAATTGAAAGAAGCAAAAGATATGCAAACAAGGTTTAATAATATCTGTAATTGGAGTCCCTGAAAAAGAAACACAATAGAATGTCAATTTAAATCTATAATTAAAATAAACTCTGAAATAAAAGGCCTGAGTGTACCCTACTCTGCATCTGGGAACCTGACCCAGTTTGGTCACTTTTGAGACATATCTAGTAAAAAAGTCTTAGATTTTAAATAATAATAGTGATAATAAAAATCTTTCAGACCTCCAGAAACCTGGTCTGGGAAGATCCCACATGCCGGGGAGCAACTAAGCCTGTGTGCCACAACTACTGAGCCTGCACTCTAGAGCCTGCAAGCCACAACTACTGAGCCCATGTGTCACAACTACTGAAGCCCAGGCACCTAGAGCCCGTGTTCCGCAACAAAAGAAGCCACCGCAATGAGAAGCCCACACAGTGCAACGAAGATTAGCCCCTGCTCACCGCAACTACAGAAAGCCTGCATGCAGCAATGAAGACCCAACACAGCCAAAAATAAATAAATAAAGTAAATAAATGTATAAAAAAAAAAGAAAGAAGATCAGGGTAACATTAAATTTATCAACAGCAACATACAAAACAAGTATAGTGTGGGGTAACGTTTTCTAGAAACTCAAGGAAGGGAAAGTATGAGACAAGGATTTTATATCAGTTGAACTGCTTTGCTATTATCAAAATTGTAGGAATGGTTTTAGTATATATGGGCAAAAATCCAAAGAATCCTGAGAAATCTATTAAAGAATGAATTCCTCCAACTAAGAGATAATTGAGAACACTTTAGAAATGGACAAGTGGTTAGCACAGAATATATTATTATAGATCTGACAAAAACAAACTTGTGGACAAGGATAGAAGAATAGCATTATATATTATATGCTCTGACAAAGTAGAAATAATAGAACTAAAAATAAAACTGTGGTTTATGTCATAGAGTGTTCTGCCTATGTTTTCCTCTAAGAGTTTGATAGTGTCTGGCCTTACATTTAGGTCTTTAATCCATTTTGAGCTTATTTTTGTGTATGGTGTTACAGAGTGATCTAATCTCATTCTTTTACATGTAGCTGTCCAGCCTTCCCAGCACCACTTACTGAAGAGGCTGTCCTTTCTCCACTGTACATTCCTGTCTCCTTTATCAAAGATAATGTGACCATATGTGCATGGGTTTATCTCTGGGCTTTCTATCCTGTTCCATTGATCTATATTTCTGTTTTTTGTGCCACTACCATACTGTCTTGATTACTGTAGCTTTGTAGTATAGTCTGAAGTCAGGGAGCCTGATTCCTCCAGCTCCTTTTTTCGTTCTCAAGATTGCTTTGGCTATTCGGGGTCTTTTGTGTTTCCATACAAATTGTGAAGTTTTTTGTTCTAGTTCTGTGAAAAATGCCAGTGGTAGTTTGATAGGGATTGCACTGAATCTGTAGATTGCTTTGGGTAGTAGAGTCATTTTCACAATGTTGATTCTTCTCTAACACCACACACAAAAATAAGCTCAAAATGGATTAAAGACCTAAATGTAAGGCCAGAAACTATGAAACTCTTAGAGGAAAACATAGGCAGAACACTCTATGACATAAGTCACAGCAAGATCCTTTTTGACCCACCTCCTAGAGAAATGGAAATAAAAACAAAAACAAACAAATGGGACCTAATGAAACTTCAGAGCTTTTGCACAGCAAAGGAAACCATAAACAAGACCAAAAGACAACCCTCAGAATGGGAGAAAATATTTGCAAATGAAGCAACTGACAAAGGATTAATCTCCAAAATTTATAAGCAGCTCATGCAGCTCAATAACAAAAAAACAAACAACCCAATCCAAAAATGGGCAGAAGACCTAAATAGACATTTCTCCAAAGAAGATATACAAACTGCCAACAAACACATGAAAGAATGCTCACCATCATTAATCATTAGAGAAATGCAAATCAAAACTACAATGAGATATCATCTCACACCAGAATGGTCAGAATGGCCATCATCAAAACATCTAGAAACAATAAATGCTGGAGAGGGTGTGGAGAAAAGGGAACACTCTTGCACTGCTGGTGGGAATGTGAATTGGTACAGCCACTATGGAGAACAGTATGGAGGTTCCTTAAAAAACTACAAATTGAACTACCATATGACCCAGCAATCCCACTACTGGGCATATACCCTGAGACAACCATAATTCCAAAAGAGTCATGTACCAAAATGTTCATTGCACCTCTATTTACAATAGCCCGGAGATGGAAACAACCTATGTGTCCATCATCGGATGAATGGATAAAGATGTGGCACATATATACAATGGAATATTACTCAGCCATAAAAAGAAACAAAATTGAGCTATTTGTAATGAGGTGGATGGACCTAGAGTCTGTCATACACAGTAAAGTAAGTCAGAAAGAGAAAGACAAATACCGTATGATAACACATATATTTGGAATTTAAGAAAAAAAATGTCATGAAGAACCTAGGGCTAAGACAGGAATAAAGACACAGGCCTACTAGAGAATGGACTTGAGGATATGGGGAGGGGGAAGGGTAAGCTGTGAGAGAGTGGCATGGACATATATACACTACCAAACGTAAGGTAGATAGCTAGTGGGAAGCAGCCGCATAGCACAGGGAGATCAGCTCGGTGCTTTGTGACAACCTAGAGGGGTGGGATAGGGAGGGTGGGAGGGAGGGAGACGCAAGAGGGAAGAGATATGGGAACATATGTATATGTATAACTGATTCACTTTGTTATAAAGCAGAAACTAACACACCATTGTAAAGCAATTATACTCCAATAAAGATGTAAAAAATAATAATAAATAAATAAATAAATAAAACTGAAAGAGAAAGGCAAGAGAAAGGGTAAAATTGAATAAGTTGTTGATTTCCTTATAGGTAATAAATGGGAGTCGAAGATGACATTTAAAGCTGGCAAACCAAATAGCAGAACCTAAAAAGGGACTAGAGAATTATACAAAGATATTAGTATAATGATGACACTAGAATAAACTATACATTGTTCTAAATATTAAAAGAACCAATATAAGATCAAAGATAAAAAATAAATGTAACAATACAAGAAAGCTAAGAATAAAAATTATAGCAATATATAAAAACTCATCTACTGAAATAAAATATTTTCTGATTGGATCACAAAGAAAAACCTAATATTACACCTAATAACTACAAAATACACATTCTTTTCAAGACTACATGGCATAGACTCCAAGAAAGTGGCCCAAGTCTCAAATTTAAAAGGACTGAAATAATAAAAAGTATGTCCTCTGACAACAACAGAATTAAACTAGAAATCAATAATCTAACAGAGAAAACCTGAAATATTTGGAAAATAAACAACACACTTTTAAACACATGGGTCAAAGAAGAAGTCACCATTTGCACCATTTCCACCATTATTCTTAACAATAATTTTGACATAAATTTTACCTTGCCAGATATACCAAGATTGTAATCTCAGCTCTCTCTGAGTTTGCAGGTAAACTTGGTACACTTTGCTGTAAAGGTACTTACCAGAAGACAATAAACTAGTGTCTACAGAATCATAAGGAGAAAAGAGTTGACAAGAATTTTTTGTCAAATTATTATTTTTGTTTGAAGGTAATAGAAAGATATTCTTCCATATGCAAAAATTTTTTTAAAAACCTTATCATTTATGTGCCTCTATGAAAATTAAAGTATTAACCAATGGATCAAAAGATTAATTAAAATTAGGAACTGAGAATGTGAAAGTTAAGGAGTATTTGTAATATAAAAAGTAATTAACATATAGATCAATATACATAGTTTCTCTATATGTGATTACAAAGTTGAATGCAGAAGAAAAACTCTTTAGAAGAGTTATAAGATTTACAATATTATATTTTAGAAAGCTGGGTCTATGATCCCACATTGAATTAAAAAGCACTCGAAAGTAGAAAATAAACAGGAAAATATTGATCAAAAAAGTAAAGGCACAATAGGGCTTCCCTGGTGGCGCAGTGGTTGAGAGTCCGCCTGCCAATGCAGGGGACACGGGTTCGTGCCCCGGTCTGGAAAGATCCCACATGCCACGGAGCGGCTGGGCCCGTGAGCCATGGCTGCTGAGCCTGCGCGTCCGGAGCCTGTGCTCCGCAACAGGAGAGGCCACAACAGTGAGAGGCCCGCGTACCGCAAAAAAAAAAAAAAAAGTAAAGGCACAATAAAATTTTCTTTGGGTATTTCTGCTTCCAGCCAATATGGAGTAACAGGCAGACTGGATTTACCCTCCTACCTAAAACAACCTAAGGAGAAACAGACAGAATATATGAAACAACAGTTTTCAAAAGATGAGATATCAGGCAAAGGACAGTGATTCCTGAGTGACAGAAAACAAAGGAGGTGAGTCTTATCATTGCCTTAGCTTACTACCTTGAGAAAAATAAGATTGTAAGCCCTGGTACAGGGATGGGCAACTGAGGCATAACCCAATGGACTCCCTGATTTGAGAGCTGAGGGCCCAGGGAGACCCAGGGAGCTAGAGTTGATAGGATAGAGTACCAGAGAAGAGAAAGTTGCACAGAAAGAGAACCCTGGAGATTTGCAGAGAGCCCCTCAGAATATCTGGCTGAGCACTGATCAGATGTATGTGAGAGAACTACCCAAAACTAGGGAAAGAACCATCTGAAAGGATTAAAGGGACCAGGGCCCAATATTCACATGGAGTTGGGAAAAATAGTATCTGTTCCCATCAGCCAGATTGGAAAAACTTAAAATTCACAGGGCACTTGGTAGATTACTAGGGAGGTTTTGACTCAGCAGTGAAGAATAGGTAGCCCTAGACTGGACACTGCTCTGGACCTGCCCAATAAATCATAAATGCAATACCCAGAAGGCTCAAAATGTTCTCAACTAATTTAACTTCATCTCAGAACAAAGCAAGAGGATTCATAACAATAAATAAATATCCAAGAAGGTAAAGTGTACAATGTCTGGCATCAAATCAAAGATTAAAAGTCATGGAAACATGACCCATAATGAGGTAACCATTCAATCACAACCAACCCAGAACTGACATAGATGTTGGAATTATCAGAGGACATTAAAACTGTTATTATAAACTATATTCTGTATGTTTAGAATGTTGGATATAAAAAAGATATAAAAGATCCAAATTGGACTTCTACAGGTGAAAACCTAGAACATGTGAGATGAAAAACATACTGGATGGAGGCAAAACATTCTTGGACATAAATCATAGCAGTATTTTCTTAGCTCAGTCTCCCAAGGCAAAAGGAATAAAAGCAAAAATAAACAAATGGGACCTAATCAAACTTAAAAGCAAAGGAAATCATTAACAAAATGAAAAGACAATCTGCAGAATGGGAAAAAATATTTGTACATGATGCAACTGACGAGGGGTTAATATCCAAAATATAAAAACAGCTCATACAACTCAATATCAAAAAACAAACAACCTAATCAAAAAATGGGCAGAATGGGCTTCCCTGGTGGCACAGTGGTTGAGAGTCAGCCTGCCGATGCAGGAGACACGGGTTCGTGCCCCGGTCCAGGAAGATCCCTCCCACATGCCGCGGAGCGGCTGGGCCCGTGGGCCATGGCCGCTGAGCCTGCGCGTCGGGAGCCTGTGCTCCGCAAGGGGAGAGGCCACAACAGTGAGCGGCCCGCGTACCACACACACACACACACACACACACACACACACACACACACACACACACACAAAAGGGCAGAAAACCTAAATAGACATTTCTCCAAAGAAGACAGACAGATGGCCAATAGGCACATCAAAATATGTTCAACATCACTAATTATTAGAGAAATGCAAATAAAAACACAATGAGGGGGGCTTCCCTGGTGGCGCAGTGGTTGAGAGTCCGCCTGCCAATGCAGGGGATGCGGGCTCGTGCCCCGGTCCGGGAAGATCCCACATGCCGCGGAGCGGCTGGGCCCGTGAGCCATGGCCGCTGAGCCTGCGCGTCCGGAGCCTGTGCTCCGCAATGGGAGGGGCCACAGCAGTGAGAGGCCCGCGTACCGCAAAAAAAAAAAAAAAAAAAAAAAAACACAATGAGGTATCACCTCACACCGGTCAGAATGGCTATCGTGAAAAAGTCTACAAATAATAAATGGTGGTTCCCCTTTCTGGGAACCCTCCTACACTGTTGGTGGGAAAGTAAACTGGTGCAGCCACTGTGGAAAACAATATGGAGGTTCCTTAAAAAACTAAAAGTAGAGCTACCATATGATTCAGCAATCCCACTCCTAGGCATACATGCTGAAAAGGTGAAAACTCTAATTCCAAAAGATACATGCAGCCCAATGTTCATAGCAGCACTATTCATAGTAGCCAAGACATGGAAACAACCCAAGTGGCCATCGACAGATGATTGGTTTAAGAAGATGTAGTATATGTATACAATGGAATATTACTCAGCTGTAAAAAAGAATGAGTAATGCCATTTGCAGCAATATGGGTGGACCTAGAGAATATCATACTAAGTGAAGTAAGTCAGACAGAGAAAGACAAATATTATGTGATATTGCTTATATGTGGAATCTAAAAAATAATACAAATGAATTTATATACAAAACAGAATCAGACTCAGAGACATGGAAAACAAATTTATGGTTACCAAAGGGAAGGGAGGGGGCAAGGGATAAATTAGGAGTATGGGATTAACAGATACAAACTACTCTACATAAACAGATAAGCAACAAGGATTTACTGAATAACCCAGGGAACTATATTCAATATCTTGTAATAACCTAGAATGGAAAATAATCTGAAAAAATATGAATATGTAGCTGAATCACTTTGCTGTACACCAGAAACACAATATTGTAAATCAAGAGTATTTTAATTTAAATAAATAAGTGATATTATAAGTTGTGAATATTTTCAATTGCATGATTTATAAGATTATTGATGACTAGTACAAGATTCACAAATATTAAGCTAATAACTTGCATTCAAATATTTTAAATATACAAAATTCACGAATCCTTTAAAAAAAACTATACATCAAAGGACATATTCATTAGAATGAAAAGGCAATCTACAGAATGGGAGAAAATATTTGCTAAGCATATATATATATATATATATATATATGCTTTATATATATATAAAATAAGGAGTTAATATCCAGAATATATAAAGAACTCCTGCAACTCAACAACACAAAAAAACCAAACAATCTCATTTAAAAATGGATGTTTCTTTTTTTGATATTGAGCTGCATGTAAATTTTGGAGATTAATCCTCTGTCAGTTGCTTCATTTGCAAATATTTTCTCCCATTTTGAGGGCTGTCTTTTCGTCTTATGGTTTCCTTTGCTGTGCAAAAGCTTTTAAGTTTCATTAGGTCCCATTTGTTTATTTTTGTTTTTATTTCCATTTCTCTAGGAGGTGGGTCAAAAAGGATCTTGCTGTGATTTATGTCACAGAGTGTTCTGCCTATGTTTTCCTCTAAGAGTTTGATAGTGTCTGGTCTTACATTTAGGTCTTTAATCCATTTTGAGTTTATTTTTGTGTATGGTGCTATGGAGTGTTTTAATTTCATTCTTTTACATGTACCTGTCCAGTTTTCCCAGCACCACTTATTGAAGAGGCTATCTTTTCTCCACTGTATATTCTTGCCTCCTTTATCAAAGAGAAGGTGACCATATGTGTGTGGGTTTATCTCTGGGCTTTCTATCCTGTTCCATTGATCTATGTTTCTGTTTTTGTGCCAGTACCATACTGTCTTGATTACTGTAGCTTTGTAGTATAGTCTGAAGTCAGGGAGCCTGATTCCTCCAGCTCCATTTTTCTTTCTCAAGATTGCTTTGGCTATTCGGGGTCTTTTGTGTTTCCATAAAAATTGTTGAACCCTCTTGCACTGTTGGTGGGAATGTAAATTGATACAGCCACTATGGAGAACAGTATTGAGGTTCCTTAAAAAACTAAAAATAGAACTACCATATGACCTAGCAATCCCACTACTGGGCATATACCCTGAGAAAACCATAATTCAAAAAGAGCCATGTACCAAAATGTTCATTGCAGCTCTATTTACAATAGCCAGAACATGGAAGCAACCTCAGTGTCCATCAACAGATGAATGGATAAAGAAGATGTGGTACATATACATAATGGAATATTACTCACCCATAAAGAGAAACGAAATTGAGTTATTTGTAGTGAGGTGGATGGACCTAGAGTCTGTCATACAGAGTGAAGTAAGTCAGAAAGAGAAAAATAAATACCGTATGCTAACACATATATATGGAATCTAAGAAGAAAAAGAAAAATAAAAAGGTCATGAAGAACCTAGAGGCAAGATGGGAATAAAGACACAGACCTACTAGAGAATGGACTTGAGGATACGGGGAGGGGGAAGGGTAAGCTGGGACAAAGTGAGAGAGTGGCATGGACATATATACACTACCAAACGTAAAATAGACAGCTAGTGGGAAGCAGCTGCATAGCACAGGGAGATCAGCTCAGTACTTTGTGACCACCTAGAGGGGTGGGATAGGGAGGGTGGGAGGGAGGGAGATGCAAGAGGGAAGAGATATGGGGACATATGTATATGTATAACTGATTCACTTTGTTATAAAGCAGAAACTAACACACCATTGTAAAGCAATTATACTCCAATAAAGATGTTAAAAAAAAGAAAAGAAAATGGATGAAGGACTCAAGTAGATATTTCTCCAAAGAAGATACACAAATGGCCTGTGAACACACGAAAAGATGCTCAACATCACTAAATACAAGGGAAATGCAAATCAAAACCACAATGAGGTATCACTTCACATCCATTAGAATGGCTACTATCAATTTTTTTTTTAAAGAGAAGGAATGAATCAGTGCTGGTGAGGATAAAGAGAAACTGGAACTCTTGCACATTGTTGGTAAGAATATAAAATGGTACAGCCACTATGCAAAACAGTACAGCAGTTCTTCAAAAAATTAGAAATAGAATTACCATACGATGCAGCAATTCCACTTCTAGGTATATAACTCAAAGAATAGAAAGCAGGGTCTCAAAGAGAGTTTTGTACACCTATGTTCATAGCAGCATTATTCACAATAGTTAAAGGTGTAAACAACACAACTGTCTGACAATGGATGAATGGATAAACAAAATGTAGTATACACATAAATGGAATATTAATCAGACTTAAAAAAGGAAGGAAATTCTGATACATGCTACATGAATGAACCTTGAGGATACTATGGTAAATGAAATAAGCCAGTCACAAAAAGACAAATACTGTAGGATTTCACTTGTATGAGGTATCTGCAGTAGTCAAATTTATAGGGACAGAAAATAGAAGGGTGGTTGTCAGGGGCTGGGGGGAGGGAGAAGTAGAGAGCTGTTGTTTAATAAATATAGAGTTTTAGTTCTGCAAGATATAAAAGTTTCTGGAGATTAGTTATACAACAATGTGAATACACTTAACACTACTGAACTGTACACTTAAAAATGGCTAAGATAGTAAATTTTGTTATGTCTATTTTATCACATTTAAAAATAGATTAAAAAAAGAAAAATATACTGGATGGAATTAATAGAACATTAGGAATTGAGAAAAAAATTAATAATCTTGAAGGCATACTAACAGAATCTATCCAAAATGAAATACGTGGAGAAAAAATAATTAAGAAAACAAAAAACAACAACGAAAAGAACATCAGCAAGCAGAGGGCAACTATAAGTGTCCAGGTGAGAAGACTAAATGTCTCCATTCTTCCCAAATTAATTTTCATGGTTAATCTCATTTAATTTTTAAGAAGCTTTTCTTTTAATGAAATAATTCCAGAGTTCATCACAAAAAATTAAAAAGTGGGACTTGTCAAGAAAATTTTTTAAAGGAAATACAATGGGGAGGTGAATAGCTATTTCTGCCAGGTATTTAAATATACTCTAAAAGGTATGTTTACAACAGATTACAGATTACAACGGTGAGGTGCTAACACAAGAACTGCTAAGCCAGTGGACTAAAATAGATGGCACCAAGACAGATCATAGCGCTAATAAGAACTCAGAACATAAAGCGGTACTAACAATCAGTGAAAAAGGAAATATTTAATAATAATAATAATGAAATTATTATTCAATAATAATTACTCAAAAATCAGTCTGGGCTGTCTTGGTAATATTTGAAATAAAGCATCATTTTTGTTCAGAGGTTCTTAAACTTTGGCTCATTAAGAATTATACTCCAGGGCTTCCCTGCTGGCACAGTGGTTGAGAGTCCGCCTGCCAATGCAGGGGACAAGCGTTTGTGTCCCGGTCCGGGAAGATCCCACATGACGTGGAGTGGCTGCGCCCGTGAGCCATGGCCGCTGAGCCTGTGCGTCCGGAGCCTGTGCTCCGCAATGGGAGAGGCCACAACAGTGAGAGGCCCGCGTACCGCAAAAAAAAAAAAAAAGAATTATACTTCACTGGGCTTCACGGTATTTGTGAAAATGGGGTGAAAAGTGACTTATCTTCCCTTCAAAATTCCTCTTGAAACTGAAACCATAGGTGGGGGAAGTCTTTATAGTTTCATACTAAGTTTTTAAGATATTTCACATCATCAGGTAATATTCGATTGTCACCACTGTCATTTTTTTAAATTAATTAATTAATTTTTGGCTGTGTTGGGTCTTCGTTGCCGTACCCGGGCTTTCTCTAGTTGCGGCAAGCGGGGGCTACTCTTCGTTGCACTGCGTTGGCTTCTCATTGTGGTGGCTTCACTTTTTGTGGAGCATGGGCTCTAGGCACGCGACCTTCAGTAGTTGTGGCACACAAGCTCAGCAGTTGTGACTCGCGGGCTCTAGAGCACAGGCTCAGTAGTTGTGGTGCATGGGTTTAGTTGCTCCGCGGCATGTGGGATCTTCCCGGACCAGGGCTCGAACCCGTGTGCCCTGCATTGGCAGGCGGATTCTTAACCACTGGGCCACCAGGGAAGTCCCCACTGTGATGTTATAACATCTAGAAGAGTTTCCCATTGATTAGAAAGGAAAAACATTCCTACCTTTATGATTAGCGGTTCTGCTATGGTTATATAAATTTAATGAAATATAAAGTAAGTTTAAAAATCCTTCGAAGTGTCTTGAAACAACCTATAGGCTGCTTATCAAGTTGAAAAGCAGAGAAACCATACAGAATCAGAAAGAACTTGGAGAAGCCATGTTCCCTAGAATTGACAAACATGTTCTGTGGCTTCGAACAGATGAAAAACTGAAGCTGTCAAGGAACTCAGATTGCAAGGAATGTCACCCACTCCATAATGGCTATTTCTTCTAAAATTTAATATTTTGGAGCAGACCTAAGAGGAATTGGTAACTATGCAACTAGTGAAACAGATGCTCTCAGCATAGCCGACTCTGTTACTGCCATTACTGGCATTCCTATTTCATGAGACCTTTTTGAAATGTTCAGAAACTACCATCATCTTGAAAATGGTATTTCCAAGTAAATATCTTACTGAAAAAAAGGTCGAGAACTCTGGGCATAGACTGAGAATCTCTGACATTTGGCTGTCCATTTGTTTTTACTGCTTTGGAAGAGAAGCTCCTGACGTCAATGTGACTGGTTGCTTTCTGCATCTGCCGGCATGGGTGCCAAATGCTCTGCCACTGGTACTGAATGAACGCTTGCCTAGTGTTGTGAGAAGCATCAACTTCATCGGGACAGTGGGGGCTGAATCACTGCTTTCAGGATCTTTTATCAGGAAAATGGAGCAGAATGAGAGCAGTTCTTCACTTACTAAACAGAAATTTGCTGAATTTCCAGAGGAAAGTCTTGAAATGCTTGATGAGACATTAGGCAGAAATTTTACTTTTTTCAAATAGAAAAGGAAAGCCACTCTCTCATGATTTCACATACTTGGACAATAGTTTTGGTTGTAATATTCTAGTTACAGCCCTGCAGTCAACATTATGTCTGCTGCTGAAGGATGCAGAGCTCCTGTTCTATTCAAGATGGGTCACTAGGAGTTCAGCATGCCTCTGACACTGAGGAAAGACCTTCTGCAATCTGGAATTAAGGGTGGCAAAACTTCTTCCAATTCCTCGGCAGGCAGAAGCAAGTATGTGCCAAACTCCTAAACGTTACTTCTGACAAAGATAATTTTAAGATTGAAGTGTGGGTTTATAGTCCAAAATTGGTGATAGGGATGAACATCAATGACTTGCACTTTGCCAAAGATCAGAACCTCAGTGAATCTGGGAACAGAGGAAATTATTCAAAATAAATTCAACTGTTTCTCAACTCAAGCCTACCCTCATTTGGCCAAGTATGCCACGATAGCTCCATTTGCTCATGTGTGCTTTTATAAGCCACAATAAGCCAAGTGTGCTTCTTTTTTTTTGCCCCCAAAACGAAACAAAACAAAAAACTCAAAACTGATGGGATGGCAAGCCTGACACATATGTTATCATATCAAAACACTCAAAACTTTCTCCTGCATCTGTAAGTCAAACTTCAACAGCCTTCATGGTGGAAGTTGGCGATAAGCTGAAGTTCAAGTTTTGCCTTGCTTGGAAATTTTTATTTCCTTTTTATCATAAAGTAGGTATTAATTTTTGCATTAAAAATGAGTGGGAGGCAGAGGGTTTCAAAGAATGTCATATTTTTCTATGTGTACATAGAAAAGAATGTGTAATCAATATCTAACATCATAAAAATAAATTCTATCTAAACTATTGTACATATGCTTAGGTACTTTTTTTGGTCACCTCAAAGCTTTCAGAGTCTCAAGGAGCTCTGTGGTTCAAAAATCTGAGAAAAACCCCATTCCTCTGATTTAGATATTGACCTCACGTAACAAAATATCATTTCACAACAGTTCAAGAATTACATGGAAGAAAATCAAACCACAACACTTAGAAGAAAATATAAATGTTTAGCAGATTTCAAGCTGAGAAAAAAGCTTTCTGAACAAAAAAGCAAGAGAAAAATAATAAATAAATAAAAATGGCCATTCTCTAGTTCAATTATTTAATTTCACTTATATCTAAGGGGAAAATCCAAACTGTAAACAGAGGAGGTCATTTTCCCCTGGTCACTAGGGGACCAGTCAATCAGCCACTACCCCTTGCTGTAACACCCAACAGAGGTTTAAATCTATTACACTAGACATTGTCACTCCATCAGTAGAAACAATACCTCCAGTATATGTACATTTATATTTGTTTATCAATTGGATATATGTACTAATCTACTAATATATTATATACCTTATAAAATATATACTTAAAAAAAGATGAGATAAAATTAACTACAAATACAAGTTCTAAAGTTTTCTTCCTGCACCCTTGCAGGTGTGTACACCTCCCCATTTTGGGGGCCGTTGTTCGGCATGGCAGTGGCTAAGCAGGAAGGCCCCGCCACCATTTCCAAAGCTGAGTCTGCGTTCTGCTCCCCAGATTGTGTACCTCCTTCCCATCTGCCAGCTCTCGGTATCACAACACACTGTTTTACTGCCTTCCTAGTGCAGATCATTATGGGACGTCATCTACTTATTTATGGGTTTACTTGTTTATTCCTAACCCCCTGCCCCCCGACTCCCCAGCTAGAATATAAGCTCCGTGAGAGCCAGGATGGTGCCTGTCCTGTTCATTCTTAGTTCCTCCACACCTAGAACAGAGCTTGGTATATAGTAGGTGCTCCTTAGGTACTTATTGTGTAATAAGGCTATACAGCTGCTCCCCCACTCAAATTCCAGCTGTTCCCCCTGCTTGGTCCTCCATTCTCCTAGCAGGCAACAGGGCAGGTCCCCTGACCCTCTGCAGGAAGCAAACCATACCCTATCCTACTTCTTAGCACAGCTTCCACTTTAAAGACCTCTCATGGAGGGTGAGCCACAGAGGACTATCTTGCTCCTCATAGAAAACACAGGCCCCCAGTCTCAAATCCAGAACTTAAAAATATATACATATATAATTACAGTATTTCTAAACGCAGTTCTTCTTCTTTTGCAATCATCTATTTGCAAGCGGAACTATCATATGCATGCAAAAGCGATCCTTCTCAATCAAGTCAAGCTGTTCTTAGAGCTTCTGTCCTGGGAGGGAAAAGAGACAGGTGGGCAGGTACCTGATGGTTTTCCACACATCGAAGCCATCCAGAGGCTTGGTGCCCTCTGTGCTGCCCCCCGCCAGCTTCACCAGGGTCGGCAGCCAGTCGGAAATGTGGATGAGCTCCCGGTTCTTCACGCCCCTCCGTTTCAGCAAGGGGCCGGCCACAAAGCCCACCCCTCGCACGCCTCCTTCCCACAGGCTCCACTTTCTTCCTCGAAGGGGCCAGTTATTGCCCCCTGCCAATGTCTGCCCACCGTTATCTGAAACACAATTAGGTCATAGCATGAGGACAAGGCTAACTATTAGATACATTTAAGAACAGAAGACTTGGATGCATGTTATTATTAAATGGTGCTTAGGAACTAAGAAAGAAGATTCCTCTTTCCCCTCTCCCATAGCAGCTACCCTCCTCCCACCCAACACAACCCTCCATCCCACAGACATAACCAGGGCTCAGCACAGCACATGTCTGACACTAGACCTTTAAATCCTCCATGGAGAGGGCCACTGAAAAACAAGGGAGGACCCTGAGGGGAACTGCTTGGGATAGAGCCCTGTGCTGAGCAATGACTAGGATTCAAATGCATGCATGCAACTTTGGGTAACACAGGAGAGTGAACCCAGGTAGGTGGAGCCCCTCCCTGTACATGAAAAGACACCTCTGAATAACTTTCACTTAGGAACCTAAGGCTCCTGATTAGTGGGGATAAGGAACCTTTTTATTTTCTTCCTGGAAAATTTTTCTAACATTTAAACTGGTAACAGAATTAACATTTGACTCCCTGGTGATCTGAACTCTTAAGAGTGAAAGTTGAAGACTTCCCCAGTGGGTTAAATGTCTCTGTACACAGAACAGTTGGATGGAAAAAATAATTGCAAGAAAAATTCCTCCCTTCTTGACAGGATGGCAGGACAAAGCTTCATTGTCTACTGTATGCCAGGGAAGAGAAGGTTTCTCTCCCAAGACAGCCAAGGGAATGGAGGATACTGGGGAAGCCAGAGAAGATACAAAAGTGACTTCAGTATCTTACCAGCTGGGTGGGGCTCAGAGTTAGAAATTAAGTTGGACTGTAGAAAGTAAAAAGTCGTATATCTTACATACTGAGGTTGTAGAATCATATTATCTCCAAAAGTACTCATACACTTAGGTGACTTTAGAGATATGTTTTAAATATCACTTATTTGCATGTGCATTTACACTCCGATTAAGTGTTTTCTAAAAGCCACTGTTATCCAAATGAACCACAGGAGGGCAGTATGACAGATGTGCTCTATAGAACATTATGTATAAAGAAATCTAACACAGAAATCAAGCTCTATCAAAGCCAAAGGATGCTCATGGAAGGAAAAAGAACCAGTATTTGTTAAGCACCCACTCTGCACCAGGCACCCTTTTAATTTCACATTATCACAGACTCTGGAGTCTGATAGACCTGGAATTGAAGCATGATGCCAGCCACTCACTAGGTGTGTGACCCAGGGCAATACACTGCCTCAGTTTCTCATCTTTAATGTAGAGATAATAATTCCTACCTCATTCATGTATTATGGTGAGAATTAAGTGACATCATTTATAATAATGGTTTGGGGCTGGGGACCCGGCACAATCTAAGTTCTCAATAAATGGTAGCTAATATTTATAACAATACAAATAGTCTAGTATTATAACTATTTTGTCATGAGAGACTTGAAAATGCCAAACAACTAATAAGTGGCAAAGCTACGATTCGAACAATGTCTGTGTGACTCCCAGGCTCCTCCTGCCCCCAGAGTGCCCTGCTCCCGAGGTCCCTGGTATAGAGTGAGTTTTATATCTAAATAAAACTTTACTTCTCTATGAAAAACACAAGCATGGTCAATCTCAGCTAAGTTTACACTCTTCCCATGATACAGCAGGAGAGCTATCTCAAGGTGATGACAATTCCGTTGCGAGGAGCCTCTGTTGCTGGTGGGTAAGAAATTCAAGGCTCTACTGTCAAGCAGGCTTCTGATCAAGCCCTTAACACACCAGGTCTTCAGTTCTTCTCTGTGCCTCATGAGGGGGAGAAGGAAGGGTCTTGAGCTACGTTAGAGGAAGGTAACAGTTCTTCAACACAGGTGGGTGACAATCAATCTCATCATTTGCTATCAGACAAGAACCTTTTCTTAAACCTCACCTCTCTTCTTGACAAAGCAAATGGTCACCCAAACCAGTTTATTAAATACACATTCTATTTCACATGAGCAGACCTGCACGCTCAAAACAGGGGGCACCATCTTTAGACAAAGGGAATTCCTCACACTCCACTATCAGTCACCAATAACCACTGTATCAAAACTTAAAAAAAGGTGCTGTTCATGTGATACAGAAATACACTGGAAAGAAGTGTTTACACTCTACCTGTGAAGTTAAGAATGGCTAAGACAGCACTATCATTTCCCTGTGCTGTCTGGATTGCTACAAATGATACCGGCTCAGGGCTTGTAGAAGATGCCTGTTGTCTCCATCTTTGATAGATAACACTCCTTTGAAATATTAGATAATGTCTCTTTCAGTTCCACCTATTTGTTAGTGCTCAGTACAAAAATGGTGGATGATGAAGATGGTAGAAACAAGAGTGGAGGTGATGGGGAGAAGCGTGGGGTGGGTCTGGAATCTGATCTTAGGCCCTTGAGGTATGACTCAGGAAGGAAAATACTCTGGGCTGTAATGAGAATTTGGCCACGGCTGCTAGGCGGAAGGTGTTTCCACATCTTATTTGGGAGGTGCCGATGCAGTGCGTGTGACTGTTTTTGCATTAGCTTCTGTGATGTTTTTCCCATTAGCAATGATAAGCGATTCTATCGTCTGTTATCGATGTGGCTTCCTCCATCATTTTTTTGAGAGCACTCCAGGGAGAAAGCACTGTTAATTGACACACCTGCAACTCATTCTCTTGGGCTCCCCAGTCACAAAGCCAACTGCAGAATCCACTGCATGAAGAGGACAATTCAGCTTTGCCAGAGACCTGGCCAGGCGGCACTGGCTGACGGTCTCCACTTACCAGCAAAAATCCACAGACTTAGGCCTTTGAGAAATAGGGTGCTGTCCATTGGTTCTAGTGCATTTGCCCAGGTATTTCAAGGAGTTGGACATAAAACTGATCAGAGTAACAGGAATAAAATCAGCTCATTTGAAACAAGGTAGAGAAGGGGGCTTCCAATATCGTTCACTTAAGTATGACATAAAGTTCAAAAAGACAATGGAGACCTAGAGTCTGTCATACAGAGTGAAATAAGTCAAAAAGAGAGAGACAAATACCATATGCTAACACATATGTATGGAATTTAAGAAAAACAATGTCATGAAGAACTTAGGGGTAAAACAGGAATAAAGACACAGACCTACTAGAGAATGGACTTGAGGATATTGGGAGGGGGAAGGGTAAGCTGTGACAAAGTGAGAGAGAGGCATGGACATATATACACTACCAAACATAAGGTAGATATCTAGTGGGAATCAGCCGCATAGCACAGGGAGATCAGCTCCGTGCTTTGTGACCGCCTGGAGGGGTGGGATAGGGAGGGTGGGAGGGAGGGAGATGCAAGAGGGAAGAGATATGGGAACATATGTATATGTATAACTGATTCATTTTGTTGTAAAGCACAAGCTAGCACACCATTGTAAAGCAATTATACTCCAATAAAGATGTTAAAAAAAGACAATGAAACCACCACCATTTCAAACACGTTTCTTTTCATTTTCTCTCCTAATTTTCCTTTGGGCAAAAGTTAATTTTTGTTCTTGTTAAGAATTAATTTTCAAGAGAAAATGTTCAGGTTGCATTTCCTGGCTGACTTATGAAAAAACTTCCAAATCAAAATAAGATGACTTGCCTTTCTGTCTGGCGGCAGCCATCAGGTGAGCCGAGATGCGCGCTTACAAGTACCTCCAGGAGCTATGGAGGAGGAAGCAGTCGGATGCGATGCACTTTTGCTCAGGGTGCGCTGCCAGCAGTACCGCCAGCTCTCGGCGCTGCTCCGGGCGCCCCGCCGCACCCGGCCCAACAAGGCGCGCAGGCTGGGCTACAAGGCCAAGCAAGGTTATGCCATATGTCGGATTCGTGTGCGCCGCGGTGGCCAAAAATGCCCAGTTCCTAAGGGTATCACCTACAGCACGCGTGTCCACCATGGTGTCAACCAGCTCATTTGCTCGAAGTCTTCAGTCTGTTGCCGAGGAGCGAGCTGGACGCCACTGTGGAGCCCTGAGGGTCCTGAATTCTTACTGTGTTGGTGGAGATTCTACGTACTAATTTTTTGAGGTTATCCTCATTGATCCATTCCATAAAGCTATCAGAAGACACCCTGACACCCAGTGGATCACCAAACCAGTCCACAAGCACAGGGAGATGCGGGGGCTGACGTCTGCAGGCAGGAAGAGCCGCGGCCTTGGCAAGGGCCACAAGTTCCACGACACGATCGGTGGTTCTCGCTGCGCAGCCTGGAGAAGGCGCAATACTCTCCAGCTCCACCACTACCGCTAATATAAGTAATGTTTGTAAAATTCTTACCTATAAACAGTTTAGGACATCCATGTCTGCTTGAAAGTGTTTTTTAATGTCTGTTAAAACTAGTTGTGTGCAGATTGTTCATTGAATGCATTGTCAAATTCTGAAAGTTAAAGTTCAATAATATTTGAAGACTTTAAGTGATGGTGTATCTTGTTTCTAATAAGGGAAATGCCTTTGTTTTTGCTTTATTAGGGAGTTGATATGTCCGTGTTTAAAATGCTGTTTGGGGGATTCCCTGGTGGTGCAGTGGTTAAGAATCCACCTGCCAATGCAGGGGACATGGGTTCGAGCCCTGGTCCAGGAAGATCCCATATGCCACGGAGCAACTAAGCCTGTGCACCACAACTACTGAGCCTGCGCTCTAGGCCTGCAAGTCACAACTACTGAGCCCGCATGCCACAACTACTGAGCCTGCATGCCTAGAGCCGGTGCTCTGTAACAAGAGAAGCCACTGCAATGAGAAGCCCACGCACTGCAATGAGGAGTAGCCCGCGCTCACTGAAACTAGAGAAAGCCCGCGTGCAGCAATGAGGACCCAATGCAGCCAAAAAGATAAAATAAATAAATTAAAAAAAAATGCCATTTGGTACAATAGGTGTAAAATTCTGTAAAAGAGGAGTGCAGAAAGGAGCCATGTAGATTTGTTGGTGCATGTGATGAAACCTACAGCTTTACTGGGGTGATGCAATGCTCTGCTGGTTTACTCTAAAGTGGCTGTTCCATGGAGTTTGGCAAGGACAAACTTTAAATTGGGTTTTCCTTGGACATGTGAAGAATGTTGTGATCCTTTATCATGATCATATGCAGAAAAATAATGAAAGTTGACTAGGGCCCACATTTTTAGACTTAATCTACTATTCTACTTACGTAACTGCTGCTTCCAAAAGGCGAAAAGTAAAGGAATGCCACCATTTTTTAAGAGAATTGAAAAAACCTGTTGCAAGATGTTTCTCTTACAAATTGAAACAAATCCTGGTTAACCTAAATTAAATTGCCTTGGCCTCCATGGTACCACTGACGTTCACATAAAAGGTGGGAGTTCCTGATTCAATCCTATGACTCTGGGATCTGTAGAATACTTAACTTCATGCAAAATAGTCATGGTATTTACACTACTGTATATCGAAACTGATGGAAATTGAACACTAGGTAAATGAGAAGGGAGTTTTTAACCCTAAGGTTTGTAAGCTAGTGATGCTAGGATTGGGAAATTGGTGTTCATCAGGTACCTTTCAAGTGTGGGAGGATAGAAAAGGCTTGGATCAAATTTTTAAATGTTTTATCTGTAGTATTCGTTTGTGACCATTATGAACTCTAAGCCATCTTAGGGGGGAAAATAGGGTTGGTTTTATTCAAAAGTAACATTGCTAAGTCCAATCAGTGTTATCTTGGGTCAAGCCACTTTATCCATTCCCATAAGGCTACTGAGGAGAGTCATGTAGTTGGTGTCAATACGAGTTCAATTGGTTTCCGAAAAAAAAAAAAGAAAAAAAATAAGATGACTCCAACTAGTAAAGGAAGCTATGAAACATTTTTTGGGGGGAAATCATTTTTCAGCAATGTTTTTGGCAGGGGGAAAACCTAATTATAAAATCTTTGCCGTATAGAAAATAAATGTCAAAATAAAACAAATGTCATCTACAGATGGTAAATCTCACTTTATTATTCATTATTGAACAAAAATAGCTGTCAAAACGTCATGAAAAACACTGGTTAGCCAAAGACCCTAGCAAACACATTAAGTATATGACAGTGAAGCCTCATTTGCATCCAGCTGATAAAAATTAAGATGGAACCACGATAACAGCACTAGGTTTTAGGACTACTCCCCAAACAGGGTCATGTTGTGGCTTGGCTTTAGAAGGCTGCCCTGAACCATCAGTGTATATCTCCACCTTGCTGCCCCCATGGATCCTTCAACCCTGGCTTATCCAAGACAGCTCCTCACTCTGACATGGGGATCCTGGAGAAAAAAGCAAGGAAGGCTCCAGCAGCCTTGCACCAGGGCCTGGACATCCCTCTGAACAGGCCACCCACGGGAGTGTGACAGATGAGCAGACAACAGGATTTCAGAGACCAAGAAGACTCTTTGTCCGATAAAGGACCTGTTACTACTCATGGTTGATTCTTTTAGACTAAATTTTTACTTAAAGCAAATTGGAGAGTTAATGTATGTCTTAGTAGTCATCTAAAGGATTAGGTAAATTCAATCTTCTCCTAATGAAAGGTTCTAGAGAACATATCTACCGAGACATTCAATTTACAATCTGATGTTCTTCTCTTTCCCTCTTGCTCTACATTCAACACATTCACTTCTGCCAAGTTGATCATGAAAATGGATTTCCAATCCACCTCCCCATTCTCCAGCCCCGTTGCCTTGGGTCCAGCACGGGTCTCACCTGGACTCCTGGGGTAACATACAGAATGTTTCACGTTGCTATCAGAGGCATCTTTGTGAAGCCCAAACCAAACAGGCCACAAGCGTGTTTAAAGACCTCTAACTGCTTCCCAATCAGGAAAAAGTTCAAACTTCAGTCCAACACATGGAATCCTTCATATGTGGCTCCAAACTACTTCTGGGGCATCAGCTCCTGCCCTTCCCCACAAAGCATGCACTGTGCTTCAGTCACAGAGAACTTACTTCTTGTTGTTAGAATACAACATGCTGACGTTGCCTGGGTACAGGTTGGCTCCTTTGCCTAAAATGCCCTCCCCATCTTTCCTGCTTGACTTAATAATGTCACACTGCTGTTTTTAATTTACTCCCCCCAGACAACCTCTGTCTCTTCACTGTCCTCCTGCACTTTATACTTTTCTATCACACTTATCTCTGTATGGTGTTAATCAGTTATTCGTGATTTGTCTTCCCTGAGAACTCTGGCTCTCTGGGACAAGAACAATGTCTCATTCTTCTTTGCATTCCCCAAGATCTAGCAGAGACCTGCCAAAGAGGAAGCCTCGAGATTTGAGGGTGGAGAGGGGGGAACAAATAAGTGAATGGAGAAAAGGCCACCAAAAATGGAGACTGAAGACACTAAAAATTAACTCTGATTACTGCAGAGGGTTTTCTGAGCTTTCCTCCAGCCACCCCATGACCTTAACTTTTAGGAAGCTGTTCTGCACACAGATGCTGCTTATTTTACAGGATATTGGCAAGAGGCACTCCTGGAACCCCATGAGGATTTAAACAAATCCAACCCACAAATACCAGAATTGTTTGTCCAATCTGGATCAGTTACCCAAAGTCAAAGGGGTTGTTGGAGAGCATTTGAGGAAGCACGGTCCTGGATGGGAAGAGAGTCCTCACTCACCCCTGTAACAAATCTTTCTGGATTTCATGGCCCATGGACCACTCTAGCTTTGGGGAAATGGCAGAAAATGGCAGAAAATAAGACAGACAAGGTCCTTTCACATGCAGTGAGTAGAAAAAGAGGTAGGATCTCTCTACTCGTGGTAACTGGTGACTAGGCCTCTCAGAGAAGCTGTAACCAGAATGACGGGGTAGAGCCAACCAACATCAGAGAGAGGAGAACCCAGGCACGCGGTGCAGGAGGCTCAAGGGCCTGATTCAATTACACATTAGATGGCGGGTGTTCTGTGTCAAGCTTCTTTCTTTTTTTTTTTTTTTTGCGGTACGCGGGCCTCTCACTGTTGTGGCCTCTCCCGTTGTGGAGCACAGGCTCCGGACGTGCAGGCTCAGCGGCCATGGCTCATGGGCCCAGCCGCTCCGCGGCATGTGGGATCTTCCCGGACCGGGGCACGAACCCACGTCCCCTGCATCGGCAGGCGGACTCTCAACCACTGCGCCACCAGGGAAGCCTCTGTGACAAGCTTCTTAATTAAATACTAAATTAACGGTACTCTTAAGAACCACTCTGAACTTAAGGAAAACTTGAGCTGAATGATGACTAGATATAAACAAAAAGCTGTCTGTTTTATGACTAATATATTTTTTCCTATCATTACTACAGTCACATTTGTAATTTTATTGAAGTATACTCAAGGGATAGGGATTAAGTGCTGTGAGTTTGGGCAAATCACTCTCTCTCTGAGCCTAAGTTTTCCCCATTTGAAAAATGAGGATAATAACAATACCCATCTTAACACAGAGCCTGGCACAGAAGTAGTGCTTAATAAATACTAGCAATTTTCATCACTGATAACTACCACCAGCAGCAGCATCAAAGTATGCAGAGCAGAGCAGGCTCCTAGCTGGGTATTTACTAAATAGATGCTAGATTTAGGTTTCAAAACTATACTCCAAAGTGCCATGCTTTTTGTAAGAAGGTATTTCAAGCATAGACCCTTCCAAGGAGCATTCTCTTCTCTGTATGTAATTTCTTGAGCATCATAAAAACACGATGAATTGTGAGGGGTTTTGTTACGATTCCTTTCTGTTTCCATGAATTTAAATAAAGCATATCAATGATCAAAGAAAGAGGTACAATGGCCATAGCCTGTCATTCAAATTAAATTTCAGAAACGGAATCTTTATTCAAATATTCATCTGAATATTTGTAGGGGTTTTAAATGGTTTGCAGCATTCAGGGCAGATCAACGCTCTGACCCCCCCAACTCCCAGTCAGACACAATCAGACTTTACATCTTGATTAAAAGAACCAGCAAGGGGAGTGTTCCTGCCGAGCTAGCATTAAGGGAGATTCTGGTGGAATGGGATTGGCAGGCAGATGCCAAATAAATGATGCAGACACCGAAAGAGCTAAAGATAAAGAAAGATGGATGCAGGGCACGGGCAAAATCCGGAAGGAATGGGGGTCAAAGAGAAAAAAAAAATTACACAGGGTTGTAGTAAAAGATTTCCTCATTTTAACGGGACTCATGTCATCGTTTATAATGATGAGATATCAATGGGATTTTATCTTCTCCTTTAAAACTTATTAAGGATGAAAAGTCTCAAAAGGTCTGTTGAAAGATTGAAAACATTTGGTCTCGAAAAGTGAAAAGGGAACTGGAAAACAGTGTCCTCATTTATTACGTATTGGTAGGCAAATCACTGAACTTTTTTCTGAAGTTTAAATCATAGGTACTCACAGATCTTGGAGATCCTTAAACGAAAGTTGTAAGCACAAAATGTTATGAGTCACTCTCACTTAAATGGCAAGGGTAATGCTAGCTTTGATCTCCACATTCTGGATCCCCTAACAAGTAGCACAGAAGCCCTTTGTTTGGAATATTTAGGGTCAAGAAAAGTACCAAATGTTTATTCAGTCCTTTCTTACAACTAAAGCTCTCCTTGCTTTTCCTGAAGTTCGATCTTGAAAGAATGCATTTTTTTTTAAAGCTAATAAAGTTATGAATTTCAGGGCAAACTAAAATGCTTTGGCACCTTTACGGAGTATCATAGTTTACTCACAAATTACTTGGCTCCCCTTCCAGACTTGAAACCCCTTTAAGGTGGCCAGATAATTTTTTACTAGACAGCTATTTATCTGTCACTAATGCCGATCAAGAAGTGATAAATGTAAAAAGTATCACAGAAGTGCTTTAGAGTCTGGCAAGTTCAAAGACAGCAGGAGAGAAGTGAAAATATCATCAAGAGGTAGAAACAAGTAAGATTGTGGTTGCAAAATAGTAAGCGGACTACTTGTATGGTGAGAAAGATGGGAATTGAGGTCAATGATTTTTTCGGAGAGAATGATACTAGAGAAAGCTCACATATTCTATTTGGGCAAGCATCAACTACTTTAGTTTGTCTTTATGTTTCCAAATCTACAACACAAGTTAAATGTTCTGAATTTACCCTTGAAGCAGAAACAACATTTTACTGGATCTCTACTTCATAAGTAGTAAGATTTGCTTTTAGGTTACTTGGAAAAAATCAATAAACCAAACTGAGTGGACAGGCAGTTTTGTTTCCCCAAACTTCTCTGAAGTTTGCTAACTGCTAAAGGATCTCACTAGTATGTGACTGTCTAATTATGGCAGGAGAGACCAAGAAAAAGGTCATGAGAACACTGATTAGCACAATCTTCTTTGAAGAAAAACAGAAGAGTAAATCCTAAGAGATCTCATCATAAGGTAAAAGATATTTTCTTCTTTTTCTTTTATTTTGTACCTATACAAGATGATGGATGTTCACTAAACTTAATTGTGGTAATCATTTCATGATGTATGTAATTCAAATCATTATGCCATACACCTTATACAATGCTGTGTGTCAATTATATCTCAATAAAGCTGGAAGAAGAAGAAAAAAAAGAACAGAAGAGCGAAACATTTAATGGCAGAAACAAACCAAAAAAATTCAACATACCTAAATACTAAGAAGTTTGTTAAAAGAATTTCAAATATTGAATGCATACTTAATAAAGGTATAGGAACAAGATTCCCTTTAGATCTGCAGATAACACCTGTTCCAAAGGCAGAGTGAAACAAACTCTGAGTTCTCAGACTCCTGGCCCTCCTGACCATGTGAGGTGGGCAGTACCCCTCTGACCAGGATGAAGGGGTCAGTGAGAGGGAGGAGAAGTCCAGGTGACCCTGGCCATCCCAAGGGCAGGGAAAGAGAGTGCTAGCTGTTGGGAGTGAAGGCAGCTGGAGGAGAAGAGAATGTGTGGCAGGAAGCCTGGGTCCCTTTTGCCCAATGAGAGGCAAGTAGGTAAGTGGAGGCACTTTAGCGAGACCAAAGGACGCTGAGAGAGAGAGAGGTCCGGTACGTGGGAAACGCAACGTCTCCTGATCAGCCATGAGCTGGGGTTAAGAAACAAGACCAAACAACCAAACGAATCAAAATAAATGCCCTGAGTGACCACAAAAGGCAACACCAAGTCCCTGCAATCAGATCCTAACTCAGGGCCCATTTGGTTTCAGACACAATTCTAATAATATGTATGATGGCTGGCTTCCTAATTTCATAGCAGATTGGGTAGGTGCAGACTGCTGGAGTTGGTCTCCTAAGAATGAGGGAAGGAGCAGAAAAGATATGCATTTTATAAGAAAAAAATATAAATTTTAGTTTTAAAACTAAATAAAGAATTTCCCTGTTTTTCTAGTGTTAAGTGATCCACACTGATGTATATTAAGGACACCACTGTATGAAGCATAACACAATAACGAAAAAATTAAAATGATAACCTTACATCATTAAGACGGTAAGAGGCTCGGGGTATAGTTAAGGACAGCTTAGACCTAGAAAAAGGTTTATAGCCCATATTCATGTCTCTGAGCCCACCTAGATCACTATAATGTGACCACCTCCACCTGTCATTTTCAGGTCACAACTGCAGGCACACAGAAACTTTTACTATCATGGCATAGAGTTAAGCCTATACACGGAAAAGAGAGAAAATGATTCCAGGTCAGAGTTGGGACCCCAGAAGGACTGAGCTCAGCTGCAGGCGGGGGAGGGGGGGGAGCAAGTTACACCTTTTTGCACGTCTACTTTGGTGGATTGAAACCTGTGATTACCAGGCATATGTGTGAGCGTTATGGCTGGACACCCTGTGTTTGGTGGCTAGAATAGTTGTGTTAAGTTATCCTGCAGGTGAGATAGAAGGTGTTTTTACTGTTGTGGTTATTTGGTTTTTATTGTGGATGTGGTAATATGTGACCTGCCTGCAGGCTCATTCACAGATTTTAGCTTTTTATCTAATAGCACCTGTAATAACTGGGAAAGTTCTGAAATAGGGAAAAAAAGCTTCTATATCATGGTTCTCAAGCCTTTCAAGCCTCACACTCCCCTATTATAACAAATGTTTTGTCGTGCTCTTTTGCCTCCCTGTAATGGAATTCATACACTTGCACACCTAATTTTTAAAATAACTTTAAATGTAATATAAAGGAAAAATGGCAACTGATAATAAAATAGCATGTATTTCATATGAAAACGTGCAGGCACAGAATATATAGCAAAGTGGTAAGATAATTGCCTGGACTATATATGAATACAACTGGACTTAAAGGAGGCCATTCCACACTAGAAGTACAGAAGAATGAAAGAGAGCAGGGATGAACACGAGAATAAAAATCAGAATTTATCTTCCAGAAAACAGGGAGAAGCCTAAACTTCCCAACTCATTCTACGAGGCCAGCATTACTGATTCCATAGCCAAAGACACTACACAAAAAGAAAACTACAATGAACAGAGGTGCAAAAATCCTCAATAAAATTTCAGTAAATCAAATCCAGCTATGTATAAAAATGATAATACGTGATTGTGTTAGTTTTCTATGGCTGCCATAACAAATTACTACAAATTTAGCCACTTAACACAAGTTCATCATCTTATAGTTTTAAGTCTGAAGGCAAGTCTCATTGGGCTAAATCACAGTGTTGGGAGGGCTGCATTCCCTTTCAGAGGCAAGAGAGGAGGATCTCTTTTTTAGCCAGTTTCTAGAAGCTGCTAGAATTCCTTCGCTCAACACTCTCTTCCTCCATCCTCAAAGTCAGCAATGGCAGTTGAGTCTTCTCACTTGGTATTACTTTGACCTCCTCTTTGTCCCTCTCTTCCACTTTTTCTAAATTAATTAATTAATTAATTAACTTTTGGCTGTGTTGGGTCTTCGTTTCTGTGCGAGGGCTTTCTCTAGTTGCGGCGAGCGGGGGCCACTCCTCATCACGGTGAGCGGGCCTCTCACTATCGCGGCCTCTCTTGTTGCGGAGCACAGGCTCCAGACGCACAGGCTCAGTAGTTGTGGCTCACGGGCCCAGCTGCTCCGCGGCATGTGGGATCTTCCCAGACCAGAGCTCGAACCCGTGTCCCCTACATTGGCAGGCAGATTCTCAACCACTGTGCCACCAGGGAAGCCTCCTCTCTTCCACTTTTAAAGACTTGTGATTCCATTTGGCCCAGTCAGATAATATTCCCATCTTAAGGTCACCTGATTGGCAACCTTAATTCAATCTTCAACCTTAGTTCCCCTTTGCCATATAACATAAGATATTCAGAGGTTCAGGTCTTTAGGACGTGAACATCTTTGGGGGAAGCGAAGGGAACATTGCCCTGCCTACCACAATCATGATGAGCAAACAAGGCTTATCCTAGGATTGCAAGTAATTTTCATATAAAAGAATGATGCTGGGAGAATTACACTACCCAACTTCCAAGACCTCCTATAAAGCTCCAGTACTCCAGACAGCTTGGTACTAGAATAGGGAGCCTAATAAAAGAACCACCCGTTAGTGATTATTTGATATTTAGCAAAGGTGCCAAATAAGTCAGCCGAGGAAAAAGTCTTTGCAACAAGTGATTCTAGAGTAACTGAATATCTACGGGAGGGGGAAGAAAGAACCTTGACCAATCCCTACTTCACAACTTACAGAAAAATTAATTGAAGATGGCTCATATTTCAACTCAATAGTAAAAAAAAAAAAAAAAAAATTAACATATGAGCAAAGGACTTGAACAGATATTTCTCCAAAGAAGATGTACAATGGGCAAGAAGCACATGAAAAAAAATGTCCAAGGGGATGCAAATCAAAACCACAAGAGATACCACTTCACACTTACTAGGACGGCTATAATAAAAAAGCCTATGACAAGTGATGGTGAGGATGTGGAGAAACTGGAACCCTCATACACTGCTGGTGGGAATGTAACATGGCACAGCTGCTTTGGAAATAGCAGTCCTTCAAGAAGTTAAACATAAAGGTACCACATAACCCAGAAATCCCACTCCTAGGTGTGTATTCAAGAGAAATGAAAACATATATCCACACAAAAGCTTGTGCATGAATGTTCATGGCAGCATTATTCATAACAGCCCCCAAAAGTGGAAACACTCAATACCATTAATTATGAATGGATAAGATGTGATATATTTTCAGCAATATACAGGGAAAAAAAAGGACCACAATAAAAAGAATGAAGTACTGACACATTCTACAATATTGGTGAACCCTGAAAACATTACGCTAATGAAAGAAGCCAGATAAAAAGGCCATATACTGTATTTTTCCCTTTACATGAAATGTCCAGAATAGGCAAATCTATAGAGACAGAAAGTAGATTAGTGGCTTCCAAGGCCTGGGAGGAAGGGGAAAGTGCTAATGGATACAGGATTTTTTTTGTGGGGGTGATAAAAAAAATTAGATAATGATGACGATTGTACAACTCTGTGAATATACTAAAAACCACTGAATTGTACACTTTCAAAGGATGAATTTGATGGTGATGTGAATTATATCTTAACAAAACAGAGCTGTACGAGAAGAAAAAGATGGACCAAAGACCTAAATGTAAATGCTAAAACCATAAATCTTTTATAGAAAAGCGTAAGAGAATATCTTTGTGACTTGGAGGTAGGCAAATGTTCTTAAAATCAACAGGTTTGGTAATACATTTATGTATTAAAATTGATAAGACCCATAATGGTGTAAGATGAAACAGAGTGATAATGTAACTTCAAAGGCAGAATAAGCAGTGGAGTAAAGTGCAGCTCTGGTCAGCCGGTGGGATCTCACTGCAATTAAGCATCCATTCTACATTTTTTGCCCTTTGGATGAGAGGTGGGTTAAGGAAGAAACCCTACATTCAGGAAAACTCTTCCTGTTGTCACTAAAATGTATACCATCTGCTTCACGGAAACAGCCCAAGCCTGCCCACTCCATGTATATTTCAGAGCACAGGCAAGGTTATACCTCAGTACAACAGATGTGAGTGTTTTAGACAGTGCATTCTCAACACCACCCTAATTATCAAAACCCAGAGCTTCCAGGACATGGCAGATTCTTTGTTCTTGTTTTCACCAATCCATCAAATTGACTTGGCTTCTTTTAAAAACGGTAGATCTTTTCTGGAATCAATGTGTCTCTCTTTCTCTTACAGACCCCTACTTTTTATACCTTAGTTTTTCATCAGGGCCTTTTGTGGTAAGCTGACCCTACAAAACATCTGCCTGGCATGTGAGACACAAAATTTTCTTTTGGAAAGCTTTTTGTATGTACCCAAAGAGACTGCTTCATTGTTTATTCCATTTTTGGCTTCCTGCAAGTTTAAATGTGGAATCAAGTAGAAAATGACTTCAAAATAGATAAGAGATTACATGAATCTTTCCATTCTTCATGAGTCATATGAAGATATATTAACCCTATCAGATATGAAATACTGTGCTAGTGATTTATTTTTTATTTTCTGATTTGTGTATGGTAAAATTCACTTGTTTTGGTGTGTAGGTCTATGAATTTTGACAAATGAAGTCATATATCTAGCACCACAATTGAATGTGAAAATTAATAAAGGGGAGACTCACTAAAATGGAGTTGAAGGCCAGAAGGGGAAGTTCTCACACAGTACCACTAAACATCAATTTCAGGAAGAACTGTCAATTACAGACCCCAACAGAAGAATCACCAACAGGAAAGAATCATCAAATACCAGACCTCAACAGGAAAAGACATACATTGTATCTCTTACAAGAAATCGACCACCTCAGCGACTCAGCCAATGAAAAACCACATTCACCTCGAACTCTCACTTTTCTCCAATGGACTTTCATTCAAAACAACCCTTCCCAACTTCTTCCTTTTTCTCTATAAAATAATATCCCTCTCCTTTGTTGGACTTGCCTATTCTTTTGCTGTATCTTGCTTGTCCTGAATGTGCAGTTCTTCACCATTCCTGAATAAACTCATTTTTGCTGGTAAAATAACTTTTAAGGTCAACACAAGATACAGAACAACTCCATCACCCCAGAATCAGTCCCTTGTGCTACCCCTCTATAGTCAAATCCTCCACCCAACCCTTAACCCCTGACAACAACTGATGTTTTTTCCATCCTCAAAGTTGTCCTTTTCCAGAATGTCATATAGGAAGAATCACACAGTGTGTAACCTTTTGAGTCTGGTTCTTGCACTCAGCATAATGCATTTGAGATTCATGCAAGTTAGCGCATGTATAATGGTTCATTATATTGCTGAGTAATAGTCCACCGTACAGATGTACCACAGTTTCATTTATTTACTAGTTGAAGGACATTTGAGTTTTTTCCCAGTTTTTAACAATTATTGATAAAGCTGCTATAAACATGGGGGCATAGGTTTTTGTACAAACATGTTTTCATTCCTCTTGGGTAAATCCCCATGATGAGAATTTCTGCTTTCAAGATGTTTTTTCATCTTTGGTTTTCAGTAGTTTGATTACAGTGTGGATGTGGTTTTCTTTGGGTTGATCTGATTTTACTGAGCTTCTTGAATCTATACATGTATCTTTCACCAAATTTGTGAAGTTTTCAGACATTATCCCTTCACGTACTTTTTTTCTGCACCAATATTTTTCCTTTTCGTCTGGGACTGTAATGACATAAATGTTAAACCTTTTGATATTGTTCTATAGGTCCCTCAGCTCAAGTTTTCATCTTTTTCCTCTCTGTCTTTCAGATTGTGTAATGTCTACTGATCTATCTTGAAGTTCACTGACCCTTTCCTCTATCATCTTCATTCTGTTATTGGGCCCATAGAGTGAATTTTTAATTTCAGGTACTGTATTTTTCAGTTCTAAAATTTCAATTCGGTTCTTTTTTTCCCTTTCTATTTCTCTTGAGAATTTTTATTTTTCCATTCATTTCAAGAGTGTTCAAGTTTATCTCATGGAGGATAGTTATAACTAACCCAATTACATTCAGAGTACAAGTTCTGTCTTGTCTGTGGACAGTGGTCCTAATATCAGTTTGGTTTTTAAAGTCTTTGCAATGACGTTTGGGTTTACCCAGTGTGTGCCCAACCCAGGGTTTAGTGTGGGACTCAGGCAGTGACTTATACCACAGGTGAGTTCCTGAAGTCTTTGCTTTACTTCTTTGGGTCTGTGTGACACCTGCGCATCTTGGAGCTGAGCCTGGGACTTATGTCAGTTTACACACAGAATCAGGGGATCCTCTTCTCCAGCTCTTTCCTCTCTGAGATTCCCCTATACTTTCCAGCCCCCAGCGTTCCCTCTTCCTGGCTCCTCTGGTCAGAAAGACAGGTTTCTCTCAGATTTTAGCCTCCTAAAAACACAACTGAGGTTGTCTTTCGGAGCAAAGTAGCAAAAAGAGAGAGAGAGTTAAAGTAATAGGATCCTCTTACTCTCTTTGGACAAAAGGGGCCCCTTTTCCCTGGTCCTGTGGTCAGAAAGAACCTTCTTATTGCATTTTAGGAGCCCAAACCACTACCACAAAAGCAATGCAGATCCTCAAGTGGGGCTGGCCTTGGGGCAGGGTCAGGAGAGAAAAGAGAGAGAGAAAAAAGAAACAAATAAAATGTGAATTCCCCTATATTTTCTAGCAAAAGACTCCTTTCCCAAACCTCTGGTCGGAAATAGGGGGTTTCACCTGTAGATTCTGCTGCCAACACCTGCTTCATAGTTCCATAATTCCATCAGCCCTTGGGTCAAAGCCGAGAGACGGAGGAGTGAAAACAAAGTCCACAAAACTCACCCCGGGTGTAGGGGATTGGTGATGCTTTGACTTCAGCCCTGTTCACCATTTGCTTGCCGTTGTTTACTTTTTAGGTGCCCCAGGCAGTTGTTTTCTGTATTGTCCAGAGTTTTTAGTTGTAATCCACGAGAGAGACAGGCTTTACCTGGCTGGTTCATCCTGCCCAGCACCAGTAGGGTACGCTCATGATTTTAATGAGAATAGGCCCATGGGACTTGTGATGTCTGGTCCTGGGTTTTGCTGCTGTTCGTCTTTGTTTTGTTGTTGTTGTTTTTACCTTTGCCTGAATTTATATAGAAACAGAATGAACGACACCTCATGCCAGGTAAGAATAAAAAAGAAAACTATTATTTGAAAGGCCTTAATTGAGCACCTGCTCAGTGCCCATGACTGCTGTCAGCACTGCAGGAAAAGACAACAGAGGGTCAATACACGGTCCCTGCTCTCAAGGGACATGAGAAGCCCAGCCCAGGTGAAAGATAGAAGACTGTCCACTATTGGGGTTTAAAAGGATATAGAGAAAGTAGAGAGATGAAACTGGGGAATTAGAGAGGGTGACATGGAGGCTGTTCAACCTTGGGCCAGACCTTGATGGAGAGGAAAAGGCACATTCCACCCAAGGGGGAGAGGGCTTGATGGGGTAATTATTCTTCCAAAGTTGGTTTTGTACATTTTTATTACGCATTGAGTTTATTTGCCCAAAGGAAAACTAAGAGGCAGTTTCTCAGGGCATTTTATTACTTCTGACCCTGTTCTTCCCTCCCCTTCCCTCAATTTGGTAAAAAGCATTTCCAGGACTTTGGTTCAGAGTGAGGACTGGAGGCCCAGTCATGCTGGAGTGAGTCATGGGATCTTTCCTGGGGAGTCTTGAATTACCACAGACAAAATTCTCAATAATGGTTGTAACTCAGCTGGTTGCTGGCATTGTTCGTGTGCTTCAGCTGAGTTAAAACATTCGGAAGTTTAGTCTTCATATTTTATTTGGGTTTATTCCTACAATCACAAAGGCAGTATCTTCATTCGAGGACAGCATCTATTATATTTGAAAATACTTTTTGTGAAGTATTCAGGAAGGCTTTGCACGGAGAGCCCCTGTGAGCAGACAGCCACAGAGGAGGGAAGGCCACCGGTAGAATGGCTGCCCAGATGGCCAAGTCCATTGTGAAGTTTCACTTGCAGCTGTGTGGAAAATACCTATGCTGGTGACTCAACATCTTTGGATTTCTAGCTTTAAATTACAGCACAGCAGAGAATGTTTTCAATTGCTGAGCATATAGGGAGGCTGGTGAACTTCAGCCAGTTTTGAGCCCATCAGCTACCATGCGCTGCAATACCGACGGATGATTAAATAAATAAACAAAAGAGACACTGTCACCATCAGGCCATCAAGCATGGTACGTGGACAGCTGGCCCGGCAACCAGACCTGTGGCTGACAGAGATACTGTATCTATTTCCAATAATAGAAATTGAGCTTCCTGCTTGTGTGACTTAGTGCTGGGGTCTTGGTTTTCTTTTCTGAACTGAGGTGTGCTCAGATCCAAAGTTATTACTGGGACAGCCTATCAGGATCACATGTAAATGGCAGGACCCGTGACTGCATCACATTTGTGCCTTTTCACGGTTCTGTCTGGGAACTCTACCTTTTGTAAAAGACTTTGCTAGTGTCCTTCCATCCCCATCCCCCCACTTCCACCCTCCTCCTGGCTGGCTGCCGGGACTGTATTTTGTCGCTTATCTAACACAAAGTAAACAGAACAATCTGGAGCTAATTTAAGTGGTTTACCATATCAGGATACAGCTGGGAAAGATTTTAAGAAAAAGGCTCAACAGGAACAATAGTTCTGTGAAGTTGAGCAGCGGCAGAGAGCACAGGAAGGCAGTTTCAGACAGCCTGGCAGACAGCTGTTAGCCACTCCAAAAACAACCCCCGAAGCCAATGAAAACGGGCAGGGTCTGTATGGGCCGCTCGGCCGGAACACTCACAAGGAAAACAAGGGATTCGCGGGGCGTTCTGAGTTAAAGGCTCAAGTGTGAGGGCCACCAGCCTCCCGGGAGCTCTCCGGCAGGGCTCCCATGCAGCAGGGACTCAAGAGGAATTGCAGACGAGGGACAACACTTCACTGCTCCACGACACTAGCCAAGACTGTTTTTTTTTTTCTTTTTGACGTGCATGCATACACACTGGCTTTATCCAGACTTAGGAATCCAGCGAGGCCCCGCAGAGGAACATATGTTTTTGACATCAGTTTCTTCTACTCTGCAGGCGGGTTGTCTTTTTTTTAACTCTTTGGGGGCCTCTGGCTAGACCTTGAATTTCCTGGTGCAGCTGGACAGAGATGAGAGGGCTTGAGGGAGTTAAACAAAGCTATGTGCTGCCCTTGAAAGAACTTGCAAACGCTTTATATATTAAAACAAACAAGAAAACCTCACTTGGATCAAGCTTTTGACAAAAATTCAACCAATTAGGTAAACGGCACGGTCCTGAAGGCAGTGACGTTTCGTGCAGAGAATACTGGATTGGAAGAGTAGAGCCTGGGACTGGAAGTCTACTTCTGCCACCACAAAAGGCTTCTGGGTCAAAGATTCCTCACTGAGGACCAGATGCCCTTATCTTCTTCTTCATCCTCTAATTCACGGTATTAGCTTCTGCTCACACCTTCTTCCAGAGAGCATTCGACTTAAGTAAAAATGTCCCTCTGACACGGGACATAGACAACCTCTGGGTCTATTATGAAACAATCCCATTTGTTTGAGGATAACTTTTAAAAAAATCATCCTTGTCTAGGTTCTAAAGGAAGAAGAATGCCATTTGGAAGATTCAATTTAAAAAAAAAAAAACAAATACAAGAGTAGAAATTAAATAAATGTTTTACCAGTCACTTTCCATCTATTGTATCCTGTGTCACAATAGATCATGATAATAGAACAAACTTAAGACTGAAATTTCAGCATGCAAATAGGCAGAGATATGAACAGGCTTTCTAAGAACAGAAAGGAATATGAACACTTCTAAAAGATATTTTTTTAAAAAAAGGAAGGCAGAGAAATACCCCCTTTAGAAATGTAATACCCCTTTTATTTCCAGAGCATGTAAGTTTGGACAATGATTATTTCAAAAATATCCAAGCACACTTAAAAAAATCCAACTCTCTGAAAATATAAAATCTCTCTAGAACAGCTCTCAAACAGCAATGTACCAGCATCACCTAGAAGGTATGTTAATTGCTGGGTCCCACCTCCAGAGTTTCGGGTCCAGAGGTGGGCCTGAGAATTTGCATTTCAAAGAAGTTCCCTGGTGATGGTGATGATGAGGCTTCTGAGACCACACTCTGAAAACCATTTCTCCAGAGAGACTGCATGGCTGATACGTTAAAGTCAACCAGCTTTACTCTGCATCTTTTTTTGTTGTTCTTTTGAATCACTGGTCAAGTGTGGTTGACGAGTGAGAGTGGAAAAATAAGCAAGAACAGAAATGGGTACTGAATCCATGCAGAACATTCACAAAAGTCACACAAAGAGAAAATGGCTGGACCTTAACTTCTGTGAGGATTAAATTATAAAAGAATTATAAAAGTAGTTATTTTCTGAAGGGTAAAATTGACCTTTACTTAAGGATAAAAAAATGTGGCAAAGTAGAAATTTTTATAATAATGAGCCCCTACTCTAGAGTCTATACACAGTGGTTCTCATCCTGGCTACACTACAGAATCACTTGGGGAACCAGAATCTTCAGAGAGGGCTTTCAAGGTGTTTGGAAGTACAGAGAAGATTGCAAACCTGCCTAGAAGGCAGGTTCTGCCCTGTAGAAAAGGGTGTTTGAATTCATTATTGGACCACAAAGTCTCAAATGATATCTCAGAAATCAACACAAAGATGATGATGTCAAGGAAGATTAAATGGCGTGCGAGAAACTGCACAGCGAGTTAGAAGCAAAGCCACAATAAAAACTCTTTTCCTGGGCTTCCCTGGTGGCACAGTGGTTGAGAGTCCGCCTGCCGATGCAGGGGACACGGGTTCTGCCCTGGTCCGGGAAGATCCCACATGCCGCGGAGCGGCTGGGCCCGTGAGCCATGGCCGCTGAGCCTGCACATCCGGAGCCTGTGCTCCGCAACGGGAGAGGCCACAGCAGTGAGAGGCCCGCGTACCGCAAAAAAAAAAAAAAAAAAAAAAAACTCTTTTCCTGAAGCCCATCCAAATCTCTATCATATTATTTGACTACAATGGCAATAATAATTTGAAAGATAGGAAAAAAAAAAAGGTAATCGGGGAGAATTTAAAATAGAGATCTCAGTACACAACAGTAAGGTCAATAATCATCTTGGAGATTCCAGTGGTTTCATTCAAAGTATCCATTTTAAGAAACTGAGGAGTCAATACAGCTTTCATCAATTCCGAAACCATGCTTCTAATGAATGGTTATGTAACCAAGCCTTCGTTATCTACAACCTAAGTGGTTGTGGTGAGGTTGGTTAATAACATTGTTGTAGTACATGAAGACCATATGTATTTGAAGAATAAGGAAAAAGAGAGAAGATGGACTAGAGCGATGCCATCTGGCAGCCTTAACAGCTCACAGGCAAGCTCTTCTCAAGCAAGCTGTTTCTGATACTCCATCCGCGAGATTACCGTATTGCACTGAGAGAGGTTTGCCAGAGGGAAAGTGAGGTCATGGAGTGATTTGGTAAGGCCCCCAGCTCGTCTGTGACTCAGCCTACGTTATGGGACTCAAAATGAATTAAAACTACATTTTAAGGGCCGTATCTTCCAGCTGGTTCCCATCACTGCTTTTGGCTAGCAGGAAAAGGACCTGTCAGTTTTTATCGGCACGAGGTAAAAAGGGACAGCACATTTCAGGGAAAAGCAAATAAACATACTTGCCAGGATGGTTTCGGGTTTACCAACACAGCAGGTGGGTCAGGAAGCACTGCACCCATCCAAGTAATTGCAACGGCAACATTTCACTCAACCAGACAACGTGACATCACACGGCCGAGGGGAAGGTATGTTTTGAGCTCAAAATATGGAACAGAGGGTCAGGCAGGAACTTCTCCAACTATCTGACTAAGGCACTTACATGTTATGGGAACTTTTTTCTCTTGGGATCAATTCACATTCCCACTATCCATTCCCGTTTCTTGATAAAAACCCAACATACAATCAGAAATAAATTTTAAAGCAGCTTTGCTGAAAAAATATTTGAGGCATTAGAAAGAAGAATCAACGTATAATTTTGATCACTAAAAGATTTTTTCGTGGTTACTGAAAACACACTGAGAGCTTGGGGACAGGAGTCAGGGCGTCAGTGGGATCCACGAATGTGTCCTGGTCAGCCAGAGCAGTGCCTCCTTCATCAGTCCATTTCTTGCCAGCCAAAATCATGATGGGAACCAGGCTTTTAAAGGGTAGTTTTAATTCACTTTGAGTATCATAAAGTAGGCTGAGTCACAGACAAAAGCAGCAGTTTGGGGTGGACTTGGTAGTTTTCATGTCCTATTGTATGACGGAGCCTATTTATTTCATTTGAGTCTCATGCTTCTCACGCTAGGATCAGACACAGATGTCCTGGTTCCTAACAGTTTATTTTACAAAAGCACATTTGAGTCTCTTTATCCATATTTCAATATAGGCCCAGTGTTGTATATTTGTGCTTGGAGCTGAAATTTACAGACTTGCCATCCTAGATACATCACAATCATTCTCTGTCACTATGTGTACGTGTTTATGCCAAAATATCAAATTGAGAAACCCAAAATTTTAGCAAAATGAAAAACCCCCCAAAACCCTCTCTTTTCTAGCTGGAGTCACCCAAAGCATGATTTCTTAAAATGACTGCTATTGTTAAAAATCATGTTTTTAAATAATTTTTAATATCAGAAAAATTGTTGCCATAGAAAGTTAGGTATTTACCTTGGGTAGTAGAATAATGGATAATTTAGTTTCCTCTCTATACCTTTCAATAGTTTTCTAGTTTTCTACCATTATCAAGTATAATTTTTTATCAGAAGCATGATTAATTTTAAATAAACTAATGAGGATACTAAGGATTTCTTTCAAAAGCTGATATTAAATCTAAAATAACTGTGGCTCATTGTATAAATAAAGTCTACTCTGGAATCCAAAGGTTAGAAAGTATTATTTTAAATGTTAATTTACAAAGAAGAAAGAAATGAACAGAGAAGTACTTTTAGAGAGAAAAGTACATTTTAGAGCCAAATTATTAAAAAATAGAAAGTGAAACAAGGCCTCAATGTTTCCACCAATCCCTGTCTAAGCCCCACCTTGTTGGAACAGGGTGGCCCACATACCTGAATGGAGTGGCCCCAAATACTCAGAATCGTATGATGCCACTGAGACACTTTATATTCATTATATTTCAAGAAAGTCTTCTGACGGATATTAAACATTCCTATTAATTTTCCACATAATTTTCCAACCAACAGACTAGTTTCTTCAGCCCCTGAGCATGTTCTTAATTCTTTACTTGTGTATTTCTGACCAGAAGAGACATAGTTCAATTCTGGTAGAAACGTTCCCTTTTGCCAAATAAATCTGGTCTTTACGATCAACGTGCAATCTGTTTGGTTTCTGTTTCCCATTCATTTCCTGGATACCCTCTTGAGTTATCTGATAACTACCTGACCAACTAACTACTGCTGCCACTTCAATTATCATGGACACAGTTTATCCAGCGGACACATCTAGGCCCTTGGCTTCTTTTTTTGAGTTTCATCAGTCACGGCCTAAGGGACACTTCTGAGCTCTATCGATACTGTAACTGAAAGGAAACCAGTGATCCCAAGAAAAGACCCTCTACATTGAGGATCATGATAAGTAAAGCATTTTGTTCAGGTCAGTCTGAGGCAAGCTACCTTTATACACTAAGAGAAAAGATGCCCTAGAGGCAGTAATGGGGAAGGTCAAATGGGCTCTCTATTAAACATGAAGGCTGCATTCACCAGGGAAAAAAAGAAAAGAAGGGAGAGGATGTAAAATCGAAGGTAAAATGGAATCTGACATCTGTCAGATCTAAGTGGATGTTGACTTGCCCCTATGTAATCTTAGTCTGTGACTTGATTTATATCCTGAGATCAGCATTCATTACAAATATCCTCTAAGCTAAATGAGCTATTATACTTTTAATAGGAAACTGAAGTCTTGGATGAGGAGGCCATGTGATAAGTGAGGCACGGCTCCCACAAAACTCAAAATATTCCTGACACATACGTACATCTCACATGTGAATAGGTGATAATAAACACACACTCTACCCTACATTTCTTTTCAGGATCTCAGCAGTTCTGTGAAGGCTTCTCATGCAAGTTCCAAGGCAGATAAGTGGCCAACTATATCAAGGTGCCCTGACTTTTGCGGAGAAAGAGAAAGCTCCTCCCTGGCTTGTTCCATTCCAGAGCAAAGAAGTCTGGGTCTGGGCACATGGACAAGCTTTCTTTAAAGCCAAGAGTAGATTTGATCAAATTTCTGGGTTATTGTGGTAAAACACTAAACTTGCCTGTCTTCTGGGAATATTTAGGTAGAACAAGAGGTCACTGAGATAACCCCAGGAATCCTACCCCCAAACTGCCCATGTCATCCCAAGTCATTCTTTTCTTACTGACAAAACCCAAAAGATAAGAAGGAAGCTAAAATACCAATTTGTTCTGTAGATAAAATGTTATCTTAATGCAAAGTTTTCTTCTTGAGATTTATCATTTTCCTATTAAATTGTATCATTTATCATGCCTTAAAAGCAATATAAGTGTCTAAGGAAATCAGTAACAGAGTACGGAATGGGAAAAGGACTTAGTAACTGGAGATTGTTACTCGTTTATGGGGGGGATCTTTCTGGCCTGTTTTCTACCAGGAATTATAAATGCATATATGCCTACACATATGCATTGCAAAATAAAACTTAAAGTATCAGTTTACTATGTGCAGTGTTCCGACCACAGGGGATATAGTGATGAATAAGACAGATGAGGCCCTTGCTCCCTTGGAACTTAATTTGATAAACAAGAAAAAAAACAAGCAGACAAGATAATTCCCACTGTGATAAGTGCTCTGAAGAAAACCAACGCTGTGATGGGATAGACAGTGAGCGAGGGGGCAGGGAAGGCAACGTCAAATGAGGAGTTGACTTGTTAGCTGAGACTTAAAATGACGAGGTATCAGCCCTGAGATGGTTAAGATGAAGAGAGTTCCATATAGAGGGAATTCAAGTTCAAAGGCCCTCTTTAATACAATGTTAGGATAGTGGGATACATTGTACCAAAGTTGCTTTCTTTTTTTAATATATATATTTATTTATTTATTTATTTATTTATTTATTTTTAGCTGAGTTGGGTCCTCGTTGCTGTACACGAGCCCCCTCCAGTTGCAGCGAGCAGGGGCACTCCTCACAGGGTGCGCGGGCCTCTCATCGCGGTGGCCCCTCCTGTTGCAGAGCACAGGCTCCAGGCACGCAGGCTTCAGTAGCCGTGGCACGCGGTTTCAGTAGTTGTGGCTTGCAGGCTCTAGAGCACAGACTCAGTAGTTGTGGCACACGGGCCCAGCTGCTACACGGCATGTGGGATCTTCCCGGACCAGGCCTCAAACCCATGTCCCCTGCACTGGCAGGAGGATTCTTAATCACTGTGCCACCAGGGAAGCCCCCAAAGTTTCTTTTAAATTAAAGACTATATTAACTATATTCCTATTTTAAATATAGCAGTGTGTACATGTCAATCCTAAACTCCCAGTCTATCCCTCCCCCGACCCTTCCCACTCCCCCCAAGTTCATTCTCTAAGTCTGCGAGTCTGTTTCTGTTTTGTAAATAAGTTCATTTGTATCATTTTTTTTTAGATTCTGCATATAAGTGATACCATATATTTGTCTTTGTCTGACTTACTTCAATTAGTATGATAATCTCTAGGTCCATCCATGTTGCTGCAAATGGCATTATTTCATTCTTTTTATGGCTGAGTAATAGCCTATTGTATATATGTATCACATCTTCTTTATCGATTCATCTGTCGATGGACATTTAGGTGGTTTCCATGTCTTGGCCACTGTAAACAGTGCTGAAATGAACATTGGGGTGCATGTATCCCTTCAAACTATGTTTTTCTCTGGATATATGCTCAGGAGTGGGATTGCTGGATCATATGGTGACTGTATTTTTAGTTTTTTAAGGAACCTCCATACTGTTCTCCATAGTGGCTATACCAATTTACGTGTATCAATTGACATGTACACACTGCTCTATTTAAAATAGATAACCAGGGACTTCCCTGGTCTTCCAGTGGTTAAGAATCGGTCTTGCAACACAGGGGACACTTGTTCGATCCCTGGTCGGGGAACTAAGATTCCACATGCCGCAGGGCAACTAAGCCTGCACACCACGACTACTGAGCCCGCACACCACAACTAGAGAGCCTGTGTGCCACAACTAGAGAGCCCATGTGCTCTGGAGCCAGCGTGCCGCAACTAAGACCCAATGCAGCCAAAAATGAATAAATAAATATTCAAAAATAAAATAAAATAGATAACCAATGAAGACCTAGTGTAAAAAAACCAAAAGACCATATTAACTATATTCCTAATAATTTTCTGTTGTCGAGAAAAACATAAGCTAAATAATGCCTGGCAATCAACCACAAAGAAACTTCGAATCAAATTCTGTAATTATCATCACTTTTCTTCCATTATCTATGCCAACCACCTACTTAATTTCATTGAAATGTATTTATGATAAGATACATATCCATTTGAAATCCTTTTTTGAATGCAATTGTGTTTAAAGGTGGCAAATTAAACCACAGGTTTGACCAGAATCAAGGAAAACTGAATGCTCGTCAATCAAATTTGGCCAAAGTCAGTTAACTTCTTAGAAACTTATAATGGAACAAACCAAGAGAAAGGCACAGCTCAAACTGTCACCATACTTCCTCATGTTGGCCCATCACCTTCATGAGACATCCTTTCAATCCTAAAGACAATTAATTCATAGTTTATAACTGTAAGTTTGAGGTATAGAGTAGATTTATTAGTAAAGGGTAGATTTATTATTTCTCTTTGGAAAGGTATCTCCTATGTAGCAACTAAAAATTCCACATGCAATTTCATAGTTAAATATTGGCACATCAGGGTTTTCTGATGGTACTACTAGGAACTAAAACTACCAATACCAACACATTGTCAACTAAAGTGGAATTATTTTAAGTGGAATTATACTTATGGAAACTTTTCAGGAATATTCCTTTTCAGTTTATAGACTTCATCTGATTTGATTTTTAAGGGCCTTTCAAATATTATATATATATATATATATATATATATTATATATATATATATATATATATATCTCATATCTGCTCCTTTCTGAATCCCCACACTTGGAGCCCCTTATTCTCACATATATGTATATGTATGTATGTATTTTTAAAAACTTTTAATTTTAGAACAGCTTTAGAGGTATAGAAACATTGTGAATGTAGTACAGAGAGTTCCTGGACTTTTGGAACCTAAACACAGCTACAATATTTGTACAATAACATATTGCCCAGAGATTACTGCTGTGGTGTCCTGGTCAACCAGTGTAAAAAGGTAAAAAGCTCAGATAGTGATGATAATAATAATCATAGCTGTATTTATCAAATTCCTTCCTTACACCAGGCCTGGTATCAGGTACTTTACATGAATTATCTTATTTAATTCTCATAATAGTCCTGTAAGTAAGCGTTATCCCCATTTTGCAGACAAGAATACTGATGCTCAGAAAAGTAATTTACCCAAAGTCACCCAATTAGTAAGCGGTAGAACGAGGATCTGAACTCGGGTTTGTCTGATTAGACAGCCCCTGCTCTGTCTTAACCATTTGCTACACTGTCTCTCCAAGATGGGCTCCTGAGTTGCCACGTCTTCTGGTCTGTTATAAATCAGACTCTGCCCCAACCTCGGAAGACAATCCCGTAGGCAGCCTAGGCCCCTATTCCTGGCTTTGCCCAGATCTGGCTTCCTAGCCTCTCCCTGTTCCCAGTATGCCAAGTAGTTGATTTTCCAGGGGATTCTAGATGGACTGAAACTGGAATCTTTGTTGGCATATTATATTGCTCCATCAGGCATCTGACTTGGGCAGTCTTTTGGAGTTAAAATGTAATATCAATTTTGAGTGTTCTTTTGAGTTGGGAGAAAATCTAGGTCCATTACTAAGTTCCTACGATGAGCGATGTATTCCCAAGGCCAAGAATAGTAAAAACGCACAATGGTAAGAGTTGAATGGGCTTCATGGAATACACTGAACTGGAGTGAGATAATCACATGTAACTTTAAAAACAAAGCACTGTCCTGAAATACCAACATTTAAAATCATTTTTCTTTTCCAAACTGTTTCTTACTTCTTCCTCTTCACACACTGTGTAAGAAAGATCCACTGACCCTTATTTCTGCACTTGCAAACATATTCTCAAGATTCTTGACATGTTTCAAGCCCTGAACGCTTAAGGAAACAAACTCTGGCTGATTGGCAGGTGTCTCCAAGGAAGAGACTGCTTATGTCCGCTCCTTTCCGAATCCCCACGCTTGGAGCCCCTTATTCTCACAACCTGTCACATCTTTCTCATTTACAATTCTCAGCAGGATCCCTCGTTGATGGTTACACGGACTGTGCACTAAACACCAGTTTCCGCAGTCCATGTAACCACTGATCTTCCTGAAGCTCCAAAATCAATCCGTGCTTCAGGACTTGAGAAAAGATTATCAACAAAGGGAGAGCCATCTAAGAGAAAAAGTAAATAAGTTCTTGCAGAGAAAATAAATGCCATTGTCATACACAGCAATAAGATTGATTAAATTCTTCAAGAATATGAGCTGACGATTCAAGCAGTGGGAATGGGATAACGAAGGTATCACAGCTTCACAGCAACTGGGCCTCCAAGAAGCCAGCAAGGATGCCTAAATCTTTTTTTTTATTGCTGTTAGGAAGAAAGTAAAAGTACCAAGATCAAGAATTCAATTTACTTCTCTTAACTTTCTAAACATTGTATAAATAACTACACTATTGAACAAAGTGCAGTGTAGAATTTAATAAAAAGAAGTGCAACTGAAAATGAGATACGCCGCCTCACTTTTCAGAGCAGCATGTTCTATTGTGGACAAAAGACTCGATTTCTCAAAGAGCCATGTGATACTATGAATGTAGTAGCTGGAATGCAAAGCAAAAGAGCTAAGTTTTCAAACCATTTCTGTTACTGGTCACCTATGCTTTTCAACAAATCACCTCCCTTGGGATTATATCCCTATTTACAAAAAGGTGATAATTATTTCTTATCTACCCCAGAGAATTAGAAGACAATGGGGCACTAAAACAAAGGGAACATTTTAAAGATCTTAAGAAGCAACAGCACCCTGGTGGGTAGGGGATATGATAAGCGCGGAGGCCACGCATGAGTGGGGGGCAGGGAGGATACAGGAAATCTCTCTATCGTTCCCTTAATCCTGCTGTGAGCCTAAACTGCTAGTAAAAAATAAAATCTTAAAAAAAAAAAAACTTTCCGTTTTGGAAAAGATTACTTCTATTTTATGGAGAAATACTTTCCTAATAGTGAACTTGTCCAAAAAAAAAAAAAGATTTTATAACCTTAAAAAAGAAAAAGATTGCTGAAAATGGATACAGAGGCCTTGAGTGTATCTTCGACCTATATAAGTCATAATGATTAAAATTTCAAAGAAACTGTTATACAGCACGGGCATTTACTAATACGTTGATCCCGGATCTCACAATCCTATTTGTTCTATGTTGTGACAGTATTTCTTCTGGCACCAAGGAGGAGTGTTATCACATCACAGCAAACAAGTTAAATATTTTGGGTTTTCTTTAGAGCAGTTAGAAAAGACTTTCTTTCCCACTTTTGCCTCCATCATGTTGCATTCTGCATTTGTAAAATGGTAATAGGGGTGATCGTGGTCTTGTCCAAGTGCCTGTACATGCTGAGACCCACTGGAGTAATATGGACTTCAAGTAATGAGACTGCCTTCTTTCTTTTTTCAATATTCCAACCCCTGATTTATGCAACCAAAGGAATCACATCTTTCGGTAGAGTCACTGGGAGGCAATACCCTTATTTCAATGATGCTGTCAGTGTTCAAGGCTGTTTTGGAAACATCTTCAGAGCCAGTTTACAAGCCTCCTAAGCAAAATGACGTCACCACTCCTGCCTCCAAAGAAGAACGTTAACAGACACAGCTCTTGCTTTGTAGAACCTTAGAGTCTACTATGTGTTATTTTCATCTTAGCATGATCATGAAGAGAGAAAATCTTCAATAAGTAATCCCTGGGGAACTCCCACAAGGAATGAATTAGTTGCAAAGCTACAATCTAGAGCAACACTGTCCAGCAGTAATATAACCTGAGCCACATAACGTAGTTTAAAATTTTCTAGTGGCCACATTTTGAAAAAGGTAAAAAGAAACAGTTAAAATTTTTTTTTTTTTTTTTTTTTTTTTTTTTTGCGGTACGCGGGCCTCTCACTGCTGTGGTCTCTCCCGTTGCGGAGCACAGGCTCCGGACGCGCAGGCTCAGCGGCCATGGCTCACGGGCCCAGCTGCTCTGCGGCATGTGGGATCTTCCCGGACCGGGGCACGAACCCATGTCCCCTGCATCGGCAGGCGGACTCTCAACACTGCGCCACCAGGGAAGTCCTTAAAATTAATTTTAATAATATATTTTATTCAACCCAATCAGTTCAACATGTAATCAATATAAAAAATTATTGAGATATTATTTTCCATTCTTTTTTCATACCAAGTCTTTAAAATTCAGTATTTTATACTTACAGCACATCTCAATGCAAATTAGCCACATTTCAGATGCTCAATAGCCCTCTGCAGCTAGTGGGCACCTACTGGACAGCACAGATCTGGATCCTTTTCTTCCCCAAATAATGAAAGCTAGTGAGCTATTTTGTATTGGATTAACTGAGTTCTTCTTGACATTTTCTTAATTCCTTTCACTTGTGAGTAGATGACCACGGTACAAGAAAGCTGTCTGTAACACTGGGCAGAGTTTGGCATTATAACAAAAAAATCTATAACAAAGTCAATCTGACCTATATGCCAGAAAAAATGGAAATGAAAACAGAAATGGTAAAGAAAGGTCTAGAAGCTCTTTCACCCACCAACAATTTGGCCTCTGGTTGGCCTCTGAGATGCCACTGTAGCTTGGAGAGGCTTCCTGTGGCTTTCTCAAAACCGGGAAAAGCTGGAGACAGCTTTCAAGGGGAGGGGTTTGCCTTTGCCTAGGAAAAACAAAACCTGTGATCTAAGTTGCCTAATCATTCACAATCCACACATGCTGAAAACAAAGGAATAGCGAGGGGGCAAGGACCTGGGGAGAGCAGTGAGCCAGAGGGGCTGGAGAAGCTGAGACAGGAATTTAGAGCTTAGGAACAGCAGGGGAGAAAGGAAAGGAAATGGAAGACTCGAGAAGTGCCTCTGAAGACCCTTCAATCCATTATCCAGGGAGACCAAGGAGGCCAGGCCTCCCTGCATTCATTCTTAGCAAGAGCGCAGACTCCATGGCCCAGACCTGCACACAAAGGTACTTCACGTCTGTTGTGTGGGACGGAGGCACATCCTTTAAGAGGAGCCACACCAACCACCTTCAAGATTTGCCATCCGGGACATGCAGTGTCCCAGTGTCACGTGGGGCTCTCTCACAGCTAAGCAAAATCCTTGGCCATGCGGCCAAGGGCTAGAATGTTTGCCCCACCTCCCACTGGCAGTTTCGAGGAAACACAGCTCCTGCCTCAAGCTCTAGGTAAGGATTAGTGGGCAATTTTTGGTGAATGAATGGAGTTGATCTCCTTTAAAGAACTTTAAATTCTTCCATTAAATGATCAAGAGTGGAAACCTGAGATTTTGAACATTAAAAAAAAAAATCCATGAAATGAAATGTATTCTGTTCCATAATTTGCCCCATTTCTTTTAATATAAAAATGTTTTAAATTACTAACCAGTTAAATTAAATAATTTTCCTTCTCTACATTCAAGCAAAATTAACATTCCAGGAGGACACATCCATGGTTTTGGATGTCCCTTTGAACACCAGTGGGAAGGCTGGACTGGCCTAGTCACCACACCCAGAACACACCTTTGCTTCCCTCCCCCTGCTCGTCTGCTCATGCCACTCTCCATGCCCCAGATGCCCCGCCCTCTCTTTCCATTCACCTGCTGATATTTATCCGTCGTTCACGCACAGTTTAATTTATACCCTAGCTTCTCATGAAGCCTCTGCTGCTGACCCTGATCCAGAGGCTGTCTTCCAAACTTCATCTTTCAGCTCCACTCACTTGACTTTGACCTGTGGCCTGTTGGTAGGTGGGTGTGTTGCTGGATCTCGAATGCAAGCACACTCCTCCACCTGCAAATATTTCCTGAGTTTTGTGCTAGGCACTGTGCTGGACTAGTGGCTCGACAGACTTTTTGTCACACTCCTTGAACTAAGTGATTTTCAGCCTGGAGATCAGGGAAAAAGCACAACTCCTTCTAGTGCATGCGTCAGAGACCCAGACACGGGAAAGGACTTCTCCAAGCCATGCACTTGCCTGGCCCCTGCCTCAGCCCCAAGGGAATGTGATACTTATGCCTCACATCTTTAGCTTCTGGTCTCTTCAGGACCAACACATTGTCCTAAATAAAATCGAGAGTCACGCATATTAACTGACTAATTCTTGTTGTCAGGAAGAAAATGATGACTCACGTGGTCAGGTGACCTGACCTCCCATGGTGATAGCGTGATGATCACAACCCGCCATAGATAACAATCATGCCCCTCCCTTCAGGGACTCCCCGATGTGAGCTGTATGTACTGCACACAGGGTACTTTTGGGAAGTGGATTTTCAACAGATCCCACCATTTAGCCTGCTCTATCACCTCTGGACTCGAGAAAGACCTTCTAACATCAAACATGACACCAAAGTGGGATTTTAAAGCAGCACCATAAAGCCAACATTCTTAGTCCAAACACAGTACTCTCTTCCTTCTTGTACACTGTTGACGAACATGTGTATGTCTGTGGATGTCAGAACGTGTTACCAGATCACAGGCTGTTTTGAAAACAGATATAGCTTTGGGTTTTGTTGGTAGTCTCCACAGAAGTGAATGCCATTTTTAATGTTTGCTAAGTTTTTTGAAGCCATTTTTCTTTTTTAAAAACTCTTCCCAAATAAGAAAGTGTTCTGGAGTAGAGACGATAAAGGAACAAATCACTGTACTTGGCACAGTCAACCTAGGAGGGGCAGATTAAGTGTGGACCATACTGTGAAAGAAAAATAGGAAAGAGATCATAGAGACCACAGTTGGTTAAGGGTGACAGCCGCTAGAAAGGAACAAACCCGTGGTGCCAATAATCTCTGAAATATTTTCTCATTAAGGACACATGAAAAAAGAACCTCCACTAGGTTAAGGATTATTCTGTAAGAAAGGAACATGCCTGGAAGGCAGATTTCTGTATACAGTGTTTTGTTGATGCTTGGTACCTAACTGCCAAAGTCAGCAAGAGACGCGATGGGGATTTTTTCAAATATATCATTATTATTGTTTTTAGGCCTGGCCAGGGGAATCTCATGCTTCTGAAAGCAAAGGATGAGCAGCCTTTTAGAGGCCAAGCACAGCAGGGCTATCTCCCACAAAGAGCTTCGGCCCTGGTTCCCAGGCCCTCCTTAGAAGAGCAAGTCTCCTTAAGCTCCTGGAAAGGAGGGAGACGGCAGCCTTTCCTCAGCTGCCTAACAGGGGGCCTCAGATCAAGTCGGAAAACCACAGCAATCACTTTATAAACCCAAAGTGGAGAGGAATCTGGGACAGAATGCCGGCACAAGCTAGCCCTGGAATGCTCCAATATTGGAGCAAATGCCTTGTTTCAAATATATTCCACACACATGCAACAGCAGTTACCACTGCCTCGAGGAGAACCCCACACATGGAGAGTAAAATCGGGAAGAATCAGATTGTTTGGGTTCTTTAGTAGCTAAGTCACCCTCATTTTTTTGTTTTCTTAAAAAAACTACCACACAGTCAATCCCCATGACATTCTGGCAGACAGGAGTATAAACAATACACAGCTTTTGTTTGTCAACTGAAAATACTGGTTCCTAAACTTTCATCTTCCACTTATAATTAATGGCATTGATTTTTTAAAATTCCAGGCACAAAACACCTGAAACACAATCTATTTTCTGCTATTTCAGAAACTAATAATTCCTAGGCCATTCAGTCCCCTCTTTCATCCTCTGGTTGCCTACTGTGTATTTGCGTCTATAACTGGGGTGACCTGACGTTACTTCAGCCCCTTCCTCCTGCTGTGACTGTGGTTCCCACGTGATTATTTTTATGTAGAACCTCCTTTTCACCTTGCTTCATCCTCCAGTGCAGCCTGTCCAGCCTAACACTCCCCTGGCCTCCACAGGGACTTTTGGCTCTAAGGAGCTCTGTGAGAAATGTACAATATAAGAAATGGACCCATCTTAAGTGTGACCTTTAAAATGGAGTGCAAAACAAGAGGCAAAAGTAAACCCAAACAAATTGGAAAGCTTATAATTTAGTCAATAAGTATGCTCAGTTCAATATATATTTTCCATTAAGTATAAACTCAGGGAAAGGCCATTTCTCATAGAAGTGTGAAAGTAAAGATTATTTCATGTTTCTCATGCTAAGAAATCCATAACATCAATAATACAATATTATATTATAGTATATAAGTAGAATTATGATAAAACACGGAAGATCTGATAAACATAGGCATTGAGAAGCATCTTTGCCTTAGACTCTGGGCTTGTTGATTCAATGGTTTGTCACAGAGAATACAAATGCAAGACTTCGTTCTGGGGGCCTCTAAAATGTATTGATTATTATTTTCTCTCAATAAAATAATCAACAAATCCGTATGCATTACTGCCTATTACTAATAAAACATTAAAAGTGATCCGACATGCTTTTAGCATGGACATTCACATGAAAATTCTGAAGAGGTGAAATGGGTTAATGACCTCTGGCTAGGGAGAAGATGGTCCTCGTCTTGTAGTTTTGAGCTACGTGTTGTTATTCCCCTCTATGGTGAAAAAAGCACTATTTGCAAAGAGAAAGCCAGTGTGGATCCACTACATCACTTATTCACTTAACAGGTTTTCCTTAGCTTTGTCAGAAATGCATTTAAGAGTTTGAAGAACTTAGTGAGACTGATTTGTCAGCATCAAATTACTTTGTTCCTGGCACAGAATTTCTATAATATTTATAAGTCTGCCAACTGCCTAATAAGTACATTTAAACTGTGAAGGAGTTCTCCATTTGTTGGTACCAGTTTTGAAGGGAATTCAACATATGAGGGAGAAAGGGACATAAGATTTAGGGGAATTAGTTAAGAATCTTTATAGCTCTAAGATATTAAATCACACATAATTTTATGAAAGATAATCAGATAACAAATGTTAAAAGTCTAGGCTCTGGAATAAATTCCTCTGTTTGTTCAGGTAGAGATGTGTGATTGAACAGGATCTGGTCAGGGTTCCTCTATGGTGGTGCTGCTGGGTTCTGTCTGTCTCTCTCTATTCTTCATTAGGTAAATTCCCAGGGTTTGAATAAGGTACCCTAGATCAAAAGTTCTCAAATTTCTCTATACAGAAGAATCACCTGGATTACTGTTAAAAATGAAGATTCCTGGGCCCAGATCCCAGGGTTTCTGATTTCATTCACTTAGGTTCTGATTTAGTAAGTCTGTAATAGAGTCTGAGAAACTGTATTTTTAAAAACCGAGATGAAATTCACATAACCTAAAATTAACCATTTTAGTGTGTCCAGTTCAGTAACCTTTAGTACATCCACAATGTTGTGCAGCCGTCACCTCAGCAAGTGCATTTTTAACAAACACTCCACTGCTGCAAGTGGTTCCCAGCTGGCACACTGAGTTACCACCTTAAGTGCTCAGATGGTGATGACAAGGGATGAGGAAGCCTCATGGGTCTCCTGCAGATTATAAAAGAAGATTTTTTTAAAAGTGTCTTCAAACATCTGCACCTACAAAATATATGCCTTTACCTCTCCCTTTCACTAAATATAAGTGTGATACCAAGAAGCTAGTATATGTCAGGGTTTTCTAAACTACTGGGTTCAACAGTTATTTGGATGCACTCAGTATTTTTATGCTTGTGAAAAAGAGCAGTGCCAAGTGAAGTAAAGTGAGAAAACTGGAAAAAATGAATCACCATTCCATAACCAGCCAGTTCCAGGGCTTGTTTCCTTGGGTTTTAATCACATTATTATAGCACGTTATTAAATTCAACTTCAGGCAATGAAATTGTCAATAAACACAGAAAAAGTCTCCAGAGGAAATTAGGTTTGTCCTTATAGTCAAACTCTCCTCTAAATGTAAGTGAAAATGGTTATTCTGATAAGAGTTAATATAAACATATAATAGCTGCAGGAAGATGTTGAGATCAATCGTTGTCTTCTCTTCAAGGTTTTAGACTCAGTTTTCCTAGTCTTAATTCATGATCAAGTTGCTCCAGAGTTGGCTCTAAGTTTAGCTCATTTTACTCACGGTTAGACTTCTGTGAAGATTCCTGGAGTTTAGCAACTATAAAGCTCAGCTGCGGTGATAAGAGCCCAGGTTAAAACGGTATCTTCCTAATGGCCGTTAGTCCTGCTTCTCTTAACCAATACTCTGCTAAAATTACATAGACATAGGATAAGATGAATAACATCACGTTGTGATGAGTTAGAATAAGATGAAACTTCATTACAATGCGAGAAACCAGGACTCACAGACAATCTGTAATGTCAGAGAGAACCCTGGAGAAATTTCCATAAGCTGTAGGGCTGGAGAAGCTGAGCTGAAGAAACGAGGGCTGGTCTACCCTCTCTGCCTCGACATGGAACCACTCGCCTACCTGAAAAGAGGCAGGAAGGCAGCTCAGGAGGGGACAGTGCTCATATCTGACATGACCAGAGCATTACTACCTCTTCAACTTCCTATCTGCAGTGAGAGATCACAACTCCCAGAGAACAGTGGGCAGAAGAAAGGGCCTGGCAGTGGGGCACACTGCCCTGGCAAATGCCCCCCTAAGTAAAGCCCTGAAGGTGTGGAGACAGGAAGAATCTGCTAGCCATGCCGAAGAAGCAGCCCGAAGATAAGAAAATGTTAAGTAGGTCAGTCAGGTCCACTGGAGTGTAGGACACTCAATGCCTAAAGGCCACTGGGAAACGAGTGAGCTGTGTGCATCAACCTGACCCCAAGCTATAGATCTGAGAAGGAATTAACCAGGGGACAGTGACCAGAGGCCAAGAGATGGCCACGCACTCTGGGCGGATAGGTCCTCGACTGCTTACACTCAGAGGAAGAGTATATAGCTGGAAATGATTGACTATGGAAATGATGAGTTTAGAAAAGTTCTATTTGGAAAGATTCAGGAAAATCATGGGTTTGATGGATAGAAGTGTAGAAAGCCAAAAAGTAGAGATTAGGGACAATGGGATGAGACAGAAGGAAAAGAGCAGATGTACAAGCACAGCTGATTAGGTTTAACAGGGACTGACCCCAAGTTGATCTGAGTTTGAATTCTCCTCTTCCCTCTATTAGATGTATGGCTCTTAGTCTGTTCGGCAGCTATAACAGAATACCATGGACTGGGTGGCTTATAAACAACAGAAATTTATTTCTCACAGTTCTGGAAGCTGGGAAGTTCAAGGCCAAGGCACCAGTATAGTCACCTTCTGGTGAGAATCCTCTCCTGGTTCACAGCCAATATCTTCTCACTGTGTCCTCACACGGAGGAAGGGGCTAGAGATCTCTCTGGTGTCTCTTTTGTAAAAGCACTAATTCCATTCATGAGGGGTCCTCCCTCATGACCTAATTACCTCCCAAGGGCCCCCACCTTCCAACACCACCACATATGAATTTGGGGGGAACACAAACATTCAGACCATAGCAGTAGACTTGGGCAAATCACTTAACCTCTTTAAATTTTGGTTTCTTCTTTTTTTTTTTTTTTTGGTGGTACGCGGGCCTCTCACTGTTGTGGCCTCTCCCGTTGCGGAGCACAGGCTCCGGACGCGCAGGCTCAGTGGTCATGGCTCACGGGCCCAGCCGCTCCGCGGCATGTGGGATCCTCCCGGACCGGGGCACGAACCCCTGTCCCCTGCATCGGCAGGCGGACTCTCAACCACTGCGCCACCAGGGAAGCCCAGTTTCTTCATTTTTAAAGTAGGGATAAAGAAACCCATTTCACAATGCTACTTGGAACTTTAATGATTAAAACATGATTAACAATGAGAACGTATAGGAAAAGCACTAGAACGGCCTGGGATGCAGTAAATATTTAATAACCAGTAGTCATTATTATTACTAACAAACTTAAAAGAAAAAAGAACTGATTGAGGCAAAGAAAGGATTGCAAAGATGCTAAAAATACTATCAATAGTAATCTCCACTGGAGATATTAAAGAGCAGCATTAAAACTGCACAAATGTCTAACTGGTAATGCAAAAGAGCTCCAGCAGACTGAGAAAAAGGATGAAAAACGGAAACTGATGAAAGAAAAGCTGAGTCAGTAATTCCACCTACTAATTAAAGCCATTTTTGAGAATTAAATCAAACAGAACAAAAGCAATAAGCTAAAATATGAACAAGGAAGACTTCCTGGAGTGAAAAATAATCTCAGCATGCAGATCAAAGGGCTCACTGTATTTCAGGCAAAATTAATTTAAAAATATTTTAAAGACCCACACCCCTAGATATAATTAAGCAAAAAATTTAAACTATGGAGATAATTTTTTTAAGCCTCCTAAAACGGTTCCAGGGACCAGCTTACCAGAGGGATCTTTCAAACAATCTGCAAAGTGTTCCAGAGCATAGAAAAAGATGGAAAAACTTCCAAAGTATTTTACGACATGTGTGTAACCAATACAACAAAACCCAACAGGGAGAAAAGAAACCACCTACTCCACTTTTACTTTTAAATCAAATGCAAATCTTCTAAATAAAACCCTAGCCAACTGAATCCAGCAGTATAATTAAAATACATACACACTATAAAGTTGGATTTAGCTCAACAAAGCAAAGATGGTCCAAGACTAATATATCTATTAATATATCAAACTGTCAGAATAGGGCAACCCAATTATAAGGTAATTCCCATTTTCTCAGTGTAAAGCTCCAAAAATTATTTTTGCCGACTTGAATAAGTATTATGGGTATTTATGAAATAGTCAACTATCTATTTAAAATATGTCTATGTATAAACATGTGAAATCATATAATAAAAGAGATATACAGATCTTAAAATATTGTTTTCCACCCCCACTTATTATGAAAAAACCTCTCCCCATGCACACTTGACATCAGTATCTGTTGTCACAGGAGCCACCCTGAGACGTTTAACAGTTTTCCAGAGCTACGATTTTCACTTCTGTCTGAGTACTTCTCAGTCTATGTATGATACATCAATCCATGTATACGTTCATTTCAGGATATAATTTATCCTTAAATTGTATAATTGTGATATCTACAACAAAGGCTTGTTTCACAAACTTACAACTTCCAATTCTTGAAACAGTGAGGTCATTTCCCAGGAATAATTACTAAATCAGTATTAAACGTCTTGGACTCCTTTTTAATTGATTCTTTCCAGTGACCTCTATAAGCATTCAATACCAGCACTGATCAAAGTGCTTTACCAGGCTGTTCAAAATAAAGGAAGTTGAAAACGACTCTCGGACTATGAGAGAACTTGTAAGGACTTAAGTATAAGATATTGCCCTCTTTTCTGAAGGGTAAGTTTTTTGGGGAAAACATATGTTATCTATACTCAACCTTTTTCACAGCGGGACACACTTAGAAAATTATAGTATTTGTATAGCACTAAAGCAACTGAAAAAGGCTGGTCAGGGTGGATGCTACCCCGGCCCTGCCGAGGCTTCTCAACAAATCAAAATTGCAGCACACCTCGGGGAAAGCACTGCTATATCTTGAGGTCCAGTAAGAACTTCCAGATCATCGTGTCAGAGGCAGAAAGGGTGACACCTCACTCTGCCTGGCTGAGTGACCTTAGGCAAGTTACTTAGCCTCTTTGTGCTTCAGTTCTCACATCTGCAAGATGGGATAATAAGAGTCCCCAGAGAATTACTGTGAGGATTAACTGAACTTATTCATGTAAAGCACTTAGAACCATGTCCCACACATGGTAAGTACTCAGTAAATGCTATGTTCCATAACCATGCCTAATTACAAGCAAAACAAAACAAAACAACTCTTTTAAAAATCTATAAGTAGAATACCCAGATTAATTCCTCAACGTGTCCCCTCATACTTCTCACACAGTCACTTTATGGTAAAACTTACCAGATGACAAGTCCTGACCTCACCCTTCGAGTTTCCAATCAAATTTTTGGGTTTTAGCCAAGGATCACTAGGGGTCTGAAAAAGCCTCCTTCATGAAAGACAGACCAAAACAAAGATACAAATGATCTTAGAAGAGAAAGAGACAAAGTTGGGAGTACAAGCAAACTTAAAAATATATACAATATTGTGAAGCAACTATACTCTGACAAAAATTTTTTAAAAAGTAAAAAAAAATACATGTATGTGTATACCTAATACACACATATATGTATAGGTATAAACATACCTACATACACATTCACATTCACATATATATTATACAAAATTAATGGTTAAGAGCACAGGCTTTGGAGAAATAAATTATTACATTTATAAAATAAAAACAAACTTTACAAAAAAGGAGTTATCAGAAAACAGGAAGGAGTTTTTGACAATTAAAAAATACGGTGGTTGCTGCGACTGGGCATATGCCCTGAGAAAAACATAATTCAAAAAGATACATGTACCCCAGAGACTTTCCTGGTGGCGCAGTGGTTGAGAAACCGCTGGCCAATGCAGGGGACATGTGTTCGATCCCTGATCCAGGAAGATCCCACATGCTGCGGAGCAACTAAGCCTGTGCACCACAACTACTGAGCCTGCGCTCTAGAGCCCACAAGCCACAACTACTTAGCCCACGCGCCACAACTACTGAAGCCCATGCACCCTACAGCCAGCACGCCACAACTACTGAGCCTGCGTGCTGCAACTACTGAGCCCACATGCTACAACTACTGAAGCCCGCACGCCTAGAGCCTGTGCTCCACAACAAGAGAAGCCACAGCAATGAGAAGCCCAGGCACCGCAACGAAGAGGAGCCCCGCTGGCCGTAACTAGAGAAAGCCCACGTGCAGCAACAAAGACCCAATGCAGCCAAAAATAAATAAATAAATAATAATAAAATAAAAAACAAAAAAATATACATGTACCCCAATGTTCATTGCAGCACTATTTACAATAGCCAGGATATGGAAACAACCTAAATGTCCATCTACAGATGAATGGATAAAGAAGATGTGGTACGTATATACAATGGAATATTACCAGACATAAAAAGTAATGAAATTGGGTCATTTGTAGTGATGTGGATGAACCTAGAGTCTGTCATACAGAGTGAAGTAAGTCAGAAAGAGAAAAATGAATATCGTATATTAATGCATATATATGGAGTCTAGAAAAATGGTACCGATGAACATATTTGCAGGGCAGGAAAAGAGACGCAGAGGTAGAGAACGGACTTGTGGACACAGGCGGGGAAGGGAAGGGTGAGACGAATTGAGAGAGTAGCATTGACATATATACACTACCATGTGTAAAACAGATAGCTAGTGAGAAGCTGCTGCATAGCACAGGGAGCTCAGCTCGGTGCTCTGTGATGACCTAGAGGGGTGGGATGGCAGCGGGGTGGGAGGGAGGCTCAAGGGAGGGGATATACGTATACATATAGTTGATTCACTTTGCTCTATAGCAGAAACTAACACAACACTGTAAAGCAATTATGCTCCAATAAAAAAATAAAATGGACTTGAAAAAAATGGCAGTTGCAATGAATTCAATAGAATGATTAGAGAATAATGATAAGGAAATTTCCCAAGTAGTAGAAGAAAAAGAAATAGGGGAGGAAAAAAACCTAGAAAATTAGGGGATTGACCCAATACCCAAATAACAGGAGTTTTGTACAGAGAGAATAGGAGAAAGGAGGGATGGAGGGCCAAACAATTCTGAAATAAAGAACACAAGGAAATTTCCCATAACAAAAGGATCTGCATTTTCAGATGGAAAGTGCTCTCTGAATACTCAGCATAATGAATAAACCGCGATCTACACCCAAAGCACATCATAGGGAAATTTTAGAAAACTATGTCTAATGAGAAGGGGGAAAAAACCACATATATATAACAGATTAGGAATCAGAATGACATTGCCATAATGAAAATGATTTTTCAAAAAATTTTTCTCCCTCCTTTTGTTTTTTCTATAATCAGTGATATATGACTTTATTGTCAGAAAATTTTAATATAAAAGAATCTATACTTGGAGACTCTAGCCTAGATTTAAATGGTTCCATTTCTTAAGTGTCTTCATAACGTCACCATCTGCCTCTGCACTGATACAGAGACCCCTCTAGTCAGCGGAAGTCCTCTTCATAGAGGATGCCTGGGCTGTAGACATTGTTGGGAACAAGTCAGTCCAGGGATTCACTGCCCAGCTGCCCTGCATAGGAGTGTTGCCCACTCATACTTACTCAGTTACTGAGAGCTTGTTTTCAAGCATACTCCCAGAATATTTTGATATCTGAAGGAAGACAGAAGGCTCATAATTCTTTTTCCTTAGATACATTTTTCTATCCATTATTATGATGTCTCCACTCTTGCAGTTAGCATTTATTTTAATAAGGAACTGCTAAATGCTCCAATTTATCTTCATTCCATTTATTGAATACTATGTCCTAGGCTCTGCCAAGAGATGATTTTCCTATCGACGGACTTACCTGTGGAGAAGATGAACACCGTGTTGTTCCAGAGCCCACGGCTCTTTAAGGCTGTGGTGACATTTCCCACTGCTTCATCCATAAGGGACACCATTCCTGCATAGTAATGCCTATTCTTATCTTGGATAAAGTCGTATGGCTTCAGGTATTCCTCGGGGACCTGAAGGGGCTCGTGGACAGACTGGAGAGCAAGGTAGAGAAACAGAGGCTGGAAAGAGAGTTTGTGCAAATCAGTTAAGAGGGCTTGGAAGTATTAAATATATAGAGAGAAGCCCAGATTTATCAGTTAATAAAAGTAATATTCAGACAACCCACAAACTGGGTTAGAAATATTTGTAAGTCATATATCAGATAAGGGACTTGTATCTAGAATATATTAAGAACGCTTACAACTCAATAATAAAACTCAATTAACCCAGCTACAAAATGGGCAAAGAATCTGAATAGATGTTTCTCCAAAGGAGATATACAAATGGCCAACAAGCACATGAAAAGATGCTCTGCATCATTAGTCATTAGGGAAATGCAAATAAAAACCACACTGACATACCACTTCACACCCACTAGGAGGGTTATAATTTTAAAAATGGAAAATCAGAAGTGTTGGTGAGGATGTGGAAAAACTGAAACCCTCATTCATTGCTGATGGGGATGTAAAGTGGTGCAGCCAGTTTGAAAAACAACTTGGCAGTTCCTGAAATTGTTAAAGATATAGTTACCATATGAGTCAGCATTTCCATCCCTAGAAAAACAAAAGCATAAATCCACACGAAAACTTGTACATGGATGATCACAGTGGCATTATTCATAATAGCCCAAAAGTGGAAACAACTAAATGTCCACCGGTTGATGAATGGATTAACAAAATGTGGTATATTTTCAGCAATAGACAGCAATAAAAGGAATATGATGCAGCCGTAAAAAGGAATGAAGTACTGACACATCCTACAACATAGATGCACCTTGAAAACTTTATGTTAAGTGACAGAAACCAATCACAAAGATCACGTTTTGTATGATTCCATTCATATAAAATGTCCAGAATAGGCAAATCTATGGAAACAGAAAGTAGATTAGTGGTTGCCTGAAGCTGTAGGGAGTTGTGGGTGAGAGGAGGGATGAGTGACTTCTAACGGGTACAAGACTTCTTTTGGGGGCGGTGAAAATGTTCTAAACTTAGACTGTGGTGATGGTCGCACAACTCTGTGAATTTACTATTGAATTGTGTACTTTAAATGGGTGAATTTTATGAAAATAAAATCTTGAGTTCTAAAATGGCCTAGAAAGCTCTGATCCAAACAAATAATAATAATAATACCAATAATTCTGTCTCATGTAATACTCAAAACCACCTTGCTACACCCATTTTACAGGTAAGTTAACTGAGGCTTAGAAAGGTTATATGACTTGCACAAGTTCGTATTAATTGCAGAGCAATTTCCTATTGGAAACTCCGCTATTGCAGTGTGGCTATGTCCCAATAGATGGGTTGGCTTTCTGCTTTAGCTGAAAAATAACTTACCACCTTTTAGGAGAGGTTTAAGGATTGTTTATATTTTTAGAAGAAAACAAGTGAACACCATGCCTTGCTAGTCTTTGATCTAGGACCAAACATAAGGCCAATTTAATTCCTGGAAACTAAGGAGTATGATACATTGATTCATTTCACCTCTTACCCAATTTACAGAATTTAATGTTAATGATATTCTGCGTCAGCCTCTTCCTCTTAATGAGTCTTTCTGAAGGCTCTCTTCACTGTGCTCCTATAGAATTCTTTAATGAATTGAAAACCTTCAAAGAGGCAACAACTGGCTCAACCCAAGAGTAAAAACCTAATTCTGTTGGAGTATTTGAGGCATTTAAATCTCATAAAGGAATGGGGAAAAGTTAGAATGCAGACTGGGAGGTGGGCTCATATTTCATTCATTACTGTTGATAAATTGTTTTAAATTACATATTACACATCACTGTGATACAGTAATGGGTATACATATATAGAACTCAAATAGACACCCAAGACAGTATTTTTAGTTCAGATCTTTGGAACTTAGAAACACCTTTGCCCAAAAATCAAAATGTTCAAAATGGCTGTTCAATATCAACGACATCACTTTAAAACCTATTTTACTAAGAAGGCAGGTGATGGAATAAAAACCATGATGATGTAGACCCTAGGCTTCGTTTGTACGTTGTTTCCATGGGAACACATTCCAAATTCCAACTCCAAAAGGCAACACTAACCACTTTGACAGGCTTTAGCTCTGCCTCTGCTGCTCCTTGACACACGTGCGTTCTCCTCCAGCCACACAAGTCACACTGAAAAGTCCATGTTCCTCCAGACCATGGTGAAGGGAATCCCAGCAGATGCCCCGCCCAGGTGGGGAGGAAGAACCCTGGGCTAAGATGTTCGGAGGGGAAAGGATGTGCAGGGACATCCGGGACCTGCCAGCGCAGTGAGTTTCCACAGTGGGAACCGCCGTCTGGATCTTCAGCACTAGACCAAGCCCATGCCCCAGCCACCAGCCAAGGTCTGGATGGGGACGGATTAAAAATTGGAAAGCTACAACAATTTGCAACCCACATAAAGTTTTAAAAATCAGGAAATGTCACATGAAAACCTGTTTTGTTTAGTTTTTTTATTTTCTTGAAAAATCAGAACTTCTGACAACTCCAGGTCCACACTCCATCTGACAACAAATGGCTGGAGTATGAGAAACAGAGACCCCTGGCCTCCCCCAAGGGCTCTCTTATTTTCTAGTCTCCCCACTGTCCTACCTGAATGACTTCATTTATTTAGGGTAGCAGCCTGGCCCTTGTAAACATAAGACTTTGTGACCCTGGTCTGGATTCTCTACAGTGGACAGGGGTGGAGAAATGAAAAAGGGAGCTCACTGTTTCAGGAGAAAGTGCTCACCCAGGCCATTATGGGCAACTCGGCAGCTCCCGTCATTAAGGAGAGAAAGGGGAAGGAAGGCAGGTCATTTCCAGCCAACAAGTGATCCCTGGAGGCGATAGCTGGGGAGGGTGGTGGAGGAGAGATCTCATAACCACTCTGGGGAAAAAATAATGTTTCTGGGACCATCATTAAAGGGTCTTATAAATATTCAGTGTGGAAATCATTCTACACACTTCGTTAAATATAGCAAGAAATTACCTGAAAACCTTTCCTGTAATTATTCTTTAGTGGTTGAAGACATGACCATTGCTCTTGAGGGATTAAAATGATAATACTACAACAATTCCCCCATTTATCCAGTGGTCAGGCTCCTGTTAGTTCAAACAGAAGGGGCATAACTGAGAAGAGAAAATGAAAACAACCCCTGGGAGATGCAGTCTTCCCTGGCCTATGACTGTTACAGGCCCCGCAAAGGTCTCGTACTACCTGCCAACTAGACTCACAGGTAAAGGTGATTCTTGAACAAAACAAGTTGTCTTTTTCCCATTTCGTCAGCAGTGAACTAGGACCATTTAGTGTATGGGCAAACATCCTTGCACACATCGGTATGGCTCTGGGTCACCAGGAGTCAGAATGATAAACAGTGTAGCCCATTTAATGAGGTGAGGACCGATGTACCACATTTTAGAGTATTTCCATCCAATATTGTAAAAATAAAGTTTCAGTTCTCACAAGGTGAACTTTATTCATGGAACAACTCATTTGCCAACAGTGCTAGATGTGAAACATTTCTATACTACTTTTAAATTGAAAAAAAAAAAATTAACAGAGTATTCTTCTTAGTACCACATGGTACCCCAGTGGAAAGAACAATTAACTCGGGCCCTCAGGTTCTCCACCACAGTCAGGAACCTGCCTTCAGCCTCTTGTCCTAAGACCCTCCCAGTAAACAGCTGTAGCCAATTTCCCCACACCTGCCAACCTCAGCTCACTGTTAGCCCAAAGCAAGCAGCTGCCATCCTGGGGATGGGCTCATTATTAGTATGCTGTCTACTGACTTGCGTTCCAACCTAATGGAGCCTTGGCCTTTGGAGACTTTCAGGCCCATTCTGACCTTACTGACATCCTGATTCAAAACACCAAAGTCCTGGACCCGAGTTTGAACTCCATAGATCTCTGGGTTTGCGCAGGACCTTGATCTCTCCCTTGGTCTTTCTTGGGTCCAGATCTCTGCTCTCACCAACCCAGTTACAGCTGCCACTTTTACACCAACCCTAGCTGTACGCCTTTCTTTAGGTCTGTAAATTGGAATCCTAAATGTGAATCACGACCAAATGTTTAGGTATTAAGTAAAAGTATGACATTATAACCTAAAGTTATTAGCATATTAAAATGGTGCTAAGGGTTTATTTCCCTTTCTCATTATGCTAATTCCAGTAAGGAAGAAAGCCTTAAATTCATTTCTTTAGTACATTTCCCTAATTTAAAGTATAACTTTTTAAAAAGCATATGATATGTTTTTAAAGTGTTATTCTCTTTGACTTCCAGATTAAGACATTTCTTTCCAAATTGTGACAGGAAAAGGTAAGTGTCTACCACTAGAAAGTCACATTTGTTTTAAGAAGCTGCTAGTAGATGAGGTATGGGAGAAAACATTTATTTTTATTCTGCAAAGTTTTGAGGGGGGCTTTTTTTTTTTTTTTTTTTTGAGGTCCGCAGGCCTCTCACTGTTGTGGCCTCTCCCATTGTGGAGCACAGGCTCCGGACGCGCAGGCTCAGCAGCCATGGCTCACGGGCCCAGCTGCTCCGCGGCATGTGGGATCTTCCCGGACCGGGGCACGAACCCATGTCCCCTGCATTGGCAGGCGGACTCTCAACCACTGCGCCACCAGGGAAGCCCGAGGGGGGCTATTTTTAACCAAACGATATTTTGTGAATGTGTTACTTTCACATTGTAGTATTAGTACTAAGGGAATTACCCTGTAGAAAAAGGAGAAAAGACATTCCTTCTTAACACTGTGCAATGGTTATTAGCAATATCTCCCTGATTCCAGCACCAACTGTGTTTCTGTTACAAAATAGCTCCATATGCTTTTTTTCCCCAAGTGCTCTTTAAAACAGACACATTTTTAAGTCAGCTTGTGGATACTTTGTGTGTATTTCTTTAATGATTTCCATCTTAGAGCAAGTTGCCTATGTTACAGTCTGTAGATAGCACAGAGAAGTTAGAACATAATTAGATTCAATGTTGGAATAAAATGATGAAAGTCCTGTAATTGGTGTGCTGCGTACTTTCATTGAGAATTGAAACTATAAACATTGGCATCTGCCGTCTTAAACTTTCTGGGGCTATTACTCAGCTATTGATTATTTCATTCATTTATGTCTATGCTTCAAACTTGACTTTGGGGATGCTGAAAAGGCTGGCTACTGCTTTGGAACATTTCAGTCGCTGTAGGAAAATGACCACCTCTCACCCAGCAATTTCCATATTACCTATGAGCAGCACCATACTAATCACACGGGTGTGGGTGGCTTGTGAGCTCTTAGGGCCTACAGTTTTCCTCAGTTCCTGAGCCTTCTCCCCCTACACCAGTTAAGACAGCCCACCCACCAGGAATGATTTCACCCCAGGTGCTTCCTCTTATTTGATTAATGTTATGGGCACTGGGAGAGAATACTCTATTGTTCCTTAATGGAAACAAATTTTTATTGTAGACATCTTATACTTGTTGCATGATTAAAGAGTGGTATATTGTGAACTTGTAAAGGGCAGCTGGCTTCTGCTTGCTTCTCTGTGCTTGAGAGGAATCGATAGTGACTGCACATCAGAATCACTGGTTGGAGGTAGGGGCGGAGGGATAATTAAATACCAGTGATAGGGTCCCACCCCGGACCAATAAATCACAATATTTGGAAGTGGTATTTCGTCCAAGCTTTCCAGATGATCCCAATATACTGTCATTGTATTGTATGCTGGAACCATCAAGCTGAGTCACAAACTGGGGCTCATAGTCGCTGGTCTGGGATATAAACTGTCAACTAGGGAGGCTTGTTAAGTGCACTGAGCTCTGGAGTTAAACAGTGCAGTTTCTGATTCTGTGACCTTGAACAAGTTACCTCATTTCTCTAAGCCAGTTTGCTTACCTGAAAAATGATGCCCACCTCAAACTTCAAAGGACAGGACAAGGACCACAGTTCCCTCAAGACCTTGTCTTGTTCTTTGGGGTTTTTAACCTCATCTATAACATGCCAAACATACAGAAGAAAACTGAGAACTTAAGCCAATTACCTAGCAGTTATCTGTCAAACTACCTGAATACATCTAGATTTAAAATCTGCATATGTCTACATATTTGAGAGAATATTCCAATTTCTTCCATGTTCCACAGCAAGCATGGCCACTCCAACAGGTCAGCATGAAAGAGTACAAAAAAGCCAAAAGTGGGGCAAAGCTGAGGACAGACACCAGGAAGGCCACTCAATGCCATGTTAGGGTAGGCAGGAAGAAACTATGTCAAAAACGGAGTCAGGAGCCAGGTACCAAGTCTGAACAGGTATCTAAACAGGAATTCAAATGGTGATCTGCACTGAGGACCTTCAGTAACCGCCAAGGAGGCAAAGCGCAGGAAACTGGAAAAACTGGATGACACCACACGTTCTGTAATTTGCTGTGTTAGAGTCCTATTGAAGGTCTAATTTCGAGGGCATGTTAATACAGTTCTTAATCAAGCCATATTTTGAGCCCAATATCTGAGAACACAAATATCTGATTTAAAGGCATTTATAAGCTAAATCCAGAGAATTCAGCTTGAACTTGGGTTCAGGAGGTTAACTCCAGATGAACAACGACAACAACAAATGTCAAGGCTATTCAGACTCTTTTCTACTTTTATCTGTAAATAAGTCAAAAGATTTCAGCACATGACATATACAACTAGCTTCAGTATGGTCGATGTGATAAACAGGCTCATCAGTGTACCGTGTTTATAGATTAGAAGGCTCAATATTGTTAAGATGTCATTGTCCCCAAGTTGGTCCACAGATTCAATGAAATCCAAATCCAAGCAGGTACTTTTTTTTTTTTTTTTTGTAGAAATTGGCCAGCTGCTTCTAAATAAACATGGGAATGCAGAATATTTAGAAGAGCCAAAATAACCTTAGAGGAGGGCTGGGAAATACAAAGTTAGGGAACTTGCCCTGAACCTTAAGTTTGTGGATACCTAACAGAAAGTTTGCCATAATAATGCCTCATCTTGTACATAAGCCTAACATTTTTTGAAAAAGTCAATTTACTCATTACCACACCTCCACACAGGACACTAAAATAATAAAACTATATTTGTACTGAAACACTATATGCACAGCATTCCTCAAAGTGTGATCTGGGGACCGCGTGCAGCAGAATCACCCTTGAGTTTCCTTAAAATATTGACATATGGATTTTTCCCAGACTTAATAAATCAGACTTTTAGAGGTGGGCTCCAGGAATTTCTATTTTTAACAAGATTCTCAGCTGATACTGAGGTACTCTAGAACTTGAAAGTGACTCCGCTAGTATTTATTAGGTTTTTCCCTAAAGGACAATGGCCTTTTCCTATATTCACCTGAAGAGATGCTATCTTCACACAATTTTGATATCAATAAAAAAGCAAGACTTACCTTCTCTGGTGGGTGGTTAGTTATGAGGGTTGTAGCCCTTTCAGTAAATACATTTGTTGAATACATATTTTTATACCCTGTTGCAACTTCTTCACCATCTCGAAAATCAAGAGCACATCGTGTAACATTCAGAGCGTTGATTAACGTACAGCGCTCATGGGAATAGTAATCTTCACTACCTAGAAGATATCCTACAAGGAGAATGGGAGATGAAAGTAGTCAGCATAGCATAAAACACGTTAAACAAACGAAGGTCTCAGCATTTAATTGCCTAATGCAATTGATTATCCATGTCAGGGCTAATCAAATGACAAGGCTAATCAGAGCACCATTTCTTAACATCTCTATATTTGCTAGCATAAGGCATTAAAATGTTATCGTAAAAAAAATTCAAATTCACCCCTTAGCCCAGTCTTTAGAATATAAGCTCTATCACGTAACTCTCAAAGTGGGTGATTCCAAGTAAATATGTTTTAAAAAATCAGAGTTTAAATTCAGTAAAAGTGATGACATTTTAATCTTTTAAAGCTATCTAATGGTTAAAATAGCATATGGTTCAGGTGATTTGTTACAAATTTTTACTCTGAGGTGATCACATAAATGAACGCAGAATTCAAATAACGTTGATATTGACCTTGGTCGACTGGCTTCAAGGTTATTTACAGAAGTAGCTCTTGGAGGCATCATCTTTAGTCAGATGCTGACACCCACTGGTGAAAGACACAAAGATTTCCAAACAGAGGATCTCTAAACATAACAACCAAAAGAGCAAACTAACATGTGGTGTTGAAATTAGATTTTTCTACGTCTGTTGATCTCAATTTCACCCCCAATTTAAATGGCATAATGGCCTATCCCACAATTTAGACTTAAACATGGGAGAAATGGTTTCTCAAGTTTAGTTGTTCCTGCAAATGTTCCATATTTTCCTAAAATATTAAAATAAGCTGTGCTGCATGTTATATGATTCTATTTATATGAGATGTTCAGAATAGGCAAATCTGTAGAGACAGAAAGTAGGTTAGTGGTTGCCTAGGGCTATGAGGGTCAGGGGAAAATGGGGAGTGACTGCTAATGTGTATGGAGTTTCTTTATTGTGGTGATGGAAATGTTCTACATTTGATTGTAGTGACAGTGGTACAACCCTGTGAATTTATTTAAAAATCAATGAACTGTACATTTTAATGGGGTGAATTATATGGTATGTGAATAAAGCTCGATAAAGCTATCCAAAAGAAATAACTGTGCTGGACTCTGAGCTATCTCCTGACAAACACTGCTTATTAACATTAAAATGAAGATAATAAAATTGGCCTCTTTCCCCAGTTCTAAATATTTCTTATAATCACAATTAAAAGCCCTACATATCTTACCTAGTAAATGAATTCATTTTAATTTCCTCCTTTTCCATGATTCAGTAAATTCAAGGTCCTAAATACAATGAATATCTTAGTTTTACGATAACTCTTTAAATGTAATCTTTTCTGCTACAGGTATAACAGAAAGGGAAAGCCAATGTGTTTGCTAATTAATATATAATCGAAAAACAAATGTATCCATGAAAATAATTTCAGTCCTTATATGGGTAATTAAAGGGGTCAGGACACTGGTGTTCTATTTGGGGTTAATAACTGCTGGTAACACCTTGAAGAATCACTTCAGGTTCTGTATCTGTAAGAATAAACTGTTTTCTATCATTTGGGGAAATACATGCAGAGGATATACTTGATAAAAAGATGTATAAACCATAAATATTAAAAAGTTAGTACAAATAGGATTCCAATAGAACTCTTTATTCACATAATAGAACTATCTATTCACGTACTTGGTCAAACTAATACCAAGCAACCATGTGACAGTCACATAGAACTTTCTCATAACAATGATTCACAAATTTGAACTTACGTGCTGAGTCTAAAGAATATGGCAGCGATGCTTTTTGGGGAAAAATGAGAAACTATGTTTTGAACAATTAAATCTCTGCTGTATTTAACAGCTTTATTGAGAATAATTCACATATCATACAAATCACTCATTTACGTTGTACAGTTCAATGGTTCTTAGTGTACTCAGAGTTGTGCAACCAGGCCCACAATCATCTGTTTTTTAACAGAACATCTAAGTCATAACAGTGATAACAACTGCATCGTCATCATGCCCTCCTTCTCTGCAAGTCTTCCTTCCATGAATGTGCAGTGGGGTGTCTGTCTGTCTAAATCCATTTAGGCTTCTTAATTCTCATAAAAGGATGTTATTTCCCCCTCTGTCCAACTGAATTTTTAAATATATAATTTGGTTTAAATATATAATTTTAAAATATAAAATTTGGTTTTTAATAAAAACAATTAAAATATCCTTCCAGTCGCCAGAGTACAGGTATCGGCCCATCATTAAGCAAAGACCTGATTGAAAATTGTCAAAGGATATAGAGGCTGTTTTTTCCTCTAGAATTTCCAAGATGACAAAGACGTCTTACACCCAAGTCCTGTTTTTAACAGCTATTTAAGAATACTGAGGATATATCCAGATTCATCAGGGAAGAATGCATTATTGATTAAGCAATGTCTGCTAGAGAACCCAGATGGGAGTGGGTCACACGGTGTCTCACGTCTGGATGTCCTTACATCTCGACTTAAACTGTGGTTCGAACTAGGCACTATAGAGCTGTGAGCTTCAACTGCACTGTGTGGGCCCCATGTAATCACTTGAACTGAAATGTACTTTGGTGCTCTGGTCCTAGCTTGAATAAAAGAGAATGTCTCAAGAAACATCTATAAGACAACCACCATTTTATTACTAAAATGATGTTTTTGAGGATGCTGCCACCTTACCTTCTCCCAAAGGAGAAATTTCTCTCAGGTCTAAGAGCCAGAAAATGCTTTACTCTTCCTGAACATCTGGTTTCCATTTAACTTATAAGTAATGTGACACTTACAGACTGCTTTTTTTTTTTTTTTTTTGCTTTGAGCATAAGAAGTCCCAAATCTCAGAGTTGAATGTGAAGTCTGCTACAGTCAGGCAGGTTTTTTTTTTTTTTAAATAACTCGGTGCCAAGCAACTATTCTATCTTTTTCTATTCAACCTGATTTTTAAAAAATAGATCTTTATTGGAGTATAATTGATTCAAAGTACTGTGTTAGTTTCTGTTGCACAACAAAGCGAATCAGCCGTATGCATACACATGTCCCCATATCCCCTCCCTCTTGAGCCTCCCTCCTATCCTCCCTATCCCACCCCTCTAGGTGGTCGCAAAGCACCGAGCCAGTCTCCCTGTGCTATGCTGCTGCTCCCCACCAGCCAACTATTTTACATTCAGTAGTGTACGTATGTCGATGCTATGTCAATGCTACTCTCACTTCACCCCAGCTTCGCCCTCCCACCCCATGTCCTCAAGTCCATTTTCTATGTCTATCTCTTTATTCCTGCCCTGCAACTAGGTTCATCAGTACCATTTTTTTTCAGGTTCCATATATATGTGTTAGCATACAGTATTTGTTTTTCTCTGACTTATTTCACTCTGTATGACAGACTCTAGGTCCATCCACCTCACTACAAGTAACTCAATTTCGTTTCTTTTTATGGCTGAGTAATATTCCATTGTATATATGTGCCACATCTTCTTTATCCATTCATCTGTCGATGGACATTTAGGTTGATTCCATGTCCTGGCTATTGTAAATAGTGCTGCAATGAACATTGTGGTACATGTCTCTTCTTGAATTACGGTTTTCGTGGGGTATATGCCCAGTAGTGGGATTGCTGGGTCATATGGTAATTCTATTTTTAGTTTTCTAAGGAGCCTCCATACTGTTTTCCATAGTGGTTGTATCAATTTACATTCCCCCCAACAGTGTATGAGGGTTCCCTTTTCACCACACCCTTTCCAGCATTTATTGTTTCTAGATTTTTTGATAATGGCCATTCTGACCGGCATGAGGTGATATCTCATCATAGTTTTTTTTTTTTTTTTTTTTTTTTTTTTGCGGTACGTGGGTCTCTCACTGTTGTGGCCTCTCCTGTTGCAGAGCACAGTCTCTGGACGCGCAGGCTCAGCAGCCATGGCTCACGGGCCCAGCCGCTCCACGGCATGTGGGATCTTCCTGGACCAGGGCACGAACCCGTGTCCCCTGTATCGGCAGGCAGACTCTCAACCACTGCGCCACCAGGGAAGCCCCATCTTTGATTTCTTTCATCAGTGTTTTATAGTTTTCTGAGTACAATTCTTTTGCCTCCTTAGGTAGGTTTATTCCTAGGTATTTTATTCTTTTTGTTGCAACGGTAAATGGGAGTGTTTCCTTAATTTCTCTTTCTGATTTTTCATTGTTGGTGTATAGGAATGCCAGAGATTTCTGTTCATTAATTTTGTATCCTGCAACCTTACCAAATTCATTGATTAGTTCTAGTAGCTTTCTGGTGACACCTTTAGGATTTTCTGTGTATAGTATCATGTCATCTGCAAACAGTGACAGTTTTACTTCTTGTTTTCCAATTTGTATTCCTTTTCTTTCTTTTTCTTCTCTGATTGCTGTGGCTAGGACTTTCAAAACTATGTTGAATAACAGTGGTGAGAGTGGACATCCTTGTCTTGTTCCTGATCTTAGTGGAAATGCTTTCACCACTGAGTATGATGCTTGCTGTGGGTTTGTCATATATGGCCTTTATTATGTTGAGGTAGGTTCCCTCTATGCCCATTTTCTGGAGAGTTTTTTTTTTTAATCATAAATGGGTGTTGAACTTTGTCAAAAGCTTTTTCTGCATCTATTGAGATGATCATATGGTTTTTATTCCTTAATTTGTTAATATGGTGTATCACATTGATTAATTTGCGCATATTGAAGAATCCTTGCATCCCAGGGATAAATCTCACTTGATCATGGTGTGTGATCCTTTTAACGTGCTGTTGGATTCTGTTTGCTACTATTTGTTCAGGAGTTTTTCATCTATGTTCATCAGTGATATTGGTCTGTAATTTTCTTTTTTTGTAGTATCTTTATCTGGTTTTGGTATCAGGGCGATACTGGCCTCATAAATTGAGTTTGGGAGTATTCCTTCCTCTGCAATTTTTTGGAAGACTTTGAGAAGGATGGGTGTTAGCTCTTCTCTAAATGTTTGATAGAATTCACCTGTGAAGCCATCTGGTCCTGGACTTTTGTTTGTTGGAAGATTTTTAATTACAGTTTCAATTTCATTACTTGTGATAGGACTGTTTATATTTTCTAATTCTTCCTGGTTCAGTCTTGGAAAATTGTACATTTCCAAGAATTTGTCCATTTCTTCGTGATTGCCCATTTTATTGGCATATAGTTGTTTGCAGTAGTCTCTTATAATCCTTTGTATTTCTGCAGTGTCAGTTGTCATTTCTCCTTTTTCATTTCTAACTTTGATTTGCATCCTCTCCCTTTTTTTCTTGATGTGTCTGGCTAAGGGTTTACCAATTTTGTTTATCTTCTCAGAGAACCAGCTTTTAGTTTTATTGATCTTTGCTATTGTTTTCTTTGTTTCTATTTCATTCATTTCTGCTCTGATCTTTATGATTTCTTTCCTTCTACTGACTTTGGGTTTTCTTTGTTCTTCTTTCTTTAGTTGTTTTAAGTGTAGGGTTAGATTGTTTATTTGAGATTTTTCTTTTTTCTTAAGATGAGATTGCATAGCTATAATCTTCCCTCTTAGAACTGCTTTTGCTGCATCCCATAGGTTTTGGGTCGTCATGTTTTCATCGTCATTTGTTTCTATGTATTTTTTGATTTGTTCTTTGATTTCTTCAGTGATCTCTTGATTATTTACTAGCACACTGATTAGCCTCCATGTATTTGGTTTTTTACAGTTTTTTTCCTGTAATTGATTTCCAATCTCACAGCGTTGTGGTCAGAAAAGATGCTTGATACGATTTCAATTTTCTTAAATTTTCCGAGGCTTGATTTGTGACCCAAGATGTGATCTATCCTGGAGAATGTTCCATGTGCACTTGAGAAGAAAGTGTATTCTGCCACTTTGGGGTGGAATGTTCTATAAATATCAATTAGATCTATCTGATTTATTGTGTCATTTAAAGCTTGTGTTCCTTTATTTATTTTCTGTTTCGATGATCTGTCCATTGGTGTAGGTGGGATGTTAAAGTCCCCTACTATTATTGTGTTACTGTCGATTTCTCCTTTCATGGTTGTTAGCATTTGCCTTATATATTGAGGTGCTCCTATGTTGGGTGCATAAACATTTATAATTGTTATATCTCCTTCTTGGATTGATCCTTTGATCATTATGTAGTATCCTTCCTTATCTCTTGTAACAGTCTTTATTTTAAAGTCTATTTTATCTGATACAAGTATTGCTAATCCAGCTTTCTTTTGATTTCCATTTGCATGGAATATCTTTTTCCATCGCTTCACTTACAGTCTGTATGTGTCCCTAGGTCTGAAGTGGGTCTGTTGTAGACAGCATATATATGGGTCTTGTCTTTGTATCCATTCAGCCAGTCTATGTCTTTTGGTTGGGACATTTAATCCATTTACATTCAAGGTTATTATTGATATGTATGTTCTTATTACCATTTTCTTAATTGTTTTGGGTTTGTTTTTTGTGGGTCTTTTTCTTCTCTTGTGTTTCCCGTTTAGAGAAGTTTTCTCAGCATTTGTTGTAAAACTGGTTTACTGGTGCTGAATTCTCTTAGCTTTTGCTTGTCTGAAAAGCTTTTGACTTCTCCATCGAATCTGAATGAGATCCTTGCTAGGTAGAGTAATCTTGGTTGTAGGTTTTTCTCTTTCACCACTTTAAGTATATCCTTCCACCCGCTTCTGGCCTGCAGAGTTTCCACTGAAAAATCAGCTTATTACCTTGTTTGGATTCCTTTGTATGTTACTTTTTGTTTTTCCCTTGCAGCTTTTAATATTTTTTCTTTGAATTTAATTTTTGTTAATTTGATTAATATGTGTCTTGGTGTGTTTTTCCTAGGGTTTATCCTGTATGGGATTCTCTGTGCTTCCTGGACTTGGGTGACTATTTCCTCTCCCATGTTAGGGAAGTTTTCAACTATAAACTCTTCAAATATTTTCTCAGACCCTTTCTTTTTCTCTTCTTCTGGGACCCCTATGATTCAAATGTTGGTGCGTTTAGTGTTGTCCCAGAGGTCTCTGAGATTGTCTTCAATTCTTTTCATTCTTTTTTCTTTATTCTGCTCCTTGGCAGTTACTTCCAGCTCACTTATTCATTCTTCTGCCTCAGTTATTCTGTTACTGATTTCTTCAAGTGTATTTTTCATTTCAGTTATTATGTTGTTCATCTCTGTTTGTTTGTTCTTTAGTTCTTCTAGATCTTTGTTAAACATTTCTTGTATTTTGTCAATCTGTGCGTCCATTCTATTTTTGAGATTCTGGATCATCTTTACTATCATTACTCTGAATTCTTTTTCAGGTAGATTGCCTATTTCTTCTTCATTTATTTGGCCTTATAGGTTTTGACCTTGCTCCTTCATCTGTGACATATTTTTTTGCCATCTCATTTTTTTTTTTTCAGTAAGTGGGATTGTGTTCCTGTCTTACTGGTTGTTTGACCTGATGCTTCCAACACTAGGGTTAGTAGGCTATTGGGTAGAGCTGGGTCTTGCCTGAGATGAGGAACTCCATGAGACCTCACTCTGATGAATATTCCCCGTGGTCTGAGGTTCCCTGCTAGTCCAGTGGTTCAGACTCAGAGCTCCCACCGCAGGAGCTTCGGCCTGACCCTGGGCTTGTGAATCAAGATCCTGCAAGCCACCTGGGGAGGCAAAAAAAAAAGGAAAAACCAAAAGAACAATAACAAAGTAATAAATAAAATTAGGCTAGAAAACTAACAGATAGGGAGAATATAAAGATAAAAATATAGATGAATCAACAACTGGAATATACAACAGTACCACAATAGTAAAAAAAAGAGAAGGAGGGGAAAAAAAGGTTGGGGGGAAGGCCTTGGCTGTGGAGGGTGGGGGCTAAGCAAGGGTGAGGTTTGGGTGGTGGGCAGGGCTGATGCTCAGGACCCACAGGGCTGAAAAAGGCCCTGGAGGGTGTGTGGTGGGGGGGACGGTTAGGCTCAAGGAACATGAGGGGCCCAGGCGTGCCCTCCAGCCCTGGTCTCACAGGGCAGGGGCCCTCACCTGGGAGTCCAGCAGCCTTCCTGGGCTCAAGTGGGCAGGGCAAACACCCTCCTCTCCTCTCCTCCTCCTCTGGTCTGGGAGGGCCCCTCCCGCCTGCCTCTCCTGATCTCCCCAGCCTCCCCGCTATGCCCCCAAGAACGTACGCAGCCTGGAGGGGGCTTTGGAGGGCAGGGGATAGGCCTGGGAGCTCAGCAGGCTCCCTGGGCCTGAGTGAACAGGGCAATCGCCCTCCACTCCTCTCCTGCTTCTCCCAGAGGGCCCCGCCTGCCTGCCTCTCCTAATCTCCCTGGCCTCAGGGATGCCAATCCTGTCTGGCCTCCACTTCTCCCCCTTCAGTCCCCTTACATCCTACCAGTTCACTTTGGGGTTCCTCCTGTCTCCTTGGGTGTCAGAGTCCCCCACCAGTGGCCAGCAGGTGCCCTAGCTGTGGGGAGACACTAACTCCACCTCTTTTCATACTGCCATCTTGACTCCACCTCCTCTCACCCTGATTTTTTTTTTTTTTTTGCGGTACGCGGGCCTCTCACTGTTGTGGGCTCTCCCCTTGTGGAGCACAGGCTCCGGACGCGCAGGCTCAGCAGCCATGGCTCACGGGCCCAGCTGCTCTGTGGCATGTGGGATCTTCCCAGACCGGGGCATGAACCCGTGTCCCCTGCATCAGCAGGCAGACTCCCAACCACTGCGCCACCAGGGAAGCCCACCCTGATTTTTCAATTCTATTTATTTTTTTAAAATTTATCTTCATTGTGTGTTCCTTTTTGTATATGGCAGTTTGTAAATAAATGAAGAGACAAATGGGAGGTACGTAGGGAGCTAAACAGCTAGACAGATAAAACAGAATAGCTAGATGGAAAGCAAAATATGAGGGGGAAAGTTGGGGGTGAGAGGTGGGATGAACTGGGAGATTGCAATTGATGTATATACACTAATATGTATAAAATAGATATCTAATAAGAACCTGCTGTATAGCACAGGGAACTCTACTTCACTTCGCTGTACAGTAGAAACTAACAAACATTGTAAAACAGCTACACCCCAATTAAAAAAAAAAGCAAAATATGAAAAGAACTTGACAGAAAGCTATGTAGCCCCTGGCAAGATAAATAGATAAATAGGTTGTTAAGAAATGGTTTGTAACAGGTTTAAATAGAGTATATATTTTTTTAAAAAACTGTAGGCTTTATATTTATTTTTATAGGGCTATCAAATCCATAAAATACTTATTATTTTGTATCTTTCCTATTACTATTTGTTATTTACCCTCCCATTTTCTTTATTTGATCTATCTTCCCCAATCTAGTAATTTCAAAAACAGATCTCACAGAAGGAAAGAAGGACGCCAATTGGAAAAGAGTCTTCTTTATCATCTCCAGGAAATACAAAACAAAATAAAACCTTTGAACACAATTCATGAGGAGAAAAAAAGATCCTGAACCTTTGTGAAGGAAATATTCTTGTATTGGGTTTTGCCTGGAATTTTTTTAAAAAATCAATCTGTATCCCCTTTTGGTAATAAGGTTCTCTAAGAGTAGAGTGGTCTCTGACTTGGAGGTAGCAGACTCTGCAAAGGCCCCTATGTGGCATGTAGAACCCTGGCAAAGATAACTGCCTGTCCCATCACGAGCTGAGTGCACAGCCATGTTTACGGTTGTGGCATTAGACAGTGGCCCCATGGCAGTGCTGACTGATTCACTCTGTTCAAATTTCCAGTTATTTCATTTGATTACACTTGGCTGTGTTTTATGAGACGGCTGCAGTTGGCCAGAGTTGTTAAAGAAACATGTGCATTTCCATTACCAAAGTAGGTATCAAATCCTCGGCGGGTTGGAAGACATTCTTTCCTGTACATTCCCAGGTGCCATTTTCCGACCATGTGGGTAGCGTAGCCTGCTTCTTTTAGAAGCTGGGGCAGGAGTTTTTCATCCAGAGGAATGCAGCTGGGCTGACAGGGCCAGATTATTTGGTGCTGTAAACCTGTGTGGATCTTAAAATAGATAAACATAAAATTATGGATTAATGATGTTGAAACATTCTGAACAAGCAGATAAAGTGGTTGCCTAATTTACTAGACATATGTGTAAACATGAATGTTTAATTCTATTTCTGTACCAGGTTAAGGCATTTCTAAAAGGCATTTTTCTCACTTATTCAAATAAGGTAATAGACATAAATAAGAATTTGAAAGAAATGAATAAAAACAGTCTCACAAACATTAGATAGTTTCAACAAATATTTATCCAGGAACTATGTTAGAAACTGTTAAGTTTTCACTTCTTACCTCAAAAAAGTAGCCATAATATGAAATGTGGATCTATCAAGGAAAAAGTGTTCCAATTTCTATGCACATGAGATGTTGGTGTTTGATTAGAAGAAGCTTCTATAATCTTTCAAGACTTGATTTTTTAAAAGGGTATAATGAAGATAATGATTTGCATTTCTTATTCTACCTTACATAAAGCATAATTTCAAAAGATGGTGACCAACTTTTCCTTAAAAAAAAAAAAAAAAGTGGCCATCTGATCCATAGGTTAGGAGCGGCTCCCACACGTATCACCAGGGTGCAAGCACCACACAACTAATTTTAAGAAATTATCACGTGCTGAGTCTTGGTGTAATATTAAAATAGAATACCCACAATTATATGAAAAGGTTATTAAAATAACCCTCTCTTGGGGACTTCCCTGGTGGCACAGTGGTTAAGAATCTGCTTGCCAATGCACGGGACCCAGGTTCGAGCCCTGGTCCAGGAAGATCCCACATGCCACGGAGCAACTAAGCCCGTGCACCACAACTACTGAGCCTGCACTCTAGAGCCCGTGAGCCACAGCTACTGAAGTCCACATGCCTAGAGCCCATGCTCCACAACAAGCGAAGCCACCGCAACTAGAGAAGCCCGCGCACCGCAACGAAGAGTAGCCCCTGCTCACTGCAACTAGAGAAAGCCATGCATGGCAACGAAGACCCAATGAAGCCAAAAATAAATAATAAAATAAATCTATTTTTTTAAAAAACCCTCTCTTTTCCAACTACATATCTGTGTCAGGCTGGATGTTCTTCAACGACTTTTACCAAAACAATATACAGTTGACCTTTCAACAACTGGGGGTTAGGGGCACTAACCCCTGTGCAGTTGAAAATGTAAGTATAACTTTACAGTTGGCTGCATCCAGGGATTCAACCACAGATCATGCAACATCATAGTACGTATTTAGTGAACAAAATCCACGTATAAGTGGACCCTCACAGTTCAAATCCATGTTGTTCAAGGGTCAACAGTATTGCACAGGTTGAATGCAGAAGCAGATGTAACAATCTAGCTATCTTCTATTAATAGGAAACACGTACAAAAATATAAAACAAGGAGATTGGTTCAAGCTGGCAGAGTAGAAGGACGTGTGCTCACTCCCTGTTGTGAGAGCACCGGAATCACAACTAACTGATGAACAAGCATTGACAGGAAGACACTGGAACTCACCAAAAGAGATATCCCACATTCAAAGACAGAGGAGAAGCTGCAATGAGATGGTAGGAGGAGTGCAATCACAATAAAATCAAATCCTATAACTGCTGGATGGGTGACTCACAAACTGGAGAACAATTATACCACAGAAGATTACCCACTGGAGTGAAGGTTCTGAGCCCCACGTCAGGCTTCCCAACCTGGGAGTCCGGCAATGCGAGGAGGAATTCCCAGAAAACCAGAATTTGAAGGCTAGTGGGATTTCATTGCAGGACTTCAACAGGACTGGGGGAAACAGAGACTTCACTCGTGGAGGGCACGAACAAAGTAGTGTGTGTATCAGATCCCAGAGGGAAGGAGCAGTGACCCCCACAGGAGACTGAACCAGACCTACCTGCTAGTGTTGGAAGGTCTCCTGCAGAGGTGGGGGGTGGCTGTGGGTCACCACAGGGACAAAGACAGTGGCAGCAGAAGTTAGGGGAAGTACTCCTTGGCGTGAGCCCTCCCGGGGTCCGCCATTGGCCCCACCAAAGAGCTTGTAGCCTCCAGTGCTGGGTCACCTCAGGCCAAACAACCAACAGGGAGGGAACTCAGCACCACCCATCAGCAGACAAGCGGACTAAAGTTTTACTGAGCTCTGCCCACCAGAGCAACAGCCAGCTCTGCCCACCACCAGTTCCTCCCATCAGGAAGCTTACACAAGCCTCTTAGATAGCCTCATCCACCAGAGGGCAGACAGCAGAAGCAAGAAGAACTACTATCCTGCAGCCTGTGGAATGAAAACCACATTCACAGAAAGATAGACAAAATGAAAAGGCAGAGGACAATGTATCAGATGAAAGAACAAGATAAAACCCCAGAAAAACAACTAAATGAAGTGGAGATAGGCAACCTTCCAGAAAAAGAATTCAGAATAATGATAGTGATGATGATCCAGGACCTCGGAAAAAGACTGGAGGCAAAGATCGAGAAGATGGAAGAAATGTTTAACAAAGACCTAGAAGAATTAAAGAACAAACACCTAGAAGAATTAAAGAACAAACAAGCAGAGATGAACAATACAATAACTGAAATGAAAAATAAACTAGAAGGAATCAATAGCAGAATGGCTGATGCATTAGAATGGATAAATGACCTGAAAGAAAGAATGGTGGAATTCACTGCCGCAGAACAGAATAAAAAAAAAAAGAATGAAAAGAAATGAAGACAGCCTAAGAGACCTCTGGGAAAACATTAAATGCACCAACATTTGCATTACAGGGGTCCCACAAGGAGAAGAGAGAGAGAAGGGACCCGAGAAAATATTTGAAGAGATTATAGTCAAAAACTTCCCTAACATGGGAAAGGAAATAGTCACCCAAGTCCAGGAAGCACAGAGTCCCAGGCAGAATAATTCCAAGGAGAAACACGCCGAGACACATAGTAATCAAATTGACAAGAATTAAAGACAAAGAAAAATTATTGAAAACAACAAGGGAAAAATGACAAATAACATACAAGGGAATCCCATAAGGTTAACAGCTGATTTCTCAGCAGAAACGCTACAAGCCAGAAGGGAGTGGCACGATATATTTAAAGTGATGAAACGGAAGAACCTACAACCAAGATTACTCTACCCGGCAAAGATCTCATTCAGATTCGATGGAGAAATCAAAAGCTTTACAGACAAGCAAAAGATAAGAGAATTCAGCACCACAAAACCAGCTCTACAACAAATGCTAAAGGAACTTCTCTCAGTGGGAAACACAAAAGAAGAAAAGGACCTACAAAAACAAACCCCAAACAATTATGAAAATGGTAATAGGAACATACAAATTGATAATTACCTTAAATGTGAATGGGTTAAATGTTCCAACAAAAAGACACAGACTCACTGAATGGATACAAAAACAAGACCCATATATATGCTGTCTACAAGAGACCCACTTCAGACCTAGGGACACATACAGACTGAAAGTGAGGGGATGGAAAAACATAATCCATGCAAATGAAAATCAAAAGAAAGCTGGAGTAGCAATACTCATATCAGATAAAATAGACTTTAAAATAAAGAATGTTACAAGAGACAAGGAAGGACACTACACAATGATCAAGGGTTCAATCCAAGAAGAAGATATAACAATTATAAATACATATGCACCCAACATAGGAGCACCTCAATACATAAGGTAAATGCTAACAGCTATAAAAGAGGAAATTGACATTAACACAATAATAGTGGGGGACTTTAACATCTCACTTACACCAAGGGACAGATCATCCAGACAGAATATAATAAGGAATCAAAAACTTTAAATCACACAATAGACAAGGTAGACTTAATTGACATTTATAGGACAATCCATCCCAAAACAGCCGACTACACTTTCTTCTTAAGTGCACATGGAACATTCCCCAGGATAGATCACATCGTGGGTCACAAATCAAGCCTCGGTAAATTTAAGAAAACTGAAATCATATCAAGCATCTTTTCTGACCACAACGCTATAAGATTAGAAATCAATTACAGGATAAAAAACGTAAAAAACACAAACAAATGGAGGCTAAACAATATGTTACTAAATAACCAAGAGATGGCTGAGGAAATTAAAAAATACCTAGAGACAAATGACAACGAAAACACGATGATCCAAACCTTATGGGATGCAGCAAAAGCAGTTCTAAGAGGGAAATCTAGAGCAATACAATCCTACCTCAATAAACAAGAAAAATCTCCAATAAACAATCCAACCTTACACATAAAGGAAGTAGAGAAAGAAGACCAAACAAAACCAAAAGTTAGCAGAAGGAAAGAAATCATAAAGATTAGAGCAGAAATAAATGAGATAGAAACAAATAAAACAACAGTAAAGATCAATAAAACTAAAAACTGGTTCTTTGAAAAGATAAACAAAATTGGTAAACCTTTAGCCAGACTCAATAAGAAAAAGAGGGAGAGGACTCAAATCAATAAAATTAGAAATAAAAAAGAGAAGTTACAATGGACTTCACAGAAATACAAAGCATCATAAGAGACTACTACAGGCAACTCTATGCCAATAAAATGGATAACCTGGAAGAAAACACAACCTTCTGAGACTGAACCAGGAAGAAATAGAAAACATGAGCAGACCAATCGCAAATAATGAAATTGAAACTGTGATTAAAAATCTTCCAGCAAACAAAAGTCCAGGACCAGATGGCTTCACAGGTGAATTCTATCAAACATTTAGAGAAGAGCTAACACCCATCCTTCTCAAAGTCTTGCAAAAAATTGCAGAGGAAGGAACACTCCCAAACTCATTGTATGAGGCCACCATCACCCTGATACCAAAACCAGACAAAGATACTACTAAAACAGAAAATTACAGATCAATATCACTGATGAATACAGATGTAAAAATCCTCAAGAGTACTAGCAAATGAATCCAATAACACATTAAAAGGATCATACACCGTGATCAAGTGGGATTTACCCCAGGGATGCAAGGGTTCTTCAATATATACAAATCAATCAATGAGATACACCATATTAACAAATTGAAGACTGAACACCATACGATCATCTCAATAGATGCAGAAAAAGCTTTTGACAAAATTCAACACCTATTTATGATAAAAACTCTCCAGAAAGTGGGCATAGAGGGAACCTACCTCAACATAATAAAGGCCATATATGACAAACCCACAGCAAGCATCATTCTCAATGTTGAAAAACTGAAAGCATTTCCTCGAAGATCAGCAACAAGGATGTCCACTCTCGCCACTATTATTCAACATCATTTTGGAAGTCCTAGCCACGGCAATCAGAGAAGAAAAAGATAGAAAAGGAATACAAATTGGAAAAGAAGAAGTAAAACTGTCACTGTTTGCAGATGACTTGATACTATACATAGATAATCCTAAAGATGCCATGAGAAAATTACTAGAGCTAATCAATGAATTTGGTAAAGTTGCAGGATACAAAATTAATGCACAGAAATCTCTTCCATTACTATCAGAAAGAAAATTAAGGGAACAATCATATTCACCACTGCAACAAAAAGTATAAAATACCTAGGAATAAACCTACCTAAGGAGGTAAAAGACCTGTACTCAGAAAAGTATTAGACACTGATGAAAGAAATCAAAGATGACACAAACAGATGAAGAGAAATACCATGTTCTTGGATTGGAAGAATCAGTATTGTGAAAATGACTATACTACCCAAAGCAACCTACAGATTCACTGTAATCCCTATCAAATTACCAGTGGCATTTTTTACAGAACTAGAACAAAAAATCTTAAAATTTGTATGGAGACACAAAAAACCCCAAATAGACAAAGCAATCTCGAGGGAAAAACACGGACCTGGAGGAATCAGACTCCCTGACTTCAGACTATATTACAAAGCTACAGTAATCAAAAGAATATGGTACTGGCACAAAAACAGAAATATAGATCAATGGAACAGGACAGAAAGCCCAGAGATAAACCCACGCACCTATGGTCAACTAATCTATGACAAAGGAGGCAAGGATATACAATGGAGAAGACAGTCTCTTCAATAAGTGGTGCTGGGAAAACTGGACAGCTACATGTAAAAGAATGAAATTAGAACACTCCCTAACACCATATACAAAAATAAACTCAAAGTGGATAAAAGACCTAAATGTAAGACTGGACACTATAAAAGTCTTAGAGGAAAACATAGGAAAAACACTCTTTGACATAAATCACAGTAAGATCTTTTTTGACCCACCTCCTAGAGTAATGGAAATAAAAATAAACAAATGGGACCTAATGAAACTTCAAAGCTTTTGCACAGCAAAGGAAGCTGTAAACAAGACGAAAAGACAGTCCTCAAAATGGGAGAAAATATTTGCAAACAAATCAACGGACAAAGGATTCATCTCCAAAATATATAAACAGCTCATGCAGCTCAATTAAAAAAACAAACAACCCAATCAAAAAATGGGCAGAAGACCTAAATAGACATTTCTCCAAAGAAGACATACAGATGGCCAAGAGGCACATGAAAAGCTGCTCAACATCACTAATTATTAGTGAAATGCACATCAAAACTACAATGAGGTATCACCTCATACTGGTTAGAATGGGCATCAGCAGAAAATCCACAAACAACAAATGCTGGGGATGGTGTGGAGAAAAGGGAACCCTCTTGCACTGTTGCTGGGAATGTAAATTGATACAGCCACTATGGAGAACAGTATGGAGGGTCCTTAAAAAACTAAAAATAGGGCTTCCCTGGTGGCGCAGTGGTTGAGAGTCTGCCTGCTGATGCAGGGGACACGGGTTCGTGCCCCGGTCCGGGAGGATCCCACATGCCATGGAGCGACTGGGCCTGTGAGCCATGGCCACTGACCCTGTGCGTCCGGAGCCTGTGCTCCACAACAGGAGAGGCCACAACAGAGAGAGGCCCGCGTATGGCAAACAAACAAACAAACAAACAAACAAAAAAGTAAAAATAGAATTACCATATAACCCAGCAATCCCACTACTGGACATATACCCAGAGAAAACCATAATTAAAAAAGACACATGTACCGCAATGTTCATTGCAGCACTATTTACAATAGCCAGGATATGGAAGCAACCTAAATGCCCATTGACAGATGAATGGATAAAGAAGATGTGGTACATATATACAATGGAATATTACTCAGCCATAAAAAGGAATGAAATTGGGTCATTTATAGAGACATGGATGGACATAGAGACTAAGAGTGAAGTAAGTCAGAAAGAGAAAAACAAATATTGTATATTACTGCATATATGTGGAACCTAGGAAAATGGTACAGATGAACCAGTTTGCAAGGCAGAAACAGAGACACATATGTAGAGAACAAACATATGGACACCAAGGGGGGAAAGCAAGGTGTGGCGGGTGTGATGAATTGGGAGATTGGGATTGACATGTATACACTGATGTGTATAAAATAGATAACTAATAAGAACCTGCTGTATAAAAAAAATTAAAGTCAAAAAATATAAAACAACGTCATTCTTCTTGTGTAATTCTCTTGTTTTGAAAAATACAGTTATTTTCCCCAAGTTATTTACATTAATATGTAATGGAATTATTATTGCTGTTTTTCAATGAATAAAAATATTTTAAAATTTCTATTTTAATTTCTGACACAGTAAATTTTGAAAGGTATAACCACACAAACATAAGCTCTATGGGGTCTTCAATTTTTAAGCATGTACAGAGGTCCTAAAACCAAAAAGTTAGAGAAGGACGTTAGTCTGACAGTGATCATTATTATGAGGAAAATAGAGAGGGAGATAGTGACAGGTGACTCTTTAGAGAGGATGGCAAAAGAAAGCTTCTTTGAGGAGGAGATACTTGAGCAGAAATCTGAATGAAATAAGAGAGTGAGAGAGAGCCTTGCAAAAATTTGGGGCAGAGCAATCTAGGCATAAGGAATAAGAATGCAAAGGCCCTGAACTTGCTAGGTAAGTTCGAAGGCCACATGGAAACCGGTGTGGCCCTTGTCACAGCTCCTGTGCTGAGGGATGATACTGCACCCACTGCTGGTGCACAAGGGGGGTCCTTGGTGGCTTCCCTCATTGCCTACCCAGACCCTCCCTTCCCTACAGTGTTACCCCTCTCCCCCCCACCAATCCCTTGTCCTTGCTTAGCCAGGGAAGTGCTCTTCTCTGTAGGAAGCAGGGTGGAGTCTCACATTTAATTCTTCACCAACACTAGCTTTCCCTAGCACTCACTGGGCACTCCTGATTTCCCTAGAATAAATGGGGCTCTGGGGACACCAAAGGTTGACAGTGCCAGTTCTCAACCCAGTCATGACTCTCTGGCGCCTCCATCAGCTGTCAGGTGGGTAGCAAGCAATTATTAATAAATGGTGAAAACAAAATGTGTTTGTAAATGATTTACTTGCTTTTATAATTTAAAGCATAAGAGCCCGAAGCTCAGAGAATTAAATCGCATCCCAGCTCTTTCACTAACCGTACACTAAACACTCAGCAACTGTCACGGTAATACTGTAAGCATTGTCATCAATAACACATCACGCCCTCTCACCTACATTTCAATACACTTTCTTGAGGAGATGGGGTGGCATTATACAGAACATGCACCTAAGCCTGGGCCTGCCCCCTGGAGTGGGATGTGGTACATATTAACATCAAATGACATGTATGCTGGTTCTAATCTATAGTTCTGTTGGTGCTATTAAATCCTGATTTATCACTGATTTTTTCAGATTCAAATATTGACTACTCAGACCAGACAGATTTTTGCCTCGTTTTGTTTCAAATTCATGGCAATACACAGATACAAAGTAAACACAAAAACAAAACAAAAACCCTTCAAACTCACCATCTTTTCTTTTTAATTTATTATAAGCTACTTACTATTAAATAGTTTTCTCATAAGCTTTGACATTGTCCTGAATTTCATTTTTTTGTGTGTCTGTCCAGAGCCAATACCTTTGGAATTGCCCCTGCTGTTGCTTGATTTCACGATACCTTTCCATGCCCTCCTAAAAGAACCATGTGGAATATCTTAAATGTTAAATTAAAGTGGATTTATTTTGAAGGTGATAATATGTTCGCTATCTTGATTATGTGGTAACGGCTTCACAGGCATATACATATCAAAACTTATCAAATTGTATACTTGAAATACGTGTAGTTTATTGCATGTCAATTATACCTCAATAAAGCTGTTTAAAAATAAAAGTGAGTTTAAGTTTTCTATTTAGATTTTTATACTTTGCCTAGAAATAACTGGACACCTTCATTGGGATATATGCCAGATGCCCTTCATTTGCCCTCCAAATCCCCTGTCTCCAGCCTGGGAAGTTGACCTACTGGGGCCAGATCAAAGGGCTCCTGCACCTTCTGGTTCTGACTGGGTTCAGCCAATGGGGAGCCCAGACTGGGATTGGAAGGAGGGAAGAGGTGAGTGGCCCTGAGCTGTCAGGCTGTCCGTATCCTGCAGGCCATCCCAAAGGTGGCCTTCTTTACAGGACTCTGTTTCTAGGTTCCGGTCACTCCTCTTTCCTTTCTTCCCCCTGGTCTAGGGGTAGTAACAGCTCCAGTGGGTTATACACTATGTCTTGCGTTTCCCCCACACATTCATGCCTTTTCAAATAGTCCCTTTGCAAATAAACCCTCCCTAAATTATGCTAATTTGAATGTGCTATCTTTTCCCAGCTGGGATCCTGAATAATAAGGATGTTACAAAACCCAAGCTGGGAAAGGGAAACATTGCTCTCTAAATATACACACGCACACACACACACATCCCTCACATAACAGAAGGATTCTGTCCACAGTTAACGTTAGAAGTTTACTCAATAGAAAATTAATCCCGGGTTCAAAAAACTTCGTAATATATACTAATTGGCAACAGCAGAGGATAAAGAAGGATAATATTTTATGGAGTTCAAAAGACGCAGTGGAAATAAATGTTATGCGCAAATTTCTTTAAATGGAAAGGTCATCCATCACATGCGGAGAATGACCTCCGATCACTCTAAAGCCCTGCCAAGGGATGCTGTGCGACTCACTCTTCCGAGGCCACATGGGCACCACACCGGGTGGTCAGCTGAAGCCTGCCTCTATTACCTGCAATCACACAGGGTAGGGAACATTCTTTTCAGTTCCTGAGAATGTATTCGACAGGACATTTTCATGGCATTACTGGGGGAGGGGAAGCCAAAGTCTGGATGATGGCCAAAAACATGTTTTGGGTCTGTTCAAACACTGTTTGAAGCAAGGAAACTGTAGCGTGTAGAGAAGCAGTAAACAGGCGAATGAATGCAGAGCTGGTTGCAACCCAGCACTTGAGTTTAGCACAGAACTGGAGAGCCACACCATGCTTCATGGGAAAGGATGGCAAGGCACCAAGGAGAATCAAAAGAAAAAATAAGCGTCACTTTGGCAACCCAACAGCATTTACAACAATTTCATTCTAACACCCATCTTCAGTGTTTGGAGAGTAGGTGTTGAATGGAGAGGGTCTATAGATAATATATGAAAGTCCAAAGGGGCTACTCTCTTTCTTCCACATGTAGCTATCTCTTCTCCACTAAACCAAATCTTTGAAAAACATCTTCTCCTAAGATTTTACTTGACTGTCAAGGATTCCCTCCACAAAGGCAAAGGGTCTACAAATTCAGTAAAGGACCTGGCTTGTCTCTGAGTTCTTTCTATGAGATAACTGATGAGAAATCCTTGTTTACATGGTTTGTTGCACGTAAAAATTTATTTGATCCTGTAAGTCATTCTGTCCCCTGTAGACCTGGAATATACTATCAGAGTGGTCTCATGAGCATAAAAGAAAAAAACCGCTCTCCTGAAGGGGGGAGGAGGAGGATGGTTCCCACATCAGAACCTCTTTATTTCAGTTACACTTACAATAAACTCTCCCAGGGGCCAGGTGACCCACTGCTACATACGTGGCAATGGATGCTATTTCTCTCCAAACCTCAATAGCGTTGAGATAACTTCCAGATGAACAGAGGAAGATTCTATCCTGTCAGTCTGACCTGTGCAAGATGAACTCATTGCAACCATGTATTTGTGCAATACCTCCTCCTGCAATACTTGAAAAACCAGAAAAACAGGCAGCTCTACTATTCCACTTTATACACCAGAGAGCCTGGAGGGAAGCTTCATGACCAGAACACAATCACAGAACAGGCTGGTGGCTGGCCAGGAGTTCAGAACTGCCAGCCTGGGCCTGGGCCAGAACACTACAGGTTTTAACCATGGTCGAGTACCACTCAGGCCACCTTAGGGTTTATCCCTGGAGATGCCCCACAGAACAAATGGATAGTGGAGAATCTGCTCACTTCCCCCCAAGCCTTCTAAAAAGCCATCAGCTGCCCATGCTGCTGAAGCCAAGAGCTACAGAACACACATTATGTGTGTTAGGGGCCTGGCTTTGCCATCTGGCCTGGTCCTTCAGAACTCAGGCTGCAGAGCTGGCTGGTATCACTAGCAGTTTTAAAGGTCTATTTATTTTGGTGTTGATTAGCAAAGAGTGTAAATCTGACTAAACCACAAAGGGATGTTGTTTGTAAAAGGAATAAACAAGGCAAAAACTGTTTTACTGCCTTTCTCTGTTTAAATTATAAATCCAACCAAAAGCCCAAAATGAGAAGGAAGGAAAATATGGAGGAAAAAGCCTTTTTAGAAAAGTGATATGCTTAAGGGAACAAAAACAGAGTTACCAGACAGTAACAGCTTATGCTCAAAGTGATTCTTGGAATAATAAACCTCAAATGTCAATCAACCAAAAATTCCCATAAGTCAATGGGTCATATTCCACTCAACCCCAAACTTATTTCCTTATTTCCTCTTTTCCAGTTACTTGGGAAGTAAAAAGGTAAAGATCAGATTTTTTTTTTTTTTCCAGTATCTTCAACACTTGCAGACTAAGGCCTCCAGCTGCCCCTTTCATTTTGGGAAAATGCTCCTGGGCTCTGGCTAGGCTTAGGAAGGACACTTGGCTTCAGCAAAACAGAAGACCCATCACAGCAAGTCATCCCCAGGGCTCTCTGCGTTAAAACCCTGATGTGTTTTAGCAGGTGGCCATCTTGCTTGTCAGTATGGAGCTGATGCATCCTTTACTTCTCCTCTTAAATGAGCACAGGGATAAAGACTAGCAAGTTCTTTATCTTTGGAGGCACCTATGGCCTCTGGACTACATGCTCCTCTTATCACTAACGCCTTGGATGCCTTTGCCAGCAAGTCGTATGAACACTCCTAATGACTACATCTTTCCCCAAGACTCGCCCCTTTCTTCCAACTCTTGACTCCTCTTTGCCCCACTTCTAATCTTAGAGTCCAGGGAAAGGTAACCAGGGACAAGAGACACTGAGAGGCAAGCACTTGGAGGGCAGGCAGGATACTGAAGACAATGAGAAAAAGCAGCAGGGAGGTGAGGGCAACCCCAGGCAGACCAGCTTCCTCCTTCACGCCACAGTATGCAATGCCCTATTCTCCCTGCAGCCGTGGGTTTTCCCTGCTCACATTCTTCAAGCAAACTTGAAGCAAAAGCCAAAAATTACCCACAATGCTCCCGCACAGCCTCCTTCCTAGATTGCCTGTTCAAGGTTCTGCTTCAGGTGTGAGTGAAAAGGCGTGAAAGTGTCTTGTCCGTTTGTCAATGTGATTAAGAGAAATGTGGCGTGGGTCCCTTAAGAATGAAATCTTGGCGTCATCTTTCATTGCTTCTATCCTCTGCCAAGGTTTCAGAGTTCTGGTGGAGTGGCCCCCTCAGGTCCCAAGGTAAGAATGTTCCCAGGTGAGGACCAAAGTTACTTTACTCTTTTTTTTTCCCAGAAGGAAGTGTTTCTACTAAGGCCTACCAGTTTTGTTACCCTTTCACCTTTTTAATTTCTTAAAAAGGAAGCCAGCGTGCTAGAAATGACCTGTCAACCCTAAGCAGTTAAGACAGTGAGCTCTTTCAGGAAACGCACAGGTGTTAAAACACTTAGCACGTTCATTCATTTACTTGCTCAACACCAGGTGCTTCTCCAGGTCAGAGACAAGTGAGGCAATGTCATGGAGAAGCCGGACCTGAGAACAGACAACCACGCTTAAAATGTGAACTAGGAGTGCAGAGGTGTAATGAACATTTTGTGCTGAATAAAGTCAATTTGTAAGAATAAGGAAATTCAGTATTTTCAAGTCTTTTGTTTGAACTAAAAGGGGTATAAAAATTCTATTAGAAAAGCTGAAGTATTTTTATTATTCTCCCACTCTTATAAACATCTTTATTATATGTGTTTTTTGTTTTTATTTTTTTGGTACCCCAGGTGGGACACGAACTCACAATCCCTGGCTTAGGATGTGTGTGTTTTTTATTGAAATATATTTGATGTAAAACATTGTATAAATTTAAGGTGTAACACATGTTAATTTGATACATTTATACATTATGATAGGATTGCCATTGTAGTGATAATTAGCACTTCTATCATATTTTATAATTATCCTTTCTTTTACAGGTTGGAATCATTAAGTTCCAGTTTCCTAGCAAGTTCAATGGTTATAATAACAATATTATTGTCTGTATTCACTATGCTGTGCATTAGATCTCTAAGTCTTATTTGCTATGTGTTGCAAGTTGGTACTCTTACACAACTGTCCTAACTCTGTCCTAACAAAGACAATGTAGTACTGGCATAGGATAAACATAAGGACAAAAATACAAATCATATATCTGAAAAGGGTTTAGTATCCAGAATATATAAAGTGTTGGCAAGGAGGTGAGGAAATTAGAACCCACATACATTGTTGATGGGAATGCAAAATGGTACAGCTGCTATGGAAACAGTTTGGCAGTCCCTCAAAAAGTTAAACATAGAGTTGCCATATGATCTAGCATTCTACTCCTAAGTCTATACCCTAGAAAACAGAAAAAAATATATATGTTCATACAAAACTTCTACATGGATGTTCACAGTGGCATTATTCATAATAGACAAAAAGCGGAACAATCCAATGTCCATCGACTGATGAATGGATGAATAAAATGTTGGTGTATTCACACGATGGGATATTATTCAGCCATGAAAAGGAATAATACATATTACAACATGGATGAAAGGACATCTATTGTATGAGTCCATTTTATATGAAATGTCCAAAATAGGCAAATCCACAGAGATAGAAAGTAGATCAGTGGCTGCCAGGAACTAAGGCAAGAGGAGAAAGGGGAGGAATTGCTAATGGGTTTCATCTGGGGTGATGGAAATGTTCTGAAACTAGACAGTGGTGACGGTTGCACCACCTTGTGGCTATATGAAAAACCAATGACTTATATATTTAAAATGATTAATCTTATGGCATGTGAAATATAACTTAAAAATACATATATAGGGAAATAAGCATATCATATATTGCTGGTAAGAATGTAGATTGATACAATCTACTGAAGTATAATTTTGCAATATTTATCCAAATTACAAATGCCTCTACACTTAAACCCAGAAAATTCCTCTTCTAAGAATTTACCCTACATATATATATATTCAAACATGTGCAAAATGACATAGGTACAAGGTATTGACTTCAGCATTCTCTGATATATCAAAAGGCTGGAAACAACCTGCATGTCCATCATTATGTGACTAGTTAAATAAATTATGATATATCCATCTACCAAAATATTATATAGCCATAAAAACTAATGAGGATGCTCTTTATATAACAATATGAAATTATTTCAAATGTTAAGTTAAAAAAAATGAGGTACAAAACATTGTGAAGAGTATGCTATCATTCTGATCATTTTGGAATTTGTAGAAATAGGGAATCACTATGCTGTATACTAGGAACTAACGTAGTGTTATAGGTCAGTTATACTCCAACAAACAAACATACACAGAAATAGAGATCAGACTTGTGGTTAGCAGAGGTGGGGGGGAGGATAGATTGGATGAAGGTAGTCAAAAGGTACAAACTTCCAGTTATAAGATAAATAAATACTAAGGAAGTAATGTACAACATGATAAATACAATTAACACGGCTGCATGTTATATATGAGAGTTGTTAAAAGAGTGAACCCTAAGTGTTCTCATCACAGGAAAAATTTTTTTCTTTTCTTTTTTATGAGATGATGGATGTTCACTAAACTTACCGTGGTAATCATTTCATGGTACACGTTCATCAAGTCATTATGCTGTACACCTTAAACTTACACAGTGCTGTATGTCAATTACATTTCATTGAAATTGAAAAAAAAAAGAACCCCCCCAAAAAAGAGTATGCTACCATTCAAATCAAAGGAGAGGGAGGAATATCTACATATATATTTGCTTGTATATGCATAAAATACTTTTGGAAGGATATATACAATTTACATAGTGTTGTTTGCCTCCAAAGATAGGTAACTGTATGCCTAAGGAACAGAATGTGTGTGTGTGTGTGTGTGTGTGTGTGTGTGTGTGTGTGCGTGTGCGCGCGCGCGTACACCCGTGTATAGGGAGAGATTTTGAAACTTTTGAGTTTTTAAACCATGTGAATGGATTTCCTATTCAAAATGTAAATAAAATATAGATTTTATAAAATATTTTTAAAATAATGAATGAGTCATAATGCTGTGGGAAGAAAACTAACTTAAGTATATTGAGGCCTGAATTTTAGTTCCTGATTACCAGTAACTACTTAGTTCATCTGCTGATCAATCTCCCTCTCCCCTCCATCTAAACTCTATGAATTCTTCACCAAAGTATGCAAGTTTTAAAAGGTTCAAATGTGAGGATTCGGAACAATTAAACGTCTCAATATAAAGGGTTGAATTCACGTTCCTTTTTAAACAAGTGCCTAGCCGCGCAGCAAGCAGCTCCTGCAACTTGTAAGGCAGTGTTGGGCAAGATTAATCTCTCTTTCTACCAGTAGATGGAGACAGTGGGTAGATAATGTGCTTTTGCCAAGTTAGAAACTTGCTCTAGTGGACACAGGAGCCATAGAGTCAAAAAAATGTACAGCTAGAAAGAGCCTTAGAGTTCAGCCCAACTCCCGTAATTTACAGACATGGAAAATGATGTCCTTCGAGGTCAGAGTCTGAAGGCTGACATGGCAAAGACTGAAATCCACATTTCACAACTCTTAACTGGTCCTCTTCACTAAATACTCTTATAAGCTAAAAACCTAAAATTCAGCATTTATTGGGAATACAAAATTCAATCAGTCAAAACTTGTTTATCACTTTGCATTTTCTAATCTAAAGTTAGATGATTAAGGAAGGTGGCACCTCTATTAAAGCATGATTGTTAGGTTCACAGATACGACTATTAAGCAGTTCTTTCAAGTACCTAATTTTGAAATAGTCAACAAATTTCCTCATTTTATTGTCTAAAATTATGCACAACACATGACTCATTTTGAAATGAAACCTCTCTCCCCATTTTCACTTTACATTTAACATAAGGAATTCCTAACTTGAAATCTAATGGGTTAATTTTTTTCATCGAGATGTTTAGGAATGACCTATATGTCAAAAAATAAGAGAGATTAGTTAGTAAATCTGAAGCAGCTCTTGCGATGATGTTTTTAATAATTCTGAGTAGGCAGTGTAGTGTAGTGGTTACAGAGCTACTGCCTGGTTCAAATCCTGATTCACAACTTACCAGCCCTGTGACCCTGGGCAAGTTTCTTAACCCCTTCCTCAGTTTCTTTGTTATCAGATAGGGATGATAATAGTAGTACCTACTTCATCGGGGTGCTGTAAGAGTTAAATTAACTAATACATGTAAAATGCTTAGAATGGTACCAGAATATAGTATCTGAGGCCAGTGAGGCTCCTTGGCTCTCCCAGAAATACTGACTCTTTTAAATGAGGATGGTTGCTAACCAAAGATAATTTCTAATTGAGTCTCTTGAACTCAAACAGAACAGGGGAGAAAAGCCAAGCAAAATGTTTGGGGAGGCTAGCTTGCTACACTGATTGGCCTCTAAACACTTTTGGATAAGCAGCCTCTACCTTCACTTCTTAACCTCAGGGTACTCTAAATACTCATTTTTTTGTTTTGTTTTGTTTCTTCCCAAGACGGAATGTTGGTGACTGATCAGGGAGGATGTTCAGAGGCAAAAGCAGTCTGAACAAGTTTTTTAAGTGTGGTATTTGTTTTCCTGTTCAAGACTGTTGGAAGGGAGGAAGTTGGAGAAATGAATGGCCCTCCCATTCTTCTGCAATTTGAGTTCAGTTCTCTTACTTCAGATCAAATGCAGAACCATTTGGGCAGACCCTGTCTTCCCTCCTTTCCCTTCTTTATTCAGATGCTCTTGTACTCCTACAAAGCGTCCAGTGTGACATTTGCATCAGAGCAGAGATTCCTGATTCCACGTAGCAGCCAGTTAGAACTGCGGAAAGTACTTAGGGCTGATGGTGAAGGGAACCATCCTTTACCTCCGCTGCAAACCTTGACTTACTTTTCAGTCCGTAGTAAAACTCTATCATTTCTGTTTCTAAAAGTCTTCAGACCACTGTGCAAATCTTTATTGCAAGTGAACCCTCCCCTCCCTTGATCTCAGGACAACACGAGGCTAGGGTTGATCTGAAAGGCTACATGAACACAGATTTGGGAGGGCAAGGTTCAGGCACATCCCTGTGACTTTCACAGTAAGGGCCCAAAGTATGGCTGTTGAACAAACAGTGCATACAAACTACCTGTTTATTGTATATTTAACATGGTCATAATCACAAAATGTCAATCTTATTCAGATTAAGAAAAAAGAAGAGTCCAATTTTAGAGGCCTGAGATGACTAGTGGATGCAGGAAAGGCACAAAACCCAGTTTTACCACTTTCTAGCTGTGTGATACTGCCAACTAAAAACTGGCACTTGTCATCTGACTCTACAAGGACTAAGTCACTGGCCACTACAGCCGCTGACCTTCAACCCCCCCTCCAAGAGGAGTTCAGGGTGGAGATCAGGAGCAAGGCACTCTGTGCTCTAGGAAAAACTGGCAGGACAGGCCTTCAGATAGTTAGATATTTTCAGGAGAAGGTTTTATCAGCCCAATTCTTGCACCTCCTCATATCTAGAAAAGCACTAAAATCATTAACAGTGACATCTGCTCCTCGTGACTAGCAGCGAGCCTCCGCGAAAACGTGTACTTGACCGCACGCACCCCCTTCACTAAAGTCATATGTAACACTGACCTTTCCCCCCACCTCTTTGGAGCAGTTTCTCAGAGCTATCTGAAATGCTGTCTCCCAGGCTATAGCCCTCATCTTGCTCCAAATAAAATTTCATTCGCAACTCTTACATTGTGCACTGTTTTCAATTAATAATTCTTAACATGTCATTGAACCTCTACAGGTTTACTGCCTAATGTGTAAAAGGGGATTAAAAATAACAGCTACCTCACAGGCTGTTTCAAGAATTAACTTTAAAAACAGTAAAGCACTATGCAAATGTTCTTGATATTCTTCGTTATCTAATGTATGCGTGCTCTCTACAAAATATACTTTACTCTGTTAACTACAGAGAAGTTTTAAAAGAGATAATGAAGATGCTCAGAGGAGTTCAATACAGGTTACATCTGAAGGGAAAGTCAGCAGCCCAAGAAAAATCAACTTGGTTTTCACTGCAGGGCTACTGAGAACTTGGAAAAATAAATCTTTGGTCGGGCAGTCCTAACCTATGACCGCTGGGTTTACAGAAACCAAAAGCGCACCCACTGCGAGCTCTCCTTCGTTTTAACGCTCCTCCCCACCCAGCTTTCCTGGCTCCCCATCTCTCTCTGCTTCACTCCTGGGTGCCCCGCCTGCTCGCTCTCCATCCTCCCACTTCAAGACCGCTCGGCAAAGTCCATTCGGACCTTCAGCCTACTGACTCGCAGTGCCCCGCATCTGGCGTTGCCCAGAAACCCCTTCACCCCGACCTTTTGAAAACGTAAGACAGAAACACCACCCGGCGAGGTGGGGCGCCGGGGGAAGAGCGGCGCCCTGGAGCCGGGCATGCGCAGAGGCCGCCGCGGGTTGCGGGCCTGAGCGAAGCAAGTACAGCGCTGCTAGGGCCAGAAGCCGTCTCTTTGGGACCCGGTTCGGGGAACCGATCCCGACTGGTCAGCACCCGCCCAGGGCTCGGGGCCCATTTCTAAGAGGCTCGCGGGCCGCCGGGGGCGCTGCGTACCTGGTAGCGGCCGGTGAGCAGCTGGCTCCGCGACGGCGTGCACAGCGGCTGCGTGTAGTAGTTGTCTAGCAGCACCCCGGCGGCCGCCAGCGCGTCCAGGTGCGGTGTGCGGATTTCCGAGCCGTGGAAGCCCACGTCGTTCCAGCCCAGGTCGTCCGCCAGCACGAAGACGAGGTGGGGCGGCCGGCCAGCCCCGGCGCCTGAGCCCGGCGGCGGCGGCAGCAGCAGCAGCAGCAGCGGAAGGACGGCGGGGAGGAGCGGCCTCCGCGGCCCGGGGCCTCGGGGCAGGCTCGCCGCGCTGCGCGGGCCCATCCTGCGCCGCCCGCGGTGCCCGCGCCTGTGGCGCCCCCGGGCCCCGGGCACTGCTTATAGAATCAGGAACTGGGCGGCCGGGGCCTGCCCCGCCCCAGCACGGGATTTCACCCCTAGCAGGCCGCAGGCAGGAGAGGCCCGGCGCCAGAGCCTCCGCCGCCTCTGACCCGGGCCGGGGCCGGTGTGGTGGGGGAGGAGCCAGAGAAGAACTCGGGCAGCCCTTGCTGCCGTGCTCCGTTGATGCTTGATAGGAGCTAAGATCTCTTATCTTTCCACCGAAGAGCTTTGCCTCGTGGCATCGTAAAAGAGGAGCAGATTTGTTCTTTGTACTAACTCTTCACAGCTTACAAAGCATATTTCACAGCCCTCATCTCTTTAAATCTCGGAGCAACCCTGGCAGCTAGGAATCACAATTATTGCCTTTTTTCTTTTTTTTCCAGAATAAACAAGCTTGTGTAGTTGGTGGAGCCTAACCCAAACCCAGTTCCGACTCCAGATCTTGAGCTACGAGGTTTTAAAGGTCGTGAAAGAATCATTTCTAGCAGAATTATTTCTAGCAAAAGAACCCAGCCTCGTGCAGGTGCGGGGACGATGAAGAGGCAGAGGTCTGGGTGATGTTTCCGATTCATTTAAGAATAGCGTACGCCTGTGAAGCCATTTCCTCCTCACTAGCAAAAAGGGGTCAAATACACACTCCGACTGCACGGTGCCCTTTTGAAGGTGCAGTTTTACTTAGGTTGCCCTGGCTCTTGATTGGCGTGCTGTGTGGCCATTGAGTAGCTTATTAGTTTGTCCGGTTCATGAGCCCTTTAAGAGCTGGCTCCCCCAGAATCAAATAGTGAACCAAAGAAGTATAGTATCTAATTTGCCTGAAATAACCTGTGGATGGAAGGAAAAATTCCCTTAGCCACATGCTCATTGAATTGAAGTTAGCCTTATGACCAGTATATTCCCACTGTCATCAAGACTCTGCCTACTCTGTGTCTGGAGATACACAGTAACTGTTAACAGTAGTAGGGGAAGAAGTCTTGCACAGCATCCTTTCAAGTTATCTGCATCTGATTCCATGGGAATCGTTTTACAACTTTATAGGCTGTAGATAACCGGTAGCGATGGAAACTAATTCTTGTTTATACAGATGCAAATGAATTCTATCCAGTGGAATGGCATCCTCACCACCTCCGGAAAAAAGTTTTGCCTCCACTTACACATTTACTTAATATTCCTGATCTGGTCCTTGGATTGTCCTTTGAACTGGTGTTAACACCTTATCCATTTTCTCATTAATGTTAAATAAAATCTTTAACATGTATTCATTTTTATATATGTATTAGGGTCACGATTTAATCTTTTTTTGAAAATTATTCTTTAATATGTGGAATGTTTCCCTCTTACATACATAGAATTTTTTTTTTTCTTTGTATGAAGTAGATTAGTTTATGTTACATCCACTTTTCACCACTGGTGGAATCAATGAAATTTAACAGGAAAAAAATTTTTAATTTAGCATTAAAGTAAAAAGAAAAATTTTGAAGCGCTGTTTGACTCTCATTAGGTTAAGTCTTGAAAATTCCATTTAAAGACCCTGTAGGAGATCTTATAGGGCTGAGAATTTTCCACGGTGGCACTTGTACGCCCCTCTCTCCGTAACTGTTCCTCTCTAGGCTTCCTGATAGAAATCAAACTGCCGGAACAATGGCTGCTAATCTGCAGGAACAATTCCTCCTTTGACCAACTGCTCCAGAAACTACTAAACTTTCACTGAGCCTTCCCATGTCCTGAATTTTCAAATAAAATCTTATGCAACTAGTGCTCTGGAAATGTGCACATCAGCTAATTAAAAAGCTAATTAATTCTATTTTTTATCTATGTATTGAACACCCATGATGTGCGTACTGGCTAGTTATTGTAAAATCTCTGAAATGGAGTTAGTCTGTTGTTTCCTTATGGGCTTGAGCAGAAATACTGCAAAAACGATGTTGTCTTCTCAATGCTTCATATTAAGAGGCACATGTTGATTTGCTTTAGTATTTGATAACTTTGTTAAGGCCACCATTTCTCCCTGTAAAGTTACTATTTTCTCCTTGTAATTAATCATTATTTTATGGGGAGATACTCTGAGAATATGTATGTATTCTGTTATTCCTAAAACTTTTGCTTATTGGTTTTAGCACTTGCTAAAACTAATGCTTCTTGCTTCAATCAATATTAGGATGATTGCCAAATGGTGATTTTCTAATTCTATCATTCTTTCTATAATTTATCAGTTGTCTTTCTACTGTAAGGAAGAACTTTGCATTCTTCCCCATTTGTTTATTTATTTGTATCACTCTGAACTCATAGATTATTATTTTAATCAGTATGCTATAATACTTTATTTCAGTGCTCAACTTTTCTCTGATTTGGCCAGTGGGAGCCCCTTCAGTCTGGCTCTTGTATCCTTTTGGCATGTCCTCTTTAATCTTTGAGTACTCCCTCACTTCTTTTTTTTTTTTTTTTTTTTTGCGGTACGCGGGCCTCTCACTGTTGTGGCCTCTCCCGCTGCGGAGCACAGGCTCCGGACGCGCGGGCTCAGCGGCCATGGCTCATGGGCCCAGCCGCTCCGCGGCATGTGGAATCTTCCCGGACTGCGGCACGAACCCGTGTCCCGTGCATCGGCAGGCGGACTCTCAACCACTGCACCACCAGGGAAGCCCATCCCCTCACTTTTTGATACAACAAGATATTCTAGATTCATCTTGTACTTTTCCTTCCCTAACCCTGGAATCAGCCATTTCTCGAAGGAACCCCGATTCCTTTTAGTGGAGGATGGCTTCTAGAAACCAAGATCTGTGCTATAGGTGTACTCATTGTTACTGGGCTGTCACTGCTTGTAGGACCTCCCACTAAAGATGGAAACTAGGACTTCCCTGGTGGCTCAGCGGTTAAGAATCTGCCTGCCAATGCAAGGGACATGGGTTCAGGCCCTGGTCTGGGATGATCCCACATGCCGCGGAGCAACTAAGCCCATGCACCACAACTACTGAGCCTGCGTGCCACAACTACTGAAGCCCGCACACCCAGAGCCCATGCTCCGCAACAAGAGAAGCCACTGCAATGAGAAGCCCACGCACCGCAACAAAGAGTAGCCCCCGCTCACCGCAACTAGAGAAAGCTCACACGCAGCACTGAAGACCCAACACAGCCAAAGATAAATAAATATATATATATATTAAAAAAAAGATGGAAACTAGATATATGTGTACACATATACATTATTTATATATATATAAACACACATATTATATAGATACATATGTATAGATATAAAACCATGAGTTCATAGTGAACACCTCCAATTCTATTTTCCCCTCTTCCATATGTGTATGGGTTGTATCAATTTTCACTGTCACCAGCCATTAAAAAATACTATGCTTTTTAATTTTTGCCAATCTGATAAGAGAAATGGTATTTCAGTATAGTTTTTGTTTGTTTTTCTTTTTGTATTTCTCTTATTATGAGTAAGGTTAAACATCTTTTCATATGTTGAAGGGACATTTTTACATCATTTTTCTGAATTGTCCATGTCATTCTCAATTGGGTTTTTGGTCATTTTCCCCTCAGTTTTAAGAGTTCTTTCTATATTCGATATATCACCTCTTTGTGATTTATATCACAAATATTTTCTCCCAGTTTGTCAATTGTCAAATATTTTGTTATAGTGTTTTTTGACATGCCAAAGGTTTTTTTTGTTTGTTTTTTTGTTTTTTTTGCGGTACGCGGGCCTGTCACTGTTGTGGCCTCTCCCGTTGCGGAGCACAGGCTCCGGACGCGCAGGCTCAGCGGCCATGACTCACGAGCCTAGCCGCTCCGTGGCATGTGGGATCTTCCCGGACCGGGGCATGAACCCGTGTCTCCTGCATCGGCAGGCGGACTCTCAACCACTGCGCCACTAGGGAAGCCCCAAAGTTATTTTTTATGTAAGCAAGTTTATCAATATTTTCTTGTTGTACTGCATATGGATTTGAGTTAGACTTTCCTTACACTAATGTTTAAGTCAAATTCACCCATATTTTTCTTTCTAGTACTTGTATGGTTTCAGTTTTTACATTTAAATTCCTGATCTATTGGCATTTATTTTTGTGTATGATGTGAGATAGGGATCTAATTTTATCTTTTTCCAAATGGTTACTCAGTTATCCCACCTCCACTCATAAAGAAGTCCATCATTGCCCCAGTGATATGAGATGCCACCTTTATCATATGCTTAATTTCCATATATACTTGGGTCTATTTCTGGGCTCTTTATTCTATTCTATTCCACTGGCCTACCTGTTGACTCATGGACTCAGTACCACACCATTTCAGTTACAGAGGCTTTACAGTGTTTTAATGAGTGATAGGGACAGTGACTCCTCAGAGCTTTTAATTTTTAATATTTTCCTAACTATTCCTGCATGTTTTAATATAAACTTTAATATAAACACGTCCAGTTCCACAAAAATGTTTATTGGTATTTTTATTGGAATTGCATTAAATTTATAAACTAAGGGACAACTGAAATCTTTATGATATGAAGTTCCATATCTAAAATGAAAGGGTATCTTTCATTTATTAAGGTCTACTTTTGTGTTTTTTAGAAGTGTTTTAAATTTTTCCTCATATCAGTTTTATACTTTTTTAAAAAATATATCTTTATTGGAGTATAATTGCTTTACAATGGTGTGTTAGTTTCTGCTTTATAACAAAGTGAACCAGCTACACATATACATATATCCCCATATCTCCTCCCTCTTGCGTCTCCCTCCCACCCTCCCTATCCCACCCCTCTAGGTGGACACAAAGCAACAAGCTGATCTCCCTGTCCTATGCGGTTTCCCAGTAGCTATCTATTTTACATTTGGTAGTTTATATATGTTCATGCCACTCTCTCACTTTGTCCCAGCTTACACTTCCCCCTTCCCGTGTCCTCAAGTCCATTCTCTACGTCTGCGTGTTTATTCCTGTCCTGCCCCTAGGTTCTTCAGAACCATTTTTTTTAAATTCCATATATATGTGTTAGCATACGGTATTTATTTTTCTCTGTCTTACTTCACTCTGTATGACAGTCTCTAGGTCCATCCACTTCACTACAAATAACTCAATTTTGTTCCTTTTTATGGCTGAGTAATGTTCCATTGTGTGTATATATATATATATATATATATATATATATATATATACCACATCTTCTTTATCCATTCATCTGTCGATGGACACTTAGGTTGCTTCCATGTCCTGACTATTGTAAATAGAGCTGCAATGAAAAAAGTGGTACATGACTGTTTTTGAATTATGCTTTTCTCAGGGTATATGTCCAGTAGTGGGATTGCTGGGTCATATGGTAGTTCTATTTTTAGTTTTTTAAGGAACTTCCATACTGTTCTCCATAGTGGCTGTATCAATTTACATTCCCACCAACAGTGCAAAAGGGTTCCCTTTTCTCCACACCCTCTCCAGCATTTATTATTTTTTTAAAGTACTGAGTTTTTTTAAAAATTATTAGAACTTTTAAAACCCACAATCATAATTATCTTGTGTCTTTGGAGAAGAGGAAAAAAACGGCAGATTATTTTTTCTTGAATTTTTGAATTTTATTTATTTATTTTTACAGCAGGTTCTTATTAGTCATCAATTTTATACACATCAGTGTATACATGTCAATCCTAATCGCCCAATTCATCACACCACCACCACCACCCCCTTCGGCTTTCCCCCCTTGGTGTCCATATGTTTGTTCTCTACACCTGTGTCTCAATTTCTGCCCTGCAAACCAGTTCATCTGTACCATTTTTCTAGGTTCCACATATATGCGTTAATATACAGTATTTGTTTTTCTCTTTCTGAATTACATCACTCTGTATGACAGTCTGTAGATCCATCCACGTCTCAACAAATGACCCAATTTCGTTCCTTTTTATGGCTGAGTAATATTCCATTGTGTATATGTACCACATCTTCTTTATCCATTCATCTATCGATGGGCATTTAGGTTGCTTCCATGACCTGGCTATTGTAAATAGTGCTGCAATGAACATTGGGGTGCATGTGTCTGTTTGAATTGTGGTTTTCTCTGGGTATATGCCCAGTAGCGCGATTGCTGGATCATATGGCAATTCTATTTTTAGTTTTTTAAGGAACCTCCATACTGTTCTCCATAATGGCTGTATCAATTTACATTCCCACAAAGAGTGCAAGAGGGTTCCCTTTTCTCCACACCCTCTCCAGCATTTGTTGTTTATAGATTTCCTGATGATGCCCATCTAACTGGTGTTAGGTGATACCTCACTGTAGTTTTGATTTGCATTTCTCTAATAATGAGTGATGTCGAGCAGCTTTTCATGTGCTTCTTGGCCATCTGTGTGTCTTCTTTAGAGAAATGTCTATTTAGGTCGTCTGCCCAATTTTGGATTCGGTTGTTTGTTTTTTTCATATTGAGCTGCATGAGCTGTTTATATATTTTGTAGATTAATCCTTTGTCCATTGATTCATTTGCAAATATTTTCTCCCATTCTGAGGGTTGTCTTTTCGTCTTGTTTATGGTTTCCTTTGCTGTGCAAAAGCTTTGAAGTTTCATTAGGTCCCATTTGTTTGTTTTTATTTCCATTACTCTAGGAGGTGGATCAAAAAACATCTTGGGGTGATTTATGTCAAAGAGTGTTCTTCCTATACTTTCCTCTAAGAATTTTATAGTGTCCAGTCTTACATTTAGGTCTCTAATCCATTTTGAGTTTATTTTTGTGTATGGTATTAGGGAGTGTTCTAATTTCATTCTTTTACATGTAGCTTTCCAGTTTTCCCAGCACCACTTACTGAAGAGACTATCTTTTCTCCATTGTATATCCTTACTTCCTTTGTCATAGATTAGTTGACCATAGGTGTGTGGGTTTATCTCTGGGCTTTCTATCTTGTTCCATTGATCTCTGTTTCTGTTTTTGCGCCAGTACCATATTGTCTTGACTACTGTAGCTTTATAGTATAGTCTGAATTCAGGGAGTCTGATTCCTCCAGCTCTGTTTTTTCCCCTCAAGACTGCTTTGGCTATTCGGGGTCTTTGTGTCTCCATACGAATTTTAAGATTTTTTGTTCTAGTTCCGTAAAAAATGCCATTGGTAATTTGATAGGGATTGCATTGAATCTGTAGATTGCTTTGGGTAGTAGAGTCATTTTCACAATATTGATTCTTCCAATCCAAGAATATGGTATATCTCTCCATCTGTTGGTATCATCTCTAATTTCTTTCATCAGTGTCTTACAGTTTTCTGCATACAGGTCTTTTGTCTCCTTGGGTTGGTTTATTCCTAGGTATTTTATTCTTTTTGTTGCAATGGTAAATGGGAGTGTTTCCATAATTTCTCTTTCATATTTTTCATCATTAGTGTATAGGAATGCAAGAGATTTCTGTGCCTTAATTTTGTATCCTGCAACTTTACCAAATTCATTGATTAGCTCTAGTAGTTTTCTGGTAGCATCTTTAGGATTCTCTATGTATAGTATCATGTCATCTGTGAACAGTGACAGTTTTACTTCTTCTTTTCCAATTTGTATTCCTTTTATTTCTTTTTCTTCTCTGATTGCTGTGGCTAGGACTTCCAAAACTATGTTGAATAATAGTGGTAAGAGTGGACAACCTTGCCCTGTTCCTGATCTTAGCGGAAATGGTTTCAGTTTTTCACCATTTTTTTTTTTTTTTTTTTTTTGCGGTATGCAGGCCTCTCACTGTTGTGGCCTCTCCCGTTGCGGAGCACAGGCTCCGGACGCGCAGGCCCAGCGGCCATGGCTCACGGGCCCAGCCGCTCCACGGCATGTGGGATCTTCCCAGACCGGGGCACGAACCCGTGTCCCCTGCCTCGGCAGGCGGACTCTCAACCACTGCGCCACCAGGGAAGTCCCCAGTTTTTCACCATTGAGAACGATGTTGGCTGTCGGTTTGTCATATATGGCCTTCATTATGTTGAGGTAAGTTCCCTCTATGCCTACTTTCTGGAAAGTTTTTATCATAAATGGGTGTTGAATTTTTTTGAAAGTTTTTTCTGCATCTATTGAGCTGATCATACAGTTTTTCTCCTTCAATTTGTTAATATGGTTTATCACATTGATTGATTTGCATATATTGAAGAATCCTTGCATTCCTGGGATAAACCCCACTTGATCATGGTGTATGATCCTTTTAATGTCCTGTAGGATTCTGTTTGCTAGTGTTTTGTTGAGGATTTTTGCATCTATGTTCATCAGTGATATTGGCCTATAGTTTTCTTTCTTTGTGACATCTTTGTCTGGTTTTGGTATCGGGGTGATGGTGGCTTCATAGAATGAGTTTGGGAGTGTTCCTCCCTCTGCTATATTTTGAAAGAGTTTGAGAAGGATAGTTGTTAGCTCTTCTCTAAATGTTTGATAGAATTTGCCTGTGAAGCCATCTGGTCCTGGGCTTCTGTTTGTTGGAAGATTTTTAATCACAGCCTCAATTTCAAAGCTTGTGATTGGTCTGTTTATATTTTCTATCTCTTCCTGGTTCAGTCTTGGAAGGTTGTGCTTTTCTAAGAATTTGTCCATTTTTCTTCCAGGTTGTCCAATTTATTGGTATATAGCTGCTTGTAGGAATCTCTCATGATCCTTTGTATTTCTGCAGTGTCAGTTGTTACTTCTCCTTTTTCATTTCTAATTCTATTGATTTGAGTCTTCTCACTTTTTTTCTTGATGAGTCTGGCTAATGGTTTATCAATTTTGTTTATCTTCTCAAAGAACCAGATTTTAATTTGATTGATCTTTGCTATCATTTCCTTCATTTGTTCTTCATTTATTTCTGATCTGAACTTTATGATTTCTTTCCTTCGGCTAACTTTGGGGGATTTTTGTTCTTCTTTCTCTAATAGCTTTAGGTTGTAAGGTTAGGTTGTTTATTTGAGATATTTCTTGTTTCGTGAGGTAGGATTGTATTGCTATAAACTTCTCTCTTAGAACTGCTTTTGCCACATCCCATAGGTTTGGGTTGCTGTGTTTTCATTGTCATTTGTTTCTAGGTATTTTTTGACTTCCTCGTTGATTTCTTCAGTGATCACTCCGTTATTAAGTAGTGTATTGTTTAGCCTCCATGTGTTTGTATTTTTTACAGATTTTTTTCCTGTGACTGATATCTAGTCTCATAGCATTGTGGTCAGAAAAGATACTTGATACAATTTCAATTTTCTTAAATTTACTAAGGCTTGATTTGTGACCCAAGATATGATCTATCCTGGGAATGTTCCATGAGCATTTAAGAAGAAAGTGTATTCTGTTGTTTTTGGATGGAATGTCCTATGAATATCAATTAAGTCCATCTTGTTTAATGTATTATTTAAAGCTTGTGTTTCCTTATTTATTTTCGTTTTGGATAATCTGTCTATTCGTGAAAGTGGGGTGTTAAAGTCCCCTGCTATTACTGTGTTACTGTCAATTTCCCCTATTAAAGTTGTTAGCATTTGCCTTATGTATTGAGGTGCTCCTGTTTTGGGTGCATAAATATTTACAATTGCTATATCTTGCTCTTGGATTGATCCCTTGATCATTATGTAGTGTCCTTCTTTGTCTCTTCTAATAGTCTTTATTTTAAAGTCTATTTTGTCTGATATGAGAATTGCTACTCCAGCTGTTTTTGATTTCCATTTGCATGGAATATCTTTTTCCATCCCCTCACTTTCAGTCTGTATGTGTCCCAAGTCTGAAGTGGGTCTCTTGTAGACAGCATATATATGGGTCTTGTTTTTGTATCCATTGGGCCAGTCTATGTCTTTTGGTTGGAGCTTTTAATCCATTTACATTTAAGGTAATTGTCAATATGTATGTTTCTATTACCATTTTCTTAATTGTTTGGGGTTTGTTATTGTAGGTCTTTTCCTTCTCTTGTGTTTCCTGCCTAGAGAAGTTCCTTTAGCCTTTGTTGTAAAGCTGGTTTGGTGGTGCTGATTTCTCTTAGCTTTTGCTTGTCTGTAAAGGTTTTAATTTCTCCACTGAATCTGAATGAGATCCTTGCTGGGTAGAGTAATCTTCATTGTAGGTTTTTCCCTTTCATCACTTTAAATATGTCTTGCCCCTCCCTTCTGGCTTGCAGAGTTTCTGCTGAAAGATCAGCTGTTAACCTTATGGGGATTCCCTCGTATGTTATTTGTTGTTTTTCCCTTGCTGCTTTTAATTTTTTTTTTGTATTTAATTTTTGATAGTTTGATTTATATGTGTCTTGGTGTGTTTCTTCTTGGATTTATCCTGTATGGGACTCTCTGTGCTTCCTGGACTTGATTGACTATTTCCTTTCCCATATAAGGGAAGTTTTCAACTATAATCTCTTCAAATATTTTTTGTCCCTTTCTTTTTCTCTTCTTCTGGGACCCCTACAATTCGAACGTTGGTGCATTTAATGTTGTCCCAGAGGTCTCTAAGACTGTACTTAATTCTTTTCATTCTTTTTTCTTTATTGTGCTCTGCAGTAGTTATTTCCACTATTTTATTTTCCAGGTCACTTATCCGTTCTTCTGCCTCAGTTATTCTGCTATTGATTCCTTCTAGAGAATTTTTAATTTCATTTATTGTGTTGTTCATCACTGTTTGTTTGCTCTTTAGTTCTTCTAGTCCATGTTAAACGTTTCTTGTATTTTCTCCATTCTATTTCCAAGATTTTGGCTCATCTTTACTATCATTACTCTGAATTCTTTTTCAGGTAGACTGCCTATTTCCTCTTCATTTGTTTGGTCTGGTGGGTTTTTCCCTTGCTCCCTCATCTGCTGTGTGTTTCTCTGTATTCTCATTTTGCTTAACTTACTGTGTTTGGGGTCTCCTTTTCGCAGGCTGCAGGTTTGTAGTTCTTGTTGTTTTTGGTGTCTGTCCCCAGTGGCTAAGGTTGGTTCAGTGGGTTGTGTAGGCTTCCTGGTGGAAGGGACTAGTTTCTGTGTTCTGGTGGATGAGGCTGGATCTTGTCTTTCTAGTGGGCAGGACCATGTCCAGTGTTGTGTTTTGTGGTGTTTGTGACCTTATTATGATTTTAGGCAGCCTCTCTGCTAATGGGGGGTGTTTTGCTCCTGTCTTGCTAGTTGTTTGGCACAGGGTGTTCAGCACTGTAGCTTGCTCGTTGTTGAGTGGAGCTTGGTCTTAGTGTTGAGATGGAAATCTCTGGGAGAGCTTTCGCCATTTGATATTACGTGGAGCTGGGAGGTTTCTAGTGGATCAATGTCCTGAACTCAGCTCTCCCACCTCAGAGGCATAGGCCTGACACCCAGCCAGAGCACCAAGACCCTGTCAGCCACACGGCTCAGAAGAAAAGGGAGAAAGAAAGAAAGAACATAAAAAGAAATAAAGTTATTAAAATAAAATAATTTTAATTATTAAAAATAAAAAAAAGAAAAAGAAAAAAAAGAAAGAAGAGAATAACCAAACCAAAAAACAAATCCACCAATGAAAACAAGTGCTAAGAACTGTATTTAAAAACAAAAACAAAAACAGACAGACAGAACTGTAGGACAAATGGTAAAAGCAAAGCTATACAGACAAAATCACACAAAGAAGCATACACATACACACTCACAAAAAGTGAAAATGGAAAAAAACATATATCTTTTGGGAAGTCTGACGTTTTCTGCCAGTGCTTAGTAGGTGTTCTGTAGGAGTTGTTCCACACGTAGATGTATTTCTGATGTATTTGTGGGGAAGAAGGCGATCTCCACGTCTTATTTCTCTGCCATCTTGAAGGTCTCCCCCGGTACTTTTCTTGTTAAATTTATTCCTAAGTATTTTATCTTCTCTGTTGCTACTGAAATGGGGCTTTCTTTACCTTTTTCTCTATCTTTTAACTGGTTATTTTTTGTGGACATGATGGCTACTGATTTCTGTTTGGTAATTTATATTCTGCCAAATAATTATTTTATTGTTTTAGTTTAATCATTGATTTTTTTTTAGGGTTTTCCCAGTATATAATCACATAAAATAATATAAAATAAAAAGCATTCCAATCAGTTTGAAAATGCAAAAATTAGGACTGAAAGAAAGGCAGCTCACAACTCACAAGTTGGTATTAAAGTTAATTATTTGGTAGGTGGGGTGCTTGGAACTTGGGATATATGTTTTACATAGAAAAGATATTAGAAACACCTGATTTGCATTCTAACCCACACAAAACCCATTTAACCTACCGTTAAAAATCTCTTAACTCCTAAAAATCAGTAAGAAAAAGACCAACAATCCCTTTTAAATAGGCAAAATATAGGAACATAATCGTTTACAGAAAAGGAAATATAAGTGGTTATTAAATATATGAACACAGGGCTTCCCTGGTGGCGCAGTGGTTGAGAGTCCGCCTGCCGATGCAGGGGACGCGGGTTCGTGCCCCGGTCTGGGAGGATCCCACATGCCGCGGAGCAGCTGGGCCCATGAGCCATGGTCGCTGGGCCTGCGTGTCCGGAGCCTGTGCTCCGCAATGAGAGAGGCCACGACAGTGAGAGGCCGGCATACCGCAAAAAAAAAAAAAATATATATATATATATATATATATATATATATGAGAACACATGTTAACGTCACTCAAGTGAGAAATACAGGTTGCAACTTCAATAACATACCACTGACACTCGTGAGAACTTACTGTTTGGGTCAAGTAAGCCCTCATACACTAACCACAAGTGAAATGTGGCACAACCTCTACGGGGAAGAATTCTGCATATCTACCAGAACACACATACACTTTAGTCCTGCAGTTCCAGTTGTAGGAACTTATCCTTCAGATGCACTCAGTGTCAGAAACATCATATGCATCAAGATATTCATTTTGGCCTTATTTTTTTATTAGAAAAAGGTAAATAGTGGGGCCTGGTCAAAATAATTGTTTTAAAAGGATGATATGGAATAATCTTCAAGATATATTGTTAATTTTTTTAAGTTAGGCAAAGAACATTATGCTTGGTATGTTTTCATTTGTTTAAAATGACATGCATAAATGTGTGTATATATACATATGTATGTACATATACACACATATATTCGTATACTGAGAGAGAGAGATGCTTACATACTTACAGAGAATCTCAAGAAGGATACAGAAGAAATGATAACATTGGTTGTCTTTGGATAGGCTGATTGACTGCAGACAGGGATAGGAGAGAAACTGACTTTCACAATATATCCCTTACACCTAAATTTTAAACTCTGAGCATATATTATCTGTTTCTAATAGTATTATTATTAACAATTTTGTAATAACATAATTTACATTTAAACAAAAAGTAAAATGCACTTTAAGTTAGAACAGAGTGCTAAGAATAAATATCCCCCAGTGAACATGGTTGTAAAGCCCGAAGGCCATACACTGAGAAAATCATAGATGCTTTTGTTGTACTTCTTTATTTCTCTGGTTTGCAGAGACTCAGGTGCTTGTCATGGTGCTAACTGGCTATAAGCTATGCTCAGAAGTCATGATACCTGTGTTTCAATGCTTGTCTCAACCTGTTTGGTTTCAGTGCCTTTGAATATGATAAACTTTGTATACAAAGGCTAAACATTTTAAATATGTTATCTCTAAAGGTTTAACCGTTGGGGTAGAGATAAGAATGGCAAGAGGTCTTTCTTCAGAGAGAAAAACTAAAGTTTACTAACGAAATGTGGTTAATTGTGGTTGGTGTTACTCATTGCCCCATACTACTTTGAATAGTCCAGAAGGAGATAGACTTGAATATCAGAAAGAATAGCCATACTTTGTTATTTTAGATGTCAGCTATTAAATTAGTTTCAAAATATATTTAGTTTTGAAAATTGATCTGGGATGGGTTTGTTTCTACCATATCTAAGTGAGGGGGTGAGAGTCTTCTTAAAGGCTTGTAAGGTCATATACTGGACTTAGAGATGAGTGTATAAGTTGGCAGTAGTTACATGCATCAGTTATATGCATTAACTGCTATCAGTGCTAACTACTGCCAAGGCATTAAGAATCATCAAGTCTCCAAGCACATAGGAAGGTAATTTTCTCTAGGAAGCACCTTCAGTTTATTGTTTGTTTTGTTTTGTGTGTTAGTGTACACGTGTGTATTGAGAGGAAAAGGATCACTTTAAAAAAAGAAGAAAGATTTCTTTTAGCTCTGAAAATTCTCCCTATTTCTGAAATTGAGAGCCTGGCTAAAAACAGCTATGGCCAACTCGAAACTCCTTTGACCCCCTCATCTTGCCCGTTGCTTATCACCTCCTACCTCCTCAAAACCAACTAGATGAGAGTAGATAGTGGAAAATAGTACCATTTGTATAAAAAAGATTTTGACATAGCATTTTCTGTGTACTTAAGACAGTGCACAGAAGTGTACATAGGTCAATGAATTCTCACAAAGTGAACAGACTCATGTAACCACCATCCTGATCAAGAAACAGGATGTTAGTATTGCATTTTGTCTTGTATCTTCTTTCCTTACCCTCAGCTTTCACCCAGCCTGAGCCTTAGTGTTCACACAATATATATTATATACAACAACTGAATTGCATTCACTTTATCTGTATTGAATTTTTTTATATTGTATACCAATTTCTTAAGCAGTTCTAAGCCAACTCTTTCCAGCCATCCTTAAATATCTCAAACCAATGTGAATATTAAAAAATAGAGGGTCACATTATATGACCAAAAAATAAGAACCTACTTTTACTAGATAAGAAAGCACTATATATGGTCTTTTAAAAAGTGAAACATGTACATAATTTAAATAAATCTAAAAAGGCATATAGTGAAAAGTAAATTTCAACCCCTCCCCAGAAATACTAGTGTTACTCTTCCAGAGATAGTCTATAATATATAAATGCAATTTAAATGTTTACATTTTTTCCAATTTGAACCTAAATAATAGCACGTTGTGTATTGTAATACACCATGCTTTTTTAAAAAATTTATTTATTATTTATTTATTTTTTTGGCTGTGTTGGGTCTTCATTGCTGCGTGCGAGCTTTCTCTAGTTGTGGCAAGCGGGGGCTACTCTTCATTCCGGTGCACAGGCTTCTCATTGCAGTGGCTTCTCTTGTTGCAGAGCACAGGCTCTAGGCGTGCAGGCTTCAGTAGTTGTGGCACGTGGGCTCAGTAGCTGTGGCTCGCGGGCTCTAGAGCGCAGGCTCAGTAGTTGTGGCGCACGGGCTTAGCTGCTCCACGGCATGTGGGATCTTCCCGGACCAGGGCTCGAACTCATGTCCCCTGCATTGGCAGGTGGATTCTTAATCACTGCGCCATCAGGGAAGTCCATACACCATGCTTTTTAAAAATTATAATGTAAGTAGCCCTTTTAAATGTGTTAGCCCATCCCATGACCTCCTTCCATGCTAGTAGTCATGTTTGCACCTCTTGACCCTTTGGCCAGGGCTCAACAGAACGCTGGTGTTGTATGCCAGTCATTGTCCTTTGCGATGCGATCCATTTCATGATCTTTCTTTTCTCTGCTCTGTATCACAGGTGGGCCAAACCCTACAAACTACATATCCCAGGCTCCCAGCTAGGTTCATCCAGTGGGAGGCACTTGTGAGAGACTGGAAGGTAGAAGGAAGAAACAAGCCAGGGTGTTTCTTCCCTTCTGTCTGCTTCGGGCAGCATCTTCACTGGTGTGGATATATCTCTTCTATGGTTCCTGCTCCCACTAGCAGCCCCTCCCTGTATGGTCCTAGTGTCAGCTTGGCAGCTGGCAACCCTCGCTGGTTCTCCATGTTAAGTTCCCTCCTCTGAACTACCTGGCAAGTTAGTCACACAGTGAGGCCACATGGAGAGAGGTGCCCTGCCAGTCCCAGGTGTTGCCATCAACCTTAGTGAGGTGCCAGACTTGTGAGCGAAGAAGCCACCCTGGATGACCACTTTTTAATGATTCTCTGCCCCTTTTACATGACACAATTATTTTTAGTAATAATCGCAAAATGAAATAATAACAACCAGAAAAGAAATGCAAAGAGTGACAAGTTTCTATTAACTTTGAATATATAGTCATGCCAGTAATAAATAAGAAAAATAGAAATAAAATAAATGTTATAGTATGAAAAAGCAAGGGGTTAATATTTTTAAATTATATTAAGTAGTTTTGAAAAAGGAAAATATTTATACCCACAAATTGGTCTATTGTAATAAAGTGGTCTGTTGCCTGTGAATAATAAACCTTTTCTGTTTTTAAGCTTTGCAGTGACTTCACTGAATTTTTTCTTTGCATATTAATATTTACCAGACAGTATAGGCAGATTTATCCAGTTATCTTTGCACAAAGTTGATAGAAGAACATTTTTTAAGCTTTTAATTTCAAAAGTTTCTTTTACCTGAGCAACAGATGTAAAAACAACTAGGAAAGGACTTTAACGTAATGACAAGTTTGGCAGAAATTCATAAAAATCTTTCACAACAAACTCCAGGAATTGCAATACTGCCTTTGGTTCTTTGGGAACAATTATAGTGGCTTTCAAACATGTCTATAGTTAAAAAGTTTCCACTAAAATATCTTCATCAGAAAATTCATCATACATTTCTATTACATACAGTAAAAACTTCTGAAGTTTTTCTTCATCTGCTAAAAATCAGAGAAAGTGGCTGAATGGTAACAAACTTTGACGTTATTTGATCTATTGCTTTAGAACAAGTGCCCAATTATTGGTGAAAAAGATGAAGGCATTCAAATACTGCTTTACTGATTTCTTCTAGCAATGTAAGATCAGCATCTTTTGTTGTTTCTCCTGGCATTCTTTAAAATTTGACTTTTTAAAATAAATGACCATTTCTTTAGATTTTGTTTTTGCATTGTCAATTGCCTTCTCCACAAGTTCTGAGTACTGTTCCTTTGATTAGAGTCTGCTATAATAATATTTTATGTAAATAATTTTCCAGTAACTAGTTACTGAAAAGTTACAACTTAGGTAACTATTAAATTGTGCCACTGATGTAGCATTATATTTTCTCAATTCTTTCATTAGTCTTAACACAATTAACAATTGGGCTACAGAGAGGCAGAGAATGAAAAGCACCTATACCCTATACCAGAACTGGGAGAGAGGGTCTGGATAACATTCTTAATAATTAGCAAATGTTTGTTACCAAAAAGATTTCCTTCATTTCTCATGTAAGAGGAGATACCAAAGATAAATGAATGGCATGCTGAAGAGTTCTGATACATGATTACTTTTATAAAACATTTAAATGTAAATTTGGCATGTTTTCAAAACTTACAAGTCAAGAAATTATTTTAAAATCTACTCTAACTATAGAATCTTATTATGCTTCACATTCAGCTTCTTTAATACCTATTTACTGAACTTTTCCTAGGCAGCAAGTGTGTGTGTAGAACAAATGATAAATGACAAACTACCTTTTATGAAAAATTTGATTTATTCTGTCAACTAAACCCAAATAATTTCAAGAGGTACATCAAAGAATAATTTCTAAATGGCTTTTTTTCCTTGCTGTACACAATGTTAAGGGCAATCCTGTCAGCTCTTAAAGCTCTTGTTTGACCCGCTTTGTCAAATGTTTGTGAAATGATATTCAGAACGGCACAATGTGATGTCAACTTGCATTAATTCTTTCCCAAAGAGAGGTGTTCAGTATTCAGACTGTGTTTGTACTGGCACAATTTATGTTTCGGCTTCATCTCAGAAGGTTTACAAGTACCGTTTCCTTTGGAAGACTGTCCTCTTTTGCAATTTCTCTTCTAAAACAACCTTTGAAAGGACAATAATGACGTCCCATAAAACTGCTTTCAGGGAAGACATTAAGAAAGTAAATATTTCAAGGAATTGAATAAAAATGTTACATATACCAATATTAAATTTTACTATTTTCTTCCTAGATATATTATGAAAAATTAAAATGATCCCTTATTCAACTAGTATTTTTCAATGAAGTAAATCCATCAACAATACTGCTTTTGTCTTTATGTAAAACATAATTTGTAAAAAAAAAAAACAAAACATAATTTGTTTTCAGCTAACAAGAACCACATACAAATGTTTCTAAAATTATATAATGTTTTCTACTTCAGTTGTAATAATGATGGTATGTTAGCAAACACTTAAATGTTTTGCCAAGTTTCGTAAACAACAATATAGAATAGTAAAAACATTAGCTTCAAATTTCTTCATCTGAAACAACAATGTAAATCACTCATCCATTATTCTATATTGCTTAGGAAACAAGAGGATGGTTTTAAGATTCTGATGATTTTGAAATAAATTTTTGGTTTCCCCTATTCCCCAGCAAATCAGTTATCATTTTCAGTACAATCACATAGCAACCATAATTCAGTTGCCTTCTCAAAGTCTTTTCAAATTTTGTCCTTTCCACCTTTTTTCTGAAGCTTGTTTCTGATTGGTTCCGTCAACACCAAGGGTTCTTGTATGACGGTTGCTGAGTAATTTTTGCCTAATAATTCAACTTCCACTTGTTGTCCCACTTTACTTAGCTCTACAGGGACATACGCGAAAGCCAGACTCTTCTGGATGCTGTAACTGTAGCTTCCGGAGGTCGTGTTGCCAACCACCTGAAAAACAAGACCCTACCATCCTCAGCATCTTGGTCACAGCTTTATGTGCCTCCTCTCTAGATGAAAATTCTCAAAAGATACGTTCAACTTACAGAGTTTTATGATATGCTGTCTGTGAGGATAACACTAGGAGGAAAACTTCACTTTTTTGAGAAGCTTAATGAAAGTTTAAAACTTATGAAAAACAATTCTCAAAATACACATCCATGTTGCTCTGAAATTTCTCAGTTTTAAATAATTACATCTAGTTTCTTAATACCTAGTACTATTTTGCTCAGTTTCATGCCAAGAGATCTGATAGGAAGAATCAAATATTTTCATTTTGAACTTTAAAAAATTCTCTTCCATCAAACTAGCATGGCAATAATAGATACAAAGGAGAAAAATCTAAAAATCCAAATGCAAATCTAGTCAACTGTTCCTGCTGGCATTTAGAAAATGGCCTGCCAGCATAGTGCTGAATTAAACTCTATTAATATATCAATAGGCAATGTGAAATGAATCTCCTATATGAATATATACAGATTTAACAATTCCTGGTAATTGCTAGGCACTTAAATAAATGTTAACTTTACCCTCTCTAGCTTTACCATGTACAAAACATTTTGCTAGACATTCTGGAGAATGAGTAGAGGTCTGGTTCCTACCCTCATGAGCTTCCTGCCTCGTTGAGGAATTAACATACAGACATGAGAAACAATAACCAGGAAGCCAAGGTAGGCAACATAAGTAAGCCAGGATTTGTTCTACAATTTTTTTTTTTTTTTGCGGTATGCTGGCCTCTCACTGTTGTGGCCTCTCCCGTTGCAGAGCACAGGTTACGGACGCACAGGCTCAGCGGCCATGGCTCACGGGCCGAGCTGCTCCGTGGCATGTGGGATCTTCCCGGACCGGGGCACAAACCCGTGTCCCCTGCATCGGCAGGCGGACTCTCAACTACTGTGCCACCAGGGAAGCCCTGTTCTACATTTTGAAGGTAGGTGGAGTTAGGTGGGTAGAGAAGGGGGATAAAACTTTCCAACATGAGTGGAGACATGGAGTTCTGTGTGAATGATCAAAATTAACAAGGATGAAATAGGATAACTTGGGATGGCAAACCAGAGAAAAATACTGAACAAGGAATTAAAATTTAGGAGATAAAACAATAATTTTATGCTACCAAAAATAAAATCTATATAACAATCCTGATTAGAAGATTAGATCTGGTTTCCACAACTCTTAGCTGAAGGAAAAGATGCAAGAAAAGGAACAACAGAGTAAAATGCAAACAAATTACAATACTGGTTTAAACACCACTTTTTTTTCTAACATCTTTATTGGAGTGTAATTGCTTTACAATGGTGTTTTAGTTTCTGCTTTATAACAAAGTGAATCAGCTATACATATACATATATCCCCATGTCTCCTCCCTCTTGCGTCTCCCTCCCACCCTCCCTATCCCACCCCTCTAGGTGGTCACAAAGCAACAAGCTGATCTCCCTGTGCTATGCAGCTACTTCCCACTAGCTAGCTATTTTACATTTGGTAGTTTATATACGTCCATGCCACTCTCTCACTTTGTCCCAGCTTACACTTCCCCTTCCCCGTGTCCTCAAGTCCATTCTCTATGTCTGCATTTTTATTCTTTTTTTAGATTCCATATGTATGTGTTAGCCTATGGTATTTACTTTTCTCTTTCTGACTTAGTTTACTCAGTATGGCAGACTCTAGGTCCATCCACCTCACTACAAATAACTCAATTTTGTTTCTTTTTATGCCTGAATAATATTCCATTGTATATGTGTAAACACCACATTTTTAAAAAGTAAAAGGAAGACAACAAAAGCAAAATGATACATAGCCCCACTTAAAACAGCTTCTCCTGGCTACGCAACATCGCACTCATCCTTACAGCCTTACTGTCCAGCACAGCGGCTGCTTATAGCTGCTGCTCAAAAACATCCACAGACATGAATCAGCCTGGTGATATTTCAGCTGCCTCAGCAAAGGGCTCACGACAGTCAACAGTCATATTATAGCATTTCTAGTCTCTTATGCATTTATGATATTAAGTATAGACTCCTATCACTGTAGCCCGTTTTTAATTATCTTGTTGAAACCCCAAATCACAAGCTCTCCATATAATTTCTGAACTTGTTCTGGTGATTTAAAAAAGTGAATGCATTCATTAGTAAAAGTTTCTCTCTGGCAGATTATTAACTGCCAAGGTATTGCTGAGATAACACACATGTTTCAAAATGGCTTTTCTCCTCTAGATCATATTTCCGTGATATAAAACTGGGATTTGGGTCAGGGTGGCTGGAGTTTTAATCATCTCTTTTTTGAAAGACCTTCTCGGTAACTTTGGTTTCACTTCTGAGTCTCTAAAACAGAGATTTGTGTTTGGAGCTCTGGGAAAGTTAACCTGGTTTTCTTGGGCATCTTAAGAAAACAGGAAGAATCCTGAACGAATCTCTTGGTCAAATCCCCTAACTCACTGGATAAAAAACCCACAATCACTCTTCAGAGGCTGCGTGCCCCATCTCCTTGGGCCTTCCCATCTCTTAAAATCTCAGCAGTGATTCTTCTTGCAGTTATTTCTGCATTAGTAACTTTAAAGAAATAGCGTGTTTATTTTGTGCGTGCTAGTCTTAAAATAGTTATTGAATGCTTTGCTTTCTGCTCGATTACTTTCATTTCTCCTTTAATTTCTCTCTAATCCAGGGGTTGGTGGTCCAAAGTATTTTAGAAAACTGGCCTTTCCTTTTATCTTATTACTAAGTCTCCAGGGAAAGGTTTTCCCTGGCATAAATTCTATATCATTTGACCTTAAAATCTTCCAGATTCAATGAAATCCATGGCTTTGTTTTGCTCAGTGAATCACAAGAACCACCCTCGCCCTTTGCCTAGTAGATTCTCATATTCTTTGTGAAATCAAACATCAGCCTTCTTTTTACCAATGTAAACAATCCTCACTTATTTTTAGCCTTGTCTCATTCTTCTCTTCATTATGAGACTTAAAGACGCCTGTAACAGACTCAGAGAAGAGAACATGGTAAATAACCTTTGAAAGAGGGAACATAATTTAAATTGGATGATATATTATGCTTCTTTGGCTGTCCCTGTGTGTTTTAGTTTATTAATAATGAAAAAGAAGACTTTCTAAACTCTTCAAACTTCCTTCCTCAAAAGCCTTTTCTTCAAAACTTACTTCCCAGCAAAGCTGCTTTTATAACTAATTAAAACCCCTCCCATGCCCACACTTATGCCTTGATTTTTTTATATAAAGCCTTACTTAAAATCATAATCCCTCCCTCTAGCACTGCCCATCTCCCAATTAGACTTTATTTTTCCCCAAAGTATTCACTGCCCTCTGACATGCTATTTATTTTATTTTATGTTCACTGTTTATCTCTCCCTCTCCTGGAATATAAGCTCCATAGGGGCAGAGATTCTTGTCTGTTTTGTTCACTGCTGCCTTCTTAGTGCCTAGAATATTGCTGTCACATACTAGAACTCAGATCTGTTGAACAAATAAATTAACATGTACCCTATCGCTAGTATTGAAAATATCTGCATGAATAGAATACCAAATATAAAAGGTAGAACAAGTCCAAATTCAGGAAATAAAAATTAAAAAATATTTCATATCATTCTAGAGATAAGGAAGATCAGAGAGTGTCATCTGCATGATAAAATGAGGATCCTACTAAGCATCAAAGAACAGACAAGCTGATATCAGGAAATTTAAGAGAAATATTACTAATAACTAAAATTACAATTGCATTAGCAGCTCTATAAACAGGTGGCACGTATAGGAAAGATGAAAAATATAACGTGTAAACGCAGTGCACAAATGAGGCAAAGGGAATAAAATTTAAAAATGGAACTTGGAGGGGATATATGTATACATATAGCTGATTCACTTCATTGTATAGCAGAAACTAACACAACATTGTAAAGCAATTATACTTCAATAAAAATAAATGGAGCTTGGGTTTCCAGGGTTCTTCTTTTTTTCCAGCTTTGTTGAGATACAATTGACATATAATATTGTATAAGTTTAAGGTACAGGTTTCCAGTTTTTTAACTTGGGTATGGTCACATTTAAGATGACTAAAAATCTGTCAGTTGATCATGGTCGATGTGGGGTTGCATACAGAATGTTATGACAGAGCTTCTCGTTCATTCCATGGCCAAGTAAAACAGACTATCAGTAGAAGTATGAGTGCAGACCGTATTAGGAAGACTGAGATAGTTGGATGAGAATAGAGTGAAAAATGTAGAACAAAAAGATGAGGTGAGGGAAGTGTAACGACCAGGGAAAAATTAATTAGAGGCGGAAAGCATCTTAGACATTATCTCATTCAGTGGCTTCATTTTGTAGGTGAGAACACTGAGACCCAGAGAGGCTCAAGCAGTTACTTAATGGCAGACGTAGTTATCAGTGGAAATTGTGGGCAAATCTTAAATCAGAGAAAGAACATATTAAGAAAAGAGGGCTGGGGCTTCCCTGGTGGCGCAGTGGTTGAGAGTCCACCTGCCAATGCAGGGGACATGGGTTTGTGCCCCGGTCCGGGAAGATCCCATGTGCCGTGGAGCGGCTGGGCCCGTGAGCCATAGCCGCTGAGGCTGCACGTCCGGAGCCTGTGCTCCGCAATGAGAGAGGCCACAACAGTGAGAGGCCCACGTACCGCAAAAAAAAAAAAAAAAAAAAGAGGGCTGAACCAGAGATCTAGAACAGAAACAGAAAGTGGAGACCAGGAGGTAAGAGTAGGAATTGTTCAAACAGAAGAGCAAACAACACAATTAAAGGTGAGGCATTTGAGAAAGAGCTTCAGATCTGAGAAAAGATCTATTGGCTTCATAGAATCTAAAACTATAACATCCACCTGTTACTTAGATGTGCAAGAACTGTGGGTATATAATGAAGTGCTTAGGAGAATACAGTGGGCCATCAGAGACAAAGAAGAGAGCAAATGGGGGTATTCAGCATGTCTTAGAAGAAAGGATAAGAATTCAAAGTCCAACTGTACCTCGGTCAGAAATCAGCTTCGTCAATCACATGTCATAGTTGTGTAACCTCAAGCAAGTTACTTAATCTCTCTGAGCCCCAAAGCCTCATCTTTAAATAGGAATGATCATACATATCTTGGAGGGGTGTTGTAAAAGTAAATGAGAGAGGGACTTCCCTGGTGGTCCAGTGGTAAAGAATCTGCCTTCCAATGCATGGGACGTGGGTTCAATCCCTGTTCAGGGAACTAAGATGCCACATGCCACGGGGCAACTAAGCCCGTGCACCACAACTACCGAGCTCACGCGCCTCAAGGAGAGAGCCCACGTGCCGCAAACTACAGAGCCCACAGGCCCTGGCACCCACGTGCCACAACTACAGAGCACATGCGCCCTGGAGCCTGCGCACCACACTAGAAAGAAGCCTGAGCGCCGCAATGAAAGATCCCGCGTGCCACAACGAAGAGCCCGCATGTCGCAGCTAAGACCCAATGCAAACAAATAAATAAATTAAATAAATAAATATTTTTTAAAAAGTAAATGAGAGTACATAAAAATATCCAGCACTAGTAGGAACTCTGTAGATGTTATTTCCATGTCAAACTGACCCCTGCCTCAGCCCAAATGGCCATATCTTTAGTAATCCAAAGGCTGAAATTGACACCACTGGCTCTCCCCTCCTCCAGTGCTCGTTTTGTCACTGAAGAGATGGGGAAAATGAAAACAAGTATTAAGTAGGCTGTAGTGCGTAAGGAAAAAAAAAAAACAACCTAGGAATAGAATATCTGAGTATTTGGGTGTTGACCAAGCAGACCCTGCTCAATACAGAGCAAATGTTTAGATGAGTCTTGAAGGCCCTGTGGTCGCCACATGGTCTAATCTAAGCTGAGTGTCCCTGCCTGATAACCCCTGCCTGATAACACCAGCCAAAACACAGCAAAACGTTGAGCCAAATTGGGTTTTACAAATAGTCATAAAAAGAGGAGGAAGTGAAATTCTATTGATAGGTTATCTAACTCTGGCTTTACTGAAGACCAAGAGAGAGAGTGAAATGTAGCATCCCAAAGGGAGAAGGTAGTCTTACTCCTCCTGAAGAACCAAAGGATTTCCACTTTTCCCTTTATTTACTAAGGTTTAACCCTCTCTTGTCATAGATGTTTTCATTTGGAAATTGTTTTCTGCTACTGTGCTAAGGTACGAATTGTTTCCTCCTGAAAGATCCCTGAGAAGCTAAGTCAGAATACTACATTCTTTATAAAATCTCTCTCTTGCATTCACAGATACAGATGTGGTGAGCCAAGAGGTCATTTTACCTTCTAAATCATACCTTCCTCATTGTCCCATGTATGTCAAGTCCTGCAGTTTATTTTCTTTCATTAAACCATATAGAATATCATGTTTTCCAAAATGAGCAGCATTTCATTTTCCTTTCAGTTAAGTAATTTCTGTTTCTTGAATGTCACTTCAGAATTCAAAAGAGTGTCATCTCACCAATAGATAAATAACTAGCAAAAAACTGTAAACGGAAACAGAGACAAGGAGTTTCTGCTGCAGAAACACTGCAGTGGCCCCTCACTATGGGTCCTCAGCACTCACCTTGCCACCATACCAGATGCTTTCATTTCCCTCCGGATCAACATCGTCCGTTGCCAAGGTGAGGCAGACCAGTCTCCGTTTCAGCCCCTTGGCTTTAATCTGTTTCAGTGCTTGCTTTCCTATGAAGTCTGCTGGCTGCAGGAATCCAAGATAATGATGATGAATGAATACTCAGACACTGTGACAAGGTTAGAGATGCAAGCATTTAAATTTGTCTTTGCTATTTTCTTGCCAATTACACATTAAATAAAAATACAGATTGGATCAAACGTCTAGACAAATATTTCTTAGTCCCTGAATGACACCTATTCTTTCAGAAGAGGTTAGACTTAAGGGTAATAACTTGTGATAACAATTTTACCAGAACTACCTAGGCAGAAAAATGTAAGGCATGATATTGAGATGGTGGGTTATGAAAGGGACCCTTGTATCTACTGGTTCTGGACAGTGGGAACGGTGGGCAGTGAGCATGGCGCGGCTCAGTTTCTACCTAAAGTAAGGCTTCCCTAAGAAGGAAATTCACTTTTTTGAAATGTGATGCCAAAGCAACTCCAAAATGCCTACATTTTTTCCTTCTTCAGAATAATGGTCCCCGGGATGCATTAACCTACTGGGTTGCACCGTTAATTCATTCAAGAAATTTATTGAGCCCCTACTGTGTGGGAGGCATCATGCTGGGCCCTGGGTTACAAAATTAGTCAAACACAGACATTTTGATCAAAGAGCTTATTCTGTAATGCTGTGCTTTTCAACCTTTTTTTTCCTTTTGGGGAAAACAAAACAACAAACACAGGAAGAGCTTGATTCATTTGAGTTCTTATGTAGGATAAATTCATGATAACACAAGTCATAACAAACCAAAGTTCATTACAGTTAAAATATGTTTATCTAAATACAGAAAGAATGCTACAACAAAATTATTTTGCTATCTTGGTATATTTTTTTTTCTTTTTTTTTTTTTTTCGGTACGTGGGCCTCTCACTGTTGTGGCCTCTCCCGTTGCGGAGCACAGGCTCCGGACACGCAGGCTCAGCGGCTATGTCTCCGCGGCATGTGGGATCTTCCCGGACCAGGGCACGAACCCGTGTCCCCTGCATCGGCAGGTGGACACTCAACCACTGCGCCACCAGGGAAGCCCCTCTTGGTAGATTTTTAAAAGAAGACTTGCTATCATGGATACATGATGACAGGTATGCTTTTTAGTGTTCTTATCTATATAGGAAGCCAATGATTGCAATGAAAAAAAAAAAAACACTTTATTGTGTGGAAAAGCACACAATCCTGGAGTGGCCAAGCACTATATAGTGTGTCTTGTGGAGTGCTGGGAGATCCTGAATAGCTTCCTCAGCTCCTATTATGAAATCTGAATCTTTGCTGATATTCATTTAGATCTTGAAGGTTTGGGGTCCTCCTGAGTCCCTATTAAAGAATTTTCTTTCAATTATTTACTCAGCTGTTGTTATGCCCCTGCTATGTATCAGATACTAGATACAGGATATTCAGAGCTAAATACAACAGGGTCTTGTAGCCTCTGAGAGGTCCCTGAGGAGATGTGACCCCTTCCTTCCACATCACAATATGCCCAGCGCTGAAATTATTTTATCTCCTCAATGTTTTAACATATCAGAGGAAAACAGAATGATTTGAGATTACTGGAAACATGGTAGAATATGACAGCGATAGTATACAAATCAGCTATACCAATTTGAAACATGATTCACTGTTGCTTCTGTGTGTTTTATGAGAGTGTGAAAATCACAACATTTTGGAAACTTAAAACAAAAACTGTCTAATGCATGTCTAAGGCAGAAATGCAAACAAACAGTTGCTATGATAGGGGCATGTACAGTGGGAGCTCAAGAAGGCGTATGATCCGTTCTATCTAGGGTGAGAGGGGGGCTGGAGCAGCATTCTGTCAGCAACAGTTTTATGGAGGAAGCAGCTGAACTGAGTTTGAAAGAGGAGGCTTCATGATAACTACTGTCTGCATACCCTTCTCCAAAAGTCCTTGCGCTTTTAAGTCAATCTTCCCAACAATCCACAGATGGTGGATTTGGGGTTGAAAAGAAGTGAGTTAATTTAGCCAAAGACACTCAACCAAGATCTCAGAGGTCCCAGCCCCATTCTTTTCATCTATTTTGAGCTGCCTTCACTGAGCCTCTTAAGCCAACATCTGCCACACCTTCAGAGGGACTGTGGTGAAAGCTGCCGCATCCAAAGCTTTCAGAAATGGGGACTCTGGGGGGCGCTGGACGAGAACTGCTGGGGTGGGTGCCATGGGGGTGGGGGCAATAAGAAGTGCTGCAAGGGGAGTCTAACTCTGCCAAATTCATAATTTTACCAAAGTCTAAGCAGGAACATAAGGTACCAGTTAATCATAAGAAATAGGAAAGATGGGCACCCCAGAAAACTTCCTTTAAAAGAGAAAAGTTATAGTAAAGATTAAAAAATAATTTAATTCATTATTAATTTAATTAAGTTACCAATTTAATTCAAAAATTAAAGTAGTAAATAAGTAATATTAATAATATTTACAATTTATTAGGCACTTGCTATGTGCCAGACGCTCTGCTGAGGGCTTTACAATCCTCATTAAGATTCCTATAAGACAGATCAGTTTATCCCCAGCTTATGAAGAGAAGGCCCAGCAAAGTTAAGGGTCTTTCCGGAGGCTCGGTTATGTAAGTCAGCACCTTTAGATTTTATCCATACGCATTTTTAAATGGCTGTGTCTGGGGTCTATCACTGGCAGGAACAGCTGATGTAAATACTCTAAAGAATGTTTCTTTTAAATTAGTTTGAAACACAAATATATGACATCACTTATATGTGGAATCTAAAAAAGACGATACAAATGAACTTATTTACAAGACAGAAACAGACCCACAGACGTAGAAAACGAATTTATGGTTACCAAAGGGGAAGGGGGGAGGGAGGGATAAATTAGGAATTTCGGAGTAACACAGACACGCTACTATATATAAAATAGATAAACAACAAGGACCTACTGTACAGCACAGGGAACTCTGCTTAGTATTCTGTAATAACCTATGTGAGAAAAGAATCTGAAAAAGAATACATATATATGTATAACTGAATCACTTTGCTGTACACCTGGAACTAATACAACACTGTAAATTAACTATGCTTCAATAAAAAAATTAATTAATTAAAAATTATTTCTAGGTAGCCTAACCTATCCTGAATGACATTAACTACACAATAATATTTTTGTACTATGTGAAAGGATTTGAAAACACCCTGAAGGTTAATATTAATGAAATTTAACCTCTATATCTGGATATCCCTGAATTAGGAAGTGATCTTGTCAGCAATATCGTCCTTAGACATGAATGAAAACAATACTCAAACAACAACAACAAAAACCTAATTAAAAGTAAGGAACACATACTTAAAACACAGATAAGAGGTGACACCTGCCCCTTGAGACAGTTCTCCCTTCCCAGGCTAACCTTGGGCCTGACTTGAGAAGATTTAAAAGTGGGGTGATAGCATTTCATTCTCATTTTGCTTGGCTTTCCTCCCAAGATTGCAGACTTTATTATACAGTTATTATTTATAAATGAGAGAGGAAAATGTGTCTGAAGGTTAAGTGCTGAGATTAAAATTGGTGCCTTCAGGATGACCTGAGAACAGAAATGTATTTCTTAATGAGTCACTACCAAATTAACTACATAAATAGCTGTTAATGTCTTTGAGAAACACTTCTGGGGCACTGAGATTATACCTTAAAATAATTTTGGCTTATATTTCTAATCTATTAATTTTTAAGAAGCAGTAAGAGCCATTAAAGCAGCCACCTGTGATGCATCCTAAATATAACATCCACATAGATGAAAACATTAAGTAGATTTTAAGTGAAATGTAACTCCTCATCTCTTACTAGCTTTATTAAAAGCACACATATTATCGAAAAGCACATGGAAATGAAATAAATTAAACCAGTATACTTTGGGTTGGGATTCTCAGAGCAATGGAGAGCTTTCAGATGTGTAGCTAAGGCGAATTCGACAGCAGCAGTGGAAGGAAGGTTCTGATATGAACTCTGGGTGGTGGGCTCTTACAGACCAGGAGAGAAATGATAAAAACCTAGTTTGGGACCTCTTCTGTTCCATATTTAGAGTCAAAATCCATCAGAAAATTCAAAGCAGTCATCAGTTTGATTGAATTTTTGGCCAAAATCCTTTTAATCTAAATGTCAAAAGTTTCCAAAGGCATAAGAGAATCAGTGTAACATCCTGGGTCCTAAGAAAGCCCCCCTTAGAAACCAGACACAGCACTGGTTGTGGAATCATGCTCCCGTGTTTGCAGACCTGAAGAGAGCTGCAGAGAGACCCGGTGGTCACCAACCACTGTCAGTGGCAGAGCAGAGATGAAAATCTGGGTGATAGATTTCTGCCGCTGTCCCTCAACACATTCCTGAAAAGTTCCTTATTTAAAATGAGGCCAGGAATCATTCATTAAAAACAGTCCTCACGGGACTCCCTTTGTAAAGCACGTGGCCCTGACTAACCTGCGGTCCATGTGAACCATAACTTTCTCTGGTCGTTTGTCAAATACCAGATGCATCTGTGTTTGTCTCACAGTTAAACTGATGAAGCCATATACTGGATTCGTTCATTTGGGGGAATGGATCTGACCGGCCCACCACCCCATCAAGACAAATTATACCATCATTCATTTCATAGTCACACAGTTAGAATCATAGAAGTTTTTAAGCAGGCAGAAAACTTAGTCCAAGGTCATTTTTCATATGAGAAAATTAAGGCCCAGAGTTAACGTTCTTGCCCAAAGTGACAAAGTGAGTTATTACCAAACCTCAAATCCAGGCTTCCCAATTCTTGCTTCCTTCTCCTCTATGCAGAACTTGGTAACATTCCATGTAAGTTTATAATAACCACAATTTCTCTATCTCTTTATTAGCAAAATATTAAATTATGAGTGTAGCAAGTCCAGTCTATTACTGACTGGAAATGAATACTCTCACATTCACAGTTTTTATTCTCTGCTCTTAGCAATTTAAAACAATTTATTTGGCATTTTTCTAACCAAAACCACTAATCAATTAAGTATTCCTTCTCAAAAAAGTCTTTAATATAACTAGAAAAGGGACTCTGTTAACCCAAAGAAAGGTGTGGATACATTGAAACCTGGAGAAAATATTTAAAATATGATTCCCAAGCCAGGCCTATAATTCGTTAATTGCATCCAAACCAAACTAGATGTTTCAAAATGAAAATAGCCCCCGTTATGTGTTTTATGACTTTTACTAGATTCAATATTAAGAAAATATTTACTTTTCAGTCTTTGAGTCTTATGATTCACAGGAAAACAGTGGAACTGACTTGTGGCTTTGTCAGATGTACTTTAGGAAAACAGTGGAACGGACTTGTGGCTTTGTCAGATGTACTTTTTTTTTTTTAATTGAAGCATAGTTGATTAACAATGTTGTGTTAGTTTCAGGTGTACAGCAAAGGGATTCAGATGTACTTTTATGCTTAACTGCATTAGCAACAATTAGAACATAGAGTTTTCATAATAGCTTTCATCTCTCTAGACTACAGTGAAGAACAATTGCCCATTTGGTGTTTTAAGGAGAGCACTCAAGCCTAAATGCAAAGTAAATAATTATTATTTATTTCTTAAAGGAAATAAGAGAAACACAAAGAAATGAAGCTGGAGTCTTCAAAAAACTGAAAGGGTTTTATCTATAGTTGGTTTTCCATAAAAGATTTGTTTTAGATTCCATTCAATAAGATGGAAGGGACCTAACATTTATTGAGGTATCAAATGTTCTTTAGCTCATCTAATATTTATAACAAACTTATAAGGTGGATATTTTCTTCATTTTACAGTTGATAAAACTGAAGTGCCTTTAGGTTAAGCAACTTTAGTTTTAGAATAGGTGAGTGGCAGAGCCATGGTTCAGACCCTTCAAATACTTACTAAACCCGTATGAACTACTGGACACAGAACCAGCCCTGAGGATTCTTGGGCTCTGTCCCCAAGGAGCTCAGAGTCTAGCTAAGGAGGCAGCCAGTATTATGGGGTGTAAAAATATCATGGTAGAGATAAGTACAGGGTGCTATAGAAGAGGGGTCCCAGCACTCCCCTGGCTTTAATTGCCACTTATACAACAATGACCCAAATCCATACTTTCAGAGCAGAGGTCTCCACACCAGCGTGCTCAGCTGCCACTGAGACCCTCCATTTGACTGTTCCATAGCCTCCAACCTCGCAAGTCCTTCCAACCTCTGAATCACATCCTGCCTGTGTTTCCTAGTTCATTAACCATAGCCTAGATCCTACTTTCCACTCCCTTCACAAATAGTCCTTCATGTGGTCTCCTGCCTACCTTTTTATTATCACTCATACCTCTTTCTTCTCTGTCCTATGGCCAATGCCTTAGCTGAAGCCCTCAACATCTCTCCACTAGAGTTCTTCAATAATTGGGTAAAGTGATCATCCAGTCACCAGGGTAATTCCCTTTTGATCTGTTTTCCATCACCAGAATGTCACTCCTTACTCAAAATCCTTCAAAGGCTTCTCAGTGTCTCCAGGATACACTCTAGGATACACTCCAAATTTCCTAGCCTGGCAGATGAGACCCTTCCTGATGAGGTCCCAGTACTTCTCTGGCATTATCTGCATCTGCTATGTGCCAGTCCTGATAAGTGTTGGGGATAAAATGGTAAACAAGATGTATTTTGTATTGCCAGAACCTCTACTCAAGAAGTTTATGTCAAAAGATCAAGAAAAATGAACAAAATAATTGCAAGCTGTAACATATCCTATAAGGAGGCTGTAGCTACAAAATTTCTTTTAAAAATTATCAAATAAAATCCAATAACATAGAAAAACGTAATACATCATTACTAAGTGGGTTTTATGCCAAAATTAAAGTTGGGTTAACATTTGAGAATAAATGTAATTCATCATATAACAAAGTAAAAAAGAAAAACCATATGATTATCTCAATGGATGCAGAAAAAGCACTTGCCAAAATCTAATATTCCTAATTCAAAAAACAAAAAACCCAACCTTTTAGCGCTAAGAACAGAAAGGAATGTCCTCAGCCTGATAAAGAGCATCTATGAAAAACCTACAGCAAACATCATACTTAATGATGAAAGACTGATGATGATGATGAATGTTTTCCATCTAAAATCAGGAAACAAGATAAGCGTGTCTGCTCTTACCACTTCTATTTAACTTTGTTGCAGTTTCAACCAGTAGAGGATCTAGCCAGTACAATAAGGCAAGAAAAAGAACTGAAAGGCATCCAGATTAGAAAAGAGACAAAGAAAAGCTTTATTTTCATACAATGCAATTGTCCATGTAGAAAATCCAATGGAATCTACAAAAAAAAAAAAAAAAAGAGAGAAAAGAAAAAAGAGAACTACACAAAAAAGTACTAGAACTACTAAGTGGGTTTAACAAAGTTACAGAATGTGAGATCAATATACAAAACGCATTGTTTTCCATACACTAGCAGTAAACACCTGAAACTTGAAATTTAAAATGCCATTTACAGTAGTATCAAAATACAAAATACTTAAGGATAGATCTGTAAAAAGATATGCAAGAACTATAAACTACAAAACATCTTTGGAATTAAAGATTACCTAAATAAACAGAGAGATATACCTCTGTTTATGTCATGAGTTAGAAGACTTGAACTGACCTATAGATACAATGCAATTCCAGTCAAAATCCCAGCAAGCTTTTTGATTCATGGAAATTCAAAGGACGTACAATAACTAAAACAACATTGTAAAAGAACAGCAAAGTTGCACGACTATCACAACCTCATTTAAGCTACAGTAATCAAGACAGTATGGTATCATTATCAAGAAAGATAAATAGGTCAATAGAACACAGTAGAGTCCGGAAACAGACCTAAACATATATGGACAACTGTTTTTTGACAAAGGTACAAAGGCAATGCCATTTGAACATATAGCCTTTTTCAACAAATGGTGCTGTAAACAAATGGACATCTATATGCTAAAAAATAAACTTCAATCCATATCTTTTACCAGATAGAAAAATTAACTAAAAATAAACCACAGCTCTAAAAAAATGATAAAACATCTAGGAGAAAACAGCAGAAAATCTTTGTGACTTTGGGTTAGGCAAAGATTTTTTAGATACAACATGAAGAGCATGGTCCACAAAAGAACAAATTGAGAAGAACTTTAAAAATTCAAAAATTAAAAACTTTTGCTCTTTGAAAGTCACTATTAGACAGCTATATGTATACATATATCCCCTCCAAGTTCCATTTTTAAATTTTATTCCCTTTGCCCCATTTGTGCACTGAGTTTACATGTTATATTTTTCATCTTTCCTATACGTGCCATCTGTTTATAGAGCTGCAAATGCAACTGTAATTTTAGTTATTAATAATATTTCTCTTAAATTTCCTGATTATCAGCTTGTCTGTTCTTTGATGCTTAGTAGGATTATCATTTTATCATGCAGATGACATTCTTTGATCTTCCTTATCTCTAGAATGATATGAAATTTTTTTTAATTTTTATTTGTTGACTTTGGACTTGTTCTACCTTTTGTGTTTGGTATTCTATTCATGCAGATATATGCAATGCTAGCGATAGGGTACACGTTAATTTATTTGTTCTACAGATCTGAGTGTCCAGCTGGTATACTTTAAATGTCAATTTATTGCATGTTAAGCTGTTAAAATAACAACAATAAAATAAAAGCAATCTAAAGAATTACTTCAATTCAGTCCTAGTCCAGGGTTTCCACAGACTTCCAAATGAGAAAGCAGTCAGCTAAATAGCACACTTAAGCTTTCAGGCTGGGAATAGAGTATTGTTTCATAACAGAAATTGGATATATATGAGGATAGTGAGTCAATGGTTGTTAGTTTAATGTGCTCTGACAGATGTTTCAAGAATGATAAACTAGATCTCAGACTAGATTTTACTTCCTTTTCTTTTCTTCTCCCTTTATCATTCAGCAACAGAAATGGGTAAGAGACTAAGGATGGCTTAATTAAAATAATACAATCGTGTGGCTCATATAGATAACATAGCAAGTGTCTTCGACCACTGTGCAAGGTGGTATTTCATAGAATTTTAGACATGGAAGGGAGCTCTCATTTTACAGACTAGCAATCCCAGATGGAAAATGAAGTAAAATAGCTTTGCCGAGGTCACAGAGCTAGAATTTGGTGATATTTTTAAAAAATTCATTCAAAAAAAGAAAAAGATTTGGGACAGAATATATTAACTGGTAGCCAATTGTCTGACCAGGCTGTGTTTCTGCTTTCCTGTATGCATAGGACCATAAGCAGGTATGAGGTTAAAATAACTAAGACAGTGGTTCTCAATCTTCATTGCATAATAAAAACAAGAAACCAGACCCTACCCCCAGGGTTGATCCAATTGGTTTGGGCAGGTCAGTGTTCTCCAACTTCAGCGTTCATCAGAATCACGTGGAGGGCCTGTTAGAACAGATTGCCAGCCCCATCCCCAGAGTTTGATTTTGGGGATTGGCATGGTGCCCGATAACTTGCATTTCTAATAAATCCTGAAGTCACATTGATGCTGCTGGTCTGTGAACCACACTTTGAGAACTACTGGGGGTAAGGCATCAGGTAATTTTTCTTTTAAGTTCTTCAAGATGGTAACGTTCAGCCAGTTGAAAATCACTGGCCTAAAAACAATCATTCTCAATCTTTTTTGGAATCACCTGGGGAATTAAAAAAAAATACTGCTGCCTGAGTCTCTACCCCAGCTCTTCTTTTTTAATTGATCTGGGATGCAGCCTGAGCCTTGGGATTTTTTAAAGGATTGCATGAATAAAGGAATCCTACTTCAGATGACTGTGGCATGCAGCCAGGACTGAGAGTCGCTGAAAATGTTTTGCCTCCTCAAATCTTATTACCATTTACCTAAAATTTCCCCAGAGCTGGGTACTTTCACCACCATCACGTACTAGAAATTCCTTTCTAACTGGTTGTCTGTGAACAATGATTTATTTCCACTTCGATGTTTTACTAATATTTATTGAATACTTGGATGCAGTCGGCCTGGTGGTGAGGGTTTTGCCTCTTTACCATCCTTTTGTTTTGCTTTGCCTACTGAATGGTTATGCTTTAAATCATCTTTCCTTAAAGAGAGACCCTGTAATTTCTAGAATCAATACTGTCTTCTAAGTTGTGGTTAATATATATCACGTTTTATTCTGTTTCCGCTGGTTAGAAACTCAAGACAGGAAAAGAGAGGGAGAGAGAGAAAGGGTGGGGGGATCTTATAGAAAAAAAAAAAATTCTTCTGCTCTTAACACATTACCCTTGTATTTGATTCTCTGTGGCTCTTGGCTGGGGTTATCTGGAAATGGATAGATTCAGTAATTCCAAGGGGAAAATTCCAAGAATACTTATGACTGCAACCTAAGGCAGCTGATTTTCCTTTTGCTTTTAATTAATGCATTTCTTTCATTTCCAGCTAAAAAAAAAAGCCACTAATTTTTTCCCCCAAAAGTAACTTCCTCTGGAACAAATTATAATACTATTAAGCACAATGATATGACTTGTTTCAGGTAAAGGGGTTTTAGCTGAGAAGACTTAACAGGAAATATTCAGTTATTTTTACCTGTTTCACAGTTGTGCTTAACGCTTCCTGTCAGGACCCTATGCTCACTCTTTACAAGACAGTACTGATATGCACTACTACACAACCCTCCTCATGAGGAACAGTATTTTCAGAATTAAGGTTAAGAATGCATCCTACAGCTTTTAGTTCCCAAAGTTCCATTTGTTCCAAGCTTCATGAGATCTGAGAGCCGTCAGGAGCTGTATCTTTAACTTTTAGACCTGTGGTCTAGCGAGGTGTTTAATAAATGGTACTTAATTAATGTTGACTAGATGAATGAATGTATACAGACGTCTGTATTTGCTTCACATAAGCCCACACCATAGGGAGACCAAGGCTCAGACAACTCTAAGAGTCAAGGAAGGCAAATGCCATCTTTACGATCTGAGATGTCCCCAATACTCCAGTTTTCTTTTCCCTACTTTTGTACCAGTTTTGATAAGAACAGTTCAGCCTAATGCGGTCAGATGGTCCATCTCCTCACCCACCCACTTTCCTTCTTAAAATGGCCAAAGCAGCTATTCTGATCCTACCACAAAACACAAAATTACTTATAACAAAATCATAACTGTGGGAGGTATTCATCGATAAAATGTAGCCATGCAGATTCTATGATACATGTTGCCAGAAAATTTGGGGGCAGTTTTTCAAGGCCGATATGCCCATTATGGGAAAGGACCTGGCTGGGAAAAGTGGTGGGTGAGAGAGCACTGCAGGGAGGTCAGAGTTTAACCTGGGCCAACACACAGGACAGCACCTAGGTCACTTCTCTGTGCTTCAGTTTCCTCATCCTCAAATGAAGAGGTGGTGCTGAGTGATCTCCAGTGGTCCTCCTAACTCTGACACAGCCTGCATCTCTATATTTCTCTCATATTATGGCTTACACAATCACTGTGGAAACACTTAAGGGCCGAGCAGTGAAGTCTACATATTTACTTTGAAGGATAAGAAAAGAATTGATTTTAAACTATTGTAAAATGTCAGGATTTAGGGTTTTGTTTTGTCCTGATTGGTATTAAATACAAATATTCCCCTGTATTTGCTCCTTCAGTTTTCATATAACATCAAATTTCCAAAGCAATATGGACTTGCATTATATTATTCTTTAAAATGTTGTATGAAGCCAGGTTGGGTAACATTTTTGTTTTGAGGCACAGGACTTGAATTACCAAGTGACACAGTTCAGTTTATAATATAAATAAGTTTTCCAGGAACCTGTTTTACATTAGAGACTGCTACAAAACTAAGATAAAATTGTTGTGAGACCACCAAATAGGCTTGAAATGAAGTTGATCCAACCTATTCACCTGTCTTGGAAATTAGCAAGCATGGCTACAGTTAGCTTGATGCCCACTAACGACCTGAGTCATGGTAATTAAAAAAGACTGGCTTGATTAGGTCCAGGTCCTTGTGCTACATGGACCTTCACCCAATGAAAGCATTAGAAATTAACTTTATGACACCAAAATGAGAACCAACAATACAGAAATCATAAAAATATACCATAAATCAAAATCATTATCTATTAAATTAGTTTTGAGCTGAGCTCTGGTTATTGAAATAATTTAAAGGAACTAATAAATATGCAATCCACACTACACCTGCTTATAATCATAAAGAGAGTTTTAAAAATCCATTTTCAACATGAAGAGATTGTTTGTGCCTTATCCCCAAACAATAATACCCAAATACTGAAGCAAAAAAGTCAGCTATCTATTTACCTACTGGTGACCAACAACAGAACTTTAGTGCTTTCAGGAGTCAGGTCATTTTCACCCTTATTTTACAAAGCTAAACCAAGACTTCTGTTATCAGAAGGAGCAATCTGCTGCTAGGCTCTGCCCAAACGTTAAGCACCTGCTTTCTCTGGTCTGGAGGCAGATGGTACATCATAAAAATAAAAGTCATGGGGAAAATGCACAGAAAGATATTCCCTTTAAAACCCTTTAGGAGGTTCTTTTTTCCTAAAATCTAATGCTATAAATATACATGTTTATGTTAATATCTTAGCTTAGAATTTGGGAACTGATTCAGGGGCATTAAAAAAGTTTCCTTAGCCTGATTCATATTCATGTGTTCACATATTTCCATAGAATGGGGAAACAGCCTTTACTTTAGCTGATTAGCACCCAAGGCAGGCCAGAACAGGAATTTTGGAATTCTAACAAATACCCTGAGCGAAGCAGCTGCCATCCTTATCCTTCAATATTACTGCTAACTGTACCTCCATTGAGTTCTCTTATAGTAACTGAGACACCGCTTAATAGGTGTCTGAATCAGCTCAGGCTGCTATAACAAAATAGCACAGATGGAGTAGCTGAAACAACAGGAGTTTACTTCTTACAGTTCTGGAGGCTGGTGAGTCCAAGATCAAGGTGCTGGCCAATATGGTTCCCCCATGAGCCTCCTCTTCCTGGCTGGCAGACAGTGCCTTCTCACTATGTCCTCAGATGGTAGAGAGAGAGCAACCTCTGATCTCTCTTCTTCTTCTCATAAGAACATTGATCCCAACATGGAGGTCCCACCTCATGATCTCATCTGAACTAATTTCCTCCCAAAGGTCCCGCCTCCAAATAGCATCACATGGGGCTTAGGGCTTCAGCGTATGAATTTTGGAGGGACACAAACATTCAGACCATAACAATGGAATAACCTCATTTATATTTGTGGGATTTGTAGAGATGAGCTAGGCTGTAATAAATTGGCCTCATAATATGCTTTTCCACAATAATTATGTAGGGTGGTGTTTCTCAAACTTTAGGTGCATTGGAATCTCCTGAAGCTTGTTAAACACAGATCTCTTGGCCCGACCCCCAGGGATTCTGATTTAGTAGGTCTGTGCGGGGACCTAAGGATTTGCATTTGTAACAAGCTCCCAGGTGATGCTGACGCTATCTGTTTGAGAACCACTGATGCAAGGGTTCCCTTTGGAATGTTAATATCAGTTATGATTCTTTGGGCCTGTATTGGCTTCTCAGTAATACCTGTTTTATGCTGAACATATTTGAAATGTGTCAGTTTGCTTATACGCAGATGTTGCAGTTACATACAAAGATGCTCTCAATAAGCAGATGGATAGATCTGCTGGGGCGAGGCTGCTTCGTGCTGTGAGCACCCAGGGAGCGTCAATTAATGCAGTATGTCTATGTCTCATTAGCTAATTGTGACTTCACAAGTCACCGAGATTTACAAGAGTGTCTGCTGACATCTTATCCTTACTGATTTTTAATCTTAGAATCTAGAGCTAGTCTTTAAAGTTGCAGGATTCTGCTATCTTGCATCTACAAGCACGTTGCAATTGTTCGAACTAATATCAAATTTTGACAAATTTTAATATGAAGCATTTGAGCAATGCTTACTATATATGTTCAACTCATTTGTCCTATAATCATACTTGGCTAAATTTTAAAGCATGGCTCTGTCATGAAACAGCACAATTTTAAGATTTACTTCAAGTAAAACTTTGGAATGTAAACATACCTTATTTAGCTTTACAAAATATCCCAGTCCCGCTTCCAGGGGATTTGTATCACAGTTCATCTAAAAGGGAAAACACACATTTTAAATCTTAGATGAGTGCAAATTGTTTTAATAACATCACTTTCATATATACTTTTTAGGGAAGAGAACACTTTTTCACTATGAATATAGATTCTGAGAAAGGAAAATTGTGGACTGGCCTCAAAGTAATTTTTTTAAATCTAAAATTCAAATGTAGCCTTTCAGCAAATACTGTTATTTCAATAGCAAATTAGAAACTAAAATTCACAGTTTGTTTCCAAGGCTTTCTTTGTATAATAAACATCTGAGGGATACCACAACAATGATGTCTTCCCAGAAACAGGACTTTCAGAAGCTTTTATCTAATAATTTTACATAAATAGGTTTTGAAAAGGTATTAAGTAATTTACTTATCTTACAATCATCCAGAAATTGGGATAAGTAGAGGAAAAAGCAGGTGATAGGAAAATGGCTTCTACAGAGTTCAGGAGAGGGAAAAGGAAAAAAAGAGAGATTGAATCTCAATCTTTTCAAATTGGTTGAGTTATTACAATATAGTTCAAGGGGAACTAAAGCCACTATTTGGGACTAGACCTGATTTTTGTTTGCTTGTTTATTTTGTTGTCGTTGGTCTCTTTTGCTCCAGGAGAACTGGTCTAAACCTCATAAAAAGTTGCCAAACTTAAAAAAAAAGACAACACAGCCCTCGTATGAACTGCATGAGTAATATAAACTTGTTTTACATAACATAAAATTTCGGCCTCATATTTCCTAATCCATTTGAGCACCTCTAAAATTTTTACCTGCTCCAAGTTTCAGAATTCCAGGAAAAAAATGAAAACAAAGCCCAGATGCTTGCTTGATGTATTAACACTAGAGGGCGTGCTGGCACTGCTGGGAAATCGGAGGGACGGGGGATGGAGAAAACCATTTCAGAGGAGGGGTCCGAGGGAAAAGGCAGGGAGGCGCAGAAACGCCTGACCGCAAAGGCTGCTTCAGCTGCTTCATCCCTTGTGGTGTGGAGGCAGAGCCGTCCTCTACTTTTCTCCCTGCAGCAGCCTCCGCTAAGAACCCCACCCACACGCGGCTTGTAGGTTGAGAATCCTTATAACACAGCACCTCTCCTGCAAAACAGTGACTTGCCCCAGGGCCCTTGTTCCTTCAGGGGCTCCAGGAGGCTGCCCTCTCCACCTCAAAGTCCACTTGCTTCTGTCCCTGGTCTAGCTGTCCAAGGGACACTGCCTGCACTTTCAAACCCACTCTGCCCTCAAATTTATTGTTATATCCTAGGCACTTTGTAGACTATCTAATCTCGACAATAACTCTGGAGGAGAAAGACTGGCCCTATCTTATAGAGAAGTAAACAGACTCTAGAGGGTTAAGGTCACACAGTTAGTATGTGGTGGAGGATACATCTGAACCCAAGAGACCCTACCCTGAAGTAAGTACATCTTTTACCACTGTCCCTTATCTCACCTCCCAGGCCTAAAACCTTAACGTCTTCCAAGGAAACAACTAGCATATCTGAAAAAATTAAGGGGTCTAAAAATAGCCTGCCATATTGGAGATAAAACAGAGAACAGAGTAATCTGGACCAAGTTGTTTATTATTTCTTAGTGTGATTGTGTTTTGAACAGGGATTGTGTGTAGAACTGCCAACCCCTTGCACAAGAATCACCAATAATACCTCCTTCAGAGAGAGTTGAGAAGGTAGATGAGATCATGACTATGAAAATGGTGTGTACAAATAGAAACCCTGAGTTCCCATTATTAATGGTGGGAGTGGGCTGGACCAACCCATCCCAGACCACCAACCACCAACCCCCCTCAGAAAGACCCCTTTGGCTGTTACTTCCCCAAAAGGTGCGGGATAAGAAAGAACTGAGGATGGGCAATGTGACAGAGGAGAAGGAAGAATTTGAAAGGTAGTCCTCAAGTCCCGTGAGGTAGGCAGGCTCCCTTGGGATAGCCACAGCTCCGCACACAGTCAGAGACAGATGTCCAGGGCTCTCTGCTAAGCAGGAGGAATTAGGGCAGAATAAACATTATGTCATAATTCCAGTGAATTTGCAACTGGGAAATTGAGGAGAAAAACCTCTTTCCCTAATTAAATAAAACTTTGGGGAATTCTCAGGTGGTCCAGTGGTTAGGGCTCTGCGCTTCCACTGCAGGGGGCATGGGTTTGATCCCTGGTCTGGGGAACTAAGATCTCGCATGCTGCACAGCATGGGCAAAACAAAAAAAAAAATTTTTTTCTTATAATACATACTTTCTCTTACAGCCAGAGCCAATGTTAATGCAGTTAAAACTAACCCTTATATAAAAATCAGATACAGTACACGTAAAATTTTAATAAAGATGCTAGCATTTCAAACCTCTGACCCCCAGGCTCTGAAAGCTTTCTCCAGTCTTAAGGCATTCATGGCATAGGTTCCAAAATTGTCAATTCCCTCTTCCTGGCCTGCATTCATGATAACGTCATAAAGTGCCGCAGAATCTTCTCGTCTGTGGTACAGCTCCCAACCCAGCTCACCTGAAATACACCCACAAGTGCCCACCAGAGTAAGAATGATGATCATTGAGTCTAATGTGCATTAGCTAAAACACATCAATAAATGGAGAGATTCCATTTATGCAATATAGACATTTTTGAGTTTTAAAAGACCAGTTCAGAAAAAGGTTGCAACCAAACCCCACTGCAAAGGAGCCTGCCATATCACAGATGCTTTTGTGCCCAATCCTGTCCCCCACACAGAGGGTAGCATCTAGGACATCTCATGACACAGAAAGACTGTGATGCAGGAGTTACTCTTGCCCCTTGACCTCAGCTTCATAATGTTAAGTCAGGAATTAGCATGGCAGAGTTTATCAAGAAAAGGGGTTCAAGGTTTAGACACCTCAACCCCCAACTCCTTGGCCTCAAATCACAAGGCTTAAAGATAAAGGAAACTGGGCTTCCCTGGTGGCGCAGTGGTTGAGAGTCTGCCTGCCGATGCAGGGGACACGGGTTCGTGCCCCGGTCCAGGAAGATCCCACATGCCACGGAGCGGCTAGGCCCGTGAGCCACGGCCGCTGAGCCTGCGCGTCCGGAGCCTATGCTCCGCAACGGGAGACGCAGCAACAGTCAGAGGCCCGCATACCGCAAACAAACAAACAAACAAACAAAAAAGATAAAGGCAACTGATGACAGTTATTCAAATGGTCTTCACTGTGGGATAGCCATAGTCTCTAATGCCCCCCACTCCCCCCTTCTTCCCCATTTGGTCATTTCATTCACCATTAGAGCTGTGGGCAAAAAACAAAGAAAATGACACCCAACACAAAGAGTCTGCTTATTTTTTATTCTGCTTATGTTTTATTCTGGTCACCATTTTGCCAAGGTTGGGCAGAGGAAGGATGGTGAAAAGGGACAGCGGAAGCCCAGGGAAGAGCTATGGCCTTTATACTGTGTGTTCGCCTCATTCCTCATGTCAAGGGCTGATGGTGAGGTGCTTCTCCAGGACAAACACCAGAACGTTAGCAACACGTAATTGAGTGAATGCCTGGGCACCCAGTACGTCTTCTGTGAAGGGACAGGGAATCTACAGGGAGTTAGAAGTGAGCCCAGAGCACCAATGGGGAGCATTCATTCATCCCTGTTTCCAAATATCTACTGTGTGCAATGTTAGCTGCATAGCAAGTCTTCCCTAATGCACTTAGAGTCAGAAAGAAAGATGATCAGTAGTAATGCTTTAAGAGCGGTGCCTGATACATTCACGATGTTCTCTATGGGAGACTCTATCAATGGGAGACCATTTTGAATGTTCCCAAACAGAATCAGCTGGCCTGAATATTCCGTCAACCCTTCCAACTATTCCAACAGCCATCTTCTTCCCACTTTCTTACCTACCTTTCCAAATGGTAGGCAGCTAGCTATGAGCCTGGAACAACAATTGGAAATCTGTGGAAGGACTCTCTCAGACTAGGAGTGAATAAACAAAATTGTCAGAAGAGTCAGGCAGGAGAAATCTTTCTCCAAAGTTAAAATGACCAAAGTGAATGTGTGTGTGTGTGTGTGTGTGTGTGCGTGCTGTGTGTATGTGCATGCGTGCACACACTTCTGGTAACTGCTTTTAAATTTTAGAGCCTTATTCTAGGTTGTTTTCCAATTCTTACCAGTATAAGATATCCTGATAGCAGTGACAGGAATGCTGGAAACCTTTAAAGACTTGGTCTGAAGAAACTTGAAAACATCATCACTAAGATCTTCAGAGGTCAGTTTCTGAAGGACCTTTCTTGCATGTGGCCCTGCGACGCCAAGGACTCCAAGCTCATCGGTTATGTTTTTAATTTCAACATCATATCCACCTTTGACAGCCTCTTCTTCAATCCATCTGCATTGGAGATTCATAAACATCGTGTTAAATCCTGCTTGAATAATGCATGTTGGTAACAGATTATTTCTCGGAAGAAATGCTCTGTGTCTAGAATTGCCAGAAAGTCCCTAGAACGTCATTTCACATAGATCGCCTCATTTTTAAAGTTGAGGAAACTGAGTCCCAGAGATGTTAAATGATCCTCTTTAAACTACCCACTTCAATGTGTGGGCAATTTTTTACAGTACGGAAGGACCCTTCCGTTTAAACAAGCTCTGCCACACGATTCTTTTAAATAGTGACAGCCCTATTGCATTTAAACTGATGATTCAATCTTGGGAAAATTTTCTCTAATACCTGTACACAGGAGGCACGCTTGTGCTGCTAAAGGTTAATAATGCACCTGCCACCAGACACATACTTGCTTTGACAATGACAAGGAAAAGATTAAAACTCTAAAGACTAGTTTCAATTTCTGAGTCTTGATGAGTTATTGGAACCCAGGGATAGGGCTCATTTATAATTTATTGAGCACTCCCTGGAGCTACACAAGTCTATCAGAAAATGATCATCTGGACTGACACAAAGCTAAGCTACTAAGATGGCTCCCAATGCACCTTGGATTGGAGGATATAATTTGCATCATTTTACAACTAGAGTGAGAATCTGTCAGAGTAAGATGTTTATTAAACAACAATATTCCAAGTATTTTTGAAATACTGAAGATTAGAGATTTTAGAGCAGACTAAATAGTAGACTAAAGCTTCGTGTGAAGGATTGACTTGGCAGGTCAATGATTTAGATGCAGCTTTGTGGCACAAAGCGTGAAAAAGGAAGAAGAAAAACCAGGGAGGCAGTTCACTAAAGTGGACCAAACATGGGCATCAGAATCAACAAGACTGGCTTGAGCAGGTTACTTTAACCCAAACTTCACTTTCCTCACCTGAAATTGGGAATAATACATACCTTGCAGATATATCTATTAAAAGAATTTATTGAGATAACGTGTAATAATGGTTTTGACATATTGGTGATGCCTAACAAAAGGGAGTTAATATTATTAAAACCAGTAAACCCCATGGATGGACTACCTTTGGGAGGGGGATGGTCATAGGGGCCCTTCAAATAATTTCCTCTAAGAGACATGGAGTTTATTTAAAACAATAAGATTTTAAGAATTAAAGTTGTACTTTCAATTACTGGTAAACAAACAAACAAACAAACAAAACCTCGGTGCAAGATTGGGTCAATATACAATCCACGTAAAATTTTCTTACTAGGTGTACACTTACCTAAGATCATGAAGTTCTGATCCAGAACCAGTTATTAATAGAAACTCCCCAGGAGACTGGTGAGAAACTGTCAACTCAGCATATACTTGACCTTTTGGTGTTAACATGTGACTTATATTTGTAAAACCCACCTACACAAAAGAATTTTAAATTACTTCAGGATGAAATAAAAATCTTATGTGTCCTTTTAACACCACATGGAAATAAAAATGTGGTTGTCAAAAATGAAAAACATCTGAATGCTATCATTTCTATCAATTGTGTGAACTATCTGTAAACCTAAACCCATTAATTTTGAAGTTTTCAGTTTAAATGACCATTATAATTACTTGTCATAAAAATTACACTTCATCCAATTTGGGGGTTCCCATTTACACAACTAAACAAAGTCATAAGGTCCTTAGATGATAATTCATTTCACAAAAATTTAAATTTGAAAATTAGCTAGAATACCCTTGGTTAGTTGAAGGGTTCTGGTGTTCATACAGAAATCATTAGGTGAATTGACATAACATATTGGTTTTTTTGAAAACAAGAGGTAGAGAATTAAGTAGGCCAGAATCCTGGACCTTGTACCCCTATAAGGTTATTTACCTTGGGAATGACATTTGCAAAGAGATGGTCCAACAATCTAATGGAGTCTTGACCTTTGATGTTAAACTTGCCAAATGGTGACAGGTCAATCACCCCTACCCTTTGCATAACCTGTTTATACTCAGAGCCCACAGGATCAAACCAGTTTGTGCGGCGAAAACTTGGCCTGAAACACAATGTTTGTCATAAAACAAGAGTTATTCATTTTCAAAAAATTACAGAATAAGGATATTTTAATACACCCTCTTTGCCTAGAAAATTTCATTTGGGGGAAAAGTGCCACCTGTTCTACAAATCATACATACATATTGGAATCTACTTGATTTTTTAAGTTACTCATCTATCCCTTGACCCATTTCATAGTGAATGAAGTATTAATTAAGTAGAAAATAAGATAGGCCATGTGGGTTCTCAGATCTGGAAAAGAGCTTAGAAGTTAACCAATCCTGTAGTTTTCAACCTTGGTTACATATTAGAATCACTGGGGGGGAGCATTTTAAAAATACTAATTTGGGGGGCATAATTAAACCAGAATATATGAGGGGTAGAGCTATCTTGTTTGTTGTTTCTCAAACATTTATGCAAATACATCACTTGTACTTGTTAAGATACCGATTCTGATGCAGCAGGTCTGCGGAAGGGCCCTAGATTCTGCACTCTAACAGGCTTCATGCTGGTCCACCTGGAGTAAGCAAGGATCTGGTCCAACATCTTCATTTTTCAGAGAAAAGGCACAAAGTGACTTCCAAGGTCTTTGCATTAGTTAATGACAGAGCTGGGCCTGGAACAAAGGTCTCCTAACTCATTATGCAGGGTCGTTTCTAGTTTACAGAGTGGACTATTAATGTGGTATTTTAACTTCAGAGCAGGATGCTAAGTCTGCAAAATGAGTCTTCAGTGGTTTAATTATTAAAATAGTAGAAGAAATAGGCCAGGTCCAAACAGCACAAGGTGAAGAACAGATCTGGCATTTATCTGAGTCGTTTAGGAAAAACCAAACCGGTATTTTGCCCCCAGGTAATCTCCACTGGCTGACTACAGAGTCCAAATTCATTAATCAGCAACTGGCCCTCTACTATACTTTGGACCTTTTAGATCTGATCTTAAAGTAGACATTAAAACCTGTTTAAATAAGCAAAATGACAGGTCAAAAAAAAGAGAGAGAGAGAGAGAGAGAATTGGACTTCCTGGTGGTGCAGTGGTTAAGAACCCATCTGCCAATGCAGGGGACACGGGTTCCAATCCCTGGTCTGGGAAGATCCCACATGCCGCGGAGCAAGTAAGCCCGTGCGCCACAACTACTGAGCCTGCACTCTAGAGCTCGCGTGCCACAACTACTGAAGCTCGCGTGTGTAGAGCCTGTGCTCCGCAACAAGAGAAGCCACCGCAATGAGAAGCCCACACACCGCAACAAAGAGTAGCCCCCGCTCGCCGCAACCAGAGAAAAGCCCATGCGCAGCAATGAAGACCCAACACAGCTGAGAAAGAAAAAGGAGAACTTAACGTAAAAAGGAAACTTTCTTTTCTCTTGGTTTATGGATTCTCATGAGAAAAAATATATAATCACTATTAATCCCAAGTACAATAGTATGCAATCCAAGTATAATGGCAACAACTTTAGAGGAATTCAGAGAATTGTTTTAGTGATGTGCTTTACGTTTTAGCTCAAACTAAAATAGTAAGTAAATGACCTTTTCCCCTGATGTACTAGCAGTGCATATAACTTGCATGATTCGATGCACACACACTAGAAAGCAGTTGCTTTGAGCTATTCCTTGACAAATAGAAAAATCCATATTTCCATACTGTTTCCATACTATGTGACTTGGTCAGGCATCCTAAACCAGGACAAACCTTCAGGAGCCAACTGAAGCCATGTGGGGATTTGGAGAGGGTGGAGAAGGTTCTCTGAGCAACCGGAAAATGCCAAGCAGAGGCTTCATCTGGGCTGGTTGTAGGTCTCGCGAGGCCACATGGGTCCTAGATGTGGACCAATGTCACGTGGGATAAACTAAGGCCTGCACTGCACAAAAAGTGATTTTTGTGGGAAAAGGCTCAATGCTCTTTGGAATGGGGTGGAGTGATGGGGTGGGAGGGGGATGTGGCACCTCTCTGGGGTCCCTCCATTCCACCCCCAAATTTCATTCTGCGGTGAGAGTGACAGGCAGGTGAAGTCACTCACTTACCTGTACCCAGTGTCCTGGCCTGGTTGATAGAACCAGTGTGGCTGCTCCCAGCCTGCATGGAACCCCATGGAACACTTGGACTCCAGGGTTTTATAAAGCCCACTGACTCGCTGAGTTGGCCTCCCGGCAAACCGTTCTTCTTTAGGGTAACCAACTGAAAAAGGAAAATCGGTGCTCTGAATAGCACAGAACCAAAACTATAAAATATTTTGAAGGGATTCAGAAAATGGAAAACACAGCACTTAAAGTCTAGAAGCATATATTATATATATAATATATATATATATGTATATATTATATGTATAATATATATGTATGTATTATATATATACATATATATGCATTAAATTTATGTTTTACAAAAACCCAAAGCTGTATTTATATTGATCATCAAAGGGTAAAGTAAAAATAGATTTAAAAGTTAAAATCACTTATGCATTCCTCACATTAAAGATATATATTCATATAGATTCCTTTTTGTGTCTTAGAAGTACATGCTTTTTAGACTCCCTAACCATTCCCCCACGATACACAGAATAAAAAGCTTCTAAAGTCAGAAGTGATGTAAGTCAATTCTGAACACACTTCATAGACAACGGTAAATGTGCACTTTACCAATATTGTTGAATCCATACGACTCTCTTGCTTTGGCCTTGGTGTACTGAGTTGTTGTCCACTTGCCATAGCGATTGGGATCCAATTCTATCAGGTCAAAAGGAGGTTCTCCGTGCAGGATCCAGTCACTGAGATATTTCCCTACCCCACCAGCATGGATTATGCCATACCTTTCAAATACAGAAATAAATACCCTGTTACTAACACATATTGTTTTCCAACAATGAAACATGTCCATATATTTAACAAGGCCTCAAAGCTACAGTGTTCTGTGCTATTGCTATTCAGAACACACAATCAACATAATCTTTATGCTATCATATTTTTTCCTCAAAAAAAAAAAATCTTTAGGCATCCAAATTAAATGTGCCTGACTTGATAGCTAGTTTCTTTCCACAGTTTCAAGCATCCTTACTAGCTATGACTCTTAGCTAGTAAGGATGCTTTAGGAAAACGGAGGAGAGGAAGCACACAGGCAGATGTGGTTGGTACCTTACCAGCCCTCTTGAGCTATGATTATCCTCACTAATAGGAACTTTGCAGTAGAAATATGTACAATGTAGAGTGGCACACCCATCTCTTCTCAGACTCAGTTTAGTTCAGGTTCCCATAGCAATGACCTCTGCACAAGGATCTTGGGCCATTATTGTAGAAGCAGCATTCAGACAAAGAGGCATTCACCCAAGGACTTGTGGGAAAGAGGAGGAAGAAACAATGGCTCCTGTATTTTGCAATTTGGGTCACTTGGTGGGGAGGGTTGGCTTGTTTTCTATTTCCACATGAGGATGCTTTAAAACCAAGAACATGACTGTGGCAAATAATTTCAAACCAGATGGAGGGATCACAGTTTAACGTTGCCCATGGGCAGTCCTACCCATTCATTCTTGTGGATAAAGGAAAGTCTTGATGAAGGACTTTACTGTGGGTTTGTTTTTGGTTTAAGTCAAGAGAAGCTTCTGAGGAATTGGATGAGCAGGGAGTCACCAGTAGAGGACCAGGAAAAGGAGCTACACGAGCAGACTTCAAAATGCAAGAAATTCCAGCACCCCAGAGGACAGCTACTTGGCCAGCATTGCAGCTTCTAAGAGCATGGGAGGACCTTAGCAAAGACTGGAAATGTTAACTAACTTTTTCTACAACAAGATACCAGTTTTTTCTACTTTATAAAAATGAATGCTTATATTTGTTATATGGATATTTCTCAAGCAGAATAAAAAGACAGCAATTTATACTTCTCTGGATAGTTTTAAAAAGAGACATGGCTCATCCAAATCACCCACAAACAATCTCATTAAGTTTCAAGAAAGCAAAAAAAAAAAATTAAATACATGCTTAAAATAATTGTGAAATATATGCTTAAAATGTTTATTCACTTAAACAGTCCCAATGTGTGATATACAACACTTGCCATTTTTGAGAGCTAGAGATACTGTTTATAAGACTTGAAACTAAAGTTCTTCTGATATTCACTGAGTACTTACCATTTACCAAGCACTGTTTCCTTCTAACATGTACCAGCTGATTTATTCTTTAGCAACTCTATTTTATCAATGAGAAAACCAGCCTGCACTCAGGGGTTAAATAAGGTCACACAGCAATAAAGTGCAGATTCAGGATACAAACTCAGTCTTCTGCCCCCAGTATACACTCCCTGTTATTGGACTTTACTTCTTCAATGGTTCTCAATCTTTTTTCAGCCAAGACACACACAACAGAATTTACATCCTTGGCAGACTCCTTGGGCATAGGGAGGGTTGTGCTTCGGTTTCCTGTGGTCTCACTGCTACACCATCATGTTCTTTCCAATAAATGGGGCAGAGTGCTGTTATTTGAGGATAATACTGAATCAAATCTATTTTTAAAAAGTAAATTTCTACAAACGTCAGCTCTATAATCATTATTAAGTTATATGTAAAATCCCATACAACTGAATGCTATGAAACATCTATTGAGAGCCCCTGGTGTAGTGGTTGAAAGTGTGAAAGCATAGAGTAAGAGGGATCTAGGTAGGATTTTTGCTCTGCCACTACCAGCTGTGTGACCTTGGGCAAGCTGTGTAACCACCCTGAGCTTTAGTCTCCACATGTGCACACGTTATGGTGCTGGTGGAGAATTAATTGACATGGCCTTTAAAAGCACATAGTAGGCAAGCAGTACATGGTGGCTATGGGTCCTTGTATAACCAACAACAGAGTATGCCTCTGCCCAATGGATAAGATTTTCATAAGGAAGTAACGTGTGAAGTGGAAGTGAAAGGGAACTTGAAAAGGAAAGAAGAGTGAGGCTCTTCTTCTAGGTCTAGCATTAATCTGTAGAACCTACTTCTTCTATATGGCCCAGCTGCTATGCTGTTTGAGTGTTTGTGTATGCTTTTTTTTTTTTTTTTTTTTTTTTTGCGGTATGCGGGCCTCTCACTGTTGTGGCCTCTCCCTTTGCGGAGCACAGGCTCCGGACGCGCAGGCCCAGCGGCCATGGCTCATGGGCCCAGCCGCTCCACGGCATGTGGGATCTTCCCGGACCGGGGCACGAACCCGTGTCCCCTGCATCGGCAGGCGGACTCTCAACCACTGCACCACCAGGGAAGCCCGTGTGTATGCTTTTTTATGATAACTGTGAAACTGTCTCTCCTCTCTTTAAATTTGCTGTTTATAATCTATTGTAAGCCAGGATAACTAGATTCAATTCAATCCAACTCATTAAACATTTGGGGAGCATTGTGTTAGTCACCTAGAAGCAGAAGAACTTATTAGATTTGGTATAAAAGTGAAACAGCTTTGACTGAGGGTATTCTGTGAGTAAGGTAAATGAGCACTGGCATATACGTAGACAGTTTGCAAATACCTATTCTCTCGACTGGTTGGACTAGAATAACAGACAATGCTGAAATGCTGATCCCTGGGCCCCTCTCCAGACCACTGAATCAGAATCAATAGGAGGGGTGTCTGGGAATCTGTTTGCTTGTTGGTTTTCCAATTCCACACACCTTTCATGGATTCTAGTGATAACTAATAAGAATTTCACAGATAAGATGCAAAGGAGGATGAAACACGTGTAAGTGACTAACCACAAAGTTGGGATTCTGCTTTTTAACAAGCCCTGGTGCTCAGCCAGATATGGAAGTCACTGGCCTTCAGAACCATGGGATGGATCACTGATATAAATTGGGAGGGGTAGCCGATGTGAGGAATCCACCATGTTACATAAGAAATATCTTAGCAGAAAGATGGCGGAAGAGTAAGACGCGGAGATCACGTTCCTCCCCACAGATACACCAGAAATACATCTACGCGTGGAACAACTCCTACGGAGCACCTACTGAACGCTGGCAGAAGACCTCAGACCTCCCAAAAGGCAAGAAACCCCCCACGTACCTGGGTAGGGCAAAAGAAAAAACTAAACAGAGACAAAAGGATAGGGACGGGTCCTGCACTAGCGTGAGAGAGCTGTGAAGGAGGAAAAGTGTCCACACACTAGGAAGCCCCTTCGCGGGCGGAGACTTCGGGTGGCGGAGTGGGGGAGCTTGGGAGCCGCGGAGGAGAGCACAGCAACAGGGGTGCGGAGGGCAAAGCGGAGAGATTCCAGTGCAGAGGATCGGGCCGACCGGCACTCACCAGCCGAGAGGCTTGTCTGCTCGCCCGCCGGGGCGGGCGGGGCTGGGAGCTGAGGCTCCGGCTTCTGTCGGAGCGCCGGGAGAGGACTGAGGTTGGCGGCGTGAACACAGCCTGCAGGGCGTTAGTGCACCGCGGCTAGCCGGGAGGGAGTCCGGGGAAAATTCTGGACCTGCCGAAGAGGCAAGAGACTTTTTCTTCCCTCTTTGTTTCCTGGTGCATGAGGAGAGGGGATTCAGAGCGCTGCTTGAGAGAGCTCCAGGGACGGGCGCGAGCCGCGGCTAAAAGTGCGGAGCCCAGAGACAGACATGAGACGCTAGGGCCGCTGCTGCCGCCACCGGGAGGCCTGTGTGCGAACACAGGTCACTAGCCACACGCCCTTCCGGGGAGCCTGTGCAGCCCGCCACTGCCAGGGTCCCGGGATCCAGGGACAACTCCCCCGGGAGAACGCACAGGCGCGCCTCAGGCTGCAACTTCTCGCCGGCCTCTGCCGCCGCAGGCCCGCCCCACACTCCGTGCCCCTCCCTACCCCCGGGCCTGAGTGACCCAGAGCCTCCGAATCAGCGGCTCCTTTAACCCCGTCCTGTCTGAGCAAAGAACAGACGACCTCCGGCGACCTACACGCACAGGCGGGGCTAAATCCAAAGCTGAGCCCCTGGGAGCTGTGAGAACAAAGAAGAGAAAGGGAAATCTCTCCCAGCAGCATCAGAAGCAGCGGATTAAAGCTCCACAATCAACTTGATGTACCCTGCATCTGTGGAATACCTGAAAAGACAACCAATCATCCCAAATTAAGGAGCCCTGTGGATGAAAGGCTCTTGGTGCTGCAGCCAGGAGTCAGTGCTGTGCCTCTGAGGTGGGAGAGCCAACTTCAGGACACTGATCCACAAGAGACCTCCCAGCTGCACATAATATCAAACAGCAAAAATTTCCAAGAGATCTCCATCTCAACGCCAGCACCCAGCTTCACTCAACGACCAGCAAGCTACAGTGCTGGACATCCTATGCCAAACAACTAGCAAGACAGGAACACAACCCCACCCATTAGCAGAGAGGCGGCCCAAAATCATAATAAGTCTACAGACACCCCAAAACACACCACCAGACGTGGACCTGCCCACCAGAAAGACAAGATCTAGCCTCATCCACCAGAACACAGGCACTAGTACCCTCCACCAGGAAGCCTACACAACCCACTGAACCAACCTTAGCCACTGGGGACAGACACAAAAAACAACAGGAACTACGAACCTTCAGCCTGCAAAAAAGGAGACCCCAAACACAGTAAGATAAGCAAAATGAAAAGACAGAAAAACACACCGCAGATGAAGGAGCAAGATAAAAACCCATCAGACCTAACAAATGAAGAGGAAATAGGCAGTCTACCTGAAAAAGAATTCAAAATAATGATAGTAAGTTTGATCCGAAATCTTGGAGATAGAATGGACAATAGAATGAACAAAATGCAAGAATCAGTTAACAAGGACCTAGAAGAACTAAAGATGAAACAAGCAACGATGAACAACACAATAAATGAAATTAAAAGTACTCTAGATGGGATCAATAGCAGAATAACTGAGGCAGAAGAACGGACAAGTGACCTGGAAGATAAAATAGTGGAAATAACTACTGCAGAGCAGAATAAAGAAAAAAGAATGAAAAGAACTGAGGACAGTCTCAGAGACCTCTGGGACAACATTAAACGTACCAACATTCGAATTATAGGGGTTCCAGAAGAAGAAGAGAAAAAGAAAGGGACTGAGAAAATATTTGAAGAGATTATAGTTGAAAACTTCCCTAATATGGGAAAGGAAATAGTTAATCAAGTCCAGGAAGCACAGAGAGTCCCATACAGGATAAATCCAAGGAGAAATACGCCAAGACACATATTAATCAAACTGTCAAAAATTAAATACAAAGAAAACATATTAAAAGCAGCAAGGGAAAAACAACAAATAACACACAAGGGAATCCCCATAAGGTTAACAGCTGATCTTTCAGCAGAAACTCTGCAAGCCAGAAGGGAGTGGCAGGACATATTGAAAGTGTTGAAGGAGAAAAACCTGCAACCAAGATTACTCTACCCAGCAAGGATCTCATTCAGATTTGATGGAGAAATTAAAACCTTTAGAGACAAGCAAAAGCTGAGAGAGTTCAGCACCACCAAACCAGCTCTACAACAACTGCTAAAGGAACTTCTCTAGGCAAGAAACACAAAAGAAGGAAAAGACCTACAATAACAAACCCAAAACAATTAAGAAAATGGGAATGGGAACACACATATCGATAATTACCTTAAATGTAAATGGACTAAATGCTCCCACCAAAAGACACAGATTGGCTGAATGGATACAAAAACAAGACCCATATATTTGCTGTCTACAAGAGACCCGTATGCTAACACATATATATGGAATTTAAGAAAAAAAAAAAAAAATGTCATGAAAAACCTAGGGGTGAAACAGGAATAAAGACACAGACTTACTAGAGAATGGACTTGAGGCTATGGGGAGGGGGAAGGGTAAACGGTGACAAAGCAATAAAGAGGCATGGACATGTATACACTACCAAACGTAAGGTAGATAGCTAGTGGGAAGCAGCCGCATAGCACAGGGAGATCAGCTCGGTGCTGTGTGACCGCCTGGAGGGGTGGGATAGGGAGGGTGGGAGGGAGGGTGACGCAAGCGGGAAGAGATATGGGAACATATGTATATATATAACTGATTCATTTTGTTGTGAAGCTGAAACTAACATACCATTGTAAAGCAATTATGCTCCAATAAAGATGTTTAAAAAAAAAAAAAAAAAAAGAAATATCTTAGCAATCCCAACTTTTAAATAACAAGGCGACCTTTGGGGGTCAGACCAAATTGGTCAGAGAGAGTGTGGCACTTTGTCTGCCCCGACCTGTTATCTTCCCCATTTACCTCGCGACATCTACAACCTGGGAAAATTACCCAGAGCAATCAAAGCAGGAGTCCAACATCAGCCCCATACAAGTAGATACAATTTCTAGGTGATAAGTAACTAGTGTTCTAAAGAAAGCAACTTCCTAATTTCCTTAGTGACAGGTGTTCTATTAAAATATAAATATCATGAGGGCAGGAATACTGTCTGCTCTTGTTCACAGATAAAGAGCAATGATCTGCAAATACGTGTTGACTAAATAATTCAGTGATTAAGCTAATTGCAGAATCAAAAAGAATAAAATGTTTAAGAATAAATTTAGCAAAAGAAGTACAAAACTTACACTCTGATAACTACAAATCATTATTGAGAGAAATTTTAATTAAAAGTCCTAAACAAATGGAAAGACATCCTTTGTTCATGAATTGGAAGACTCAATATTAGGATGACAATACTCCCCAAGTTGATCTACAGATTCAAGGCAATCCCTACCAAAATCCTAGGCGGCTTCTTTGAAAAAATTGACAAGCTGGTCCTAAATTTTACACAAAAATTTAAGAAGCCCAGAATAGCCAAAACAATACTGAAAAAGAACAAAGTTGGAGGATTCACACTTCCCAGTTTCAGAACTTACTGCAAAGCTACAGTAATCAAGACAGCATGGTACTGGCATAAGGATAGACATATAGATCAATGGAATAAAGTTGAGAGTCTAGGAATAAATCTATACATATATGATGAATTGATTTTGACAAGGATGCTGTGGTACAATAAAAAAAAAAAATATTTCGTGTTTGTCCCCAGTTCCTGGCACAGAACTCCTAAAACCTTTGGAATTTATATTATTTTGTATGCTAACAGATAGCTCCATGGAAGGGGGGCAGGGGAACTAGATAGCTTCAGAATAGGGGCTGGTCACCATAAGTTCAATCACCAATGGTCAATGATTTAATCAATTGTGCCTGTGTAATGAAACTTTCACAAAAACTCCTAAACAAGTGTTCAAAGAGCCTTTGGGTTGGTGAACCCATTGATGCACTAGGAAAATGGTGCACCAGAGAGCGCATGGAAGCTCTGCACCAGACCCCTCCCTCCCATACCTTGCTCTATGCATCCCTTCCATTTGGATGTTCCTGAGTTGTATTCTATAGAATAAATAGGTAAAAGTACGTAGGGTTTTCCTGAGTTCTGTGATTATTCTACTGAATTATCAAACCTGAGGATGGGGTTGCAGGAACCTCCAAATGTGTAACCATTCAGTCAGAATTACAGGTGATCCCTGGAAGTGAGGACATCTGAAATTGGCATCTGAAGTGAGGACAGTTTTATGGGACTGAGTCCTTAACTAGTGGGGTCTGCACTAACTCTGGGAGTTAGCAGCAGAATTGAATTGAATTATTGGATAGTCAGTTGGTGTCAGAGAATTGGAGAACTAAATGTCAGAAGTGGTGTCAGAAAAAAGACATCATAGATGCCAACACATTTCAATGAGTAAAGAATAGTCTTTCAACAATTGGTGCTGGGACAATTGGCTATCCTCAAATGAATCAAGCTGGGCACTTACCTCATAGCACATACAAAAATTAACTCATAATTGATTAAAGACCTAAACGTAAGAGTTAAAACTAGGGACTTCCCTGGTGGCTCAGTGGTTAAGACTTCACCTTCCAATGCAGGGGGTGTGGGTTCAATCCCTGGTCGGGGAGCTAAGATCCCACATGCCTCAAGGCCAAAAAACCAAAACATAAAACTGAAGCAATATAGTAACAAGTTCAATAAAGACTTTTAAAAACATGATCCACATCAAAAATATATATATTTAAAAGAAAAGAGTTAAAACTATAAAACTCTCAGAAGAAAACACAGGTATAAATCTTCATTAACTTGGATTAAACAATGGTTCCTTATATATGATATCAAAACTACATTCAAAAGAAGAAAAAAATTCACATTCTGGACTTCATCAAAATTAAAGACTTTTGTGTTTCAATGGCTATGATCAAGAAAATGAAAAACCCACAGAATGGGAAAAAATCACAAATCATGTATGGGATAAGGGTCTTGTATCTAGAATATATAAAGAACTCCTACAACTTAACAATAAAAAGACAAATAATCCAATTTCTTAAATGGGCAAAGTATACAAACAGACTTTTCTCCAAAGAAGACATATAAGTGATGTACAAGAGAAACACTCCCACATGAACATGCCTACATATGGACTCTATAGGGGATTTCCTAAGCCCTCAGTTACATTATACCTTCCAGCTTCCTATCTTCAACAGGTTTTCTCCCTCTGGATGTCCCAAAGACCTAAACTTAACACTATCAAAAATAGAACTCATTATTTTTCCAATTATTTCTTCCTTTGGCCCCAGCGTCCAACCAGGAGTCAAGTAAGAAAGGTTGCCATCATTTGCTATTTTTCTCTCTCCCTTAAGACCTAATGCAATCAATCACCAAATCTAAATAATTCTGTTTCCTATCTCTCAGTGCCCACTGCTGCTTCCTTAGTTCATACCCCAGCCTCTCTACTGTATTGGAAGAACAGCACCCCAACCAGCCTTGTGCCTCTGATGAGACTTACTGCCTTGTTCTCAGCTGTAGCCCAGTGCCCAGGACTAGACCTGGTACAAAGCTGGCCAATCATCAAATATCAGTTGAATAAATGGCCAAATAAAATGGGGAAGAAAAGTAAAATATTAGAAACTGTGATATGATAGTAAGGTAGGCTTGACGTTAATAGTCACCAAATTAATGGGACAAATATTAGGGACGAAACATCAAATGGGTAATGGAACCATAAATAGTAAGCAACCAGAGGAATCATAAAGAAACAAAAATCACGTTGAACAAACATGAATTATGGTGAAAACTGCATGAGACATATTACACATTTGATATTTTGATTTATCTTTGTCTCATTGTGTTCTGAAAACATCCTTGCAAAAGTGGGGCAAACTGACCTATCTGAACATTCACAACATGAAAGGAAACATAAATAATGGAAACGGCAGGAAATATGCAAAGAGAAACTTCCAGGAAATCATTGCCCTTCTGTGTACAAATCTTTTAAACCTATACAAGTCAAAGTTTTAAGACTAAAATTTTTTATTCCTCACATTTCATTGGTCATAAAAGGGAGAAGACTCTGCCTCTCTCCCATTTTCCATTCTTGGCCTGAGAGAATGGGATAAGACTTCTCTAAACTACATAACTCTATAATAAATGTTGAATTACATAGAGATACTCACCCAAAGCCTATAGCCACCCAGTAGTTTCTGACCCCCTGATGGGGCCCTACCATAGGCAGAATGTCAGGAGAATAGGTGATAGGACCATTGACGATATTGATGATGTCAGCCTTCTTCAAGACTGGAACCATTTCCATGGCAGCCTCGACGTGTTCCATGATTCGGTCTAGATCAGACTCAAAGAGCTCCTTTCCAAAACCTGAAGAGAAATGCCATTGTGGTCAGAATGCCACAGCTGCCCTGACGTGTGCTCCAAAGTGATTTCAATCTCTGAATCAGCTTACATTTAAAGATGGCCCGTTAGGAAGGTATTATACTTTCTTTTTTAAGTCTAAACTTGATATTTACTATCAACAGATGAGTACTGTTATATTAGTATACTATATTACTGAGAAGAATAATGTTATTTCCTGAAACAATAAATCATGAAAGTTAACCTTTTTAATAGAAAATTTTAATTTATGCATATTAGCAGTTTCCAGCATTTAGGCCGATCACAATTTTAAAAAACAAACAATAATAATTTGGTTTGTCAAGAGAGGTCTTTTATCCTTCAATTAACCATAGAAGTCCGCTTCATCCTCTCAGGTGAGGGCAAATGGGAGTTTGCAAAGTCATGTCAGGACAGTGGGGATAAATGAAAAACCACTTTAGCATCTAGGATGATGAATTCTAGACACCTTTTAACTCTTAGCGGGGAAGGATGGCATGGAGGCTTCATTCCTCTAGCCCTCTTCTATACACATCCGAGGGCCGGAATTCTGTGAAAAGAGTCAGGGTCTTGGAGCACAGTCATCTTCTCAGTCATGAAAGGCACTGGGATTGAAGGCAGGGCTACGGATGAGCTGCTAAAAGAATATCGCCACCAATCCCAGGGATGCTCCCGCACAGCAGCCAGCCAGCTCCCTCTTGTCCCTCCTGTGGACTGCATGTCAGGTCAGAGAGGCCTGCAGATCACTAGGGTTAGACCAGGGCATGTGGACGCCCAGGGCCAGCCAACAATCTGGCTCTTCCTCCAACTGGAATTATTTAAATATTTGTGCAATAAATATTATTAAATATTTGTTCAAATATTTATTTGGAGGAGAGATTGCCAGCATGGGGGAAGAACAGAGAAGGAGACTCCCAGGTGGCAGATTAGCCCTCCCTCTGGATCAGGAGCTATTCCCCTCAGGCCCGAATGTGCAGAGCCCACCCAGCAAAACCGAAGCCCTCAGCTGGCTGGCCCAACTTCTGTGGAAGGTGGTTTATCATTTGTAGTAATGTGGGCACAGATGTTCTTTGAAGAGTAGGAGGGAGGGATTCATTCCCTAGCCCAAGTAGCTTATCAAAGTATAATTCTAGAAAGCACAATTACCTCCATTTCTTTATATTCCCTATAATATCTGTGTGCCAATGACATTTTGGCTCCTTTTATAGATTAAAACCTGAGATACCTCCTTAGGTGAACCAACCCTTCATCTGGCTCTGCAGAAATGTTTCATGAAAAACAAAAACAGGTCCTTCTCTCCCTTGCAGAACTTGAAAGAGAAACTATGGTACCTCCTGAGTTAGCACTGAGGCCTAAGACTTTTCCACATCCATTCATGCAGCACAGGAGGGCTTCAGTTCACAGTACCAACTTATCCTGCTCTGCTATAGACTTTGAGGCTTTCATTCTTAACAGGCTGGATGTCCTATCTCTGCTACCTGTTGTGTTTCCAACTGTCAAAGAACAAGAGCAGCTATATCCAAATCTAGAAACTAGACCAAGTAAGCAGGGGAGTAAGGAGAAAAGGGGGATGCAGGAGGTTGGTGTGGGCAGGTAAAAATTACCTGGGGCCTTCCAAAGCAGCGGGGAGCATCTTTTTCATCTTTCCCACCACCAATTCTCTTTCCTTATCCCCTGCTGTGATTGTTCAAAGGGATATGAGAACAGAATTTACCTCGAATCCCTCACTTCCAATGTCCCAGGTATCTGATAGTCTAGTATTATGGTGGCATCTTATTCTATAGCCAGCCCAGAGTTACAAGGAAGATAAAATAGATGTGTCTGCACACACTTCTATTTGCTGAACCCACCTGGAGGAACTCCATTGGTGACCCATGAGTCCTGAACTTTCATTTTCTCTTGACTTTCATATGGACCAAACAAAAGCCCATCCCTTTCCTGTCGGAGGTAATAAGATCCTTCCAGGTCACGGAGCACCGGGAGTTCTCGCTTTAAAGCCTTCACTTCAGGGATGGTCGATGTGACAACATACTGATGTTGAACTGGAATGAGGGGATGTTCTAGTCCAATCATCTTACCTACTTCACGAGCCCAAAACCCTGAAATAAAAAAATCATTTAAAAATGTCACCACGTATAAAAGCATACCACAGACGACATTGACACAGCAATTTCAATTAAAATAAAATATTTAGAATACTTCAGTGCTCATGGCAAAGTCTAAAGAATGTCCTAACAATGCAAATGAACTTATCTACAGAACAGAAACAGACTCACAGGCATAGAAAACAGACTTGTGGTTGCCAAGGGTGGGGTGGGGAAGGGATGGACTGGGAGTTTGGGATTAGCAGATGCAAACTATTATATAGAGAATGGATAAACAACAAGGTCCTACTGTATAGCACAGGGAACTATATTCAATATCCTGTGATAAACCATAATGGAAAAGAATATGGAAAAGAATGTATAATATATATTTGAATCACTTTGCTGTACAGCAGAAATTAGCACAACGTTGTAAATCAACTAGACTTCACTAAACTAAATTTTAAAAAAAAGAATGTCCATAAAAACTTTACATTTTTTGCCATTGCAAAATTGAACAGGAGAAGAGAAGACAATATTTGACACTACCCCACAGTTTTGAAGAAGCTAAAGGAACTCCATTCCTGAAAAACCATTTTGCCCATAGCAAAGGTGTGCAAAAAAATTATTTGAAGGAAAAAAATAAACAACCCAAATATATAGAACGTACAAATGTTGATAAGAAAGATAGTAATGGACTGACCTTACTTGTAGAGCAGGGACGGTCAGGCAATGGAAGAGGCCCTGGGTCGATGTGATCAACATAATAATCATGCATAATAAAGCCCTACTAGTTAGTCCTCTATCCCCCAGACCCTCCTCTCCCCAAATTGTTGAAGCCTAAAATTCCACAAACACAGAATTGTTCTGTTAACTGAAAATTTGAAATGTATACACTTTGGGAGAGATAGCCTTTTAAGTTTTCTGTTCTTTTAAAAGTTCAGTTTGAATATGTTTGGAAGATCCTTTCTTGCAAAGGCAAGAAGGCACCTGGTGTCCAGAGCAGGAGGGAGGAGGTGCCACAGCAAAGAGGAGAGGGCTCATAGATAAGTGGGAGTTCCCACAACCTATGTTTCTCCCTTCAATGTGCAAGGGGTCTGTCTTCTTGGGGGAAATGAATATTATTTTTTTTCCTTTGCAAAAGATGGAACCAGATAATTTGTGACTGAAAGACCCTTGATTCTCCCCCTAGGTGACTCTTCAGGCTACAGATGTGGAGCTAAAGTCCAGAACGATAAAGAGACACGCCCAAGGTCACACTGGGAGACCCTGAAATGGTCACATCTTATTGGTTTTTCTTGCTACAGAAAGACTATTTTAAAAATCCAAGACTCCTTCACTTGTATAAAGGTATTTGAGAATCCAAAATGATAAAAATGATTAGTTGGCAGGGATGCAGGGTCACCTGACCCATCAATGAATTACTGGGGAGAAGGGGGGTTCTATTTGCTTGTTTGTTTCACAATAATTTTGAATAATCATTCAAATGATTAGGGAATCGTCCTTAAGTTATTTTTTTAGAGGCTGCATTCTCTAAATTTTTAACCATTTCTGTTTCTCCTTTTTTTGGCAATCTAATAAGGAGTTCTGAAGTCTCTGTCATTATGAAGTTCAGAGCTAATCACATATCATCAATTATGAGTCTAGGAACCCTGACTACTGTACTCTTATATGGCATCTAAACATCACTCCTGCGTTCTGTTGTTTTGTTTTGGCCTAACGGCTAAGTTGGTCACACTTGGATAACAGCCCCAGAAATGGGTGTCCATTTGCAAACCAAAAATCTTACCTGTGGGCATTAGAGCTGTTTGCTAGTCTTTGAATAATTTAATGACTTAATTTATTCCTGCCTAGGAAGATGTGAATTACCAATGTCAGGACTTTGTAGGATAATATAGTAAAGCCACATATTCTAGTTATATGCACTGGAGCAGTTTTAAAATATAAAAAGCCAAAATATTTAGCCTAGCAATTCAAACTACTGCAGTGCTTAATATACTTGCTTCAATTAAAAACATAAATTGAAGAAAATAAATCCTGTCCTATTCGAATATATTTATAAATTTCTGAATCCAATTGCTTGTTTATTAATATACTTCATCATTAAAACAAAGTGGAAGTATATGCATAAATATCATATAACTATATTACTCCAAACCCCATAGCAAGCTGGACACTGTTTTTCCCTATGTGGTGGTGTCTGTTGGCATTCTCTTCCTCTATATGTCAACCAAATTAACATAAAACTTGCCAGGATTACACTTCAACCCTTGCTAGATCACCCACCCAGCAAGTTCAAAGGGAAGAGAAACAAATGTGGAGGAATCCTCTATAACCTACCATTATCACCTGAAAAAACACTGAACAGAAGAATCAATAAAAAAGTGATCATTAGAAATGGCTTCCAATTTTTAAAAATGCAGTGACTTACAGAAATGGAGTTAAAATGAACAGTACAGGTTGGTGGACAGGTTTACTCCTACTAGATGGTTTATACAGTGACAATGATGTTTATACAGTGACACTCTCTGATGCAAAGTATTGATAAAATTAAGCAATTCTTTTTTGGCTGAACACTGGGCTTCATCTTGGCATGACCCAATCACATTTCTGATTTACCATATTAGGGAAATTCTTAAGTAAAGTTTACAAAGTTATCTCTGGGCTTAACGAGTCAGCTGTAAACAAGGTCAAGAGAAACATTCCTCACCGTGCAAAGAAAAAACTTGCATCACAGTGAATAGCTCCTGCCCTTGCCCTCGAGCTGCCTCTGGGGCTCAGGTTAGACCTAAGGTAGAGTGAAGCTGCCTGGAGGGGTGGGATAGGGAGGGTGGGAGGGAGGGAGACGCAAGAGGGAAGAGATATGGGAACATATGTATATGTATAACTGATTCACTTTGTTATAAAGCAGAATCTAACACACCATTGTAAAGCAATTATACTCCAATTAAAAAAAAAAAAAAGCAGTACTAAAGGCAAGTTAGCCTATTGCACACCAAGAGGTCAGCAGGGTCAGAAACTGTTCCTCAGCTCTGCTTGCTCAAGAATAAGGTTCCTACATTCCCTCTCCTGTAGGAACACTGATATAGCAGTGTTTCTCAAAAGATATTTTACAGACTATCTGGTAGACAGTACAGTACCTGGAGTACTTGTTTAAAATACAGCTTCCCAGCCAGACCACCTGGGAAACTTCCCACGGAGACTCTTATGCACCTAGGTTGAGAACCAAGCTCTTTGGGAAGTCAGTTTACCAGCAGAATGGGTGCTGGATGACTACAGAGCAAGTGAAAGGATCTGGGGAATCTTAAGGCTGGTACCAAGAAACTGTGACACTTGATGCTAGTGTTTCCCAGACCAGGGCATAGACTTTCAAGGAAATAATTATAATAATCATAAAAATTATCATTATTATACATAATTTGTTTAGTGCTTTCTATGTGGTAGGACTTTTCTGGGTACTTTACATCATTTATGGATCAGAATAACTTGTTCAGATGGGAATTATTATCTCCATTTTACAAATGAGTAATTTGCCCAAGTCACACAGTTGGCAATAATGTGTCTCTGGTCAAGATAGCCCCACTGTCCTGGACAGTGCTGGAGACACATCAGGAAACTGATAAATTTCTGCTTTTAGACTTCCCTTTCCATGGATATCCTGAAGATTCAGCAGCCTTCTGTTATATGACTCCATGTAAAGAAACTTCTGGCAGGTTATGGTACAATTGAGTAGATAAGAGTGGCCTTTACATCATTGTTTTGGTTGTATTTCCAAGTCTATATCCTGGTTACTTTAATTAGGTTTCAGAGCTGCCTGAGGGCCTCACCTGAATTTATGAGACATCCTGGACTCACTGAGTAACTCTGGGAAACATTCCATCAGACACATCTTCTAAATCATGTTAGCACAATGCCTTCTGCAGATGGTTGCTTTTATTCATAAAATTAATCTTTGTTAGCTTTAAGTCTAGAAAGGGGCATATCCAAAACTTCACCCCCAATTACTGAGGTTTACTTTTTGGGGAACTTCTATACTTTAAAGGTTTTTTTGAAAACAGACAGAAATAACTAAACACACACCCCTCCACACCTTCCACGGACTATTTATATGTGATCAGTTAGATTTTCTCCAATAACTTTTGCCCAGTGGAAGAGAAGAGATGGAGAACAAAAAGGGAAAAAAATGATATGGGCCAGAGATGTGATCTGAATGACGTAAAGAACTGAGAATGGAGACCGTATAGTTCTTCATACAACTGTGAACAAGGAGCTGCCTGGAGTTACCAAGACCTGAGGATGGAACTCAGACGTGGCTGAGTTAAAGGCATCAGGAGCAAAGAATGAAGAAGGACAGCCTGAAGAACAGTTTTTCTGGTGCTGGTCTGGGATTTGTTTTCTGAGGCCAGTACCAGAAAAACTGTTCTCCAGGACCTCCTGCCATTGCCCTCCTCTGCCCTGATCACCCCACAAGATTGCACAGCTGCATAGAATATTTCATCTGGTAACCAATGTCCTGGGCTTAGGTCAGATCTCTTTGGAAATTATTCTTTCTCTTCAGAGATTCCTTATTCCTCACAGATTGTGCTTTAGAAAACAAAATATTACAATGGCAATGAATCGTGCAAATAAATATTTATCCATTTTAGGAAAACAATAGATAAATGTGTTAAATTAAGGTCTTCTATGTTATTTGTCAAAATATCAGTTGGGAGTGTGTGACTGCCTGAAGCACTGTGTTAAGAAAAATCGTGGGGTTTGTCCAAGTCTCTCTGAAATGAGTGCAGTGATCAATGAGCAATATCTGACACGGGTGCTGGATATGAAGTCAGAGCATGTTTATTTAGTATTTGCTATCACTAGGAAAACAGTCAAATGTTTTTAGAGGCTGAATTCATGAGACCATAAAGAAAGTTGCAAGATTACAAAGAATTTTTGCTACTTGTAAAAAAAAGGATGAATGATTTCATTGCCTTGGATCTTCTAGGAGAATTTAGACCAGATGTACCCAAGGACAGTGGGAGACGGGGGGTGCCTGATGGGGATTTCCTTGGAGGCGGGCAAGTGAAATTCAAAAACAAAGCAAAGTTTTATGCCTTTGCTCTTATTTATTAGGTAAGTTGTTTTACATTATTTGGAATTTCAAATGATGTTAAAGAATGAATGAGATTTTATGCTTTTCAAATGCGGGGCATGGGTTAGAAAGATTCAGAAATACTAACTTAAACTCTTAAATACTGAAGACATGACTTTTTCCAGGGCCACTAAAAATGGTTTGTTAAAAAATAACATCAATCAGAAGTTATGATTTAGAGGAAAGAATCCTAAGGGTATTTGTTTCTGGCATGTCCTCATGGGTATCATCTGATCTGATAAATAATAAAGATTTTTTTCATTTTGTAAATTTAAGCAATGACTCAAAGAGCAGAACATAAGAAAATCAGTAGGTGCCTCATGTTTATTTTACGTTTTAAATTAACCATTATGAACTATAGATAAATATAAATTATTAGCCCGGTTTAGATTACACAAGCAGTTTCATTTGCACAAGGATTTATTTTTATGTGTGATATTTGAAAATTACTTCATAGGCAAAGAACCTGATAGAAAGTATGTTAATTCAAGAATCAAAAGACCCAGGTTCAAGTCCTGGCTCTGACATAACTGTCACTTTGGCAATTAGTATAACCTTCTTGGACCTTGGTCTCCACAAATGGACAATGAGTGAGTTGTTAGATTATCTCAAATATCCCTTTTGGCTTCATTACTCTAAGTCTAAATTGTAACAGAGCAACCTAAAGAAAAGATTATGAAATATATTTAATAACGTGCTGAAAGGAAAAGGGTTAAAAGGTTTTTGAACAGAGTAAAGTAATCAAAATAGATGAGAAAGAACACAAATAATCAACTCTGCTCCAAAAAACAAACTGAGAGCAAAGAGGATGCTCGTGAATTTGAACATTAGAATTTGGTTATTATTATAAAGAAAGTGTGAACACAGGTAGGTAAAAAAAGCATAATTTGGCAAAACATTATCTGGAGCAGAATAAAATGGAGCATGGAGAAGAAAACCAACTCGCTATGGATAACCAAGGACAGAGTTATCTCACACAACAAGAGCAAAGTGATGGAGGGAGAGCTTTGTAGCTTAGAAACAGACAAAATGTTTGCCATGGGAGTACCACAGTGTTTCATAACAATGTTCATAGTATAAAACATTACATTATGACTAAATATCTTATTTCTTTGCCACTCGAAAAAAAAACAGTATTTTTTTTTTTAAATGACGCTTACCTGCAGCATTCACAATTCTATTTGCTCTCATAGATCCCTGTGGTGTTTCAACATCCCATGTTCCATCTGACTTGGGTTTCAAAGAAGTCACTGGTGCAGGATATTTTAAAAGGGCACCATATTTCCTAGCCCCAGCAGCCAGGGCCATAGTTAGAGAATAAGGATCAATGTGACCATCTCCAGGATTATACAGTCCAGCTAAAATCTAAATCGATCACAAAACAGTCAATATTCAAATGAATACATATACTCACTCAGTGTAACTGTATCCTGCCAGCAAATGTTTAGCAAAACTGGACTTGAAAAATGCATCATGGCATCAGATTGATCAGTCTCCACTTTTTTTTCCCCTATGTCCAAGCTCAGAGCTAGGCAGGACTCACATTGAGAGCTAAGTAGACAGGCTATTTGACAGAGGTTTGCAATCATCTCCAACATTCATTCTCCCCTCCCCCACAAAGCAATGGAAACCAAATGTTTATTTAGACACATAACCACTAAGAACAAAGAGTTTCCAATAGTTGGCAGCTACTAGTTCCAGATGGTAGCTAAAACTATCACTAAATTCTGGTCAATGAAATGCAAATGAAAGTGTCAAATGAAAGAGTCATGGTCACATGGACCATTTTAAGGAGACAATTGGCATATGCCCTTTGTCCCTTCTTTGTCCCTTCCTCCATTCTGCTGTCTGGAATGCAGACATGATGGCTGGTGCTCTAGCTGCCATCTTGGAGTAAGAACAAAGGAGTCACATCCTATGAATGACAAAGCAATGATCCAGAAGGCAACTGGATCCCTGAAGTCTTCATGGATAAGAGCCACCATTCAGCCCTGGACTGCCAAAATGAAAGGGAAATAAATGTCTATCTTGTTTAAGCATTATTATTTTGGTTTCTAACATTTGCAGTTAAATCTAATAATAATTGATTAATTATTTATATTTAATTGCTTAATACTGTTAATAGATTCACATGTTAAATATATATCTGGTGTCAGGAAAATGTATACTTGGTTCAGTCATCAACAACTAGTTCTTAAATACCTACTTTGTGCTACGGCTTGAGGTACTGTGGGGGAAACAAAGAAGAATAAAACTCAGATGAAACAAGGAGGGAGCACTGAAATAGTACAGTTAGTTCTCATCCGTTCAACAAAAATCTATTAAGCACCAAGTATGGTCAAGAGGCTTTTGTCAATTTTTTTTCTGCATCTATTGAGATGATGATGTATTTTTGTCCTCTATTCTATTCATGCAATATTGCATTGATTGATTTTTAGATGTTAAACTAACCCTGCATAGCCAGGATAAATTCCACTTGGTTATGCTAAAAAAATCCTTATTATATGTTGCTGAATTCAGTTTGCTAGTATTTTGTTGAGGACTTTTGCATCAATATTCATAAGAGATACAGGTCTTTCTTTTCTTGTGATGTCTTTGTCTAGTTTTGGCACAGCAATACATTCTGGCCTCACAGAATAAGTTGGGAAGTGTTCAATTCTCTTCTATTTTTGGAAGAGTTTGTGAAGAATTGTAGTAATTCTTCTTTAAATGTTTGGTAGAATTCACCAGTGAAACGATCTGGGCCCCAGCTTTTCTTTGTGGGAAGTTTTGGATTACTAATCCAATCTCTTGTTATAGGTTTAGTGCAAGAGACTTTTGGTTTTAATGGAATTTGTATTACTGTAGACTTCTAAACGTCACTTTGGTGTTTTATAATGGATATGTCCTTATGCAGTGACCCTAGATCTATTTGATATGGCACCCTGCCCAGAGCCAGAGAATACTCTTCCCACATATTTCCATTGCCCAATGTCCTTGTGAAAAATCTGTGATGTGAGAACTTCCAGCAGAGCATCCCAAGATTGACATATAAACAGATATAAGAATATCCTTCCTGGCAGTGGTGGCAGAATTTTAACGCAGACAATGCAATGCAACACCAATCTGCCACCACATTGGCATCACACAAAACTACTGAAAAGGGAGTGCCAGCAATCTGTCAAGACTCACAGGGGCTAATAACCCAGCTCCCAGAGCAACGCTATGAACCCTTAGGCGTCATAGATACTACACTGGGGAGAAACACAAGCCTCTGCTTCCCTGAACAGCTCCACCTTGTACCTTTAGGTAGCATAGGTACAGAGGAGTCAGAGAGCCTGGGTTCAAATCTCCTCCAGCTCTTTCTAGCTGGATGGGCTCGGGCCCACTATGTACACTATCTAAGCTGCAATTTCCTGTTTAGTAATAATCTATACCTTCTATTATTATTGTGAAGAGTAAATGAGATTATACATGTAAATGGCTTTGCATAATACCTAGTACATTAAGTATGTGCTGTAGTGTTAGGTGGTGCAGTATTAGTCATTGTTATTATTATTCAAATGGGATTATCACCCAGCAAAAAGACACTAAATTCCCAAGTGGATTTTCTCAGCTAAATTTGGTTAGATCGATACCTGTCAGGGTAGTACAGCTATGAGTTAGGTGATATCTGTGTAGCAATATAACATGTACTTCTACCTTTGATTTTGTAAAAAAAATGTTAGTAACACAGTCTTTCTATACACACATTTGTCACACCTGGTTATTGTCTTCTCTGCATTTCTCAAGCAGAAGGTTTATTATAGAAACCTCCAGATCTGGGGGACACAGTAATAGAGAGGTATTGAAAATGTTTCCTCAGTTGTAATAGGTAGAAAGCTAATAAGATTTTTCATTACCTTTACTGTATTTAGCAAACATAATAGCCCATCTTATAATTTACCCAAATTCCAGCATTAATCGTCTGATTTTGACATTCAAAATGTGTGCACAAAGTTTTTTCTAATTAAATTTCTAAAATAACATTTTCTGATCTTAATTAAAATCAACAAATGTTAAAAAAAAAAATGCCCTTAGGATAAATACCTTATTCATGTTGAGTAAAGGAAACATCTCTTGTATTTTTTCAGGTTCAATAATATACTGTTCCGTTGCATGCCAGCCAGTCCGAGTCATTTGATATTTAAATTCATCTACCCTTACAGGAGTTGTAGCAATTCTGATACTACCTGGCTGATGGAATCCCACCACCTGTGATGACAATGCCAGTAAAAACTCATAAATCATTATTTGGCACTCAAACATGGTTCTTCTCCAGCACAATGAAAATGAAGGTGTGTAAGAAAAGAGATTCACTATGTAGTGAAAGTGATAGCTATATACCATATTTACATCATATGAAAAGATGTTCATTTTACAAATATTTACTAAGTGTCTCCTCTGTGCCAGGCACTGTGCTAAGCCCCAGAGACGCTGTTGTGAACAAGACAGATGAAGATCCTGCCTGGATGGAGCTTACAGTCTATAGGTGAAGATGGACAGCTAAATGCACAATTACAACATGAGACAGTGCTCATGTACAGAGTAGAAGAAAATTATGTGAAAAAAAGAAAGACAAAGGATTTGAAGAGGGAACATGAAGAATCAGAATGTTGCGGTGAGGAGATTAAGTGTGAATTGAAATAAACATTCATCTGGCATTTATTTATTTATTTATTTATTTATTTTTGCGGTACACGGGCCTCTCACCGCTGCGGCCTCTCCTGCCGCGGAGCACAGGCCCCGGAACACAGGCCCCGGAACACAGGCCCAGCGGCCATGGCCCACGGGCCCAGCCCCTCCGTGGCATGCAGGATTCTCCCGGATCGGGGCACGAACCCGCGTCCCCTGTATCGGCAGGCGGACTCCCAACCACTGCGCCACCAGGGAAGCCCTGGCATTTATTGAAGTCCTTTAGTTGGCCAAGCACTCAGCAAGGCCCTGGGTGACAGTGATCAAAGATGTAGTCATTATCTTCAAGTTGCTCGGACTCTGTAGGAAAGACCAATCAGTAAAGCAACAATCACAATTGAGGGGGATTCGTAATATAAGAGGTATGTGTACACATGTTCTTAGAGCCAAGAGATATGCCCTCAGCTCCGCCTGACTGCTGGGTGAACAAAGTCAAGGATGCCTTCTCAAAGGAGACGCCCCCCGGGAAAGGGTGGAAGGCGAATGCTGAAATGGGGACCAGAGGGAATGCTGTCTCAGGCAGACAGCCCAGCTCATTCTAGAACTGTTTGCAATTAAGAATAGCTGAAGCATCTGAGCATAGCAAAGAGTGGCAAGAGAAAACATTGGAAAGGCAGGCAGGGCTTAGCTAATGAAGGCCCTTCTTCTTTGGCTTTTGTCCTGTAGACTGTGGGGAGCCATGTGATGGTTTTAGGCAAGGGCAACAGCATGAAAATTTTAAGCAGACTTCAGTCTTAGTCTATGGATACTCTTTGCTGCCACTTTATTTTGAAAGTACTAATACAAATGAGAAGAGAGAAAAGTAAAAGTGAGGGGGGCTTCCCTGGTGGCACAGTGGTTGAGAATCTGCCTGCCAGTGCAGTGGATATGAGTTCGAGCCCTGGTCTGGGAAGATCCCACATGCCGCCGAGCAACTGGGCCCGTGAGCCACAACTACTGAGCCTGCACGTCTGGAGCCTGTGCTCCGCAACAAGAGAGGCTGCGATAGTGAGAGGCCCGCGCACCGTGATGAAGAGTGGCCCCCACTTGCCGCAACTAGAGAAAACCCTCGCACAGAAAGTAAGACACAACACAGCCATAAATAAATAAATAAACAACCAAACAAACATATTTAAAAAAAAAAGTGAGGGGCTTTTAGTGAAGTACTTTTCGAAGGCATGTGACAATCTGACATGTACAGTTGTCAGATCCTTTGCAATCCAGTGCAGAAAGGCTGTGATATCTTAGTTTCTAGATATAGAAGCTGACTAAAGATATTTTTGAAAGCTGCTTTTTATTCTTTTCTCATTTAAAAACTCAGGAGGGCTTCCGTGGTGGCACAGTGGTCGAGAATCTGCCTGCTAATGCAGGGGACACGGGTTCGAGCCCTGGTCTGGGAGGATCCCACATGCCACGGAGCAACTAGGCCCGTGAGCCACAACTGCTGAGCCTGCACGTCTGGAGCCTGTGCTCCACAACAAGAGAGTCCGCGATAGTGAGAGGCCCGCGCACCGCGATGAAGAGTGGCCCCCGCTTGCCACAACTAGAGAAAGCCCTCGCACAGAAACGAAGACCCAACACAGCAAAAATAAATAAATAAAATTAGTAAACTCCTACCCCCAACATCTTCTTTAAAATAAATAAATAAATAAATATAAAATAAAATAAAAAATCAGGAGCAGGTAATTACATGGGTAATACACTTCAAGAAATTAAATTGATTGAAAAGCAAGCTCTAGTTTCTCATCTTAAACTCTCATCAGAATCTTCTACCACATTTCACATGCCATGGCTGTCACTATACACAGCGATACATGATGATATCAAAATCCTTCAGTAATCTTATGTATCTCTGAGAAACTGACCTAAACAGACAATGTCAAGCTAAATGCATTTACCTGTCCGGTTTCTTCTTCCAGTTTCTCATAAAGTTTGATGCTATCATAATGTATTTTCTTTAAGTTTATTCCAGGATGAAAGTAAGTTGTTAAACCTGCCTTAAAAGTGGGGAGGAAAGGAAATACCGAAAAAAATTAACATTCTCAAAATGTTGACAGTTTATCTGTTAAGAAGTAATTTATTACTGGCAAGAAATTGGCAAGCACCAGCCAGTCCTCTGGGATGAGAACACATCAGCACGAGTTTGAATGCACATTGCATAAGGCTCGTGACAGTTATAAGCACCCACTTGAACCACATAAATAATGTGAGAGCCAGCCAACAAACATATATAGTAAGTCCCTAAAAGTTATTAGGGAAAGGATTGTTTGCAGATTCAGAAACGGGATGACTTAGATGGAATCACTTAGGTTAGGAATGTACGCTATTAGGAAAAATATGGGGGGACGGCATACAATGTGGACTCAAACCAACAAAGCGTGTGTTCCCTTAAGGAGGACTATGAACAAGCAAGCAAAAAGTTTTCCTTGTCTCGATCCCCACCATTCCCTTGAATTGAGTGGCCCTCCTATTTTCTTTCTTGAAATTTCCAAAATTGAAGAAGTGGAACATTCCTAGGAATTAGAGTCTGTTGAGTGGTGAACAGACCTTTGTCATAGCTTAACCAGTTGATGAATGAGCACATAGATTATACCCCGCAAACATTTCCTGAATAAATATTGAATAATCACTCTCAGGAAAATATCTAAATATTACCTGCCAAACCCCTTTTTATCAACTCTGGCGGATGCAATATGGTATCCAGGCAAAGAATTCTAAGCAATGATATGAAGCAGGTTCTCTCAGTTAAGTGTCTGGGGCCCCATTCAGGAGCTAATTTATCCTGGAAAGCTCATCCGAATACAATCTGTTTAAAATAAAGTCTGTTTGGGAGTATTTATAAAGTTCTTCGTGTTGGGCATTTGGTTCTACTGATATCACTTATATGCAGAATCTAAAAAAAGTGATACAAATGAACTTATTTACAGAACAGACATAGACTCACAGACATAGAAAACAAACTAATGGTTACCAAAGGGGAAAGAGCCAGGGGAGGGATAAATTGGGAATTTGGGATTAACAGATACATACTACTATATATAAAATATTGATAGATAAACAATGAAGACCTACTATGTAGCACAGGGAACTATATTTAATGTCTTGTAATAACCTATAATAGAAAAGAATCTGAAAAGGAATATATATGTATGACTGAATCACTTCATTGTACGCCTGAAACTAACACAGCTTTGTAAATCAACTGTACTTCAATTAAAAAAAAAAATCCGCCATTAAAGTTCATCAGTGATCCTTTATGGACCAGAATCCTTCGTGTCTATCAAGTACTTGTTCAAGCATTTGGCTACTTTTCTGAGACAAATGCTGGCCCAACGTCATAGGTCCTCTCATAGCACAGCCCCATAATGAGGCAACTGTGAGTCAGGCTTCCTAACTTTCAGCCAAATATCACATTCTTCTTTACATGCTTGGTATCTAGTGTGATATGAAGTTTTCTAGTTCAATAATAGAGAATCTCTGGCCTTCAGGCATCTTCTGGAGAACTCAATTTTGTTTTCGATAGATCTCGTGTCAGTTGAGAAAATGGATATTCACAAGTCTGGGCCTAGGGTTCTGTTCACCATTCACTCCTCAAGATCCTCTAAGTTTAACCTAGGTAGAGCCAGACCACCCGAAAATGATGTATCTACACTACATCAACCTTCTTCCCCACCCTGGAAAGCTGTTTTCATAGAATGAGTTAATGATCTCTCTTCTGAAAGGGTCACATCAGTCTGTTTTGTAAAGCTCTTACTCAAAACATTTAGCTCAATATCCTTTTTTTAGGGAATAAATTCTAGGAATTTCTGGTCAAGGAAAAATTGGTCTTTCTTACTGAAATGCTATAACTATTTCTACTAATTCATACAACCCTAGTTTCCTTGAATACAACTAATTCATACAACCCTAGTTTCCTTGCTGCTGGGACAGTCAGAAGTAAATCCTGAACTCAATTTTTTGTCAGGTATAAAATTACACATATATATATATAATTTTTGTATTCCTTACATTTTTTATCAACCAGTTTTTGTCTTTTAATCTGTGTTCAAAATTTGGGGTCAATCGTATCTGTGCTTTTATTGTGAGTTATTTGAATGTAATGTCCTGCATGGTATTTATTGCTAACTTGTGTGTCAGTCCTGTGGCATGGGGTGGAGGAAGGGTACAATGTTTTTCCTTTCTGGGCTCCAGCAAGGATATTTTAAGTGGGAAGTTTGAAGAAGAAGAAAAACACTGTTCTTATCCTTCAAGATTTTATAGTCTGATTGGGGTCATGAAACTTTCATACATGAAACAATGAAATCAAGAGCATAGGATTAAGTGCCAGAGCATAGAGAGAAAGACACAAGAACTAAGGGAACTAAGAGAAGATGCTGGAAGGATCACAGAAGGCTTCATGGAGGACAGGCAGGGGCTTACTTATGATTTGAAGAAAGAAAATGATTATAGTTGGTGGAGAAGATAAAAGAGGGAAGATGAAACACAGACAAGAATAATCATTAAGACAACAAGGTCCTATTGTATAGCACAGGGAACTATATTCGATATCCTGAGATAAACCATAATGGAAAAGAATATGAAAAAGAATATATATATATATGTATAACTGAATCACTTTGCTGTACAGCAGAAATTACCACAATGTTGTAAATCAACTATACTTCAATTTAAAAAAAGAATAATCATTAAGAATTATAACCCTTTGAAGAAAATAAGAATATATAAATCCTTGTTGATATAAATAAATAAGTAGGGAGAGTGGAAAGCTCTTCCTTCTAGCAGACTAACAATAAGTATGAAAGGAATGATGCAGTTAGAAAAATCTCCATGGGTGCTAAAGCTAGTGATGTTCTCTCTGTCTTTAATAATCCTTCCCACTCTGTCATGAGCCTCTACAGCGTCAAAAAGCCCAGTGACTGACCTCAAGCCTTCCCATATCCCAGTGCTTCCATGTACTCACATCCAATAAAAATATTTGAGCATACCCACTAAAATATGTGTATTTCTTTATTCCCACATGACATATAAATATGTATTACTATATTAGCAGAGGTCATAAAACACACAAAAACAGCTGGAAATGAATTAAATGTTGTAAATAATTCTTACTTTATTGTGTAGAAAGGTTTATGAATTTTAAAAATTTATTGTGTAGAAAAGCTTTTGAATATTAAGCTTATTAATATTTTAGCAAGGGCTATGTAATATTTTATATTACTAAAATATATATGTTGGATTAATGTTGGTAAAACAGCGATTTGAAGGTCTAATTTCTTGGTGTGTTTTCTCTTGTGATGGTTTGAATGGCTGTGATAGCTGAAGAAGCTATCTGTCAATGATACAAAGGTGTAAGTGGGAAAAGTGCCCCCTCTTGGCTGTACTCTCTGTATCTTGATGCCACTTCTTCCATTCCCAACACCACCTACCAAAAGGATTTTACTGAAATTTGACTATTAATGTTTCACGTTCTCTTGTCCATCAACTGTTATAAGTTAATTGGGAGGTACTGCATTATACATTTTAAAAAATGGGTACAAACCCACTGAAACTCCTCATTTGGGAAAATGTTAAATGGGTTTAAACTTAACTTTAAATTTATCTCTTGCATGTTTGAGAGTATTTCTAGGTGATACATATCATTTTGGCCAGAAAAATCTAATAATGATACCAACATTTCCAAACACCCCTTCTCAAAATGCTTTCTTTCCAACAGGACTATTTTCCAAAAATTATTTTTCACTTATTGTGAGCATCACCTTGACTTTGAAGGAATAAACTACATCTATTGTTTTGTATGTATCTACTACATAGAATGACTGGCAGCCACTTCCATCACTACAAACATCACCAAACTGGGGACACTTGTCTTTTTGTAAAAGAAAAACATTTTTACAACTCTTTTGATTATTTTTCCGGGATAACCAACAAACCTCTGTGTAGTACAACACTCTCAAGGTCATTCCCTCTCCCTTTCATCACAAACAATATTATTTAAAGCCTTGTTTCTATAAAATCGATCATAACATTGATATCCTATAGCATGTGATCTGCAATATGTCATGACAGACTGAAGACAAAAGAAAGAATGGGGACGCTCCCATTGTGGAGCACCAACCTCTCCCTTAGGCAACATTGGTATCATACACAATATGTCATCCACATCAAAAGTGAGGGCTATTTATAAAGATTAGTAAAGCTTAATGTCTTTCTTATATTTTTAGATAAAAATAAACAGAGGGCTTCCCTGGTGGCGCAGTGGTTGAGAGTCTGCCTGCCAATGCAGGGGACACGGGTTCGTGCCCTGGTCCGGGAAGATCCCACATGCCGTGGAGCGGCTGGGCCCATAAGCCATGGTCACTGAGCCTGCGCGTCCGGAGCCTGTGCTCCGCAACGGGAGAGGCCACAACAGTGAGAGGCCCGCGTACCACAAAAAAAAAAAAAATAAATAAATAAAATAAAATAAACAGAAAGGTCTAACATTGTCTTCCTACACCCCAAATGGATAATCTTGCATCTTTAGTCCTCAGTCCTCCAAAACATCCACTTTGACACCATTCCCAGGGTCAGCCTCTCCTGGGGACCCCATATGCCAAAACTGCTTCTTTGTCCATTCTCTCCCCTTTCCTTCCATCCTACAAGAAATGTTCTATATTAGCAGTATTATGGGGTGCTGACAAAACAGTCTCGTTAAAATCCAGCAAAACCTCAAGACTGTTGGATTTGTGATTCCATTTTGAATATTCACATTGCAAGCTGTGCCCTCCTCCCCAGCGCATCTGATTCCTGCATGTCCCAGAAATGTTTAGCCTTGAGCACATGTTATTCTTCAGTGAGACTGCCTTTATTTTTGTAGTCTGCCCCTTCAGCTGGCCCCCCAAAACGTCCACATTCTCATATCTGCTCCAAAATTTCTCTGTGTTAAAAAATGAATGGATAAAGAAAATGTGACATGTATATATATATAATGGAATATTACTCAGCCATAAAAAAGAAGGAAATTCTGTCATTTACAACAACATGGACGTAATTTGACAGCATTATGCTAAATAAAACAAGACAAAGAACTATAAATACCAAATACCATATGATCTCATTTACGTGAGGAATCTAAAAACAAACAAACAAAACAATGGAACTCAGAGATACAGAGAACAGATGGATGGTTGCTAGAGGCAGGGTTGGTGAGGGGGTGAAATGGGTGGAGGGGGTCGAAAGGCACAAACTTCCAGTTATAAGATAAAGAAGTCCTGGGGATGGAACGTACAGCATGGTGACTACAGTTAACAATACTGTATTGTATATTTGAAAGTCGCTAAGAGAGTACATCTTAAAACCTCTCATCACAAGAAAAAAATTTTGTATCTATGTGTGGTAATGGATGTTAACCAGATTTATTGTGATCCTTTTGCAATATATACAAGTATCAAATCATTATGTTCTACACCTGAAACTATTATGTCAATTATATCTCAAAAAAATTCTAATCTGTGGCATTTCTTCAGGATGCTCTTTGGTGGGAGACCCCCTTGTTTGCAAGAAATCCTCTAATCAGCTTCCTAGGTCAATCCAGTTTTCTTTTCCTTTATTTGTAGGGGCCCAAATAACCTGGCTTCTGATACCTGAGTCCATCTTGAGCTCACCCTGCATGAATCTTATTTTGTGAACCAGAGCCTACTACTTTGTTCACAAAGCAGAAAAATGCCTTTTCCACTCATTCTGGTATCTCTCTGCTTAAGGGGAAATTAGTTTGCACAGTTAACTTTTAAGAAGAAGCCATCATCTTAAAAACTTTGCCCACTTTTCTTAAAAGACCTTAGGCTAAGGATATGTTGCTTTATTGTTATTATTATTATTCATGGGATGTTTAAGAAGTAATATTCAGGGATTCTAGTTATTCTAGTAACTAAATTGGAGGTTACATCAAGTCAATCCACTATAAATGAACAAAAAAGTAATTAAAATATTAAAGTGTACACCCTCCTTAACAATTCGGAAGTGTTAAAAGGGTATAAGCCCTCCCTCTCAGGAGATTCCCATTTGGCAAAATTTCCCTCTGCTGGGCTTCCCTGGCGGCGCAGTGGTTAAGAGTCCACCTGCCAATGCAGGGGACGCGGGTTCGTGCCCAGGTCTGGGAAGATCCCACATGCCGCGGAGCGGCTGGGCCCGTGAGCCATGGCCGCTGAGCCTGCGCGTCCGGAGCCTGTGCTCCGCAACGGGAGAGGCCACAACAGTGAGGGGCCCGCACCGCAAAAAATAAAATAAAATAAAATACGGCATTGTTAAAAAAAAATTTCCCTCTGCTTACATGCTCTTACCTGGAATGCCTCATGGCCCCCTTGCTCCCTCACTCCTGCCCAGTCTCTGCTCAAGTGTCACCTTTTCGAAGTAGCCTCCAGGCTCCTCCACCCCCATCATTCTTCATCCCTTTACCCCGTTCCACTCTGCTGGCACCGATTACTCTAGAGCATCATTTGTGTTTTCTTCCATCTGCCCCACCAGAATGTGGCTCCATGAGGGCAGGGGCTTTGTTTTGCACACTGCTGTGTCCTCACCTCCTAGAACAGTGCTGGCCTGACACAATATAGGCTCTTCATAAATATTTGTTGAAAGACTGACCGAATGTCCACTAAAAAGAAGTCATAGGAGAGCTGTGGCAGAAATGCAGGCTTTCTATTCCATGATAAAAGGAAATCTGCATAGAAAGTCTAGTTCAGGGAGGGGAGAAGAGCCAGAAGGGTCAGTGGCTTCCTGGGTTCCTCTCTCCAGGTAGCAGGAAGCAAGCTGAGGGAGAACTGCTGACACGAGAGACAAATGTGCCTATGGAGACTCAGAAAAGACACTCAGGGAGGACCAGGTAGCTGGGCCTCCCTCCCAGACTGAGAAGTGAGAGGGCTGGCAGGAGAAGAAAGAAGAGAAGCAGGGCTTGATGCCGTTTTTCTAGAAGTCTCCATCCAATTGGTGGGTGTGGTCTGACTATGTGACCACAGGGACTCTGGGGTGAACTGGGCTTAAGTCTGGGCATCAATCTCTCTGAAGCTCAGCTGGAGGCAGGAGATCCAACTCTATCCCTTACCGTGAGCAGGTTCTGGGTGTCAAAAGGCCCCTAAAAGCAGGGTTCCCTCTTGTCTCAGTAGTGGAAAGCTAACGATGGAAAGGGATGACGAGCAGAAGCTGACACTGCCCAACTTTTTTTTAAATTGAAGTATAGTTGATTTACAATGTTATGTTAGTTTCTGGTGTACCGCAAAATGATTCTGTTATACATATATATATATTGTTTTTCATATTCTTTTCCATTATGGTTTATTACAGGATACTGAATATAGTTCCCTGTGCTATACTGTAGGACCTCGTTGTTCATCCCAACTCTTCCTCCAAACAAAAATGGCACCTGCAGTCATAAAATCTTCCTCTCCCATCTTAGCTGACTTCAGAAATAATTGGTTTGGCAGTATGAAAGCGGTGTCAATCACCTCATTTACCTGAGCAGCTTTCGATGTAAGCCCAATTATTATACAGCACTGGAACAATTACGCATACCATTAAATAGGCGAGATTGACTTGGTCGTGTGTTTCATTTAACACAACATGAAAGCTGTGTTGCACGTTCTCAGCCCTCACAGTTAAGTCCTCATGAAGCCAAGCTGCTGTCTCACAGCACTAACTTAAAATCATAAATCAATAAACATAAAAGGATCACTAAAGCCAGGTGAGGGGACATAGGTAAAGGTCTCAGGCCTCTATTCAGGATCGTCCAGCCACTATCCTTTGGTACAAAAGCTAACATTTACTAATCACTTACCATAATAACTTGACATATATTAATTCAATCTTCATCACAACCCTATTAGGTAGGTACTATTAATATTCCCATTTTACACATCAGGAACTAGAAACTTAAGTAAGTTGCCAGAAGTGGAAAATGACAGAGTCAGGATTTGAATCCAGAGTCATATGTTCAAGTTATCTTCTCATGATTATCAACATCATACATGTTGATCACCCACTTAAAGTATACCAACTAAACTGCAATTGCACCTTCCAACGCTATGGAAAGGGAACTTGCTCTAAAGAGCTCTCAGTGGGGAGCTGTGAATAGGAAAAAAAATCAATCGCACAAGTGACAATTCAGTGCATATGACGGTGCTGAGATAGTTTTCTTACTGCGTGCCAGGTAGATCCAGCAGTGAGCTCCGATTTCTCCAGGAGGACCACATCTTTCATGCCTGCTTTGGCCAAGTGATAAGCCAGACTCACACCAACGCAGCCACCTCCAATTATCACTGTTTCTGCCCTGTCTTTCCATCTTGTTTCTGCAGGTGAGGGTGGGTTTTCTTCTCTGGAAGACATTGTTTTTAATAGTAGCTTTACTAGGCTATGATAGTTATAGTTTTTTTTTGGTTTTTTTTCTGACTAGTGTGATTCTCCTTACTTATTCTTCTAGTACTTAACATCTAGTGCCTGGGAGAGTTACATGTGCTGACAATCATTTGGGAGACTCAATCTGACTTAGGCAACCTGGTTGGGGGAGGGAGGAGGAGGCATTTGAACCCCATTCCCCTAATTCTGACCCATTGTAGATACTTAATAGAGCTAAAGAATTGAACAGATGACTTCTTTTTCTCAAAGAAATCTAGAGAATAATTTTTCTGTCTACTTTAAAAACACACTGATAAACATTTTATTCCATAAAAAAAAACCCATAATAATCATGAAGTCCATTATCTATAAATCTTGGATCACCGCCTCCCTCCAATGTTTTCCAGGCTGAAGAGAGTCAGATGGAGTACAACGCTCTTCCTCGCTCAACGTCCTCTCACCGTGTACCTGCTTCTCTAATTATAAATATTGCTCGGTGGCTTGATATATTGATTTGCATGTCTGTCTTCCTAGCTAGATCATGAGCTTCCCCAAGACGCATTGTAAAAAGCAAGGTATAAGTAAGTCAAAGAAGATCATATATACACCTGCGTTTGCCTCCCCATACAGAAGACACTGCTAACAGTTGACTGGGGAAGGGAATGGGGATAGGAGAGTCTTTGCACCAGGAACCCTTTGATATTCTCACTTTGAACGGTTGTGCGTAGAAAAGAACACCCATAATTCGAGAAGAAAGCCGAATGCCCACTTCTCGGGGTCGGAAGCACCCCTAACCCGGAGACCGCCTCAGCCCTGCGCTCGCACCCCGCAGCTGCCCAGCCGCGGGCCTCCGCGCAGACCCGGCCCCACTCACCCTTCGCGGCCGCAGACGGAAAGTAGGCGGCCGGGGGAGCCCCGCAGCGGGAAGCCCCGCAGCCGCAGCGCGCCCAGGCAGAACATGCCGAGGTCGAGGCCATAGGGCGAGGGCGCAGGCACCTACTCCCAAGCCAGCAGACAGCAGGGGCGGTGGGGGGCGGTGGGGGGCGGTGGGACCCTCCCCCCGGCGAGGGGCGGGCTTCTGGCTCCGTGCGCTGCCCGCCACTCAGCGCCCGCCACAGCCGCTCCGCGATGGCGCTGGCCGGAAGCCCCGGAGCCAAGAAGGTGAGTTTCGGGGAAACTGGGAGGTACTCAGCCCTCCTGGCCGCGGGGCTTCACCTCAGCCCCTAATCAAGCTCTGCGGTCTGGGCGAGGCACCTGGACGGCTCTGAGCCTCGGTTTACCCGCTCGCGAATCGCCTGGACGACGGTAGTGCCTAGGTGTCAGGATGAGATAACAATATTGGGTAGCATTTATGGAGCCTTGACTCGCTGCCCTGCACTGCGCGAGTGCTTCATGCAAATTATCTCCTCTTCACGTTTATTCCCATTTTACAGGTGAGGAAACTGAGGCTCAGGGTCCGAGACCCTAGCTCAGGGTCACCGATCTAGTCCAGGTGGAGCAGGGGTTTGAAGTACAGCCATCGGACTCAGGCCGCCCTCACATTTCCTGCCCTCCGCCCGCCCTCACCTACAGCTCTTCGACTCAATGGCCCCAGTGCTCGCGCCCCTCGTGTGTTTGGGAAGGGCCGTTGCCTGGTCTCCCAAGCCTCGGACTGGCCTGAAACCGGTTCCGGGCATGGACACCCCTAGACCCGCGGCGGGGATGGAGGGTGGGGTGCGCGGAGCCGGGGGTGGGGCCTCCGCCTCATCTCACGCCGTAGTCTGGGTCTCTGGGCTCCCCTTTACCGATCTGCTCGCCAGCTGTCGCCCTGTTCTCCCATTTTTACGCTGGATGTGTGTGTGGTGGGGAGAAGGGGTGACAAAACAAAATTAGGAAAAGGGCATGAACTTGGACGCGGGACATCTCCAAACTCCTCGAGGCAACCCATCTGTGCTCCCTAATTCAGAAGAGAGGGTGGGGAAGGAAGGGGGGATGTGCACCACCGTTTTACTTAGTAATACTAAAAAGATAGGAACAACCAAGATGCCCTGCAATAGTGGGCTCCGTAAATAAAGTGCATCCGTTTAATAAGTTATTAGGCAGCCAATTAAAAAGCTAAGTATGGGAACAGGCAAAGTGCTTTGCAATGTTAAGTTACAAAAGGAGATATATCACAGACTGATCCCAACTACATAAAAATATTTATACACACACTGTAAGGAAGGACACAATAATGGTAGTAGTTCCATAAGATGTGGAATATAGGTTTAAAAAACTTAACAAAAAAACATATTCTGGTTATGTTTTTCTGATTATAAAGGTAAAACATAGGCATTGAAGCAAATGAGCATGATAAAAAGAAAAAGAAGCAAAGAACATTGTGCTGACTTCTTTCTCTGAGCTTTTTCTAATACTATGTTCACTTTTACAGTTCATTTTTTTTTAAAGTTTTTTAAAAATATGCTGTCCCTGTCCTATTTTTCCTGGCCTCTGCTCTTTGCAACACCAAGATTATCATATGAGAATCCATGTTAATGTGTACCTGGGAGCTAAGATGTTAGTGGGGCAGAGCTAACCTCACCTCTCTGCTCAGCTAACAGGTGCATTTTAAGAATTCATTTAACTGCTACAGAGGACACCTCCAATTGCTTCTTTAATCCAAAAGAGCAGTCCTGGTGGCAATTTCAGGCAGATGGAACTCTGGCAGCTTCCTGCCGTAGGGTGAAGTTGGTCTACTCCTCTGTGTATGAATAGAGGTGCCCCGAAGCCAGATCTTAAATCCAAGAGGTCTAGATACTGTTATCTGCAAAAAGAGGGCATAAATGCCTCTCAGAGATCACCATCAGATCCAAGGCAGAGTCACTGCCACACTGAAAGGGAAGATGGAATGAAAATATAAATATGCTGCAAATAATTTCCAGTGCTCTTTATTTTACACAGTCCTGTCATTCTAGAGCTGGCTTTAGATCATACAGGTGTAGCAGTTAACTGAGGTGGTAAGTCTAGCGGTGAAGGAGGGGCTAAAAGATGCTCTGAATTCAAATATTGATAGTTCAGTTATTTTGCTAATGGCTGTTTAGAAAACTGGCAAAATTTTAAATGTTGGACAAACATCCAGATAACAGATCAAAATGCCTTACATTTACTTGGTATCATGAAGGCAACAGTCAAAATTTGCACTGTCATTTTCTTAAAATCCTAGCTAATTTTTCTTTTTCCTCCTTGTCAGGACCAAGCTTATAGCATATGTGAGGTATGTGCCATTTTCAAAACCGTCCTGTCCGTCTGCTAACTCTTGGCATATTTTATTAAGGGCCTACTCTTTGTTAGGTGCTGTATGAGGTGACAGAGCCTCAAGCATCTTACAGCTCTGGTTAACAGAGCTGGGCTCCATTCCACTTCCCTCCACAGGAAAATGGAGATGTGGTGGAGATAGTGGCCTGGTACTTAACCTCAGGGCAACCGCTTCCAATGTACCTTCCTGGGCTGCAGATATGACTGGTTAGAAGGGGCAGTAGGAACCTTTCCTCCCCCATTCATGCACTGCTCTGTGTCCAGCTGTAGGCAGGGCTGAGAGGAACTGGCTGGTATTTTCAACAAAAGGCTGTATCTTCAACGAATGCAGTCTATACAAGAGGGATAGGGATCCCCATGGGGGTGTTTGCAGTTTTTATAAATCGCAGGGAAGTTCTCTCTGAAAAAATGACACTTGACCAAAGACCTGAAGAAAATCAGAGGGCGAGCCATTCAGGTATCTGGGGAAGCTCTTTGTAGACAATAGAAACCATAGCTTTGGATAACTGCTCTGGATGCAACCTTATATTCAGATTATGGGTGGGCTGACTCGAAAGGTGGTAAATAGAGACTAGGTTAGGAATTTAGAAGGTCTGATGTCTGCTTTTTCACTTACTGAGCTCTATGATCTTGAGAAAGTCACTTAGCCTCTCTGAACCTCAGTTTCCTCGTCTATAAAGTGGGAATAAAAACTATCCGCCTTGCCTAGCTCCCAAAGTTGTTAAGAGTACCAAATGATAACGTGTCCGTGAACATGCTGGAAAATGTAGAGTATAATTATAAAATGTTGTGTCCAATAGGATTATGTCCAGTGGTTCACACACAAAAGAGGTTTATTTTTCTCACCTAACGAGAGGTCTAGCGGACGGTCACCGTCCACGGCCTCTGCAGCTACTCCAAGATGTCATTAAGACACCAGGCTGCAGTTGTCAGCCTGCATTTGGCTTTCAGTGGCATGGCTGCAAGATGATGGCTATACCTCCAGGGCTTAAGCTGACATTCCACACAGGACAGAGAAAAGGGGACAAGAGGGAAGGGAGTGGGCATCTGTATCAGGAAAGCAAAACTTTTCTAGAAATCTTCAGCAGACTTTCACTTATTTCCCATTGGCCAACACTGTGTCACATGGCCACCCCACTCAGCAAAGGAGCCTGAGGATTTTTTTTTTTTTTCAGTTGGGGACATTGTCTCCCCAAACAAAATATATTAGCAAAGAAGAGGAGAAAAAAAATGCACATTAGGTGACTAGCAGTGTCTGCCACAAACATCTTGAAAAACCAAAATAACCATTATGGAATCAGCACTTTAACTACAGTTTGACTCAGATTAAATTGTATTTGAGAAAAAATAGTCACAGAACTTTGCACAAAACAAGTACCTGGATTGTCCAATAATAGAGTATTCTCAATCTTTCTGAAATACTATTAGGCACAGATGATTTTGACAGAACTGGAACTGTGAGAGCATTGTACCACCTTTCCTAAAATTAGAAACTGCTTTTAGGAAAAAAAAAGAGGGGTCTTAGGTGATTTTTCTTTTTCTTCTTCAGGGCATTTTGGAACGTCTGGATAGTGGGGAGGTTGTGGTTGGAGACGGCAGCTTTCTCATAACTCTGGAGAAGAGGGGCTACGTGAAGGCCGGGCTCTGGACTTCAGAAGCCGTAGTAGAACATCCAAGTGCAGGTCGGTGCCAGCATCACCCCTGAGTGTTTATCTGGGTGACATTTTGCTTAAATCTGACTGAGAGAAGATAAATAAAAGCGAGCATTTTCTTTCTTTTTAAAATAGATTTATTTATTTTAGTTATTTATTTATTTTTGTCTGCACTGGGTCTTCATTGCTGTGTGCGGGCTTTCTCTAGTTGCGGTGAGCAGGGGCTACTCTTTGTTGTGGTGCGCGGGCTTCTTATTGTGGTGGCTTCTCTTGTCGCAGAGCACGGGCTCTAGGCGCGCAGGCTTCAGTAGTTGTGGCACGCGGGCTCAGTAGTTGTGGCTCGTGGGCTCAGTAGTTGTGGCTCATGGGCTTTGTTGCTCCTCGGAATGTGGGATCTTCCCAGACCAGGGATTGAACCCGTGACCCCTGCATTGGCAGATGGATTCTTAACCACTGCGCCACCAGGGAAGTTCCGTGAGCATTTTCTAGGCACTGTTTCACTTGCCCAAACTGCCAAGATGTGGAGACAGTGGCAGTACACGAGCTGAAGAAAGGGCTTCTCTCTCCTTCCTTCCCTCCTCTACACACACACACACACACACACACACATACACACACACTTGCATCTTCATATTCAGGGAGTGCTAAAATATACATACCAATATTTGTTCCATGAATATTTACCTTGTATATTCAAGAGTTTCCTTAACATAGTAAAACTGTTATTGCTTCAGATTCATCCTTCTGGCTAATTTCCATATGATATTAAAACAGTACATTTGGTAGGGACGATTAATGGTAACCACCAGCTTAACAGAATAGACAAATAGCAAATATAGATTTGCAAATATATATATAGCAAATATAGATATATATAGCAAGTATAGATTTGCTGTTCTAAATGTAAGTGGGAAATAAAGCCAAAGAAGATATGGGTGAAACGGGATACAACCTGGGAATGGAACTTTTGATTCACTCTGATTTTATTCATATATACACAATGTATCAGACAAACATGGGGTCATGTCTAGGTCCTTCTACTGACCAGCTGAGTGACCTTGAACAAGTCATTTGACCTCTGAGGATCAGTTTCTTCATCTGTCACACGGGGGCATGACATGGGCTGGTTGTGAGGACTTGTGAACTAACCCACATGAAATGCCCATATAAGTACCCAATGGCCATGATTACTGTTTCATCAGACACCCAGAGTTATATGGTAGGACAGAGTTTTGTCTTTCTGGTGTTAGCAGGAAGATTTCATCTGACCCAAGAAAAACTCATTCTTAATTTTAGAAAATCTTCTTTGCTCAACCAGGAGGAGAGTGTTGAAATAGCAAGGATAAAGACTGAGTTGGGGAGGAGATGAAGGGAGAGAGAGGAAGGAGTTTCTGATGGGCCAAGGAAAGCTCCCTGACTGCGTTTCCCCAGCTGCTTGTTATTGAGTACACTTGATAGGGGCGCCACCCATATGCATTCTGCCCACTGTGAGAATTCCCTCATCCTACTTTGAGGGCCCCCCAGTGCTGACTGTAAGTAGACGAGCTACATCCTTCATGACACTGGCAAATGAATAAACCCTCTCTAGACCAAGAGACCAAGGGACAGTTGGCCAACTGGGCCTTAGTGTCTGCATGTGACTGCACCAGGCCGTGGGGCCCACTAGCAGGTCAACATGAGGCTACTCTAAACAGCCCCCATTTGGTATGGACTCTGCCTTGCCCCTAAATTCTGCTGACCTGAATCTGAATTTCTTTATAAATACCAGGTTTGAAATTGTGTATGATTGAAAGAGATGTGAGTGGATGAGCTGCCGCTGAAAATGATAGCTTCTGTGATTTTTACTTTTTTAATTTCAATGGAAAAAACAACTCCTTTGTAGTTCGTCAGCTTCACATGGAATTCTTGAGAGCAGGATCAAATGTCATGCAGACTTTCACCTTTTCTGCCAGTGAGGACAAAATGGAAAGTCAGGTAAACGATAATGGGGCAGGTGGGAGTGAGGAGGGGCGGGGAGAGGGATCATCTATAATAAAAATAACCTCTTGGTGGGAATCCATGGAATTGACCTGATGTGTTACTACACTTTATTACAAAAAATAATAAAGTATTTTTTTAAAAAAATAATAAAATATTTTTTTCCTCCACATAAAGTATCTATCCAGTAATTAATCATGATGTAAACATATAGGTACTAAGTAAATAAGCATTTTCTGTCTCTTTATCTAGGGAAGGGGGTAGGACTGGGAGAAAATATGCCATTAGAAGGGCATGACCATCCTTCTGTGATATGTTTTTGTAGGGAAAGAACACTTTATAGATGCTCTTGTTACCTTCTCATTTCACATTCTTCTCTTCTGACTTGTCCATGTTGAGACAGGGCGGTCCTAGGGAACACAGCACTAGCCTAGGAATGAGGAGAATTGGGTTTTATACCCAACTTTGCCACCTATTGGTTGTGCGACTTTGTGTTAGACACTTAAAAGACATGGAGAACTGGTTTACTCTGCCAAATGGAGATAACTGATACTTACTTACATGCATAGGGTTGTTGAGAAAAGTGGGTAAGGATGTGGAAGTATTGTGAGATATTCTGCAAATATAAAGTATTAATACTTGTCAACGTTAATGCCCATTTATTCATTCAACCAACCAACATTTATTGAGTACCTGTTATAGTCCATTCTCTATGCTAGATACAAAGATGATACAAAGGCATAGACACTATTCTGAAGTGGCTCACAGTCAAGTATGGGAGACAAACAAATGAGCATTTACTAAAATCCAGTGTGGTAAGTACAATATGAACATACAAGCTCACTGGGAGTAGAGATGATACCCAACTCGGCTGGTCTTCTCGAATTGCAGTTTAAACCAGTGACTTGTGCTCATGCTACTTGCTCATTGCCCCCTTGGATATCTATTATATCTCACCTTTAAAATGCCAGGCTCACCATGTGTACTCTTGCTGTCTAACCTCAGTGGGAAGCTGTAAACACCGCTGCCTGTGACCTTGCCAGAGAAGTAGCCAACAAAGGTGATGCTTTGGTAGCAGGGGGGATCTGCCAGACATCACTGTACAAACACCACAAGGATGAAGCTAGAATTAAAAAACTTTTTCGACAACAGCTAGAGGTTTTTACCAGGAAAAATGTGGACTTCCTGATTGCAGAGGTAAGCCTAACATTAAAGGGGCAGGGCTGGAAGGGGCTGTGGGAGGGGAGGATAGAGGCTGTCCGGGAGTAAAGCCTAGAGGGTAGGCGGCTGCTCAGGCCTCACCATTAATACTTAGTGCCAAGTAGTAGTTGCCCTGCTCTCCTCCATCCCTGCCTTGCTCACTCCCATCTGTCTGCTTTCACTAAAGCTATAACATCTGAGCGATATTTTGAAGTTAGAATCAATAAGCGTTGTCACTGACTGGATATGAAGGCCCGGAATATCCTCTTTCTCCCATCTCCCTATTTCCCATCATGATTGCTACCATCTAGAGTCAAGGCCTCAACCCAGCTCTTCACCCCCAACAAGGACAATAGCCTCCCAACTGCTAGTTCCCCAATCTCCCTACTGAACTTACTGAAAACCTTGCTACATCAACCTTCCCAAGGCTTAGGGCTACCCAAGCCTGGCTAACCCACCAGGAAAAAATCATCTACAGAAATGAACACAAACTCTGCCCTACATGTTCTCCAGATGGATGAGAACACAAGTTTGTTTTTTAAGAACCTCTCTTTTGACTTTCTCTGCCATTCCTCACACACTGCTTCTGCAGAATCTAAGTCAAAAAGGAAGAAACAGGGAGATTTCTGCTAGCTTTTCTCCACTTACTTAAATTAAGTTCAGCTTTTCAATTGTGGCACTTATGGGGTTTCCTGGGAAGCACCCCTGCAAATGGCCTGGGTTTACCAGACAAGGTGTCCTGTCTACCATTGGCAAAGACACTCAGTAGCTACATCTCCCTTCTCTATGCCTTGATGTTCTCATCTGGGGAACTAATCATATTTCCCTTCTTACTTTATGGAGCACTTTAGAATATTGAACTAGAAGTGAATATAAAAGTATTTTGAATTGTAAAGCATGATAAACAATTATTCTGCCAAGATCACCCAAGTTCCATAAAAAATGAGTCCAAAATTTATTAGCAAAACTTTTGTTCCTTCAAAAGTATGATTTTAAATAGTTACTTTAAAACCTTTTTTAGTATGATATCTGAATGAAAACCTATATGTTATTGTTAAAGGAATTAAAATATTTGCTCAGAAAAGTATTCTGTAGTCAGTCTGATAGAGACACATTTCTTAGCACATTTTATCACATATATTTGGTAATTTTTATAACTGTTCTTGTAATATTTGCGGTCTACCACTCAAAATCTGCTTTATATTTGGACCAATAGAAGAACATGAAATTTCTCTTAGTATTTTGAACATGCTGAAGAAGCTGTGTGGGCTGTGGAAGTCTTAAAAGAAGCCAGAAAACCCGTGGCAGCCACCATGTGCATAGGCCCAGAGGGAGACATGCATGGTGTAACACCTGGAGAATGTGCTGTGAAGCTGGTGAAGGCAGGTAATGTGGACCCATGATGTGATAAGCAGTTCAGTTATTGTTTATGACATGTTTCTTAACATTGGGAGAGCAGTTTGGAAATAAAAACATTAATTGGAATCTATCTCTTTATCTGTAAAACTGAGGAGGTGGAGGGGGACAGCTAATTTCTAAGACACCTTCCAACTATTAAAAAAGAAAATAAAGATCTTTATGTCTGTTTTTGTGCCAGTACCATACTGTTTTTATGACTGTAGCTTTGTGGTATAGTCTGAAGTCAGGGAGCATGATTCCTTCAGCTCTGTTTCTCTTTCTCAAGATTGTTTTGGCTATTCAGGGTCTTTTGTGTTTTCATACAAATTTTAAAATTATTTGTTCTAGTTCTCTGAAAAATGCCATTGGTAATTTGGTAGGGATTGCACTGAATCTATAGATTGCCTTGGGTAGTATGGTCATTTAAAAATATTGATTCTTCCAATCCAAGAACACTGTATATCTTTCCATCTGTGTTGTCTTCAATTTCTTTCATCAGTGTCTTATAGTTTGTGGAGTACAGGTCTTTTGCCTCCTTAGGTGGGTTTATTCCTAGGTATTTTATTCTTTTTGATGCAATGGTAAATGCGATTGTTTCCTTAATTTCTTTTTCTGATGTTTTGTTGTTAGTGTATAGAAACAAAGTCAGACAGAGAAAGACAAATATCATATCACTTATATGTGGAATCTAATAAAATGATAAAAATGAACTTATTTACCAAACAGAAATAGACACAGAAAACAAACTTATGGTTCCCAAAGGGAAACAGGGGGTGGGGGGAGGGGAAAATTAGGAGTTTGGGATTAAAAGATTCACACTCCTATATATAAAATAGATAAACAACAAGGACCTACTGTATAGCACAGGGAACTATATTCAATATCTTGTAATAACCTATAATGAAAAAGAATCTGAAAAAGTATATACGTATAACTGAATCACTTGACTGTACATCTGAAACTAACGCAACATTGTAAATCAACTATACTTCAATTTTTAAAAATAAACAAGTAAATACATTTTGAAACAAGTAAATAAATGTATTTCTTTGCATAGGGGCTTCAATCGTTGGTGTGAACTGCCGATTTGGGCCCTGCACCAGCCTGAAGACAATGAGACTCATGAAGGAAGGCCTATGGGCTGCAGGGCTGAAAGCACACTTGATGGTGCAGCCCCTGGGGTTCCACATGCCCGACTGTGGCAAAGGAGGGTTTGTGGATCTCCCCGAATATCCCTTCGGTAAGCTCAGGCACATATTAGAGACCTTGTGGTTTCTTGTTGTGACAAAACGGAAATGGTTATAATGAACAACTACAGTACAGACTTACGATACGAGGCAAAGACTTTATAAGACAAAGACTTTCAGTGTTAACCAAAAATTAGCTATCTGAGGAATTCATACTCTAAAATTTATAGTTTCTTCATTGAAAAAAGAAAATACCCCTTGAGCATCGATGGTCTGAATATAGAGATGGTAACAGAAGTGCCGTAACTGTTGTATTACAGCACTGGAGCCCAGAGTTGCAACCAGATGGGATATTCAAAAATACGCCAGAGAGGCCTACAACCTGGGGGTCAGGTACATAGGTGGGTGCTGTGGATTTGAGCCCTACCACATCAGGGCGATTGCAGAGGAGCTGGCCCCGGAAAGGGGATTTTTGCCTCCGTCTTCTGACAAACATGGCAGCTGGGGAAGTGGTCTCAACACGCACACCAAACCCTGGATTAGAGCCAGGTAGGAATTTTTTAATTAACTTACTGTTTTCCTCTAATCTCATTTTATTGATTGTTAGCATTATGCATGCACATGGTAATACAAATTCAAAAGTATAGAAGTATACAAAATGAAAGGTAAAAGCCGCCCATTTCTGACACCCATCCCATTCCAGGGGTAACCTGTTTGCCATTTATGTTTTGAAGTCTTATTTCTCTATTTCTTGTTTTATCAATTTTAAGTGGTAATTACCCTTTATGAAAGCTGAGGGATTTAAATCACATAATCTTCCCCCTTGCCCTGATCTCCTTTTCACAAATTTGACTTATTACATTTTTGCTTGTTCTGTTGGCGATCTTTACAAGTTTGAATTTCATATTTAACTACTTGTTTTTTAATCCATCAATATGAGGCAGTATCTCTTGATTCCACTCTCTGTAAAATAAGAATTGCCTTCCTCCATTTCCCTCTACTTTTCCTCCCTCGTCTACCTCTTGGTTTCTTTAAGGTATACAACTAATTTTACATCATCAAGGTTTATAACCAAACACAGTATAAGCAAACACAGTGGCAGTTCAGTAACTAAGTGTTCAATTCCATGTGAAATCAAGACTTGGAACATGTTTCAAACTGAAAACCTCGTTTTTTCCAGCAGGAGATTTCAATATTCAGGAAACCAGGGAAGGCCAGTCTGATCCTTCTCTTTCTCTGTCTTATGCTTGCAAACCTCCCTTCCCATATTGCTAATCATGGTTTCTGACCTCTTCAGATTCAAAGAGAGAGGAGAGCAGATGGAAAAGGGAGTAAACTTGTATTGCTTAATTGACACCCTATTAGGAAGACCACATTCTCTGGGCCTGGCAGATCCTCATGAGTGTATTTACAGTTCTTCAGAGGCTGCCACTGGAAACTTTTGTCTGTATTTCTCATGCCACAGGCATTGCATTTTTCTCTGAAAATTTTTCTCTGCTTTGCCCTCAGATCCCAACTTTCTCAGCAGGTCACTATAGATATAAACTATTTTGGGGAGTCTCATTTTCCTTCCTGGTGTTTCTCTTGAGCCTGATTTTAAATATGTCCAGGCTGGGTCCCTCTCTCCTATTAGGCTCAAAACTAGCTAGAAGACTTTTCATCTTTCCTTTAAGGAGACAAACTGAGAGTGTGGTCTGATCCCAATTTAACCACACTATCTTCACTCACAAAGTAGCTGACCCATTGGTCTCTGTGATCTAGATTTTCCAGTGTAGAGTCAAGTGAGTCATCTGACTGGCTCTTAGGCAACTACTTTGAAACTTCTGCAGAGTGTCTGTCTTGCTTTAATACCTGATATCTATCGTATCTTGTGCCACCAATAAAATTTCCAATCTAATATCCTGGTACCCTGATCACTATTTTCTAAACATTATTCACTGCAGAACCAAGAGAAGGAGAAATAAACCTATTTTACAAAACCTGAGCCCCTTGTGAGAGAACGTTCCAAGCATCAAGGTCAAATTGATTCTCTCCTCTTAGATTTCATCCATAGTCCAAACTCAGGCCATACTTTAATTTGCTTCATAGTTGGACTTTCTTTGTACAATGTTTGGTTTTATAGGAATTTCTAATTAACTTTCTTTTTTATTGTTGAAAGAAGAATAATAGACCTTCACCTTCTCTAAGGTCTTCCAATATCTAAATTATACTGTTTGTTACAATCACTTTATTATTGAAGATATTTTTCTGGGGGCTCCTTGAATTACTGTTCTGTTTTGAATTATTCTCTCTCTCTCTCTCTCTCTCTCTCACCTGTCAATCTTTTCCATCTTTTAGAAACTAACCACAATTTCTGCTCTTCTCTAATCAGAGCTGTTATGTCTTTAATCCATTTTGTACTTCTTTATCCATTTCAGTAGAATTTAGAACAGTCTTCATTTTTGAACATTTAGGACAATGTTCCTAGTGTAAATTAATTTAGATTGTAGAAGTAGGCAAGAAATCATTTAGGCAAACATTTCTTCTGGGAGGTATGGATATTTATCCAGGAAGATTTCTTTTTATAGGTCTCATGCTTAGAAAAAAAAGTACTAAATAGAAATATAGGGACTTCCCTGGTGGCCTGGTGGTTAAGAATCCTCCTGCCAATGCAGGGGACACAGGTTCAATCCCTGGTCTGGGAAGATCCCACATGCCGCAGAGCAACTCAGCCTGTGCACCACAACTACTGAGCCTACGCGCTCTAGGGCCCGTGTGCTGCAACTACTGAGCCTGCGCACCTAGAGCCTGTGCTGCACAACAAGGGAAGCCACCACAATGAGAAGCCTGCGTACCGCAACAAAGTGTAGCCCCTGCTCACCGCAACTAGAGAAAGCCCGCACACAGCAACGAAGACCCAACGCAGCCAAAAAATAAGTTAACTAATTAAATTACTTTAAAGAAAGAAATATAATTAAAAGGTGAGGAAAGTATACTTCGATGATGATTTAAATAGTTCAGATAAGTGAGAAATGGCTTTTTTTAATAAACACTGTCTAGGGATCCTTAAAATTCATTACCAATTTCAAATAAAACATTATTCTATAGAATAAAGCCAGACATTCCTTGTACCCTAAACTCCCAAACATACTGATGTTCACAAAAATTTGTGATTATCCAGAAACCTGTAGACACCCCAGATTTCTGACATTTTCATCATCCAAAAATATTGGTTTATTCAATGTTTCATAGGTAAAATGGAAAAACTATAAAAATACATTTAACACAAAGGTCTGTGACCAGGAAACTTTGTGTTCTTTCTTTGTCTAAAAACAAAGCACAAATACTGACAAATTAATTTGTATTCTGTTTTTGGTTACTTTTTGAAGAATTATACTTTGTCTCATTACGTTTAAAACTGGTTTCGTATACTTGTCATTATGTTAAAATATTGAGTAGAGCTAGAAGGACCCTGCTAGAAATTTCCGAATGAATATAATTCACAAAAACATGTAAAATTCAAACATGTTGTCTTTTTCTGAAAGGTGGTATGAAACCCAGTGATTGTTATTGAGGACAGAAATGTAGAAAGACTCCTGGAATTAATGGATATGGGCATAGTTTTTCTGTCTGTATGTTGAAACTGAAATTCTACTTTAGCCTGATCATCCACCAAACTTATGAGTATTTAGCCAATATCTATATAAAGTATTGGACTTACAAAATAGACATGAATCTTTTAATTGACTAACTATATATTTTTTAAATCACAGGGCTAGAAGGGAGTATTGGGAGAATCTGCTGCCAGCTTCAGGCAGACCTTTCTGTCCTTCATTGTCAAAGCCAGATGCCTAAGGAGTAATGAAAGAAAACACTGAAATAGCAGAATGGAAAGAAATTCCCCTCAAGCCCCATCTGGAACCCTTCCTCGCCACTATCCTCAGGCCACCCTGATGTCTCCAGCTGCTGAACAGCTAATGTGCTGTCAATTCAACATAGGATGCGTATTGCATTCCTGCTGTGCTTAAGCTCCGAGCAAGATGCTGGGGGAGATGCAAAGCTGATGCGAAAGGCTTCTCGTCCTCCAGGTACTTACTGTCCAGTAATGCTGCAGGACATGCTTTTGAAGGGAATCAAGAATAGTGAAACTTGTCTTTTAGGGTGAATTTGAGATTTTAAAGTAACGAAGTCTGTGAGCAACAAACCCAGTGATTAATTACGGAGACTAAACTAGGTACAGAAGGGATAGAGCAGCATTCTAAACTAAAATGAAAGTAATGAGTCTGCCTTTCTTAAATGATTTGTATAATGACTCCAAAGGCAATCCCAAAGGAAAAGATGCAAAAAATGTTTTAGGACTTTTTAAAATAATCATATAACCTTCTAAAGTGATTACTTTCAGAGATGATTTTACTTAAAGGTGTTAGGTCCCAGAATTTTAAAAATGTGTCTATATAATCACAAATAGCTAGATTGTAAACTACCATGGACAAGGACAATGTGATATGCTTCTTATATTTTTCCTTAAAGTATTTATCATTGTGCCAGGCATACTAATAGATGCTCAATGAGATACTTATGTTAATTGTTTAAAATAAATAAAAATAGATAAACAGTTTTGGAAGACCTTTTGAAAATTCAGAGTTCAAATCTATCTTGGTCTAATATTTTCTTGACTTACATTTGAGCTATTTGCTACATGCCAATTTCTCTCTATTTTTCAAAACAATGTATCAATTTGTAACAATAAAATTAAAAATAATTTACCTTTTATAAAAGTGTTTGAATACTTTAAATTTTACGGACCTTCTTTGGAATAGTAATAACAACAAGCATTTATTACTTATTATGTTCCAGGCTCTTGCTTCTCTCTCTCTCTCCCCCTCTCTCCTCTCTATCATATATATATGATATATACATATATATGATGTAGGTTGACAAAAGCCAACCTACATTTATGAAACACACAGGTTTCATTTTGGGTTAGTAAGTGAAATGCTCAGAATAGAATGTTGATGAGATGGAAGTTGATAAAACTTCCAAGAGACAAACAGGTAACAAATAAAGTCCTTAAAAAATAGATTTCCTAGATTGAAAGATTCAAAATTTATATAGTAATGGATCACATTTTATTATAGATAATAATAAAAACATATTGGGGAAAAGTATTTCAAACCGTTTGGTTCTAACTTCAATTTAATAATTATGCCCCAAAATAAAGTCAGAAAAGTATGCTCAGTCCTCCACTGTTATTGCCTTGGTCTGACAAGACTAGTAAATACATTTAGATAATTAAAAATAGTGGAAAAGTGAAAATTATATTTTATGTAAATGAAATGGTTATATAGCTAGAAATCTCAAGAAGATCATCTGGAAAGCTCTTACAAACAACAGGAGAATTCAGTAAAGTTACTGGTTAAAAATTTTATATACAAAAGTCATTGCTTCTCTATATACACTTGACAATGATTTTGAAAGTATAGTGGAAATAAAGATCTATTTTATTTTTTCAGCAAAATGATTAAATATCTAGGAATAATATTACAAAAACTGTGTAAGAGCTGTTGAAGGAAAGTTGAGGATGCAAAGTAAGACGAATAAATCTACACACAAGCTCATAAAGAGAAAGACGATATTTTAAGTTACAAAGTTGTTTTAAATTGATAAATAAATGTAATATAATCCCAAGGGGAAAAAATCATGAGTATTGAGGGGAAATAGACATGCAAACCCTCAAGTGCACATGGGGGCGGGGGTTATATTCTAGGGGCTATGAGAAAATTAGATAAAGAGAGATAGGAAGGTGTGGCCTTGCCAGATAACCACTATATATAACATAGTAATTAAAGCCACTGGATACTTGTATTAAAAAAAAGTTCAGTGGAACATATATGTATATATATAAATGTTAATGTATGATAAAGAGGGTATTATTTCAGGTCAGTAAGGGAAAGCTGGATTGATAAAGGAGGTATTTCAGGTTAGTGAGGAAAGCTTGACTGTTTAATAATGTTGGAAGGAACCTAGGAACCTAGGAAGAAAAAGTTGGATCTCTTAGAACAAGTTCACGGTTGATCAAAGTTTTAAACATAAGTCCATAAGAGAAAAGCCATAAAAGAAAAAAAGAAACATAAATTTCACCATATAAAATTAAATGTGCGCACAAAACCCAAAATACTCTAAACAAAGTCAAATGGGAATAATGTGTAACGAGGGTTAGTAACCGCTATTCCAGTAAAGGGGTCTTAAGTTGTCTTAGTTCAACTATCCTCCCACCTGTGTAGATGTTGTGAGGAGGGCTCTCCTATGTGATTGGCCTTCAGAACTTCACGCCATTTTCTTGGGCTTACAGGTGTTTTGTGAGGAAGATGTACCCAGCTAGGGACCAAGCAAAGCCTTGGGGTCAGTACTAGCATCATCACCCTTGCTTGACCATCACTCTTTCACTGTGGGATATGATGCTGTGAGTCAGGTGCCACAGGAAACACAGGGCGCCTGGTAGAGGTGATGTGAGGTGCTGGGTAGTGAGTCTGCAGGCACTGACAGGGAGTTCAGGCAGCTTCTGAGCACTGATACACTATTCCTTAATGTGGTACTTAAGGAACCACAGGCCCAACTTGACTCTTTCCTTCCCAGGCAGCAGGTCCTCTCCCTTCTTCGGAAACGTCTGGGGATCAATTCTCAGCTCCTGTGGCCCACGTGCAGCTCATACTGTCTCTTCCCCACTTCCCCCAATGCCCCAAACCTTTTAAGTTTTCTGAAAAACCTCTTTCCCTCTTGCTCTGTTGATATAACATGATATTAGACCAAAAGGAATGGAGAAATGAGGTCCACTTTCCTAAAGGCACCCTTATTGGAGGTAGGGAAAATATTTGCTCTTTATCTTTCCAGTGCAGGAAAAAGAGGCAGAAAGAATAATAATTTATTCTTTCTTTTTAATCTGTAACTTATTATTATGCATAATAATTATTTACAGATTAAAGCAATCTGAGTGCTAGTATCCTGCCACAAATATTTACATACATTTGAAATACCAAGGGAGATTTTCCCTAACCTATAAATCAGAAAATAGATTTCCTTAACCTATTAAATATAGGAAAAGATATGCAACACATTCAAAATTAGGTAAATGTATGTGAAAACAAGAAGATACTCTTTTTACCTATCATTAACAACAACAAAAAAAAAGATAATATCTTGTGTTGTTGAGAGTGTAAAGGAAAAGTCACTATTGTACATATGCTTTTCGTAGAAGCGTAAACTTGTACAAGCTATTTGGAAAGCAATTTGGCCATTCCTATCCAAATTTAGAATTCACACACCCTTGGAGGAGCAATGTCATTTCTAGGAATGTAGCCTACACTTATTTTCATATTTGTGCAAAAGCACAAGTCTGGACACTGCCAAAATATCCATCAGTGAAATACTAGTTAAGTGATTTATGGAACGTGTACAGGATGATAAACCATGGAGCCATTAAAAGGAATACATGCTATGTTATCATATGCTATTGCTTATATGTGGAATCTAAAAAAAGAATGATACAAATGAACTTATTTACAAAGCAGAAATAGGCTCACAGATATAGAAAACAAACTTATGGTACCAAAGGGGAAGTGGGAGAGGGATAAATTAGGAGCTTGGGATTAACAGTAGATATTAACACACTACAATATAAAATAAAGAACAAGGACCTACTGTTTGGCACAGGGAACTATATTCAATATCTTGTAATAACCTGTAATGGAAAAGAATCTGAAAATATATATATATATATATATGTATAACTGAAACACTTTGCTGTACACCTGAAACTAATACAACATTGTATATCAACTATATTTCAATAAAAAAATTTTTTTAATTAAAAAAGAAACAGAGTACCTGAGCTCAACATGTACTAAAGAGGAAGGACCTCCCAGACAAGTTCTAAATGAAAGTATGCTCCCATCATGCGTGTGTAGAATATTTCTGGGAGGAATGCTTCCCTCTTATGAAAGGAAGCCTAGTGATTGAAAGTATGGTGTAGAAGGAAGACTTCGTTTTCTCTGATACCTTTCTTAGTGTCTAAATGTGTTAATATGGGTAGTTATTACTTTTTCAATGAAATAAAAATTTTTTAATTTTTATAATTTTAACATTTATATCAAGATTTCTGATTGCAAGAGGGAAAATCAGATATCATGAGTTTCCTGTTGTGATACAGAATGAGAAACACTATATCAGCAATGATGTACCAGCCAAAGGTGCCTGAGTGGAATCTAATCAAGTCTTTGGATTCCACTTCCAATTTAGAGGAAATACAGGTGATCTAGGAATAAGGTAAATAATTCCACAAGGAAACAATCAGGTGAATCATATATGCTATGGGATAGCTGGCCTGGTCCATTCCACAGATCCGTGTATTGGGAGTGCTCACGTGTGTAAAACAAACCAATGCAACTCATGGTCTCGTATTGGATCCTAGTTTTGACAAACCTACTGTAAAAGGCCTCTTGGGTACAAATTATGAAAAATTTAATATGGACTTGGTATTAAGGAATCAATTAATTTTGTCCTTACTTTTTAGAGATAAGAATTTTTAATGCATACTAAAATGTTAAATTACTATTTATAATTCACTTTAACTATTTTAACATATAAAAATGAGGGTTTTCTTAAAAAGCAAAATTCCTATAGGTTCTGATTTGGTATAGAGTAATTAAGAAAAAGGTCAAAAATGATCAGTGAAACTAAGAAAAACTGGTTTGAACTAGCACTTTCCAGTTCCATAGCAGATGTTTACTAGGGAGTTTCCAGGAACAGTAGATGGTCCGCTGATAAACCCTGCAGTGCTGTGTGTAGAAACAGCAACGCAGACCGGCAAATTGCTGACATGGAAACCATCACAAGGGATCGAAGAGATGTGCTGAAACCAAGAGGCGAAGTTCAGTTGGAAAAACAATTCCTGCTTCACAATGAACACAGCCACGATTTGATACCCTTAAGCAAAATCGTAAGCAAAGTTAAGCAACCCATTTTGGCTGTACAGCCAGCTGCCTTGAAGTCGAGCAGATATTTTGTCTAATCAATCATGAAAATGCTGAAGAGTTTCAGAAGGGTGCAATTTTGCCTGACATCAGAGTTATTTTATTAGAGTTTTGAGCAGAGTAGATGGGACATGCTGACTATGGCACCGCTGGCACTCACATTTCATTTCATTCCTGCTATTTGGTCAGAAGAGAAAGGAGAAGAGGAGAAAGAGGGAAGTAAAAGTTGTATTTTTCATCATAGGGGTTCATATGAGCTGGCCTCTTCAAAATAGTGAAGCTGGAGAAACATCTTGCCATGTGATGGTGACTACATACCATGAAGATTCTGTGCTCTCATACCAATTATATTCATTCATTCATTCATTTGTTCACTCAGCCACTCACTCGTCCATTTGTTCAAATAACATTTTCCTAGTGCTTGAACTCTGGTAGTTACTGCACCCCTCCCATGTGTTTCCAAAATACCCTACATTTATCATGAATAAGTACAATGTAGTTTTAATACTCCCTTGATCATTCCTGTTTATTTGCCTGTGCCCTACTAGAGGGGTCAGAGAAAATATCTGGTTAATTGATGTATTCCCATTACCTGGCACATTACAGAACTCAAAAAAGATGTGTTGGTTGAGTGAACGAATGAGTGGGTGAATGAATGTACAAACCAAGCTAGGGTCAAGGGATGCAAAGATGAATAAGCCACTGACTTATGCTGCCTTGTTGAATTCTCTTGCCAAAAATATTTTGAAGAACAAGTACCTGACATATGACAGACCGGCATCAGATTGTGTTCATTTGAAAAAGCTGAAGTTGGGGAGACTGGTGTGAGAAAAATAGGGGGCATCAGGAATCGGAAGGGCATGCTACGTAAGCAGAATGGCTCAGGGGCAACCCCAGGAAGGTCCTGGCTGGAGTAGATGGAGGAAGTGTTAAGGTAGAGGAGGGAGTTGGCACTCAGGGTCATTAGCAATGGAAAAAAACACACCTTCAAAAATGCATCATTGCCGTTTAAAATATGGAAACCACTTTGAAGTCTAAGAAAATGTAAAGCCAACATGGCCATTCTAACTGTTTCTTGAGAAGATGAGTGTGGGACACACTATTCCAAACTACTTACAGCAACAGCAAAATGATAAATCATACTTTTCTGATTAGGAGATTAAGAAATATTGGTTCCCTATTCATGAAAGTTGGGCTTCATTCCATGCTGAAGAAGACTTACAAGTTGCTGTGATGAACAGATATACCTATATGTTCTGATTTCAGGGGCAATAAACACCCACCTACACTCCCCTCTAAGAGTGCTTGTTTCTCTTACCTACTTGTTCGTTCATTCATTCATTCTCTTCCAGAAATATTTATTAAGGCTGTTAGGAGCCAGGCACTGTTCTGGGACTACACAGGTGATCAAGTGGACTGGTTGGTCCGGGACAAACCCAGTTTTAGCACTGAAAGTCCTGTGTCCTGGGAAACCCCTCTCTCCTAGGCCAAAGTTGGTCATCCTAGAACCTACTTCAGTGAGGTGAAGTTGAAATATCAGGTAGAGAGGGCCCTTACTAAAAAGGTTATTTTCAAGAAAAAACTTGGAGGAGGTAAGGACCGTAACACATGGATATCTTGGAGAAGAGAAGTCCAGAAAGGTCAAAGCCCGAGGCAGCCAGCTTGCCCCACGTTTTCAAGGAACAGCCAAGGAGTCAGGGTTGCTGGGGACACAGTGAGAGAGGAGAGAGTGACAGGAGCTGAGATCTGGAAAGTAGGGAACCTTTGTTCTCAGGACTTGGCAACCTTAACAAGGATTTTGGCTTTTACTCTGATTCATATGAGAGGACACTGGAGGGTTTTGAACCAAGAGAGGACAGGATTCCTTTGGCTGTTGTGTTGAGAATAAGCCACAAAGAGGTCACAGCAAGGAAAGAGAGGTGTAGGATTTAAATTGTCTTTTTGAAAGTTCTGGTTTCTCTCAGCTGTGCCCAGGGAAACTGAGGGAAATGTTATGGTCCATTTGGGGGCTCCGTTTTATCTTTAAAAAAAAAAAAAAGGCCAGAGGGAGGAGTCTTTACTCTTTCCTTATCCAATGTGACTGCTGATTCTCGATTTTATAATGAGAAGGAAGCGGTTTCAAACATGATGTTATCTAAATGGAAACTCAGAGCAGTGCAAACTTACTGCCATGGAGTGGTGTTAGGAATGTGTGGTGTGGGGCCAGACCACCTGAGTCTGAATCTCAGCTCTGCTGCTCACTAGCTATGTGGCCTTGAACAAGTGGCTTAGCATGGGGAAGCTCCTTGTTTTCCTCATCTGTAGGAATAAGGACTATACCTACTCAGAGTTGTTGGGACAATTCAATGAGTTAACACATGTGCCTGGAGCAGGGTAAGTACTCATTCATGTTAAACATTATTATAATTATTAAGTCATCCAGCAATAGATGCTCAGCTTTGAAACAGATGTGAGCTTTCAGAGACAGGGCTTGTGACTTACTAATCGCCGTATCCTTTTCAGCCCTGAGCACAAGATTTGCTGAATAAATAAATAACTGTTACTAAAGCATCAGTCATATTATTTTATGGACTAACAAAAATTGAGTTTAAGAACAGATAAGTTGAAGATTATTTTTTGTCTCGGAAAGTAAATACTTAGGTCCCGGACACATAAGAGATTCCTTTGAAAATAAATTCTATCAGTCAATGTTCTTGTTTGCCAGCAACAGAACCCACTCTACCAAGTTTAAACAGGAAAGGGTTTATTAAAGATTATGCAGAAGTTCAAAGAAACTCCAGGAGGGCCAGAGTCAGCCTGATCTGATTAAACAACATTCAAACCAATCCATGGTGATGCCACTGCTGACACCAGATATAAAGACCACCCCTTCCATCACTGCTGCCGTGGCCACACCCATTCCAGAATAGGGGTCCACTTGATGCCTGCTTCATCATATCCACTGCATCTCACTCAGACTCTCAAGTTGGTGTACGTGATTAGGAGGGCCTCAGTCACAGGCCTGCTGCATCCTAGCTGTCAGGAAAGCTGGGAAAGTGAATTTTGGGAGTTCTACCTTGGGAAGGCAAGACTCCTAAAATGGGAAAATGCCCCTAAACATAGGAAGGATATTCAAAGATTGGTAGGCAGCCAGACAACAGGACCACATTAACCAAGAGAAATCAAATATTCAGTTGACTAGAAATATTCTTATGATACTCTCACATTAGAGTCTAATCACATGGATGAGATATATATCATATTGAATGTGTAATTGAGGTTATAAACTGAAATTACAAGTTAGAGATAATGACTGAAATAAAAACCAGAAAGAGGGGGAAATTCTATTTAAGCTTTCCATGAACTTTAACGACTGTGAAGACCTGATTTAAAATAGAGTATTTACATATAACTCTTGGACCTGCTCAATTTATTTTTCCAGATTTTCTTTCAAATGGAATACTAAGATAGAAATATAGCATTTTAGAGCCCAAGGAGAATAGCTCTTCTGGTTCGACTCTATTGTTGTTTGATGAGAGGAAGCTGAGGCCCAGGAAAGTTCAGTGATTTACTCAAGCGTCATTGTTGAAATGATATTATGTTGAAAAGCCAAATAGTTTTATGGTTTCTTGAAGAATCCTTTTTCATAGCCTCCCATAATACAGTGAGGAAGTTGCTTTGATCAAAAGGGCCCAAGTTGCTTTGATCAAAAGGGCCCAAATCTTGGCTATCTTCAACATCCAGACAGAAAGGCTGCTTGCGCTTGCTGTATTCTTCTGAAGAGATTTATTCCTGCTTCCTCCCAAGGATGCCATATCCCAAAGCCTCAGACATGAAGAATGAGACCAATAAAATCAATTTCCGCAGAGGCTATACTGTGGAAAATACTGCTCCTTTTTCCCTGCTAAATCAAACAATGGAATCGGCTTTCTCTACAAATCCTCTCCTTTCGTTGTAGCATTGCAACATTTATTTGACAAATATTTATTGGAGGCCACTTTGTGTCAAGCACCATACTAGGCAGTGGCCTGAATCTATTAGCATCAGTGCTTTGGGATTAATTTGGAGAGCATGGAAGCTTGCTCCATATAATTAGTCTCTTCTTTAAAATGTGGTAGAAAAACCCCCCAGTTGTCAGTTGTCAAAGTAAATAAATAGCCTTTGGAAAACGTTCTGATTCTTAAAAACATTTTAAGGAACAGAAAAGAACATTTTAAGCAGGATATGATGGTGAAAATAAATTTAATTAATGAATTCGCTAATTAATGTAACTAAAGGCACCCAGGTATGTTCTGTATCTCTATAAGCATCCCCGCTGGATAGCGGGAGAGGAGGACTAACGGGGATGGCAGCGAGAGGCTGGGTCATCCAAAGAACCAGTTAAAATTTTCTTGCTTGGTTCTTTGGCTACACAGTATTAATTGCCATAGGACAAACTACTGTTTATGTTGATGTGACCAAATGTTAGAGAATGGGGTGAGATAGTGAAAAAAGGAGATTAGGTAAAGAGTAGAGACACATGTTCAAGTCCAATAAAGGCTCCAATAAAGATATGTGTGATCTTCACAGGTCACTAAATCCCTCTCAGCCCCAATATCTTAAAAACAAACAAACAAAAAGAGTCAGGAAAAAAGACAAACTAAGGAATGAGAAAAAAAATTTTTGCAAATCATATACCTCAGTAGGGTTAATATCCAGAATATATAAAGAACTCCTACAACTCAATAGTTTTTAAAAACCTAATTAAAAAATGGGCAAACACTTGAACAGACATTTCTCCAAAGATATAAAAATGGCCAACAAGCATATGAAAAGATGCTCAACATCACTAACCTTTAAGGAAATGCAAATCAAAGCTACGATGAGTTATCAACTCCTTAGAAATAGCAAGTGTCAGTGAGGATGTGGTGAAATTGGAACCCTTGTGCATTGGCAGGAATGTAAAATGGTATAGCCACTATGGAAAAGAGTATGGTGGGGCTTCCCTGGTGGCGCAGTGGTTGAGAGTCCGCCTGCCGATGCAGGGGACACGGGTTCGTGCCCCGGTCGGGAAGATCCCACATGCCGCGGAGCGGCTGGGCCCGTGAGCCATGGCCACTGAGCCTGCGCGTCTGGAACCTGTGCTCTGCAGTGGGAGAGGCCACAACGGTGAGAGGCCCGCGTACCACAAAAAAAAAAAAAAAAAAAAAAAAGAGTATGGTGGCTCCTTACAAAATTAAAAATAGAATTGATGGAATAAAATTTATGTTTTAAGGCAGGACAAGAAAATTTAGCATAACGTACTCCCTGCCTGTACCGGGTCCTCCCTTATGTGCGATGTGCATCCGCATTATACATTAACCAGACCTCCTCAAAGGCAGGAATGCCTGTTGACCATAAAGATCAATGGCTTTTTTTTTTCTTCTTCTGATGACAGCAGTGTAACTCCTTAGAAGATTAATTTTTTCTTTCCTAATCCTGTAAGGGGTCATGGTGACCTGTTGCTTGCTTAGTACAAACTGGATTATGCATCTTTGGTAAACTTTACGTAAAAATGTCAGTGTGTCATTTTGATGTATAATCTTTTTTCTCCAAAATGTGTAAGACTGTGCCTTCAACTTCTAACAAAAGGAACAGTCCTCAGAGTTTTCTGAAGACTCTCTCCTGGGTTACAATCCTCAGACTGGCTTCAATAAAATTCTCTAATTCGCCTTTAGATTGACTATTAATTTTTTTGTTAACAGAATTATCATATGATTCCACTTCTGAGTGTATGCCCCAAAATTGAAAGCAGAACCCAAACAGATTTTTGTACACTTATGTTCATAGCAGCATTATACACAATAGCCAAAAAGTAGAAGTAACCCAGGTGTAAATCAACAGATGGATGAACAAATGTAGTATATGCATACAATGGAATATTATTTAGCCTTAAAAAGGAAAAACAACAGACATATGCTACAACATGAATGAACCTTGAAGACATTATACTAAGTGAAATAAGCCAGTCATAAAAGGAAAAATGTTATATGATCCCACTTATATGGGGTTCCCAGAGTAGCCAGATTCACAGAGGCAGAAAATAGAATGGTGGTTGCCTGGAAATGAGGGAAGGTCAAAATGGGGAGTCATTGTTTAATGGGTACTGAGTTTCAGTTTGGGAAGATTTTTTACAAGTTCTAGAAATGAATGGAGATGGTGGTTACACAACACTGGGAATGTGTTTAATGCCACTGAACTGTACACATGGCAATAATTAAAATGACAAATTTTGTGGTATCTATGTCTTACCACAATTTTTTTTAAAAAAGAGTCAAGAGACTAATATCTGCCTGGAGTAACTCACAGAGTGTTATGCAATCAAATCTGGGGCCTTGGACAAATAAGCAATAAGCACCCAGAACTAGTTCCCCTAATTTGACACTGTGGAGAGCTCCAGACCAGAATGTCAAGCCGCTGCAGTGTCTATTGTTTGGTAGCCTCAATCCATCATGTAACTCTAGCAGATGGCTCTGATGCCCCGGCTCCCATTCCCTCCACACCTCTGACTGAAATTCACCTGTGGCTGCCGAGACCAGTTACCTGTGGCTTAGGCTCACCTGGCCAGAAGAGCGTCCTCCTTTAGCACTGCTCGAGTCATCCTGCTTGCTGGCCCAAAGCCCTCTCCCATGCAGGCTGCAGACCTCTCTTCCCACAGGCAAACAACCAAAAGGGTGAGGGTGTTAACAGCCTCAGGGCAGCCCTCAATCAAGGGGAAAAAAATCCAGTGGGTTAATGCTCCAGCATCCTGTCCCTCCAAGTAGACAACGCACATAGACATTCTGGTTAATTCTCAGGAGGTTCCACAGCAGAGGCAATGCAACCTCATTGCCTATAGCCAGCAACCTCCTTAGGGCACCACACCTGGGCTTTACCCCATCCCTGTCTTACTCTCCTCCTCTTCACTCTAACTTCCCAGAGTCACATCCCAGATATACTACCTGAAGCCAAATCCAGATCTCAGGAAACCCAGTTAAAAATCTTATGAGGGCTTCCCTGGTGGCGCAGTGGTTGAGAGTCCGCCTGCTGATGCAGGGGACGCGGGTTGGTGCCCCCGGTCCGGGAAGATCCCACGTGCCGCGGAGCGGCTGCGCCCGTGAGCCATGGCCGCTGAGCCTGCGCGTCGGGAGCCTGTGCTCCGCAACGGGGGAGGCCACAACAGTGAGAGGCCCGCGTACCGCAAAAACAAAACAAAACAAAACAAAAAAACCTTATGATCCTTAATATTTTTTTATGATCCTTAATTTTATATTAATTTCTTTAACATTTTATAGCTTAACTTTTTTAGCAGTTCTTTGTTCTAGAGTATGTTAACAAATTTATAAATGTTTTGAGACTTGAAACACGTCTTCTTACTTTGGAAGGTGATTGGGTTCCCAAGCCAGCACGAAGTTCCTACTCTAAAGTTAAATAGGAAGGGGTGGTCGGGGAAGGATTTTCCAGGCAAAACTTTGACCTGAATCTTACAGAATAACCAAGAACACGAGGACAAGCACTGTACATGGAAGAACTGGAGAAGAGAATATGGTCTCAGCTTCTCACCCAACTGTATAGGCACATGGTTCCTTATGACTTTACAGGGATTTCTAAAAGCAGGCTGGCTGGGATCAAAAGACTAATTCTTCTGTCACCCCCAGGGGTGCTAAAGGCAGATTGTTGGACACTCAAAGCAGAAAAGCAAGAGAGGTAGTATTCATTTTATTTCAGAAGAAAATAAGACTGGATGGGTGAAGCTATTGGAGATGGAACTTCTCTAGGACCTTTTGCTTTCCCTGGTCTGACAGACTAACTCCAGAGCAAGCTGACCCGGTGTGAGATGAAGGTAAAGGGAAGGGATGGTCCTGGAAAGCAACTATCTGAAGGAGAAAGAGAAGGAAGAGGGGAAATTCCAAGCGATGGTCATGAGAGAGATCGAAGAGGAGCTCTTGTGACCTGGCTGCGGTCACTGGGTGGGACCCATTCCTTTGTCAATCACTTGCTACCTAATTTCTTCTGGCTAATTCAATAAGTATTTATGAGAGCCAGGCACTGTGCTATGTTTTCATCTAACAAGTATTATTTACTTAATAATAGATAATAGACTCTTATCTATTATTAGATAATAGACTCTTAATTTGTTGAACAGCAATGAAAAATCATAACAAGTACAAAAAGTAACATGTATTTAGAACTTCTATATCCCTACACTTTTTTTTTTTTAAATATCCCTATACTTTATACAGAACATCTAATTTGGTGAGTAAACCAAACTTCTTCCACCTACAGCTAAAACTGTCCTCAGGTAAATTGCGAAGAGAAGGAACTAAAACCCCAAGCCCAGCCCTGAAGGGCAAGAATGAAGTGATTTCAGGGTGGTCTATGGCTACATTCATATTTATCCTCACAGAAGTGGCTCTGGGCTCCCCAGTTCTGAAGTTTTGAAATGGAAGTCAGGCATTTCTTTTCGCCAGCTATGTGGCTACAGTAGTTTCAGCCTCCATCAACTCTACCTGGGATACAGCTCTTGCCCTTGACCTTCTACAACTAGTCTCACCCTAGCAGCCAGAACAGGGTTTCTAAAATGTAAGTCAGTTGAATGTGGGCTGGCCTTAGTGACTGGCTTCCAAAGCATAGAAACTGGAAAGGGGAAAATATTAACTTTATAGTGGAGAACACTGGCAGACCCACTTGAAACAAGTGATCAGGTTAATATCACCTTATCAGGTAGATATCATGTGGCCCAGATATGATGGAATGAAAAGGGAACATCACTCCTATAGTATTCTTTCCAAAAATCCATCACTCCTTTCTAATCATAAGGAAAACATCAAACAAATCTGGACTGATAGATATTCTACAAAATATCTGATCAGTAATCCTCAAGACTGTCAAGGTCATGAAAAACAAGGAAATCATGAGAAATTGTCCAGACTAGAGGAGACCAGGAGACATGACAACTAAATGCCGTGTAGTAACCCCGACTGGATTCTGGAACAGAAAAAGGACATTAATGGAAAAACTGGTAAAAACTTTTTAAAGTCTGGAGTTAATGTAATAGGAGGAAACCAATGTTGGTTTCTTAGTTTTGAGAAATATACCACAGTCGTGTAAGATGATAACATCAAGGGAACAAAGTGGGCGAGCCAGCCTACTTGTAGAAATCCTCAGAACTGGGTTATAAAAAGCTGTGGGCTGATACTGGAGCCTATATTGGGGTAAGAAGCTGAACTACCTGTGCTATCTTTGCAACTTTTTTTAAACCTAAAACTAGTTTAAAATAAAAATGTGACTTATAAAGAAGGAAAGAAACATAATGGAAGGAAAACCCTCCAAGGGTCCCCAGCTCTTACTGATGCCAAGTCCTTACAGGTCCTGCCACCCCTGTTTAAAGTTGCAACACCCTTCCTGGAATGACCTATCCCCCATCCCTGTTTTATTTTTCTGCAGAGCATTTAACGTTTCCTAACATATATATCATTTACTTATTTATTTGCATATTGTCTGTCTTCTCTCCCCACCTTACCCACAACACACCAGAATGTGAACACCAAGACATCAGGAAATTTTGTCTCTTTTGTTCACTGGGGAGAATAAAATAGGGCTCAATACTTATTGAAGGAATAAATGAAAGCATGGATCAGTGAATCCATTCTACCTGAAAACCCTTACAACTGTAACTCTAAAACTCACCTTCAATAGTTCTAGTTTCAAAACTAAAATGACCAAGTGGAGAAAGCAAGTAAATGTCTGATAATACAAAGTTAACTATCTTCCAGACTTGCCACAAACATGGATACCTTGGAGATACTGTGGATTTGGTTCCAGACCACTACAATAAGCAAATATCACAATAAAGCAAGTCATATGAGCTTTCTGGTTTCTCAGGGCATATGAAAGTTATGTTCACATTATACTGTAGCCTATTAAGTGTGTAATAGTATTATGTCTAAAGAAACAATGAATGAGCTTTAATTAAAAAATATTTTATTACTAAAAAAATGCTAACCATCATCTGAGTCTTCGCTCTTTTTGCTGGTGGAGGGTCTTGCCTCAGTGTTGACGGCTGCCGACTGGTCGGGCTGGTGGCTGCTGAAGGTGGGGTGGCAGTGGCCATTTCTTAAGATAAGACAACAGTGAAGTTTGCCACATTGATTGACTCTTCCGTCTACAAATGATTTCTCTGAAGCACGCAACGCTGTTTGATAGCATTTTAACCACAGTAGAACTGCTTTCAGAATTGAAGTCGATCCTCTCAAACCCTGGGGTTGCTTTATCAACCAAGTTGGTAAATCCTAAATCCTAAACCCTAAATCCATTTCAACAATCTCCACATCATCTTCGCCAGGAGTAGATTCCATCTCAAGAAACCACTTTCTTTGCCCATCCATAAGAAGCAGCTCCTTATCAATTAAAGTTTTATCTTGAGATTGCAGCAATTCAGTCACATCTTCAGGATCCACATCTAATCCCAGTCTCTTGCTATTCCCACCACATCTGCAGCGACTTTCTTCGCTGAAGTCTTGAACCCCTCAAAGTCATCCCTGAGGGCTGGAATCAATTTCTTCCAAACTCCTGTTATGTTGACGTTTTGACCTCTTCCTATTAATCACAAATATTCTTAATGGCATCTAGAATGGTGAGTGCTGGGCTTCCCTGGTGGCACAGTGGTTGAGAGTCCGCCTGCCGATGCAGGAGACACGGGTTCGTGCCCCGGTCCGGGAAGATCCCACATGTTGCGGAGCGGCTGGGGCCATGAGCCATGGCCACTGAGCCTGCGCGTCTGGAGCCTGTGCTCCGCAACGGGAGAGGCCACAGCAGTGAGAGGCCTGCGTACTGCCAAAAAAAAAAAAAAATTAAACGGTGAGTCCTTTGCAGAAGGTTTTCAATTGACTTTGCCCAGATCCATCAGAGGAATCACTATCTATGACAGCTATAGCCTTACAAAATGTATTTCTTAAATAACAAGACTTGAAAGTCAAAGTGATTCCTTGATCCATGGGCTGCAGAATGGATGCTGTATTAGTAGGCAGGAAAAAAAAAAACCATGAATCTCATTGTACATCTCCATCAGAGCTCTTCGGGGACCAGGTGCATTATCAATGAGCAGTCATATTTTGAAAAGAATCTTTTTTTCTGAGCACTAGATCTCAGCAGTGGACTTAAAATATTCAATAAACCTATTGTCATCAAATGTGCTGTCATCCAGACTTTGTTGTTCCATTTATAGAGCACAGGCAGAGCAGGTTTAGCATAATTCTTAAGCACCCTACGATTTTCAGAATGGTAAATAAGCATTGGCTTCAACTTAAAGTCACCAGCTGCATTAGTCCCTAACAAAAGAGGCAGGCTGTCCTTTGAAGCTTTGAAGGTAAGGCATTGACTTCTCCTCTCTAGCTATGAAAGTCCTAGATGGCATCTTCTTCCAATAGAAGGCTGTTTTGCCTACATTGAAAATTTGTTGTTTAGTGTAGCCACCTTCATTAATAACCTTAGCTAGATCTTCTGGATAACTTGCCGCAGCTTCTACATCTGCGCTTGCTGCTTCATCTTGCATTTTGATGTTATGAAGACAGTTTATTTCTTTCAATTTCATGAACAAACCCCTGTTATTGCAGACCTTTCTTCTGCAGCTACTTCAGCCTTCATAGAATTCAAAAGAGTTAAGGCCTTGCTCTGGATCAGACCTTGGCATAAGGAAATGTTGTGACTGGTTTGATCTTCTAACCAGACCACCAAAACTTTCTCCATATCGTAAATAAGGCTGTTTTGCTTTCTTATAATGTGTTCACTGGAGTAGCAATTTTAATTTCCTTCAAGAACTTTTCCTTTGCATTCACAACTTGGCTAACTGTTTAACGCAAGAGGTCTAGTTTTCAGCCTCTCTCTGCTTAAACTGATACCTCATTTAAACCGAGAGACGTGTGACTCTTCCTTTCACTTAAACACTTAGAGGCCGTTGTAGGATTAACTGGCCTAATTTCAATTTCAATTCTTGGGGGATAGGGAGGCCCAAGGAGAGGGGGAGAGATGGGGGAATGGCCAGTCAGAACACACAACAGTTATCAAGTTTGTCATCTTATGTGGGCAAAGTTCATGGTGCCCCAAAACAATTACAATAACATCAAAGATCACTAATCACAGATCACCAAAACAAATAAAGAAAATTTTGAAATATTGCAAGAATTACCAAAATGTGACACAGAGACATGAAGTGAACAAATGCTATTGGAAAAATGGTGCTGATAGACTTGTTTGACGCAGGGTTGCCACAAACCTTCAATTTGTAAAAAATGCAGTATCTGTGAATTGCAATAAAGTAAGGCACAATAAAACAAGGTATGCCTGTATTTATTCAAATGTATAAAATAATGGACGTGGGATGCTATTCATTTCAGCTTTATGTGAAGTGGCAAAGCATGGAAATAATATTACTGTCCGTAAGTACAGACATGCTAAATAAATTCTGGTATATTATACAATAAAATATTATTCAGCCACTAAAAAAAGAGGAACTTCCTCATCTTAATATGAAATGATTGTGAATATATATTGTTAAGTAAAAAAAGCAAGGCAGAGATAGTGTCTATGGGGCACTACTGCTTAGTTAAATGGGGGGCAAAGAGTGTTTATACATATTTGTTGTATATGCATAAAATATTTCTGAATGGACACAAAAGGACTGAAACATTGGTTGACTGGGGAAACTGAGTGCCTGAGGGACAGGATACCCCTTTTTATTTGAATTTTGAACTAAGTGAATGTCTTAACTGATTAATTTAAATTAACTTTCTTCTATACATTATACAATGCTGATCTAACAGTCATTTAAAACTAAAACGAAACTGACACCCTGAAATAGTGTTTTAATTTTTCCTTTTTATAGTTTATTCTAGATCATGAGTGTATAGTTAATCTCATTAACAATTAGTGACCTTTTGAATTTAGGGTACCTTATGTATATATTAAGGACTGAATTTATTTTTCAAAATGGATTACTTTTTTTAAAAAAATGGATTAATTTTTGGCTGCTTTGGGTCATTGCTGCGCACGGGCTTTCTCTAGTTGTGGCAAGCGGGGGCTACTCTTCCCTGCAGTGCACAGGCTTCTCATTGCAGTGGCTTCTCCTGTTGTGGAGCACGGCTCTAGGCGCATGGGCTTCAGTAGTTGTGGCACGTGGGTTCAGTAGTTGTGGCTCACTGGCTTAGTTGCTCCGCGGCATGTGGGATCTTCCCGGACCAGGGCTCGAACCCATGTCCCCTGCATTGGCAGGTGGATTCTTAAGCACTGAGCCACCAGGGAAGCCCCAAATGGATTAATTTTATAGCAAGGAAACTATTAGAGTTAATACTGTCTGCCTAAATCATTTCCTACCAGCAGTGAAATGACTGTATTCAAAATCTAGACAGGCTTATTTTCATTTTTTTAGTTTATTGAGCATTTTGTGGGATGCACAAAAGGCCAAGAAAATGTTTTATGTCATTTTAATTCTCGTTTTTAATTTTTTCATTAGAGTATAAGATCTATAAAAAAAAAAACATATTTGCTGTAAACGCACAGCTTGGTGAGTATTCATAAACCAAACATACTCCAAGTACACAGCACTAAGATCAAAGAACTAGAACATTACCAGCAACCTAAAAGCACTCCATGCCTTTCTTGTCACTACCCCTTCCCCTAGGGTAATCAATACTGTGACTCCTAAGAGCATAACTTAGTTTTGCCTGTTTCCGTACATTATATAAATGTAAACTTAAGGTATTTCCCTTTTGTGTTTGGCTTCTTTTACTCAACAGTGTAGGATTCATTCATATTGTTACATGTAATTATAAGTGAATCATTCACATTACATATAGAATTCCATATAGTGTAAGTGTGTCACAATTCATTTTCCCATTCTGTTGTCGATGGGCAGTTTCCAGTTTGGGTCATTTATGAATAGGCTGCTATGAACATTCTTGTACATTTCTTTTGAGGAACAGTTATACACGTTTCCACCCAGGAGTGACACTGCTTGATACAGATATGTGCAGCTCTAAAAGATACCACCAAACATTTTTTTCCTAAAGAGTTGTACCAGTTTATACTCTGACCAGCAGCAAGAGTTCCAGTTGCTCCCCATCTTCCCCAACATTTTGTATTTTTCATTTTAGTTATTCTGGCTGATTTTTAGTGGTATCACTGGAAGCTGGTTTCTGAAAGTACCAACTTCTTTTAGAAATTCTTTCTAAATTATTTATAACCTGGGTAGGTTATAAATACCAAAAAAGCCAAAACTGGGGAAGTGAAAGTTAGAGAGAACCTCATTTTTTATGTACCCCTCATTTTACTCTTTGGGGTTCCTATTATATGCACATATTAACTTGAAAAACATATATGTTCCTGTATTCCTGAGGTTCAGAAGTTGGTGGGTGATGACACTTTTACTACTCAGTTATTACTCGTGTTGTCACTTTTCTAAGTTAACTGAGGGCTGTGCACTGGTAATGATCTTAAAGTAGACTAAAATCATGGGTCTTCACTGGTGGCGCAGTGGTTAAGAATCCGCCTTTTAATGAAGGGGATGCGCGTTCGATCCCTGGTCAGGGAACTAGATCCCACATGCGTGCCACAACTAAGAGTTCACATGCCTCAACTAAGACCCGGTACAACCAAAATAAATAAATAAATAAAATAAAATTAATTAATTAATTAATTAATTTTAAAAGGAGACTAAAATCATGTACCAGCCCACACCAAAGAAATGCTTTCCTTACATGGACAAAGATTTCTACTATCATCACCAAGCTAAAAGCCCTCACCACATCCTCTTTGGATGCAGCTAACTAGTGAAACGGTGATGTGCAGACCAATAGGAAACAGCATGTTTTTTGTGAGAAAAAAAGGGTGGGGGGAGTCTTTGGTTCCAGCCCAGCAGAGTTTCCCATCAAACGTAAGCTCCTCAGCAGGGTCCTCGTGTCTGACACTTCCTGGGCTGGACACCACATCTCATCCCACCACGACCAGATTTTCTCTGAGCCACCGGTGATAATTTCTTTATTTCTCCATCTCTTCCTTCTCACACCACACGCTCACCAACCTGGTGTGTACTTCCCCTGCAGGTTCTGGACCAAGACATGGGGTTGTCCCTGGGGTATGACTCCTCAAATCAGGAGCTGCGTGTGGGAGCTGATGGACCACACAGACATCATGTGCCAGACCCACGGGAAAAGGGGATCTTTAGTCCCTACTCCACCTTCTACCATTCAAAGAAGCAAACGATATCTTATTCATCTTTCAAAGATGTACAGGCTTCCCTGGTGGCGCAGTGGTTGAGAGTCTGCCTGCCGATGCAGAAGACGTGGGTTCGTGCCCCGATCCGCGAAGATCCCACGTGCCGCGGAGCGGCTGGACCCGTGAGCCATGGCCGCTGAGCCTGCGCGTCTGGATCCTGTGCTCCGCAACGGGAGAGGCCACAACAGTGAGAGGCCTGCGTACCGCGAAAAAAAAAAAGATGTAGGAAACCAAGGTTTGATTGCCTATCCCAGGAAATTATGGCTTTTCTTTTCCAGTACCCATTTAAAACAACAAAGTTTCAGTATGACTGGACAAGCCAGGGGTTACACATAATCCAAGAGTCATCACGTGGAGATGACCGGGACAGGGCAGACTGTTTTCTGTCAGTAACATGTTGGTAACTAATTGTATTTCTAGTGAATCTGGACTTCTCCTGACCAGGAGAAGGGACCTTTGTGTTGGGCCAGGTGAGTGGGAGGTGCCGTGAGTTGGATGAGGTTATAAAGAGTTTGGAAAGTTTTTTTTTTAGAAAAACAGTTTACTGAAAAGGAAGAATAGAGTCGCTCTAAAGAGTATGATCTCTGACAACATTCGTCCTGGGCTGAAATCCTCCTCTCAGCTCTGTGCTTGCTGTTGGCGCGACCTTGGGAAGGTTCCCATTTAAACTGTGTGCCTCAGTATTGCCATCAGTAAAATGGGGATGGCAAAGTACCTACCTCCTGGGTTTACTGTGAAGATTACATAATGCCTATGAAGACCTTAGCATGACTAACTCCACATAGTAAGTGCCCATAAAGTTATAGTTTCTGGTTTTGTTTTGTTTCAAGAAAAAGAAGCAAAAGAACACATGACCAAAGAAGACAGGCTAATTATCCTGTTAGAAAGCATTAAAGGAAAGGGAGGAAAGGAGAGAAAATTTCAGAGCTAGAAAGAGAACCTGGGAAGCAATTACCTTGCTGGGAGGATAGTCTGGGAAACGGGGGGTATCCAGAATTCACAGGAACATTGGCTAGAGAACTCTTCTGCAGAATCCAGGAGACTGTACAAGATGGTAGATCTGTGAGCTCTGAGAGAAGCATTTTTGCCTGTGGTGGAAAGAAGTCCTGAATAGTTCAGCAAAAATAAAACCCACTATTTCTCCAGGAACTAGGAATGGGCAGAAGCTGGAGGCAGGAACAGGAGCCAGAGGTATCCTCTCGGCCAGTCTAAGGAAGTGCTTGCTGACCACAAGAGGAAGGCAAAGAAAGAACATGGGAAAAGGTTGTTTTTTGCTCTAAGCATACGCTAAGCCAATCACAAAAAAGGAATCTGAGAAGTCACCTAGCTTCAGCTTGAATTTTACATAAGTAACCAAGACCCTTAAAAGAGGAGTAATTGCGTGATGTGGTTTAATGTGCCTGGTGTGTTGGGATCATGTTGAGTGTAGCCGTTGCAATGGACAGAGGGACTGAAGTTCAGTTGAGCCTTGAACAACAAGGGTTTGAAAAGTGCAGGTCAACCCATACAAGGATTTTTTTCCAATAGTAAATACTACAGTAATACATGATTTGCAGATGGTTGAATCTAAGGATGCTGAATCATGGATATGGAGGAACGGCTGACAAGGTGGGCAGACAAGAAATCACAGGCAGATTTTCGACTGTGCAGAGGGTTGGCTCCCCTAACCCCTGAGTTGTTCTGGGACCAGCTGTACTACCAGAAAAGATAAAGTGAGGAAAGGCTGTGCACCCAGGAAAGAGGGTTTTAGGTGAAAAGCCCACCCCCACCATCCCTTTACAATGATCCCAAGCAGTGGCAACAAAAAATAACTGAGATTAGTGGCAATAGAAAAATATAAGGAAAGTGAAATCTTCAGTTTGGGGGCTATTTGGGAGAACGCGGACCAAAGGACATCTCACATATATTTGATAACCCCCAATATTCCTTCTACTTACAGCAGAGGTTGAAACTCACATGCCTTCAAGGTAAGGTAAATACGTGAACCAATCAAGAGTGGAACAACTGGGCGTCAGGCAGACCGGCAAATGGGAAGGCGCCACATAAAGGAATCCACATTCAATTTTTTCAAAACACGGGCCTTGCCAAAGTAAACACAGAAGTTGGCCCCATTTCCATGCTACCAGTTTGCAAACACTGTTCTACATGATGTTAAAACATAAAACATGTTCAACAGTTTAGAGGCTAAATAAAACATTTTTAGTCTAAAAAGATCTATGAAAAGCCACTTTCATTTTAAAGATGATCCCAGTTGAATGGAAAATGAAAAGTCCTGACATTTTTTTCATCTGCATATTGATAAAGGGGACATTTTAACTCTTACATGAGATGGAATCTATTTCCCCCTTTTGGGAAAATGGAGGAAATATCCTTTATCTCCGGCAACAAGCATGGCGCTTGACTCATTGTATGCATGGGCCTTAAATGTCTGTTGAATTAATAGATAGGGTTATAAGTGGAGCAAAGCACTAGCTGGAGATGGAACCATAACCTCTCTTTTTGAGGTGATAAAACTGAGGAAGTGGACCTCCGGCTCTAACCCTCCTCTTTCCCTTCAGGATATATTTTTGACCCCAAAGGTCTACGTAGGAGGTCAAAGACTTCTGTGCTATGTGACCTTCCTCATCTCATTGCTCTAGCAGAGAACAGAGAACATGGACAGCCTCCCAAGGACAGTTACTACAGAACTCACTCCCCAGGTGGCATCCAAGCCACCTTAGTACTTTGTACTTTGGAAATGGGGCACAGGGCCTTCAGAGATCACTCTGATAACTTCTATATCTCCCTGAGTTCATGGTTCTTGAGGACAAAGAGGGGGTGTCTACCTCACAGAATTGTGAGGAGTAAATAATATTGCATATGTAAAAGGCTTAACGTAGTGCCTGGCACATAGTAAGCAGTTGGTGGGCTGTGGATATTATTAGCTATTACGGAAATAGTAGGTGCATGAATTTTTTTAATGGACCCCATTGGCGTGGGGAGCGGAGGTAGAACAAATTGAGAAGCTGAAGAAAAACAAAATTATTTCAACAGCTGCCTATTAATCATTTCAGAAAAGGCGGAGGTGGATAAGTGACTAAATAAATTAAATTCCCTACATTTAAATACAAATCCTTATCTATACATGTATACACTTACATAGGCACAGAGTTCCGGAAGAATAGTTAACAGGTAACAGTGGTTATCTCCAGGGAGGACTTGACCCGGGAATAGCAGCTGGGGAAAGACTTTAACATTTTTGCCATGTGTCTATATTATCTACTAAAAGTTCGCAATTCATTTTTAAATTAAATGTTGCTAGTTTAAAACCTCTCCTGAGTTTTGCTGAAAGTGGACGAACTGTGAAATTGAGAACAGCTGCTTTCAGTTTTTACAGTCGAGCCCTGATACTGCCCTCTAGCGACTAGTACCCACCACCGCAACTGCTCTCTGCAGCCCTAACTAGACTCAGACTAAACCTGCTCGTCTCACCCATACTCACCTGGTTAATATCAATAATATACGTAGTTGACGCATTAAATAACTGAACTGTTACCTACTCATATACTCCAATGCTTTCATGGTTGAAAATCTAGGCACTGTGAAGGATGCCTACATTACCTCATGCCTCATTCTTGCCGGACAGGTGAAATAATAGATCATTTGCATTACAATATGCATCCATCATCCTTCCCTTTTTGCCATTTTAAACTTGACAATTACCTGAAGCAAAAGGACTTTCCTAATTTCACAGTTTTATCTCAAGTGCACCTAATTTGAGCAACTAAATTTGTATTAATTCATCACTTGCTACAGTAATTTCCTTCTTTGCACGTGTTGAAATAGAGGTTATTGTTCTACATACAAAATTTCCTTGTGTGCTTTTATGTATTTGGGTAAGTTTCTGAACTCTACTTCAGACTTCTTAGTTGTTCTCTAGGCTATTTACTCTTACATTGTACATTTTTCTAAAGTAATGTTTTCATTATTTTAAAGTCAATGTGTTCTGGGGGGGTGGTGGTGCTGGGATGAATTGGGAGACTGGGATTGACATATATACACTAATATGCATAAAATGGATAACTAATAAGAACCTGCTGGATAAAAAATAAATATATTAAATTAAAAAATTTTTTAAAGTCAATGTGTTCTCACTGTAAAGAAAGTTTGGAAAATACAGTAAAACATAATGAATAAAATAAAAGCAAGACGTAACTCTACCATCAACAGATAACTACTATTAACATTTCTATTTTCCTCCAGTTTCTCTAATGCCTATTCGTTTTTATACACAGTTTTCACGCTGAATTTTGAAGTCTCTAAAGTACATTTCCACTGTCATATATAAACATTAAGTGTTTGTCCTTGTTAAATGTTGCAAAGATATTATTAGAAACTGTAAGGCATGTTTGGATATAAGGATAAAGTTCACTTTGAACACACACACACACACACACACACACACACACTAATGCAGGGTCAGAATCGGACCCTTCTGTAAATGTCATATTTTTTTCAGATACATATCCACTGGGTGTATATCACACAGGAGGTCACACTTTAGGCTGAAGTTCTTCCAAGAACTGCAAGCCTCCTCGTTCAGTAATCTTGTATCCTCGGCCTTTGACAAATATTTGGGCATTGGATGGAATTCTTAGGGGTCTGGCCTAGCGACTTAAGGAAGTAATGATACACGATCCCAGGCAAGGGAGAAATCAGGGTCGGGGACCCGCGAGGGGAAAAGAAGGGCCGGGCACAGGGAGGTCTGAAACCTGAGCCAGTGGCAGCATTATTATTATTATTATTTTACTTCTGGATGGTTTCACCCATTTTGGCAGAACAATCTCGATCACCTCCTCCGCACGCAGGTTCCCAAGCAGCGACAGGCCGGGATCAAGGACTGGTGGGCGTGTTCCCCGCCCGAGGCCCGCGTTGGACCGCACCGGGGGTGGGGAAACCCACCCCGCGGGAGCAGCGGGTATAAAGAGCCCGGCTGCTGCCGCCGTGCAGCTCCGGGCTTCTCAGGGGGAAACGCTCGCCTCGCCGGTCCTCATCCGTGTTAAGTACCGTCCGTCCGGGACACCACGAAGATGGCACCAGTCGGGGGCAAAAAGGCCAAAAAGGTGAGTCTGCAGGGGACCCAAGGGCGCTGTCCATCCCGGCCAAAGCTCTGAGTTTCGATCCACAAACCAGCCCCGCATTGCATCTCAGCCGCGGGGAGCGCAGAGGAGCCCTTAGAGCCTGACTGTGACCAGAAGGCCCCCCAGGACTTCTGCTGCAGAACCCCAAGGGGCCTCTGAGTCCGCACTCCTGCCCCCCTGACCAGAGCGCCCTCTAGAACTATGTGACCCCCCAACTCCAGAGCGCCCCCAAAGAGCTGAGACTCCCAACGTCTTGAGCACTCTCCCGTGATGCGGCTCCTAGACCCACAGGTGCGACTTCCCTTCCCCACGGCGGTGGGACTCGGGGTCGCCCTGCTGCGTGCCCCGGGCTCCTCTGGGGTCTGTGCCCGTGCCACCGCGCTCGCCCCTTGACGCCCAGCGCTTGCAGGGCAGGGAGGCGCGCGCCCGGTCTCCCACCGTTTCCCGCCCGCGCACTCACAGGCGCCTAGGGTCTCAGGGCCCCTACCTTGCAGGGTTCTCGCTGCACCCACCAGCCCGCCCCGCCGCAGCCCTAGGGCTCTGGCGTTGTTTGGATGATGTAAGTTTTCATCCCGCAGTTTGGTTTCAGCGATCACAGAACAGGGCACCGTGCGGGCCTCGAAAAGACAGTTTCAGAAAAATTAAGCACAATGGCCGTAAGATATTGAGGAAGGACTGTTAATAAGTTTTAAAAATAAAAACCCAGTAACAAGCCCGCCCTTCCCTGGGGACGAGTGTTTCAGTCCAGATTGTGGGCCTTCGTCTAGTTACTGGGTGGGGGGGGGGGACGGTGCGGGGGCCGGAGATGGATGGATGGATGGATGGATGGATACACTGAGAGTAGGACTATGGTTAGGAGTGGGAAGAGAAGGACGGAGGGAGTAGGGAATATGCTTGCGCCTTGGGTGTCAAAGCACCCAACTCCATGCCTGGCAGACAGAGGCCCAGGGAATGGCAGCGAAGGAGACAGGGCCAGGCCAACTGTACTCCTGCAGCTCTAAGGACTGTGGGGGCAGGTCCACCTCCCAAATTCATTGCCAGCCATCCCTTTAGAAATGGGCTGTACCTAGTTTCTAAAAGGCTGACCCCGCCTCAAATTAAAAAGACCTCCACACAAGGAAAAACATTAATTCAATTAATTTTTTTAAATGCCATGCAGTCCCAGGATTTAAGATGCTGAGATGACAATCGATTATAGGCTGTCACCTGTTCAGTTAGGTGGAGAATTTTGCCAATCCATATATCTACTAAAGGAATAGCTGATGTAGGCTGGAAAGGACGATTCCCATAGAGATTTAAATTTTTTCTTGGTTTGGCTCGATTTACGTTGCCATAAATCCTAATCCACTACCCCAGACTCAAACTCACAAAATGAAACATTTTAAAGGATTATTTTAGCAACAGATGGACATAAGATGGGAAGAAAAAAAAAGTTTCTTTGGTAACCTTGTTTCCATGCCTATGTCACTGTTAAAATATGGACGATAATACTTCTATACTTCTGATTAAAATTAAAACGTACGTTACAAAACTAACACAAGTTCATTGTAAACAACTAGGAAAACCACTAAGAACAGTGTCTACTACATTTTGATGTATATTCTGCTAGTTTATTGTCTAGGCAAATATGTACTTTTTAAACAAAAATTCTGATATTACACATATTGCTTTGCAACACTTTTTCACAAACAATATCTTGAGCATTTTCTCAGAGCACATTCCATTTAAAAAAAAAGCCACTTAGCTTAGGAACAAGAAAGTCTGAAGTTCAGGTAATTTAAAAATGCAGTAGAATCTAAGAGAGTGTTCTTCCTGATGTAATTGTTCAATAAACTAAGGTACAGCATGGTAATTGAATCACCGCTAGCCACTCTGCCACCAAGTATCAGATTCTTAGCTATGCTGTGCATTTAAGTGTTGTGCTACTAAAGTTTGAAAACACACACAAGAGTCCAATGAGAGTTGCTAGGTGATCGAATAAAATATCATGAATTACATCACCCAAATGAAAATTAGTAGCCAGTCATATCTCATTTATTTGACTGTTGTTCATGTTTTTATACAACTGCACCGACTAGCAATATATCTATTTTTCTTGTTAATTGGGTCATAACGATCAAAGTTGTAGTTTTAAAATGTGACTTTTTTTGGAATTTTATTTTATTTTTTTATACAGCAGGTTCTTATTAGTTATCTGTTTTATACATATTAGTGTATATGTGTCAATCTAAAATGTGACATTTAGACACATTGTAATCATGACAGGTATTTGGATTTCAAAATTACATGTGATCAATTCTATATTTTTGTATCTGTTATCTCATGGACTTGTACACTTGACATTTTTTCTATGTGGAAGGGCTATTCAAGAATATATAGCATAGTCTTATTTCACTGCTTTAAGGTAGAAATGTCAGATGTTTCTTTTCTCTGAGCACCAGTTTCAAAATGGTGTGGAAGAGAGGCAGAAGTTGGTGAGGACCTAAGACAGAAAAGCCTACAAATGTCTTTCACAGAATTTGTAACCCTTGTTATATCAGCATTTGTTTTGTCAACCATTATTAGTAATAAATGGAACACAACAGGTAAGTACATACCAAGTTATTACTTTACACAGCCTTTTCAGGGCTATCCCACCCTCCCCACCCCCATTTAAAATCAAATCTAGATACCATTTAAGGATAAAAGAATCAGGAGGCCATATACACTGCACCTGGAAGACCGTGTATAAATTACTCAGAGACTCTGGACCTTAATTCTTCATTTGTAAAATCAGAGTGACCTAAATTGAATTAGGGTACCTTTTATTTTTAAAGGCTATGAGTTTTTGAAATTAAAAAAAAAAATGGTTACCTAGAAAATTACTTTCTAAGTCACAAAGCCCTTTAAAAATATTAAGTTCAAAATTTCTCTATTAACACCAGGGTAATTATTGCATAGTACTGTACATGGAATAGGTATGGAGGTTGGATTAGAAATTAGTTTACAAATATTTTATTTACCTGTCTCTTTCCTGTTCCCTCACTTGTAGAGAGCAGGCTGTGCATACTCATAACTTCCTGGACAGCATAATGCAGCTGCTATTATGGAAACTGAATTTTAACACCAGAGACAGAAGTCTTTAATTGATTTGGCCCTCTTTGTGGTAGTATCTCCTTCCTTCTGTCTTCACCAAATATCTTTTGACTTTTCAGTCTCAAAATGCCTTAATAGCATTGTATGCCACTTCAACTTTATAAAATACAATCCTCTCTTTAGTTTATTGATAGAATAAGAAGAAAGACTAACAATCACCATTTTAAGAAGGTGTGCTTAAGTATTTATTTACAACAAAACCTTTTCATCTAATGAGGCTTTACAACAAAACCTTTTCATCTAATCCCTCTGAAGATGTTTATTCAAACATAACATCCTCCCACAATATTCTTCAAATACTCTTTAATGTGTTCGGAAAGACCCCATCCCTGTCACATACACATGGATACACAAACTTTCAATATATTAGCATTCTGGTGATTCTCAATATAGTCACAAATTTCTGTATAAAATAGATATTTTCTGAGAATTCTAAAGAAATCATACTTCTCAAGAATACGATAGCAAAAGTTCTAAAGGTAGAAAATTGTCTTAAAAATTCAAGTAACACCTTTTCTTCCTCCTCTTCTGTAATTTTAGGGCATCCTAGAACGGTTAAACTCTGGAGAGGTCATGATTGGAGATGGAGGTTTTGTCTTTGCACTGGAGAAGAGGGGCTATGTGAAGGCAGGACCTTGGACCCCAGAAGCTGCTGTGGAACACCCAGAAGCAGGTTGGTGCACAGCTATATTCTAAGCTCTCATAAAAGACCACTATGTTGACCCAAGTCTAGAAGCATGCCATCAAACAGATACATTCATGCCGTGGTATCCAAATATTTATTATTGCCTGCTGGGCACTGTGCTAGGTACATAAGTACAGGTTTGCCTGTTGCGTAAGTATCAATGGCCCGTTGCTGTCATCTATATCTACCTTTTTTTTTTTTTGCGGTACACGGGCCTCTCACTGCTGTGGCCTCTCCCGTTGCGGAGCACAGGCTCCGGACGCGCAGGCTCAGCGGCCATGGCTCACGGGCCCAGCCGCTCCGCGGCATGCGGGATCTTCCCAGACCGGGGCACGAACCCGTGTCCCCTGCATCAGCAGGCGGACTCTCAACCACTGCGCCACCAGGGAAGCCCTATATCTACCTCTTGTTCACTGATCCTCACTCTAGATGAGTCTAGAACCTGGCTCACTGCCTTTCTCTGCCCCTCCCTTCTTCAACACTCTAGTTGACTTCAACATCCATACATGTGATCCATCCAGCACTCTTCCTGTTAGTGCCTTGATCTCCTCCTCATCTCCAGCAAACTTTCCCTCCATTCCCACCTTAGCAACCCTCTCCTAGACCTCACCATCGCCAATAGCTGTCCACCTCTGAAATCTCAAGGACAAATACCACATTCTCTGACTACCCCCTCCTATCTTTTCTGCTCACTTTCTCTAGTGCTCCTATTCTTCAATCTCATCACGACTCTGGCTCTACCATTTTAGTGTGTTTTAGCCATTCTCCCCCACAAGTCCACCTTCCCTCCTTAACCCACTGTAAGTTGCATGATACAGCATCAATCATCATCTTGCAGATAAGCCCTCTTCCATTATGTATCTGCCAACTAGTCAAATTCATTGTATACTAGCGCCACTCTGTTCAACTACCTACCTAACCTGCACCTGCACCCACACACCTTATTCTCACTTTACTTTTTTGACCACAAATCTTTTATGGACAGGAGGGGAGGTAGGATGCAATCTGAAGGGGATAAATGCTGTCTCTTAGGGCCTCCGTATCAGCCTTAAGGAATAGCGAAGATTTAATCTTTAAAAGGGAGGAATGGGTCACTTTTGCAGGTCCATGGACTTCTGAGGGATGTAGGTTTTCAAGGCTAATGGGTTAATCCACCCATATGTCTTTATTCCAGATCTGAGGGTCCCATTTCTTCCTAATCAGACCCTAACTTTTGGCAATAAAATGCTTTCCCAGTTGAGAACTCTGCTGCCTATGTAATTTAGTCCCGGGCCAGAGCCTCAGTTTTTCTGTTCTCTAGCAACAGGAACTGAGTCTCTTTACATACCACCCAGAAGATCCTCAGACTCTCACACATTGCCTGAAATCGGAGATGACTCACCTGTAGCCTTTCATTGTCTTTGTCCAGTATTTGGTGGTACCCAACAATAGCCATCTAGCTCTGGAGTCCATATAGTTCCTACTTCCCCTGGACCTCTCAAACATCTGACATAGTGCACCGGCTAGTGCATTCCCTTCCAAGGATATCTCATCCTAATTCACTACAGGTTGAGGTTTTAATAGTTGTACCCCTAGAGCATGCTGGGAGCTCCATCACCTGTGATGTGTGGGTGCTCATTACTAGCTAGTCAGAAGGAGATCTGACTCTAAAATGATGCCTTCAGAGTTATTTCCCATGACTAGTTCTGGCTTCAACTCTTGCAGGTCAGACCACTCAGAAAACACATTATGAAGTAGAGAGTTGTGCTCAGGGGTTCTACTCTTGGGAGTGAACTAAGGGAGTGAGGGAAGCAGGACTGGGCAAAGGGAAGACGTGGAACTAAGCTGCGAAGAGTTGTAACAGAGACCCCAGCCAATCTCTCAGGGAGCTCTGGAATTGCACAGGCCCCTCAGAGTTGTCCCAGATTGAGGCAAGGCGGCTAAGTCTTTGTGTTTTCCCCCTACTAACAGACCAAGCCCTGCACACAAGCTGTCAGCGCTCCCCTCCTCCAGGAGAGGGCTGAATCCTGGGCAAAGGAGTGCCCTTTGGCCTAGGGCACTTCCTAGGAAGGGTCTCAGCCAGGAGCCGTCAGCAACCAACACTCTGAAAGAATTTAAATCTTTCAGAGGAAACCAGCGTTCTTGTGAATATTGTATAAAATAATAAACAGATGTTTTTTACGTTAAAGAAGAGCGTATTCCAATAAACTCAGTGACGAAGGATGGAAATTAACCAAGAACATAAACTGAGAGACAGTACAGTTTTGAGAATCAGTACAGACTCTGGATCCAGACAAACTGGATCAGATCCTGACACAGCCGCTAGGCTGTGCGGCCTTGGGGAAATTACTTAGCTAAGAAAACCGAGATAATATTGACATCTACCTCATAAAGTTGTTATGAGGATTAAATAAATGATATGTGCAGTGTTCAAAAGAGTGCCTGGCTCATGTTAAACACTACAACTATTCGCTCTTGTTATTAACTTGAGTGAGTTGCTTCCCCTCTTGGTAATATTCTTGGTTGTATTAACCTATTACTGCTAGAGAAGTACAGAAGTGTGTTCAAATCACACTGTCCCAAAAAAATATCCAAAATAGAAGAGCCACAGTCACACTATGAAACCCAGCAAATGCACGCAACTTTTATATTCCCAAATAAACGTAGAAATAATACTGTGTTCTACCCTTAAAAAAAAATGCAATTAGTAAGCTTTGGAAGCTAAGCCAATAAGAGTTCTCGAATTTTAGTTTCACCAGCGGAGTTTGTTAAAAATAATAAATTCCCAGACCCCACTTATAGATTTGGTTTCATTAGGTTTGTGACGGGTCCAGGAACCTGCATATTTATAATACTTGTCTCCAAACGATGGCAAGGTAAACCCCACTTTCAGAAGCATTGTGTCGAAGGGATGTAAGGAACACAATGGCATAATTAAGACCTGAGAGTGAGAATTTCTAATATATCTATGGTTTGTTTCTTAAGGTCTGCTTGCTGGGTTAAACTCAGAATGAAATATTTCTTTGGCCAAACTGACATTAACGATAAACTACCTTTGCCCAAACTTTGCCATGGAAACAAAATAAGACTGTTGTTTAAACTGCAAGTTTCAATTTTGTTAGTCACGTTTACTTTTTTAAAGTCACACATTAGAGGAGCTCAAGAGAAACTGCTCTGATACCGATTTTCTTTGATTTTATTAATGCAGAAACAGCACATTTGATCTCTTGGCCATTTGTGTCTTGAATATTTTGAGCTTATTTACATGTATTGAGCATTTGCTCTACTTTTTCTTCTGCGAGCTCCTTGCTTTCCAAGAATTAATGAAAACTCCATGATACTGAGTCATCAGATTTAATCCTTTCTGCTACAGACTGAAATCCCCTATATTCAACTCTGCCAGTGCCTAGTTCAAACTCTGTCAAACACAGTGGACTACAGGACGCATCAGAAAAGACAAATCTGCTTGTAACTTATCTTCAAAGAACCATTTCATACGACCTTGGATGTATTTAACCTTTTCTGGGGTGGGGGGTGGTGAAATGTGTTTAAAACATTCATGCTCTAAATGAGAGCGGTGGTCATTGTCATGCTACTTTATGCAAATGAATTTGTTTTTGCAGGTACTTTTCTAATTTTGACTGGGTAATAACTAGAATTCATATAGACCCTGAAAAGTTTCCCTGTAGACTGGACGGCACCCAAAACACTTTTGTAGGAGTGGTGCCTGGACTTGACTTTTTAGTGCTGGAAGCAGTGAGAAAGGGAAGGTTATGCTACAAGTCTGCAATTCCTTATCCAAGCCCTTTTGGGGCCAAATGCGTCTTAGAATCCAGAATTTGTGGGAATTTTAGAAAGTTAATACATTACATATGCTACATATTGCATAACGCTCTTATTAGGGTCTGAAGTGCTCCCCTACGCCCCGTCAAACACATGAATACTCTTTTTGCATCAAAATATATGGCTACCCACACTAAATAGGATACAATTATAAATATCCTCACATTAGTTCAGGTGACATTTTGCTGCCAAATGATTTTACTGCAAATTTATTGTCCCACTGAAGAAATACTGCAAATTTTTATTTGACCTTTTAGAGTTTGTTGTGGAATTTCAAAGACTTGCATTTCTCAAGTAAGTGTACAAGGTAATATCTATATTCTGTACATATATGTCTGGGTCATATGTTTTATACATATACACACACACATAAGTTGGTAATATTTAGCTTCTGTGATGCTAAAATAAAACTAGTATATGAAGAGTGTAAAGCCATAAAATGAATATAATCAATTAGCATAAGTTGTATCATTGTCATGTGAACTGGTCATACCCTATTGTCGGTTAGAGGATGAAAACTCATCGTTTTATGATGAGAGGAAACAGAAAATAGAAATTGAAAGGATATTCAGAAATTACCAGACTAACTCTCCTACTAAAATTTATGCCAAAAGTTGTGGTTCTTGCACTCAGTGGAATCAGCTTTGAATCAGTTTCCCTGGGTCTGGAGGGGTTTGAGGAATCTGAATTTTTAATTGTCCCCAAGTGAGTCTAGTAGGGTCACACTTTGAAAAGCATGGCATTTTTAAGAAGCATGATGGAATAATCAAATCATATCAAATCTATTAAGAGTGAAAAGGTTGTCTTCACCTTTCTGACTCACTGCCCTCTGAAAAAACCTGATAAAAGACTATAGACCCTATGAGCAATATACAATGTACATACAGGTAAACAATTTGCACACCATTCCAGAGTTTTTGCTTGTTTTTTTTTTTTTTTTTTTACAGCCTCTGGAAATCCATCAAAGGGCCAGCTGGGTGGACTTCTTATTCATAAACCATTCTGTCCCAGATACCAAGTCTGTAGTCCCTTCTCCCTTGCTCCAACCTCAGCACTCTGTGTTTATCTGATTGACTGTATGTAAGGTTTTTCAGTTGATTCTGCTGCTAATTAAAACAACTTTGAAACCCCCTAATTTAGGCATGCTTTTAAGTTCCCACTGAGAACGAAAGGTTCCATGATTTTAAAAGCAGAGATTTGGCTTCAAGCTTAGAAATCCATTCTCTGAAATTCAAAAGCGTTTTTGGCCCACCTTTTTGTCCATTTATAAACAAAAACTGAGCTTCCTATGTTCTTGGCACTCTACTAGGCATCTGGGTTGCAAAGATGCCAAACTAATCTCCAGTCTTAGCCTCTGAAGGGCTAAGAACACCAGTGTCCTAATAATTTCCTAGTGTCTAACGTAGTTGTTCCCAGACCGGCAGACTTTATAAGTCTGAAATTTCAAAATAAATTTTAGGGTTCAATATACGACTGTTGGTTTCTTACTCTGTCCAGTCATTTCTCCTGACAAAAACAAAACACCATCTAAGTCTCAATATCATTTTATAGAAGAAACATCCTCCTGCTCTCTTAGAATGGTGATTCTCAACAAAACTGAAAATAAGAATCAGCTGGGAAAACTTTAAAAAAAATTGCTTGTGCCTTACCCCAAACCAATTAAATTAGAATATATGTGGATTTGACACTAACCTTCATAAGTTTTGAAAAGCTTGCAGGATATCTAATGGGCAACCAAGGTTTAGGACCACTATTTTAGAGCAAAGGATAACTCTTTAAATTGCATACATTTGATTATATGGGGGAAAAAAAAAAAGAAACCTCCCACCATATTTCCTCCAGCCAATGAAAGCTTCGCCACGTGGTATTCACCCATGAACCTAGATTGCGAACATTTCTCCAACACTTATTCCACTCTACTACCAGAATTATCTTTCAGAAACACTGAGTTGGGCTTCCCTGGTGGTGCAGTGGTTGAGAATCCACCTGCCAATGCAGGGGACACGGGTTTGATCCCCGATCCGGGAGGATCCCACATGCCGTGGAGCAACTAAGCCCGTGCACCACAACTACTGAGCCTGTGCTCTAGAGCCTGTGAGCCATAACTACTGAGCCCACATGCCACAACTACTGAAGCCTGCGTGCCTAGAGCCCATGCTCTGCAACAAGAGAAGCCACTGCAGTGAGAAGCCCGTGCACCACAGCCAAGAGTAGCCCCTGTTCGCCGCAAGTAGAGAAAGCCCGCGCGCAGCAACAAAGACCCAGTGCAGCCAAAAATACATAAATAAAATAAATTAAAAAAACAAAACAAAAACACTGATACCTGTGGTCTGGCACCTAGACTCCTTGGGATGATGTGCTAGGCTGTTTTACACTCTGACAGCCCGCCTTTCCAAGTGCATCTCCCACCACTTCTCCAGCATATCCTCAACTCCGGCCACTCAGACTGCTTGTCACTCCCCCAAATGCCAAGACTTTTCTTGCCTCCTTGTCTTTGCTCGGGCTGTTCCCTCTCTAGGGAATGTCCTTCCCCATCTTCTCTGCCTGGCAAAAGCACTGAGATGATTCTTCCTCTGTGGGACCTCCCTCTTCCCTTCACCCCACATCCATGGCAGAGATAATCTCTTTCTCCTGGCAAGAGACTCCAGATCCACCCCTCATTTGCCCCCAGGATGAGCAAATGCCAGGCAACCAGGAATTTAAGCAGCTGTTTTCATAGTTGTTTATCTGAGAGCCTTTTGAAAGCATCACAGACTAATAAACTGTTAACAATGAATAACTTTCCCTCATTCAATCTCCCAGTTCGCCAGCTTCATCGAGAATTCCTCAGAGCTGGATCGAATGTCATGCAGACCTTCACCTTCTACGCCAGTGAAGACAAGCTGGAGAACAGGGGAAACTATGTTGCAGAGAAAATATCCGTGAGTAACACCACACATGGCGCTCTTAGAAGGACACAGTAGACACGCGTGTCATTACCAAAGCTCTCATAGAGAAAAGTGTTGAGCCTCTTTAGAGTTCTGTTTTGTTTTAAACAATACAGAAACGAGATATGTGTAAATAATATTCTTAGGTTTTAGCTAGCGTCCCTCAAATTAACAGAAAGGCATTTAATGAAGCAGATCAAAGAAGTATTTAACTATTAATGATTCAGTCTCTTGACTAAGTTGCTGAAGGAGTATCCTTACAAACTCTTACATCTTCTTTAAAAATTAATTTTATTTATTGATTGATTGATTTTATTTTTGGCTGCATTGGGTCTTCGTTGCTGCCCACGGGCTTTCTCTAGTGGCGGCGAGCATGGGCTACTCTTTGTTGCAGTGCGCGGGCTTCTCATTGCGGTGGCTTCTCTTTGTTGAGGAGCACGGGCTCTAGGCGCGCGGACTTCAGTAGTTGTGACACGCAAGCTCAGTAGTTGTGGGTCGTGGGCTTAGTTGCTCCGCGGCATGTGGGATCTTCCCGGATCAGGGCTCGGACCCGTGTCCCCTGCATTGGCAAGCGGATTCTTAACCATTGAGCCACCAGGGAAGTCCGAAACTCTTACATCTTTACGATTTGTTAATGTGACACAGTATAGGAGAAAGGTCATATGTGCCAGGAGTCAGTGAACCTAGAATCTTCCAGGCTCAGCTACAATCAACTGCGTGATGTTGGGCAAACCATTTACTTATCCCATCAAATCAGCAATTTCTTCATCTCTAAAATGAAAAAGGAATTCTAAAATTACATGAGTCTGTGTGATCTCTAGTACTGGGGTTTTTTGAGGACAAACATCAATTTATATTGTCTAAAAAATCAGAAAAGACCTGACTTGTGATACATGTATCTGTTGAAAAAATATATAATGACAAAAAGTCATGAATTCTGTAGTAATTTAAATTGAATTTTATTCTTATTAATCATAAAAGCAAATCATCATCATCATCACCACTATTTGCTAGGTATTCTTCTAAGAGCAGCTTAGGCATTGGAAGATACCAGATCCTTTTATGTAAGGACTTTTACCCTCTCACAGACCTTTGGTATAATATAATATCCTAAATACCATCATTAGATTTTTTTTTTTTAATCACTGTTATTGGCAATGTTGTTACTGCAAATTGCTCAACTCCATAAAGCATTGAACTATTCCATCACTGTCGTTTTCTGGAATAAAATCACTGTTATAACATACAACTGAGATTTGGACGTTGAATAACAGTTTTGCTTCAATTTCACATGAAAATGTAGACGTATCATAAATTCATCCATTTTAGGGGCAGAAAGTCAATGAAGCTGCTTGTGATATTGCCCGGCAAGTAGCTGATGAGGGAGACGCCTTGGTGGCAGGAGGCGTAAGCCAGACACCTTCGTACCTTAGCTGCAAGAGGGAAACTGAAGTCAAAAAAGTCTTCCAGCAACAGTTAGAGGTCTTCATGAAGAAGAACGTGGACTTTTTGATCGCAGAGGTAAACATATACGATCTAAGATGAGACGAGTACACTTAGGACATTTTCTCTGCCTTTTACTCTCATGAGGACCATGTGGGGTTAGGCACCAGTCATGACTAGTAGCTGTAATATTTAGTTTTGAAATGTTTTTCCAATTTAGGGCTTCAACTAAATGTGATTCAGTTAACGTGACATAGTGTTCTTCAAACCTGTGGGCTGTAAGTCGCTGAAATCACCTTTCTATTCTGTTTTAAAAATGTTAATGGGTCACAACTCAGAGTTTGAAAAACACCCATCTGAGGATAATTAAGTTAATACACAGTAGGATAAGTTTTCAAATTATTTGGGAAGAAACAAGATTAAAAGTATCTTGACTTTAACTTATTTCAGTATTTTGAACACGTTGAAGAGGCTGTATGGGCAGTTGAAGCCTTGAAAGCATCTGGAAAACCAGTGGCAGCGACCATGTGCATCGGCCCAGAGGGAGATTTACACGGTGTGGCCCCTGGCGAATGTGCAGTGCGCCTGGTGAAAGCAGGTGATGATGCGTTCTGGCCAGTTTGCAATTAGTGTGTCTATCTTTAAAATTTATTTATTTATTTTTGTCTGTGTTGGATCTTCATTTCTGTGCGAGGGCTTTCTCTAGTTGTGGCGAGCGGGGGCCACTCTTCATCACGGTGCGCGGGCCTCTCACTATCGCGGCCTATCTTGTTACGGAGCGCAGGCTCCAGACACACAGGCTCAGTAGTTGCTCCGCGGCATGTGGGATCTTCCCGGGCCAGGGCTCGAACCCGTGTCCCCTGCATTGGCAGGCAGATCCTCAACCACTGCGCCACCAGGGAAGCCCCTAGTGTGTCTTTTAAATGACATACAAATGCAGGTCCATCTATGAATCACTATATACTACTTTTGTTACAGGAAAGCCATTAATTTACTTTCTTAGGAATATCTATAATATCATTATTGAGTCCCAAAGAGAAAAAAATGTTAAAAAAAAATACATACACAGACATACCAGCCTTTTGAAATGGGCAATTAGACCTACACTGAAGGTTTAACACCTGGAAATGAGAAGAATTTTAGTAAATCAAAAGGAACATTAGGAAAAATTATGTTTTATTTTAAACTATCTAAAGTTGAGGGCTTTAGACATTAATAACTTTTAAGTCAGTTGCCCTCTTTGCCAAAGTTTTTCCATTCTCATAAATGACCGGTAAGTTTTACTTTTTGTAATTGCTATAATAAATTTTCATATCCTTTGATGTGAGACATGGAGCACCTAATTTACCTTTTCATATAATTTCCATTCCTAATATTGGGTCTCATTTCAATTAGGGAAAATTCACAGACTTTTTTCAAAGCTGCCTCATTTTCAACCTGAGGAATAACACAGTGTCCGTGGAAGAGTCTGACTCACTCTGTGGAATAGAGATTTTGACTGGCTAATTGTTTAATTTCTCATCTTTATCCAACTCTTAATAGTTCATGAAAGTCACTTCATACTTGTCACTAATAATAATTATTTAGGTTTAGGAATGACATTGTAGAATCCTAATTTTTTATTCTACATATTAGAAATGGGGGGAGAAACCAAATTAATATGTTTCAAAAAGATGAGAGGAGGCCCTCATCATCCCAACTGTTAATTGGCAGGGATTCTTGGCCTGCATCTACTCCTTCCCCTGCCGGTCTGTTCAGAGTGAGTGGCCACAGTGCTTGACCTCACTGTACCCTGTTTCTATCCTTCACAGAACTCCCCAGTTATCTCATTTGTTTATGTCTTGAATGTCTGGCTCTCTCACTTGATTGTAAAATCCCAGAGGGCAGAGACTATGTCTGCTTGGCTCAGCACGGAGTACCGTGTGCCCAGCACAGCACCCAGCACATGACAGGTCCTTAGTCAATATCCGTCTCACAAATCTAGTCCATCTTCCAATGTTAGTTCAACTTCCATGTGCCCTGACATAGTCATCCCTACCCCAAATAATCACTTCCTCCTCTCAGCAGCTGCGTCGCACATTTAACGTGTCCTCAGATGACATTTTCTAATCTGTGAGACTGTTAATAGGGTTCTGCAGTTACACACAGATAGAAAATGCTGTGTTAAGCCACGTTAAGCAGCCTCTTGGCGGCAGAACTTCTCAGAGGCTTTGACGTGTTCGTGTGTACTGGCAGTCTCCAAGAAGGGACTACAGTAAATAACTACTGCCCAATTTAATTGATCATAGAACCTTGTTTTCATAGAGCAAACCTTGGGAAGCCCTGTGCTAAATTATAAAATCTTTGGTGTCCTTTATTTATATTTCTCTAAAACCCCTTACAAGGACCTTTATACCTAATAGACATCAATAAATAGCCAAGATGTGATGACTTCATTAATGTAATGACATCTAGCAAGGAAAGAGAAACTGTGGCTCCAGGACACCAGGAAGGATGGATGGATGGACGGAAGGAAGGAAGGAAGGAAGGAAGGAAGGAAGGAAGGAAGGAAGGGAGGGAGGAAGGGAGGGAGGGAGGGAGAGAGGGAGGAAGGGAGGAAAAGAAAGGGAAAGAAAGAAAGAAAGAGAAAAGAAGAAAAAGGTAGTCGAGACCCAAGTGACCCTGTTCAGTAAGCTGTTGAATATACCAGTCTGGAACCCAGTAGAAAGGGCAGGGTTAGAGAGAGAAGCTTGGGAGAGGTCTGGATATAGATGGTATTGAGAGCCTGGGGCTGAAAAGGAAGTGTAGATGCAGAAGAGAAGATGGCTCAGTGGGATCCTGGGACACCACAGGACTGAAAGGTTTAGCCTTGAGGAGGGGTCAGCACATAACACTCAAAAAAAAGCAGCCAGGGAGGTAGGGGCAACACTCAGAGAGTGGGGGAAGTTCTCAGAAGCCAAGAGAAGGGGAGTATCGATGAAGGAGAGAGTGCCACGAGGTTGAATGCTGCCGAGACGTTGAGTAAGATGAGAAGAGAGAAGTGACTACCAGACTTGGCAAGATTGAGGTCATCGGTGTCCTTAACAAAAACTGATTCAGAGGAATGACGGGAAGTGAGGCCAGATTGGAACAAAAATGAAGAGCGAACTGCAGGCCCAGGCCAGTGAGGACCGCTAAGACGCCTGCCACTGAACACTGGAGGTCACAGCGTGTAGCATCAGCTCTGCTGCTCCTGGAATCTGGATGTTGGTGCCGCTCTCATTGTGGCCAGAATGAATCTTTCCTTTCCTTGTTCTTGGCATCTCTATATCCCAGCTACAAAATCCTAGGCCATGAGTTCATCAAAAAAGTCCTTTTTGTTGGACAACCCAAGTGTCCAACTAATGAATGGATAAGCAAAATGTGGTATGTACATGCAATGGAATATCATTCAGCCATAAAAAGGAATGAAATTCTGACACATGCTTCAACAGGGATGAGCCTTGAAAACATTGTACTAAGTGAAATAAGCCATTCAGGAAAGGACACATATTATATGATTTCACTTGTACGAAAGTTTCGGAAAAACCGTTTCCTAAATTACACTCTGCTGTTATGCCCAAGAAACTTAATAATATTGTTAAATTGGCCTGATAAAAGGAAACATTGATTTATTCCTCAGATGAGTCGTAACCACAGGTGCCATGGGGCAGCTGGGAGTCGTGAAAAATTATCATGCTTTGCAAATATAATGTCAAAGATTGAAAAAATGGCTACTAAAATTTGAAGTTAAAGAACAGTCCAATGATGATTTTTTTAAAATGACTACTAAAATTTGAAGTTAAAAAAACCTCTAATAATGATTATATTTTTCAAAAAATGATGGACAGCCAAGTATGCATAAACGACACTTCAAATATAGCTGACTCTTCAAAGCACTGTTCGCAGAAAGGGCTTGCTGCCTGTTACTAATCATTCTTGCCCAAGGGTGAGATAAGTTTGCAGGGACCCAGTGCCATACTTCCAATTCACCATTCCAAATAAAAGCTCCCTGAGTGAGAAGAGAGTCGGGCCCATTGGTACCTGGTGAATCCCTAAAGCTCAAATGTTCTTCCCACTTGCAGGAGCTTCCATCGTTGGCGTGAACTGCCATTTTGACCTCACAACTAGCTTACAAACAGTGAAGCTCATGAAAGAAGGCCTGGAGGCCGCGGGACTGAAAGCCCACCTGATGAGTCAGCCCTTGGCCTACCACACTCCCGACTGTGGCAAACAGGGATTTATCGACCTGCCAGAATTCCCCTTCGGTAAGACAGACATTTTATAAATCATCTCAGGGTCTTTATGTTTGACAAATTCCAAAGAAATCTCTAGCCATAGAGCTTTATCATGTAAAGTAATGGCTGCAAATCCCCTCATATCTTGCCCCCAGCTTCTCTCCTTGCAACCCAAAACTTTTAAATTAGACATTAGGAAAAGACAGGACCGGCAAGCAAAAAAGACCTCTGAACTTAAATGTAAAATCAAAGATGAGTCAACACCTAGGTAGACAACCAATTCGTCATACCTGAAGTTGGCAGAAAGGACGCCTTCCTGGGTAGGATCAGCAAAGATTCTGTTTCTGGTTCCAGCTCTGTTGCTAAGTTGCAGAACCTTAGCAAAATTTCTTAGTTCTCCCAGATCTTAATTTTCTCATCAGAAAAAATAAGTCGTTTAGACCAGGTTATCACCCAGATACTTTTCTCCTATTCTGAATGTTGCTTAGATATTCTAGCAATATCTGAGTTTGTGGGGCAAAGGGAAGTTACCATCATTGGGTTACTGTGTAACAGATTTGAATGAAGAGACCAAGCAGATGAAGGGGGTAATACTTGCAGTCTGGGAAGAGGGATAAAGCTTGTGTGGGAAGTAGGGGTGAGTCTACCTGGAGAATCAAGCCACGGGTGAGCGGGGCCAGACCCTGGCCAGCCTCCTATTTCATTCTAAGGTCCTTACCCCATATTCTAGAGGGACCCTGGAAAATAATCCGTCTAGAAGAACCATAGAAGAAGAACGGCAAGGCATTTGTGGTATTTATTGCTGTAGAACAAATTATTGCAAAATTTAGTGGCTTTAAACAACAAATATTTATTATATCTCAAGTTGCTGTGGGTCATGAATTTGGGAGCAGCTTAGCTCAGAGTCTCTTAATACGTTGCAGTCCAGACTCTAGCAAGGGTTATAGTCATCTGAAGGCCTGATGGGGGCTGGGGGATCTACTTGCAGGCTCTCTCAGTTGGCTGTTGGGAGTCAGGGTCAGTTTTTTTCTGTCTGTGGACTGGAGGCCTCAGCTCCTTAGCTCATGGGCTTTCCACTGTGGTATCTGAGTGTTCTCACAACACGGCAACTGGGCTGAACGTTCCAGGAGAGAACAAGGCAGAAAACATAATGTCTCTTATGACCTAGCCTCAGAAGTCACAAACCATCCCTTCTGCCATATTCTATTGGTCTCACAGACCAACCTGACACAATACAGGAGGGTCCACACAAGGGTGAGAACGTCAGAGGGCAGAGATCATTGGGAATCATCTTGAAGTCCGGCTGTCACAGTATTTACAATTGGATATGTCAATGCAAAATAGCTAATAGTTTTTAAGAGTTAGGAACTAAATATTGACAACTTATCTAACTCATTTATTGAAAATTACGCATTTATTATAGCTGTTTGTTTTGAATATCTATTTTTAATTTAAGCAGAGTGTCATTTATTACAGGACTGGAGCCCAGAGTGGCAACCAGATGGGATATTCAAAAATACGCCAGAGAGGCCTACAACCTGGGGGTCAGGTACATAGGTGGGTGCTGTGGATTTGAGCCCTACCACATCAGGGCGATTGCAGAGGAGCTGGCCCCGGAAAGGGGATTTTTGCCACCAGCCTCAGAAAAACATGGCAGCTGGGGAAGTGGTTTGGACATGCACACCAAACCCTGGATCAGAGCAAGGTAAGAACCTTAAACTGTATTTGCCAAACCAAACTCATTTAGATTATGAAGATGTCCAAATGAGGTCATTACCCAAACTGCAGCCTATTTGCTGTGTAATGGTAAAGAATCAGTTATCCTCTTTAAATTCTCTCATAGAGGTGTTTATAACGTAGCTTTATGGAGTGATTTTTGGGGAAAACTTTAAGAATATAGAATATAAATCATGTAAGTTGCAACAAAATGTGATTTCACACTCTAGGAAAGCACCATCCATGTGGTGGACACTAACAGTGAATCAGTTGTTAGGATTTAAGTACAGCAAGTATTAATTGCCCGTTCTGTGCCAAGCACGAACCTTAGAGCTGGGAAGACAGTGGTGAATGAGATAAAACATGTCTTTACCCACAGAGTTTACATTCCAGTGGGGAACAGGAACAATAAACAAACAGAGTTTCACACCAGGCTATGTGCAGGGCACTAGGAATATAGAAATGAAAGGCTGTGGTCCCTGGCTAAGAGAATCTCGCGGTCTACTGGGGAAAATGGAGAAGAAAGGTGAGGTAGTTAACTGCTTGAGTAGAGGCATGGATAAAAAAGTAACAATGAAGAGAAGAGAATAACTATCGCTACCTAATAGATACTTTAGAAGAAGGGACGTTGGGGCTGGATTTTGAAGAGCTGAGTAGGCTTCCACGGGATAAAGAAGAGGGTGGAGGATGCACCCCAAGCAGAGGGAGCAGTTTCCCTCTGTTCAGTGAACATTAGTTGAGCACAACTATGTCAGGCACCGTTGTGGTTGCTGAGGGAGCACGTTGGACAAGGCACAGGCCTGTCCCCAAGGAGGTAACAGTCTAGTAGGCAGAGAAATAAACAGCTAAGTTCAAACTGGTATGGTAAGTTAAGGATGAAGATGTGCACAGGTGCTGTGGAGTCTGTACTAATGGCCCACAGGGGGAAAGGTGGGAAGGTTGGTGAAGAAGTTCTTACAGAGCTAACACCAGAGCTGAATTCTGAAGGACGAATTAGATGGCCAGACAGGAGAACAGCCTAGAGGGAAGCACTGAGATGTGGCAAGAGGACAAGGTGCTGAGACACTAGAAGTTTGAGAATATTGGATTCAGAATTTGGTAAAGACACAGGTCAGGAACAGGAGGTGGCCTTTGTTCATGCTCACGAGGTTGAGATGATCTCATCCCAAGGCAGTGAGGAGCCTGGAGGGTCTCAAGGGGTCCGAGACAAAGTTAGATTTGCAAGTTTCAGTAGCCTCGAGACAGGGAAACCTGTGAGGAAATCTCTGCTGGAAGATACCAAACATGGCGAGGCCTGAACTAGGAGACAAGGGAAATAGAAAGGAGGCTGGGGCGGGATCCTCAGGGTGAGAGGTGCAGAAGCAACACTGGCTTTGGGGAGAGCAGCAAATGTGGGCTCAGCTGGCTCAGGAAGTAGAGTGCCAGAAAGTGAGGATGGAGAGGTAGGGTAATTTGGATAGAAAATGTCCCTATTCTAAACTCTTAGCTTTTGAACCTATGTGTATGTAAAAAGAAGAAATTCAAAGTAACTTTAGACCTACAGATTCTGAAAGAAAAAGATAAATGTGTTTCAATGGACACACTCTCAAGAGCCCAAAGACAGCTCTACAGGGGTGTCTTAGCTCTGCGACCTAGAGAGGGAAGCTCAGGGAGAAGTCTCCTGCTGTGTGTTTTGTTCCCCCAGGGCCAGGAAGGAATACTGGGAGAATCTTCGGATAGCCTCAGGCAGGCCGTACAACCCTTCTATGTCAAAGCCGGATGCCTGGGGAGTGACCAAAGGAACAGCCGAGCTTATGCAGCAGAAAGAAGCCACGACCGAGCAGCAGCTGAGAGAGCTCTTTGAAAAACAGAAGTTCAGATCTGCATAATAGCCTCCGCGGAACCCATTTTCAGTGACCTCCTCTATGCTTGGAAGTCTATGTTTGGGCCTCAGTTCCAAAAATAAGGAAAAGATGGTTAAAAGGCAATGCTTATATGAACCCCAGCCTACATGTAACAAAACAATTACAAATAGTACTTGACAATTTTGAAAAGTATATATTTATAACTTGAAAGCAAAATAAATAAGAAGCAAATATTAAACAGGTTTACTAAGCACCCACCATGTACACGGTATTAAGGAAATCACTGTGGCCAAGGAAAAGTAATTTGGACATTAGTCCCACTTCAAGAAGTTTGCAGGCTAGTAAGGAGGAGGAGATGTGAGCTGTCATAAATGGCTCAGCAACCAGACAGGGACAGACAAAGTGGTATAGGAAAGTGACTTCCAAGCTCTTCTGAATATGACCCTTCATAAGAAACACAATTTATATTGATATAATGACCCAGTAAAGTACATGTACAACCATTGAAATAAAATGTGATCCATTCTGGTATTTTTTATTCCAGTCCTTTCTGTCCTATTTCATTAATAAAATACTATGCTGGTTAAGACCCCTCAAATTGATTTTATGACCCATTAATGAGTTTTGACCCACAGATTGAAAAACACTGCTATGGGACACCAGCTACGGGGACTTTGCTATTCCTTTAAGTTTTTTCTTAGAAAATCAGTCCTATGGGACCTGATCAGTAAATATTCAAAGCTCAGAGTTCCAGAGTTGTTCCCTCACTTTTCTGACCCATTTCTACCACTAAGAAGCATTCAGACCAATGGGGAGGCTGAGAAGGGATGGGTACCCAGGCTCTCTACATCTTTTTCTAGGCTGGATCCACCTCCCTTCAGTAAGGCTGGGGAGCAATGGTCCTGTGTTACTTTGGTAGCTTTAAAAAATATATAATAAAGAAAAAGAGATTCTCCAAACTCTATCTGGGGTTCCTAGATTGAGAACTATATTTTTACCTGGTAGTATCTACTCTGAAAGCTCAAGCCTGAAGATGTAAGAGCCTTAGAATAAACGGCTACTCAATGTATTAGGAAAGAGTTCATGTTTCTTTCTAAACATTCATGGATTGGTATAGCTGTTTGGAAATTCTAATCTCTTCAGCTATTAAAATAAAAGGAGCAATGAGACTTATCTTGGATGTATTTGAATCTTATTTCTGTTCTATAATTTGCTAAGTCTTGTATAACCTCAGTTTCTATTTAAAAAGACACAAGCATGCTAGAGTTTTAAAGGACAAGGCAGCAGTATTTAAAGGGAAAAGAAATTTCCAGAACTTCTTTTCAAAGCAGCACGACTCTCAGAGGTTGCATATGGCTGAGGTGAAATAAGAAAAGAGTGAAAGTCACTTTTTTTTTTTACCAATTGCTATCTACCATTTTTCATTCTCAAATCAGGTTCAACATTTAATACTTTCATTCATAGGTAATAGATACCTTTATTCAACCTACTACTGTGTAAGATGGATGCCCCTTTAATATTCTTTTCAGAACTTGTATTGCCATACAAAGCACTGTAACCCCTAATTTTTCTTATATCTTTTGATTTTAAAAATGTTTCCCTCAAGAGGAAATATACATACTGAAGGTACACTGGAATGAAACTGTATGTCAACAGTGACTCCTAGTGGCATATTTCATATTTTGAAAATTTTTTTTTTGGAATTCATCCCTCCACCAAGTGCATTCATTTTATTTCCAGAAATCTTGTTCATTAAAAGGGAAATTTCATTCAATACCTATAAGCTTCCTTGTGTTAAACAGACATTTCTCACTGGTAAAGATATTTTTGTGGAATCAGAGCCAGAGAGACCTTAGAGATCCAGAGTCTAAACTCTCTCTTTTAAGGGTAAGATTCCAAAGGCAGGATGTCAAGTCAGGAAGAATTTCTTATTAGTCCAAGGCTACCAGGAAAGGTGGCTTTAGCTTGGATTCTTGGTAGAAGGAGAATGGAACCAGGACAGATTGTTCACAAAACTATGGAGTTCATTCTCCTGCCAGGAAATAGAGATCCCTGCATTCCTCAGAGTCGATGTAAACTCACTGAGTAAACTGCTTGCAGTTTGTGACCTGATACTTATTTACACTGTAGCAAAGCGCCTTTGAGTAAGGGAGCCAAGCCGATGCAGACCTATAACGGAGACAGAACCGGACAGGAAGGGATCAAAAACTTCAGTTCCCAATTTCTCCAGAGGGGGGCAGCAAAGCACCAGCTGGGAATGCAGGAGGAGTTCTATTTTTCTTTGAACTCAAGCTATTTCATCAGAACAAACTGTAACATTAAACGGCAGAAACAGCTGTAGCTCTCTTTATTTGTTTTGATCAGTTTTTCCCTAAGATACATGGATCTTTGAATCACATCCTGGACAACCCACCCAGCAAGGAAAGCCTTATCTCTCTCCAACCGGATCCTCTTTTTTTCTTCCTCCAGAGATCATTTTCCCCAGTTTTGAGCACAATGGCTGGCTGAGAACATTATACAGACTGTTTTCCCAAACAGCCTCCCTGTTAGTCAGTAACATCCACTCAGCCAGTCTGGAAACTTCCGTGTGTTACGTGCCAGGTAGACAATTCTGATTCTTACACAGTCGAGGAGGAAGGAGTCAATTTGAAGAGAGAAAAATAGAAGAGCCCTGGGAAGTGCTTCAGGAATAGTCTGAGAGTGTGTTAAACCACAGAGTTTGGGATAACCAGGCCCAGTGTTTCTAAACATCTTCAGGAACAAATGAATATTTAGTGTTTGAACAGAAAACGACAGAAAGGCAGCCAAATACAAAGACTTCTCACAGATGGTGACAGAAAGGGCAGGGTCATTCGGCCAAAATTGGTGGGAGTGTGGTGACAGAAAGGAAGAGCCAGAAAATGCTTCCAGTTTTCAAGCAGCTGGAGGCTCTGTTGGCCTTGGATAGATGAAAAATTAAGGAGATGGAAAGTGAGAGGGACAGATGCCATAATTTGTGCTGCTGTGAGCTACAGAAATAATGCCAAGCCATTCCAGTACAGCCAAACAGAAGAGGTTAATTTATATGCCACTATATCAAACACACAATCATTTATTTTGTTTGTTTTTTGTTTTTGTTTGGGTTTTTTTTGTGGTATGCGGGCCTCTCACTGTTGTGGCCTCTCCCATTGCGGAGCACAGCCTCCAGACGCACAGGCTCAGCGGCCATGGCTCACAGGCCCAGCCGCTCCGCGGCATGTGGGATCCTCCCGGACCGGGGCACGAACCCGTATCCCCTGTATCGGCAGGCGGACTCTCAACCACTGCGCCACCAGGGAAGCCCAAACGCACAATCATTTTATCACATGGTTTGAGCAACAGATTTGTGAACATTCCCTATGTAAATTTTTACATGACGTACATTTTCAAGGGAAATATTTAGAGTACTTTTAACAAAAAATTATTTCCCCAAATGCCTAACATATTTTTAGCAGTCATCACTTATTTGCAAGCTGCTCATGTACCATTTGAAAATGATTCCTGTTTGTTCCTTCAAGCAGGTTCAGTGAGACCTCTATTTGGCCCCATTTTGTGGTTATTTGTTCTAGTTTACTACATGGCCTTGAAAGGAAAAGGCTGAATATCTTTGAAAATAGTTCAAACTTTTCCCCCAATTCAGCCTGGCCATCCTTCCAATTATTTTGACTTAACGAGATTTTACTGTTCTCTGGAAAGGTTAATGTCTCAACGCATGAATTGTGCAGAACACTACATTGCAAAACACTCATGTGATGTAGTAGAAAAAGCAATGAATAAATTTAGAATCAGGTATTTGGGGTGCAAGTCCTAGCTTTGCCTCTACCTCACTATGCAACATTGGATATATTACTCTGCTTCTCTGAGCTTCAATTTTCTCATCTGTAAGGTGACACATCTCTAATACCGTGCTTAAAGAGCTCCACAATTTTATGTTTCTAATTTGATGGTATACGTAAGCAACAGCCTCATCACTGTCAACAAATATTTACTGAGTGCCACTTGTGGTGTGTTTACAGCAGGCTTCGTTGTTAATTAATTATTCCCCTGACTAAACAGACGGCAGACTAAAACAAATAACACCGTTCAGAGAGCAGGGAAAGTTTTATTAGCCTGCACTCAGCCTGGCACTGGGAATGAAAATGTCATTCTTCCCCACAGGTACTGCTTCCTAGGGAGGTTCAGGCCTGTGGTTTTTCATATTATGAACTGTTTCTGTTTTCAGGACTCAGAGGTCTTTGTAGGTTTGCATAAGCGTAAGCTATGGAAGTTCTAGAAACCACCATGTGGGTAATTCTTGTTTAGAGGTCTTCATCTCCCTAGGAAGGAGAGGACTGTCTTCTTACATTTTATGGTAAGATGATGGAGTTTGGGATAGAGGCCTCAGAACTTTTTCCTTCCATAAGGCCATTCCCAGAAGCTTAATGATCCCCAGATTTGTATCTCCAGCATGGACCACCCCCAGGAACATGCACTTGACATCAGCCTGACCTTTAGACCCAAGCCAGTCGCTGCCCTGGACCCTGGGGTTCAGGCCCTGTGTGCCTTCCCATGGTTGTCCAGGCAGGGTTCCCCAAATTGGGACCCGGTCTGTGTGGGTTCTGGTCACCAGAGACGCCTTCCTCAAAATTGTCTAAGTCCCTCTGTAGTGGCTAGGACTGCTCAGGGCCAGCTATGCCATCCGGGAGGGGTGCCCCCAGCCTGGACAGGTCAGCATGGGACCCAGGCCCGGTTTCTTCCCTTCTAGGTGCTCAGTGACAATGTACACCTCTTTCCCATGTCTCCCACTTCCACCCCAGTCTGGCATTGACCAAGGGCCCCAAGGAGCCCTGGGCCTCTTGTTGGCCCCGGTTCCAGGAGGGGCAAATGGTGACAGGAGAGCTCCTGCTGCTGGGTACAGTATCTCTGTCCCGGAATCCGGTGAGATTGGGCTGCCCAGTACAGTGCAGACTGTGTGTGACTCTTCTCAGACACAGGACAAGTTCCGGGCTCTGGGCCGCCAAAGGTCCACCGTCGGCCCTTGCTTTGAGCAGCCTATGGAGGCCCATGTTAGTCCTCACCTATGCGGGTTCCAGCCTCAGCACAGGGTGGGGGGTGGTAGTGGTGGTGGTGGTGAGGGGACACAGCCCAGGGGGACAGCAGGGGTAGCGACAGGTGCTCTTTACCCTGAGCATCCTTCCTCAAACATGGCTACTCCCTCCCCCCCCACCACTGCCACCCAGTGGTCACCCCACCCCTCCACAGGCTCCTCCAGGGGTAGCCATGCCTCAGACCCTGAGGAACTTCCAGACACTGCTCCACAAGGCCAGCAGGCTATGCCTGTCCATGGCCCCTGGCCTCTGATGGATATGGCCCCATCCTGGCCTCCCGGGTTGGTATGAAGTAGTGCAAGACGAGGGATGGACATCCCTGAGTGAATGACCCCTCTCTTCCAGCACTGCCTCCTGTGGAGTTGTGTGGAAAGTGGCTGCAGAGTCAACACGGAGACGTCATGTCCTAGGAAGGCACTGTGTTGGCAGATGCACTCCTCTACATGCACACTGTAAGATTCCCAACAGTAAATTTGCCACAAAAGGAACAGTCATTCAAGGTTCCCACATAAGACGGGCACTGTGGTCACCGTCCACGAAGCACAGCAGTCACCTCTGAGAGTCGCAGAAGCCAGTGTTCACAGGCCACACTGTGGGTGATGTGGTACCGGGAGTCCTGATGTAACCAGCACTAAATCAGTGGGACGAGGGAGCTACAGAAACAAGATCTTATCGTTTCAATACGAACAGTTTCCAAAAAACCATGGCATTGAGAGTAAGAATAGACAGCATCGCTATCTTTTTCTCCCAGTGGAAGATATGAAAGTAGTTCATTTGCCAAGAAAGAATAAGAAGAGATGCTTCCTATTCCTCAGTCGGGAGAGATGAGCATCTTCACAGAAGTACCACTTTCCAACGCACTCTTCTAAACCACATGGCAGATCACCACACCTCACGTGAGCCCATGAATTTTTAAATACATTTTAGATTGGATACCTTTTTAAAATAAAATTGCTTATATAGACAGATATCCCATAAAAACATTCCCCAGAGCCCTCCATGTCCTAGGAGCAGCCATTGTCTGAAGACAAGGTCCTGAGCTTCTCTTGTCCCCCTAAACATGCTCCTCCCACAGCATTTTCCATCTTAGAACATGGCGGCTCCAGCTTCTAAGATTTTGCTCAAGCCCAAATCCTTGACTCCTCTCTTCCTCTCACGCCCACTTTCAGTCCATCAACAAAGCCTGTCAGACCTACCTTCAAAATATATCGGCTTTTCACAACCTTCCTACCATCACCTCCCTGGACCAAGCCACCATCATCTCTCACCTAGATTATCACACAATAAGTTTCTTAAGCAGTCTCCTGCTTCCTCCTTAGGCTCCCTGCCATCTAATCTCCACAGACTATCAAGAATGACTCTTTGAAAAACTAAGTAGATCATGTCACTCCTCATCACTTCCAATTGCTTCCTGTCACAGACACTGAGTTTCGCCTCTCAGATGCCCTTTCTTGGAAGGACAGGCTGCCCAGCTGTGGGTTATATGACCCCAGCGCCCAGCTCCTTCAAGGTCAAAGCTGCAGAGGACCTCTTTGTTCAAGGTCACACCTTCCCTAGGCCAGCCTGTACCTGGTGCCCGAGCAATGCAAGGGTATACAAGCCTGACATGTTGACCTGACAAAGGACAACTGTGCATGAAGGGCCACAGAGGACAAAATTCTCTCCAGAACTCACCACCGGGTGGACCAAGCCATTTCTGGATCTTCATCACAACTCAGTTTCAACTCCTACCCAGTCCTATCTCCTCCTCCCCTTTCACAGGTGCCAGATCTGCATTGCAGCCTGAAGGCTCTACCTGTCATTCCTGGTCCCTCTCCCCTTTAACTTTCATGAGCATTTCCACCCCATCCCACCCTCCAGTCTTGCAATTCTATGTCCTTATTGGCATCTGATTCCCAGAGGACCCAAAACGGCCTCATTTTCCCTCACCACCCCGTGTATCAGTGCACCCTCCTCTACACTCTCTATCCCCCTTACTCTGTTTATTTTTCTCGATAGCAATTGTCACCACTTGCCATACATTTTTTGGTCAAAAAATATTTGTTTTTCACTTCCTCCCCACAAACTAGAATACAAGCTCCACAAGGGCAGAGACTTGGCTTTATTCGCTTTCATACCCACGTGCCTAGAATAATGCCTTGGATGTAGTAAGAGCTCAATAAATATCTGATGAATGAGAAAACAAATACACATTTGGGAGACACCTGATAGAAAGAAGGAAACTTGAATAGTTGCAAAACTACTTCATTGTACTCTTTCGGACATGCAGGGAAAATTTTAGGAGCTGAAAATTTTCGTGATTTGCTTGTTACTTCCAAATTTGAGTCTTGAACTCAGGGGCCCAGATTCCCATCTTCTTCTTTCCTCCAAAAAGTACACATCTATGCTGCTTCAAATATTTATTGAGCACCGTCTGTGAGCCAGACACAGCTAAGCTCTGGGAAATATGAAGATGAAAATGATACCATCCTGCCTTCGGTCAGCCCCTGGACCAGTGAGGGAGACAGACAAATCCTCACTAAAGGAATTAAGTGCTATAATAGATGTCACAGAGGGCACTGTAGAGGCACAGAGAAAAGCCACTTAACCCAGCATTAGGGAGGGCTAAGTTACCCCAAGGAAGCCCTGAGAAACATTTGCATCCTGCTCACCTCTTTCTGTCCTTTGAACAGCCCTTAAGCTCGTTCCTACCTCAGGACCTTTGCACTGGCTATCCCCTTTGCCTGGAGTGTGGTACCTTTCAGATTCTCACATGTCGGTACCTTCTTGTCATTCATGTCTTGGATCAAATGCCACCCTTTCAGGGATGCCCTCCTGAATACCTTAAGTGTTCCACCCACCCCAGTCCTGCCATCCCCTACACCTTGACTAGATGCTCTGTCAAATGGCCTTGCTTTTGTCCTTCATAGCACTTCACATGACCCGTTGATTGATTGACTGACTGTACTGTCTTTCTCCTCCACCCTGTGCTGTAAGTCCTCTGAGGACAGGGACCTTGTTTGTTTTGCTCTCTGCTCTAGCTCCAGTGCCTACAAAGGGGCCTGGCACACACAAGTGGCTCAACAAGTACGTATGAATAATTATGTGGAAAGGCTTCAGTAGAAATACAAATAACAACTAGTAAGTCAGGATGGGGTGAAAGTGACGCAGCACCAGAGGGAAAGCTTTTGCAAAGAAGTGGACTGTCCTGCTCTTCTTATCTCCCCAGGGGTCCCAACATCAAAAATCTTCAAGTCTGGGTGACAGTATATGGGGATTCATTATACCATTCTCTTTACTTTTATATTCTGGAATTTTTCATAATAAAAGAAGTTAAGGAAACAAAAGTCTTGGGGCCGAGTAGGTAGTGTAAATGTAGGAAGCAGCTCCGTCTGGGGGCCAAAGGTGGGACCTGGGGTAAACTGAAGACAGCAGGCTCCACACAAAGACATTCAGGTTCCATTTTTCCCCCAAACTCTGGTGTGGTCTGAACTAAATGAGCTGGAATTCACCAATTTGTGACCCCTGAACAGCACAAGCTAAGTCATGGATCCTAAACAATCTATTCATTCAATACTGAAAAATTTTACAAGAAATGCCCAACCATCTGGAGACCAAACCTCAGTAATATTGAAGAATCAGGCTCTTTTCCAAGACCTCGCTTGTGCTACGGCTCTGTCTAGGGCACACTGCTCATTTCCCTATGGGGAGATAATAGAAAATATGTATTGGTCTCTGGCCCCGGTTCCTGGAACAGAGCTCCTGAAACCCTGTCATTTTCTAAGTGAAAAGAGTACTGAGAGCATCTTTTATTCTATTGAGACAACTCTGGATGGGGGATGGTCACCAGAAAGACCAAGCCATGATTAGAAGCTTGGAATTTTCAGCCCCATTCTCCATTCTCCAGGGACGGGGGAGGGGCTAGAAATGGAGTTAATAACTAACCATGCCGGGCTTCCCTGGTGGCACAGTGGTTAAGAATCTGCCTGCCAATTCAGGGGACACGGGTTCAAGCCCTGGTCCGGGAAGATCCCACATGCCGCGGAGCAACAAAGCCTGTGCTCCACAACTACTGAGCCTGCGCTCTAGAGCCTGCGAGCACAACTACTGAGCCCACGTGCCACAACTACTGAAGTCCGCGCGCCTGGAGCCCGTGCTCCGCAACAAGAGAAGCCACCAAGTGAGAAGCCCGCGGCACCGCAACGAAGAGTAGCCCCCGCTCGCCGCAACTAGAGAAAGCCCGCGCACAGCAACGAAGACCCAACGCAGCCAAAAATAAATAAATACATTTATTAAAGAAAAATAATAACTAACCATGCCTACATGAGGAAGCCTCCATAAAATCCCAATAGAAGGGGGCTCGGAGAGCTTGGTAAACACATCCAAGCTGTGTTTGAGGGTGACGTGTCCCAACTCCTCAGGGACAGAAGCTCCTGCACTCAGGACCCCCCCAGACCTCACCCTATGTATCTCTTCATCTGGCTGTTCATCTGTATCCTTTATCATATCCTTTAATATGCCGGTAAACATGTTTCCCTGAGTTTTGTGAGCCATACTTGCAAATTAATCAAACCCAAGGAGGGGTCAACCTCTGATTTACAGCTGAGCCATCAAAAGCACAGGTGACAACCTGGACTTGCGATTGGCGTCTGAAGGCGGGGATGGGGACAGTCTTGTAGGACAGAACCCATACCCTGTGGGATCTGACACTCTCTCTAGGTAGGCAGTGTCAGGACTGAGTTAAATCGTAGGACTCACCCCATCCCCACCCGGTGCCCAGAGAATTGGATGGTGTGGAGAAAAGCCTCCACACATTGGGCGACCAGAAGTGAAGGGTTTTGTGTGAGGAGTAAAGGAGACACGGAGGAAAGACAGACTCACATGTGCGAAACTGAGTTTTCCTATACACCTACCTTCTCCCAGACTCCCTGCAGGGGAAGGGGGTACTTACAGCTCCTCTAAATGATCCACTGCAACTTCCAAGTGTCACTCCCCCACCCCCGGAAAACTCTCTTCTCTTCTGAGGTTCATGTCCTCCAACCCCCCACCCTCTTCCCATCCTTGTTCCTTCAATCTCCGACCCCAGGTCCCTCCGCCATAGTCAGCAAGGGCTTCAGCACCTCCTCATGGGCTCTTTCTCTGCAACCTCAGCCTCCAATCAGTCTCCCAGGAAATGACAGCCATGCACGAAGGTGACCCTGCCAGCAGCCCCATCTGACCAGACACTTCGCCACCCTCACAGGTCCCTTCAGCAGAACCACTCTCGGCCACGCCTGGCACTCGGCGTTACCTTCCATCCTGACTTCCCGATCTCTGAGCAGCCTCCCTCTTGAATCCAGGTCTCAGTCGAGCCGACTACATCCAGGATCTCCAATATCTTGAACGTTCTATCAGCGTCCATCTAACTTCACTTCTTTTCCTTACATACAGCTGTGTTTTGCAATCTCGGCTAAATATTAGAATCAGCTGGGCAGTTTGTGCGGCTCAGGATGACTAGTCTGCCTTAATCAATGACGTCAGATGCTCTGGGGGAGGGACTCAACCATTATTAGTGTGAAAGTCTCCCCAACGGATTCCAATGAGCAGCCAAGGTGTAGGACCGCTCCGTGCTCCACAGCCTGGGCCTCATGGCTCATTGTTTTAACCACTTTCCCACCAGCACTTTCCTTTCCTCATTCACTTCTTCTTTGCCATGTGCTCCCTAAAAAGCTCAGCCTGGGAGCAGCCCCACTGCACACTTTGCCTATTCTTACATGCAAGCTGCTAAGCTCTGCTGGAGGAAAATCACGAAACTATCCACTTTCTCTGGAGGACAAGTCTCACATAAGGCGCTAACCTGGTGGGATTTGAAGCATCCCAGGAAAAGTCATTCCTTTGGGACCCACATTGACTTCTTTAGCCAATAACCTTACCAAATGTATGTCGTTGGGAAAAGTTACAAATATATGAATAAGACTCTGCTTGCGGGTAACGGAAACCTCCTTGAGTTATAGTAGCAGGAGGGTGTGAGTTTCAGATGGAGAGATCGTCCTGGCACTCATGTTAGCAGAATAATTTGGGGAGCACAGCAGAGTCAGTGCTGTATTAAGAAAAATCATGAAATGCTTGGAGCTGAAATAAAGAGGGACCAGTTGTATTCCTGGTACAACTGTACTCGCAGGGGCTGGAGAGACTAGGCTGGTTTGCCAGGTCCTATCATGAGATCAAAGAGGAGGACTTCTCCTTTTGGAGGAAAAGACAAGGTTTGATAAGAGACTTTGGTCTCAGGATTGGCCTCCTCTACAAAGCTGAGGGAAGGGAACTCAACAGAACCACTCCAAGTTCGTGTGTGTCTGGGAGAAAGAGAAGCCTGCCATCTTGGGTCCTGGTTGCATGACTGGTGAGCACTGGTCTTGCTGATCTATCTCAAGCACCAGCGGGGAATGAGCATTGAGGTCCACAGTGTGATGGCATGATCAGAAGGAGAGGGGCCAATGGACAACCCCCCAAGTTTCTAGTTCCTCACGGGTAGAGCATGAGCCCAGTCACCTCCTCCTAAGACCCCATAGTTGGGACCATGGAAGGTGTAAGATTGGAGGTGGCAGGTTTGTCAAGGACCACCAAGGCACGAAGCAGAGGGGCTCTGGGTGCAGAGGAATGTGGTGGGGGGTGGGGAGGCTTCAGACCTGGAGTCACCAGATCTCTCAGAGCCTTCTTCCTGGGTTTGGGCTTGAATTCCTTAAGAGCCTCCACCTATGTCTCTCAGAGACAACAAGCTCCACCTGGAGTGCAGATGATGCCTTCACCTCGGGAAACAACGTTTCCCTTTCTCTCCTCCCGCTCCACGCACTGGAAGGGTCCACCAGGGATGAAGGTGGGCTTCTGTTAGAGAACAGTGCATGCCCCTCCCTCACTCACATGCACAAACACACAAATCCACACACAAGTCAGCAGGCCGTGAGCCTCATGTGTGCTGAGAGGAGGGGGAGAGTTTTGAATCAAACTTGAAGCTTTCAAATGAATCAGGATCTGTGGAGAAGGAATCTGACTGGCAGTTTGGATTCGATGGTCTCTCCTGATCCAATCAACCGTGGCTAAGGGTGGGTCATCTAAGCTAATAATGGCTCCCGGGTAGCCACCCTGTGGAAGAGGGGGTCAGATCTAAGACAGGCAGAGACAGTGAGCGTGGCTGACACCTCAAAGGTTGTTCTCCACGGTTGCTTTTCTTCCCGACTGGAAACTGGGAGACCTGAAAATACTGAGCTTCTGAGAGGCTGAAGGATGCTGCAGGTAGCGAGGAACGAATAAAGATGCAACAGAGAAAGGGAACTCAAAGACACTCCCCTATCTAAACCCAGCCCGCCCTAAACCCAGCCTCAAGCCAGCTTACTTCTGCTTGATTAGTTTTCTTCCCGTAACTTCCACATTTTTCACTGCGGTTTCATGGTCCATTATTTACTTTACTGATATACCCCCTCAGAAATCATCTTTGACTAATATATTACCAGAACAACATATTACTATATTACAAACAGAAGAGAGAAAGAACCCCACAGAGGCAATCAAATGTCTGGAAGAACATTGAGAAGGTTAGAAAAACTAAAAAATGATTGCTAAGACACATGATAAGAAACATGGGGGACAAAAGGTATAAATACCGTAAGGGGATAGGACAAAAAACTGGAATTCTGTCTGTCGTGTCGTATATCTGGAAAATGAGGGCGATATATAGCACCATCATGAAACATATGTATTATTAAAGAAAAGTGTCTCCAGGTGACTGCCCACCTGTTGGAAGCATGTGACTGTCAAGATGAATCAGAGCTGTGGAAATAAACCACTGGGTACTTCGTGGGCAGAAATATGTTTTAGAGAGAAAGACTGTAGCCTTGGATTTGTGGGTAAGAGTAGGTGTGCTGAGAGTGAAAAACAGAGCTAGGAAAGAGAACAAAACAAATGCCTAATTCTTCTCTTGTACAATTCAGTAGCTGGGCTTAAGTTTCACAACAGGACAAGAGATGGGAAGTACCAACATCACCCAAAGTACTAACTCAACCTAAAGAATGGTTTAAAAGAATTTTGCATGTGAAGGGAAGTATAATTAGAACAGATGACATTTATTTTAAAGGAAACTTTAAAGTATATTTCCTTAAGCACACTCAGGACTGGATTAATGGAACCAGGTAGAGTGATTAATTAACAAGTCTGCTCTCCAGTACCTAGATTTTATTTACGTTTCCAAATTTTATAACCCAATATCCTTTTGAATGATTAAGAGCAAGGAATAGGATCCAGGTCAATGTAATGAGTATGTTAAAATAACCAAAGCTTAAGCAATAAAGGATGTGGGATCTCAGCAATGCTGTTTTGCAATAAGGCACACATTCCCAGACGTCACTTCTCACTTCCAACACTCCCACCAACACACTGTAGATGTTGTCCCTGGAGAGAATCATCAGAGCAGTGAAAGTAGAGGCAGGGAGAGGGGAGCAAACAGAAAGGGATCCTAGGAGAGACTTGGATCTGGAACTTGGACTATTCACCTTAGAAAGGGGAAGAATTTCCCCCTTCGTACCGCCATACCAGCCCCCAAATTGGCACAAGAAAAATTCTCTAACAAGAATATATCCTCCATGGTCCTTTAAACTCTCATCTCAACAAGATACGATGTCATTGGTTGCCCATTCCCACCTGGGAATTCTCAAAAATGTGAAATACTTTTCCCACTAGATCCACATATTTCTAAGGAATTTGTGGATTTCCTGGAACTATTTTGTATAATTTAAAAGGAGCCTACCATAATTCTCACCCTGAAGACTCTGCTGAAAAAAAAATTGATGGGAAAATGTTCGAATACTCAGGAAGCGCTCTAAAAGTGAGATCTATGACTTCACTGAATAGTAGAATGGAGAAAGAAATATTTTTAAAGGTATTTAGCATTAGAATGTACTAAATATTGTAACTAAAATTGTATCTTTGAGAATAACCTGTTCTGCTCACAATGTAATTCTTTTTTTTTTTTTTTTACAGATAGAGTGGTGTATTAAAATATTTGTTATTTGTGCATTCATTTGTTGACTGAGTAGCACTTATTGTCTACCCTTAACTGCAGACACCACGCCAGGTGCTGGAGTGGAGGGGTAAATAAAAAGAGTGGTAGGGCTTCCCTGGTGGCGCAGTGGTTGAGAGTCCGCCTGCCGATGCAGGGGACGCGGGTTCGTGCCCCGGTCCGGGGGGATCCCACATGCCGCGGAGCGGCTGGGCCCGTGAGCCATGGCCGCTGAGCCTGCGCGTCCGGAGCCTGTGCTCCGCAAAGGGAGAGACCACAACAGTGAGAGGCCCGCATACCGCAAAAAAAAAAGAGTGGTAAAAAGAACTGCCATTTCCTGAGTGTTTATTATACGACTATCTCCTCAAACCCCACATTAACACTAGGAATTACATGTTATTATTTACTTTTTCCGGAAGAGGCCACTGAAGCTTGCCTAAAGCCACCTAAACCAAAAAGATGGGGTAATAGTTAAGCCAGAGGTGGCCCCGGCGTCTGCTGCTCTTCATCACCATGTGCACGCCTTCTTGCAGTAAGCGAATTAGTTTAAAATTAATTGCAAAATCTCTAGCAGCCAGTACATTCTTGGCACACGGTAGATTCTTAATAAATACTTTCTAAATAAGTTGAAAGTGAATCCCCACATTTGTGTTTTACTTTCAGTTTGTTTTTATAAGTGTGTTACCTACTCACTGTGTTTGGAAGATGTGATTATAAATAATCATAATCTCACCAATTGCTTGTAAATATTGTGTTGGTCGCCCTTAAGACTCTTACTACAGTTGTCGATTGTGAGGCTCCTGGACAAATAGATTCTGAGAATAAATTGCATATTTTAGAAGATTATACGGTGTAATTCCAGAGACTAATATTCCTGTCCTTCTACAGATTATTCATATTTTGGTCTTGACTGAAGTTGCCGCAGCTTTACAAGCTGACTTAAATTGAGCATTTTTTTTTAATGCCATTTGTAGCAACATGGATGGACCTAGAGATTATCACACTAAGTGAAGTAAGTCAGAGAGAGAAAGACAAATATCATATGAGATCACTTATATGTGGAATCTAAAAGAATGATACAAATGAACTTATCTACGAAACAGAAACAGACACACAGACAGAGAGAACAGGCTTGTGGTTGCCAAGGTGGAGAGGGAGTGGGGGAGGGATGGATTGGGAGTTTGAGGTTAGCAGATGCAAACTAGTATATATAGAATGGATAAACAAGGCCCTGCTGTATAGCACAGGGAGCTCTATTCAATATGCTGTGATAAACCATAATGGAAAAGAATATGAAAAAGAATATATATAGATGTATAACTGAATCACTTTGCTGTATGTCAGAAAGTAACACAGCCCTGTAAATCAACTATACTTCGATAAAATAAATTTTAAAATAATAAACTTTTTAAAAATTGAGCATTTTTTAAAAAACAAAAAACACTACTTGCTGTAAGAGAGAAGGACTAGGTAGAGGGTGTGGTATAAGGACACCTGGGTCTCATCCCAGGGGTGCTATGGGCTAGTGGTATGACCATTGTAAAGTATACCTTGGAACCTAATTCTGAAATAGGTTCAGAATGAATGGTCTTCCGACTGCGAAGTGACTCCAAGACTTTTCTCTTCTGTACACAGACAGAGGTCGTTTCAAGGAAATCAGTTTCAGATCCTCACCTTGCGTTTGAAAGGACTGTTTTATACAATTACTCTGCCTGAAAACACACCTGTTGTCCAGGTGTTTATGGGTTCTCCTCCTACCTTTCCTCTAATAATCACCGCCCACATCAAAAATTTTTTAAAAAGCACACCTTTCACTCATCCCAAATCTTCCTGCATTGCATTGTAAAACCCGAAATTGTCCTGAGAAGTCAAAACATCTGAAGCCCCAGGCACAAGGAGATTCCTAAATACTGCTGTTGGGAAAGCAAATGACTTTAACGGTTGACTTTTTTTTTTTGCCGCACCGTGTGGCGTGCAGGATCTTAGTTCCCTGACCAGGAATCAAACCCGTGCCCCCTGAAGTGGAAGCATGGATTCTTAACCACTGGACCGCCAGGGAAGTCCTAATGGTTGATTACTCTTTTTGCAAGTCAGCTGGTTCCTAATTCTTTGCCATCGATGTAAACGAAGTAGGACATGTTAACCAATAGGGCATTAATAATAGTTCCTGGTAATATATCATTATATAATTTCTGATGTAAAACTTGGAAGGAGTCCAGGAGATTAATAGTGCTATAACAAAATATACTTCTTTCCCATCTGCTTATTTATTTGAATAAGTTTTCTCAAAACATTTATAAAAAAGTAAGTAGGCATAGAATTGATGTTAAACTCTGCCTCATCCTAGCAATAAATAATATTCAAACATGCATACATAAACTAATTGAAAGAGCAGTTCAACTCATCTAATTAAGAAATGTGTTTCTAATAAATTTTACTTTTCATAATTACTTTTTGTAATCAAAATTTGTCATATATTTATTTTTTGATCATATGTATAATAATAATAACTCAATCTAGAAGAAATGTTAAATATTTTGAGTTTGTTATCACAACAAAAACTTTACAAATTTACATTTAAATATATATATATAATTTTTGTTATATAAAAGTTTGATGGGTCTATCCACAGAAGACTTTCAGACATGAAAATATAGGACATTGACGGGGGAGAAGGAGTAGAATGAGAATACAGATTTAAGGAAGAAAAATGAACATTAAAATATTTTATACTCTTAAAGAAGGGTTCATTAATGTACTTCTAAAAGGGATAAAAACAGGAATCAAATTGATTTGGTATTTTGCTTCCAATTAATACAGTTGGTTTTTTAAAATCTCAGTTTACACCAAGTCAGTAATGACATCATTTGCAAATATTTAAACTTATGATTTAAAAAAATAATAACTTGAAAATGTGTGAGGGTGTCAACTCTCTTGTTTTGTTTTTAAATTATTTGGGGAGCTAATCCAGCAAGAAAGTTTGAAAGCTGCTGTATCGTGGATCTGAGTCCCACACAAACTCTAAAGAACTCTAAAGAAACGGCTCTACTATTTTGAAACTTCTAGTCAAAGAAATGTACACATTGTGATAGCAGGTAAAAACTACCATTCCAGGAAATTATCCTATTAGCAAAATTAGTGCTCCTAACACTTTCTATGCCATCACGCTTAATTAAAATGGGTCTTATGAAAAATCAACATTCATATATTCCAAGAATAAATTTGAGAGATTGATATTAAATCCCATGTTACATTTAAATTGATATTAAATGTAACATTCATTCACTCATTCATTCAACAAATTGTTGAGCTCCTCTCCTAGGCCAAACCTGTGGGAGGCTCTGGGAGCACAGCCTCAGCAAAACAGTCAGGGGGTAGTGCCAGCTCACCTGGCAGTGGGGGAAGGCCATCTGGACACAGGCAGACGCAGAACTAAGGTAAGTTCAGGTTGTGGCTAGCGCTGAGGAAAATGAGAACCAAGGGAAGTGATAACAAGTAATTGAGGAGTGGAGTTGAGGGGCATTGACTCTGATCTAATGCAGCTTAAGTTTCAGAGCTCTTCCTCTGCTCAGGCCCAGTTCAAGCCCCCCAGAGGGACTGTGATGCTAGGCTAGTGTGAAGAGACGCGCACACACACACCACACGCACGCACATACCACACACCCCGAAACAAAAACGCTTGAAGTGCCCTAAAGTCTTAGGGCCCGTATATGAAAAAAAAAATAGAGATTTCTTGAATTTTGACAGCAATCCTAAAACTTTACATGGCACTACCAATAATGAGTAGTGAAAGCAAAGAACAACTTTTCTGTACTATCAATCATAAAAACACATTTCAATCGATGTACTCTACCGAAGACGGAATTATCTTTTTATCCACTGTCTAGAAAATATCACACCATCGCTGTCTTATAAAGAGGTGACCAAAGAGTATACACACAAAATGGCAGGGTTAAAACATATTATGTCAGGCAGTTAATTAATAAAAATATGTGCTCTTTTTCAGGCTTTTCTGATGATTGGGGTGTGTGTCCGCTTTTTTTGTTTTGTCCTTTGTTGTGATTTTTTTTCTAAGTAAGTGTTTATTTTTGTATGAATTTTTATATTCATAATTTTGTATTCTTTTTCTCAAATTCAGGGCTAACAAAACCTGTCCGGTCCCTTGGTGGAGCTACTTTAGATGGAAGGATCTGGAAAGTCCTGTTTGAGTTGCTGGCAGTGGAGCAGAAACCTGAATGAGGATGGCATTCTAGGAAGAAATAACAAGTGACAAGGCTTTGGAGGGAGACGATCTTGCCTTCTTGAGAAGCCCGGAGTGGCTGAGCAGAAAGGTGGGCGGCAACCAGCTCCTTCAGGGCCTTGGAGGCTCAGGAAGAAGATTGATTCATCCTAAATGCAACCAAATGACCATCTGATTCATATTTAAACCCAGCAGCATCAATGTAAAAATATGTAGACTATTTAAAATAGTCTAAAGCCCTAACATATTGGGCTGGCCAAAAAGTTCATTTGGGTTTTCCAAATCTTACAGAAAAACACGAACGAACTTTTTGGCCAACCCAATATATATATTAAAACATCTTCCCATCCATAAAAGATAGAAATCATTACCTTCTGTGTGAAAAGCTACTGCCCCTTAGTGGTAAAAGAAGAAATATTCAGAATAACACGATTTCTAGGCTAAAGTAAAACAAAAATTCATCGGTGGTGATACATTTTTTTTTCACTAAACAATAAACCAAAATACCCAATTTTTATAAAATGCGAATTCTAAGGCCACAGAGTTAACATGTAATTTTCAAGTAAACCTGAGGATACTAAGCTCACAAACTAATTACTAATGAGGAACACACATAGGGAGAGCTCTTTACAATGGGCTTTAGTGTCTCTTTTTTATTATTATTATTCAAACAGAAAGTCACAAAAATTATAATCATCCTCATCCGTTCACTCAGTCCCATGTAATTAATAATTTTTTTTAATTTTGATCTTTTGTTAGCACTTTTGTGAGTTCATCAGTTTTCCATTAGAGTTCTGAAAATGCTTATTCATTCAGTTCAGCAGTATAGTCAGTTACCAGAAACCTGTACTTGTCAGAGTCTTTTCCATGAACTCCTTGAAGATGAAACCCTTTAATGGGAACATTTTTGCGAAAGCATCAGAGTACACCCGGGACAATCTGTAAATGACAAAAGACTTAAAAATGACCACGGTTAAAGATTTGATGAAAGTTCATAATAATGCAATTGACAAGGAAATTTAGTTATTTCTGAGATATACATTTTAAAGTAATAACTAGAATTATGACTTATAACATTATACCAGAACATATAAGATTTTTAGAAATTTCATGTTATGTCTTGATTGTTACTTCCTTTCTTCCTTCCTTCATCTCTACATGTTACCTTCCCCACTTCCTCCCTCCCCCACCTTCATTCCTTCCATACTTCTTTTCTTCCTTCCACAAGTGTGTATGAGCACCTGCTTCATACTATGCATGTGTACAGAGGTAACCAAGACAGATGTTAACTTGAGGCTTAGAAAGGAAAACAGATATCAAACAAATAATGTATTCATTGCAATTGCAGTGTTTACTACTGAAAGAGAAGTTTCTGACGCCATGAGAGCTTCTACCAGGGTACTACATTAGGCTGGGGAGGTAGCAAAGGTCACCCTGATGAAGTGAACTTGAAGTTGATGGCTCAAGAACCACCAGGAATTAGGGAGGTAAAGGTGGAGGGGAGGAGTGTTCCAGGCAGAGCATCTGCAAAGGCCATGAGATGGGAAGAAGAATTTTGTTTGAGGAACTGTAAGAAGACCAAGCCACGAGGGAGAGGGGCTGCAGATGACGCAGGGGAAGGAGATCGGGATCCTGTGACGAAGCACCTTGCAGGCCATGAGAAGGATTTGGACTTAATCCTAACAGCAATGGGAAAGTGGTGAAGGGTTAAATAAGTGAGTCAAAGGGGACTTTTTGTGTTGTGAGGGACAGAAACCATAGTTCCCTGTTACCTATCCACCCAGTTCCCTGAACCAGAGGCAGCCAATATTCCTAGGGTGTTATAAGTCCATTCAGGAATAGCTATGCATATACATGCAAATATGTCTGTTTATAACATCATCACTTAAATAATTTATGGTTGCATACTGCATACACCGCCTTGAATCTTGTTTTTCTAACTTAACAATATATCTTAGCAATCATCCCCTATCAGTAGATACAGAGCTGCCTCATTCTTTTTTTCCTCTGGGCTAGATTATCTGTTGCATGCATGTACCCTTATTTATTTAACTAGTTTCCTACAGGTGGACATTTAGGTCCTTTCAAGGTTTTTGCTACTGCAAAAAAGACCACAGTGAATGTTCCTACCTGTATCATTGCCACCTGTGGGAGAATATCTGTCAGATAAATTCCTAGAAGTAGAATTCCTAGATCAAAGAGTATGTTCATTTGGAATTTTGATAGGTATCGCCGAAATGCCTTCCCAAGAAGCAATATTAGTATACACAACTAACAAAGTGTTGATCCTATGTGCACAACATATACAAGGATAGGACAGGTGAAAAAGTGGTATCTCCGTAGAGTTTTAATTTGTACTTCTTTTATTAAGAGTGAGCTTGGGCATCTTTTGATCTGATTAAGAGCTAGTGCTTGTGATGAATTAAAAATTGTCTTATTAGGCAGAGAGCCAAACAAGGCCTAGAACTAAAAATGATGTTTCATTCATTCAACAAATAGTTGTTGAAAAACAATTCTGCACTAGGCACACTCATACCATAGGCACTGATAAATCTAAGATGGGTGAGACTTGGTCCTGACACAGATGAGCCCAAGTCTAATGAGGGATGTGGAAACATACAATTAAATATAATATGCTATTTTTAAAAAAGAGGAAGGAACGCAAAAACATGGGATCACACAGAAGAGCAGCTAATGCTTATATGCCAACCACTCATATATATTTTCTTAGAATACTTAAGTTTTTTGTTTTGTTTTGTTTTGTTTTTGCGGTACACGGGCCTCTCACTGTTGTGGCCTCTCCCATTGCAGAGCACAGGCTGCGGACGCGCAGGTTCAATGGCCATGGCTCACGGGCCCAGCCGCTCCGCGGCATGTGGGATCTTCCCAGACCAGGGCACGAACCCGTGTCCCCTGCATCGGCAGGCGGACTCTCAACCACTGCGCCACCAGGGAAGCCCGTGAATACTTAAGTTTTAAAAGGCAGAGAGTTGGGGGTGAGGAACAGGTAATTAATTCTTTTTCATTTTTTTAACGCCTTGGATTTCTTTTAAAACTCGGCCCTGTGCATTAGCAAAAATATCCATAATTGTTTTCGTAGATTTGGGATTTTTTTTTTAGTGTTTAAACTAAAAATATGTCTGAGATTATGATTAAGATCCCTTTCATGGAAATGTAGTGTGAGTGACACAAAGGGGGAAAAAGGTGTCTCAGCACACTATGACTTCATTTTAAATTCCAAGTCCACAATCAATTTTACACAGAGGCCCCCAGTTCAACCCAATGTCCCCACCCACCATGCGCCCACCCAGGTTCAATAAAGATGTGTTCTAACGGATCGCTTTTGTCTTCAAGGAACTTTTGGATGAAAACCAATATTCTGTCATTAGTTTTATCCTTAGAAAAAGTACTTTGGCGCTTAAATACTTGTAAATGTTTTAAAATCTGTTTCTTCCTTCTGGTCTTTACTTAATAGTAAATTAGGTACTTAGTGATACTCAGGACAAAATAGGGCTGGGGACAAAACAGTCTCTCTCTCAGCTTCCAAATGGCACAGCAGAGTAGCAGAGGATAAAGATGCTGGCGGAAAGAGTGCTTAATACGTTTTCGCCCCACACTTGGCTTCTCTAAGTTACAGAGAGCAGGCACTGAGGAGTTAAAGGTGCCGGAGCAAGCGGACACCTGTCGGGACAAAACAATACAGTGTTCGGGGACAATCAGTCCTTCCCAGTGCTGGGCTGGGCACTTAGTTCACAGGGGAAAGGGCAGGTGCAGGTGGACGCTGTACCTGACTCTGCCCATCTTGGACCTGCACCTAAGTCTAGCTGTGAGGTCAAGGCCTCCCTGAGCGTGTACTTCTCTTACCTATGGGCTTTGTACACTCGTCCCCAGAAAATGTACAATACTATAAGGCCTTCCTCCCAGGGCTAACCAAACCTTTGAAAAAGCCAAGCATATACTCCTAAGCACACCTTCTTTTCCTGTGAAATCTACCTTGACCATACTTCCATCAGTACCTTCTTCCCAAATCATCACGAAAATTCTAGAAAGTTTGTTTCTTATAGACAAGTCTTGGGTAAAACTGATACTCATATCAGGATGCATCCTTGTCAATGGAAGAAGCCCTTTTCCCATAATATACGAATGACAGGTTTTACTCATATTATTCTTATAATTCCCTAAGAGCTTTCATTCCATTACCTCAATCTTCTCTAGCAACAGTGTGTGGTTGGTACTATCATCCCCATATTACAGATATGGAATCATTTTTCCTTCCCAGCGATCCATAGTGTATGAAAACAAGTAGAAACGTGGAGCTGGAAAATCTCCTGTATCTCCCACTTCATTCACTCATTTAACAAATATTTACCAAATGCAACGTGTCAGGCACTATTCTACAGACTGAAACTACAGAGGTAAAAATTCATGATCTCTACTTCCCTTTAAGAGGTTACTACCTAGGAAACAGAGATAAATATTAAGTAACTGCAATAAAATGTCAGTCTTGCTGGGGTACAATGGACCCCAAAGAAGGGAGAAGTCAGTTCCCTGTGTGGAGTAGGGAGGGAAAGTTTTGTAGAGGAAAGGATTCCAACTGTTTTGAAAGAAGAATAGTGATGATGGAAAGGGAGAGGGCATTTCAGAAAGAGATAGAATGGAAGTAAAATAATAAAAATAAGTAAAACAATCAGGACTTTCCCGGCGGTCCAGTGGTTAAGACTCTGCATTTCCACTGCAGGAGACATGGCTTCGATCCCTGGTGGGGAGCTAAGATCCCACATGTCCTGTGGCACAGCGAAAAAAAAAAGTAAGTAAAGTAATCAAAGGATACATAAAGCACCTCTGCTGTATAACACTTTAAAAAGGTAAAATCATTATTCATTTATTCATTAGCAAATATTTATGCTGGCCTTAATATATGCCAGACCGTATACTAGGCACTGAGAATAGAAAGGTAAACAAGGCAAAATTTTTGCCTTCAAGCTTTAAAGAAGTAAAAAGATATAAAGGATAGAATTTCATAGAGTGATACATGTGATGAAGAGCACAAACCAGAATAAGAAGGTAAGTGCAGAGACCTGCATGAAGACAACACGTGGAGAGCTGAGGAAAGAGCATTTCCAGCAGTAGGAACAGAAGTGCAAAGGCCCTGAGGCAGAAATTAACTTGGTGAGTTTGAGGACCAGCAAGGGGGCCAGTGTGGCTGGACAGGGTAAATGAGGAGGGAAAGATAAGTAGGTGCAGGTAGAAGCTTATATAAGGAGCTTAGTTGTTTTTTTTTTTTTAATATCTTTATTGGAGTATAATTGCTTTACAAATGGTCCGTTAGTTTCTGCTTTATAACAAAGTGAATCAGCTATAAGGAGCTTAGCTTTTATTCTAGGTACAACGAAAAGTCACTGGAAGGTTTTAAGCAGGGAAGGATATGATACACTTAGGTGTTTTTTGTTTGTTTGTTTTTTTGTTTGCGGTACACGGGCCTCTCACTGCTGTGGCTTCTCCCGTTGCGGAGCACAGACTCCGGACGCGCAGGCTCAGCGGCCATGGCTCATGGGCCTAGCCGCTCCGCGGCATGTGGGATCTTCCCAGACCGGGGCACGAACCCGTGTCCCCTGCATCGGTAGGCGGACTCTCAACCACTGTGCCAGCAGGGAAGCCAGGTTTTAAAAAAATTATTCCGACTAGCTTTGCGATGAATGGTCTAGAGGGAACAGCAGTGAAGGCCATTATAGGTACAGTAGGCACCGTCTATGAAACCATGAAACAGATTGAAAACTGAATTGTCTTCCTTTCCTACCTTAATCTCCTGCACTGCCCAACTAGTTTAATCATTACATCTCTATCAGTCAGGATCTGGCCAGAAAAATAGAACTTATACTAGGCAGTTCAACTGAGGGGAACTGGTTACAAAGAGGTCAAAAAAGCTGAAAGAGAAAACGGAGGAAAGTGAGGCAAACTTGAGAGAGATTAGAGCTGCAGGAAACCTCCATCATCCCTAGGGCTCAAACAATACAGAAGAGGAGATATTAGGGAGCCCGAGAGCCAAGGCCACCAAATGGGAGTTGGAACCTTGGACCGTGGCAGGAGCTAAATATACAGAGGAGACTCAGCCACTGTTGCCGATGCCATGGGGACAGGGAGAGAGGGGAGAAATGGCTTGGCTTCTCTCCTTCTCCCACCTAGCATTTGACTGTGTCCAACCAGAAGCCAGGAGGCAAGGGAGCCAGGAATTGTAGTTTGATGGAGGTCAGCTCCCTGTGATGCCAAGCAAGGAAGGGCAGGGCAGTGGTCTAGGAACACATCTGAGCACTACATGGCTGGCCTACAGCCAAGGAGCTGACAGTCCTGGAATTCTGGAAACAGGCATTCAGTCATTATGACCTGTCAATTCATCTCCCAAAGCCTCTCTTCTGTATCCCAAAGCCACTGACCCAGTTCAAGGCCTTACCGCCTCTCACTTGGACAACAGAAATAGCTTTATAACGTGTTTCCCTGTGTCCACTCTCAACCACTCCAAAATGCCCTCCATGTGGTATAGATCTACAGATCTCATTTGTAAACAGAGCTGATGTCCCAGTCTTGACCCACAGCTGAAATCCAGTTCCCAGAGGGCAGCCTCAGAGCCTTTGACAGTCTGAGTCCAGCATACCTTCCCCCCACGTCTTCCTACAAACACACTGTGTTTTAACTACAAAAGGAGAACTTTTGAGACTTCCCAAACATGACATGTTGTTTCATCTCATATTCCTTGTTTACACTAGTTCGAATTCTCTTTTTGAAATCCTTTCTTCCTCCTGGAATCCTTTAAATCCTAAAAGTCACCTCCTAAATGAAAACTTGTTCAGCAATGCTAGATAAAATGAATCAGTTCCCTGTGTTGTATTTCAACAGCAAGTTGTTCGTACCGCTTACAGAGCTCACTTATCATGTTTATACGGCTGATGAAGAAAACGCTTCACACTGCATTCTAATTTATTTTCGCAGTATCAGTGATCTCCTTGATCAGGGATGCACCCCCTCTTTTTGTAAAAAAGTTGTACTGGCACACAGCCACATTTTTATTGTACTTGGCATACTTTGACTTATTGTGTGTGGCTGCCTTGGCACTACATCACTGGAGTTGAGTAGTGTGACAGAGACTGGATAGCCCCCCAAACCTAAGATACTTACTGTCTGATCCTTTACAGAAAAAGTTTGCCAGCTCCTGTCCTTGATGTTTCCTTTAAAGGGATTCCTAGACCTTAACCCAATACTTGGCACATAGTAGGTGCTCTGTAAGTGTTAATCGAATTGTCTAGAAAGATAACAAATATGTAAGCTCAAGGATAAGAGAATACTACTGAGCCATAAAAAGAATGAAATAATGACATATGCAGCAACATGGATGGACCTAGAGATGATCATACTAAGTGAAGTAAGTCAGAAAGAGAAAGACAAATACCATATATCACTTATATGTGGAATCTAAAATATGACACAAATGAACCTATCTATGAAACAGAAACAGACTCACAGACATAGAGAGCAGACTTGTGGGTGCCAAGGGGGAGGAAGGTGGTGGAGGGATGGATTGGGAGTTTGGGATTAGCAGTTGCAAACTATTATATAGAGAATGGATAAACAACAAGGTCCTAATATATATCACAGGGAACTATATTCTGTGTCCTATAATATACCATAATGGAAAATAATTTTTAAAAAAGAATAAGACTGGTGGCGCAGTGGTTGAGAGTCCACCTGCCGATGCACGGGACACGGGTTCGTGCCCCGGTCTGGGAAGATCCCACATGCCGCGGAGCGGCTGGGCCCGTGAGCCATGGCCGCTGAGCCTGTGCTTCCGGAGCCTGTGCTCCGCAACGGGAGAGGCCACAACAGTGAGAGGCCCGCGTACCGCAAAAAAAAAAAAGAAAAGAAAAGAGAAAGAATAAGAGGGCTTCCCTGGTGGCGCAGTGGTTGAGAGTCTGCCTGCTGATGCAGAGGACACGGGTTCGTGCCCCGGTCCGGGAGGATCCCACATGCCGCGGAGCGGCTAGGTCCGTGAGCCATGGCCGCTGAGCCTGCGCATCCGGAGCCTGTGCTCCGCAACGGGAGAGGCCACAACACTGAGAGGCCCGCGTACCGCAAAAAAAAAAAAAAAAAAAAAAAAAAGAATAAGAGAAAAAGCCAGAAATAAAAAGAAAACCTTATTTAAGAATAATGACACAAAAGCCAAGGGGAAAAGGGAACCTATCTTCTTGTACATAAAGGACTTACATTTTTCCCAGCTTTATTGAGATGTTATTGACGTATAAGATTGTGTCAGTTTAAGGTGTACAATGTGATAATTTGATACATGTATATATTGCAAAATGTTTACCACAATAGGGTTAATTAACACATCGTTCATCTTACATAATTACCATTTTGTTATTGTTATGGTGAGAACATTTTAAACTTACTGTTTTAGAACTTTCAAGAGAAATGCTTCTGGATGTTTTTGAAACAAAAGAACACAAGGGAGTGATTTTCTAGCTGCGGGTAAAGAAGTTTGGTTTGGCCTAAGGAAGAATGTATTGAAAAAGGAAAACGTTGTGAAACTTTGTGCTTCAGTAGAATAGAATATCCAGAATTATGGAAAATTAGGGCAAGCATCCTATGTTGGATCTGACCTAAACTGCGTTAGGCTTATGTCTTTGAGAGAACCTCCAGCTCATGAGTCTATGATTAAAGGAATGTATTTCTATGGTACAATCCTGGGAGTTCCCCGGTACAGGTGCAAGGAAGAGACAGGCAAGCCCTTCACTGACAGTACTAAAGGTCTCGTTGTCTTTCTTTTGAATGTTTAAATAAGTAATCCGAAATTACATTAACAAAATATTTTGCATGAACTTAAAAATAACTCAACTGAGCACACTCAAAGTCTTTGTGGTTGTTTTGCACAATGAAATTAATTATGCCTACATGCAAAATTGACTGGTGAGGGCTTCCCTGGTGGCGCAGTGGTTGAGAATCTGCCTGCCAATGAAGGGGACACGGGTTCGAGCCCTGGTCTGGGAAGATCCCACATGCTGCCGAGCAACTGGGCCCGTGAGCCACAATTACTGAGCCTGCGCGTCTGGAGCCTGCGCATCTGGAGCCTGTGCTCCTCAACAAGAGAGGCCGCGATAGTGAGAGGCCCGCGCACCACGATGAAGAGTGGCCTCTGCTCGCCACAACTAGAGAAAGCCCTCGCACAGAAACGAAGACCCACACAGCCATAAATAAATAAATAAATAAATATTACAAAAAAAAAAATTCTAAAAAAACCCACAAAAAAACAAACAAAATTGACTGGTGAAAGATTTTACTGTTGTATAGCAAATATAGGAAAATGTGGCCTTGTGTTCTATGTGGTATTGTTGAGGGCGGCATATGAATTTATTAAAACTTAGAAAATAATTCCTAATCACCATTATAATCAAGAATTCAAAGCATCCAACATCAAAAATAGAATTCTGGAGGAATATATCTATAGGCAGATCCTTCACAGTGAAGAGAAACTCTATCCACTGAAGGAAAAAGTATTAAAATACAATTAATAATGGGGGGGGGGTGTTCTGCTCCATAGATGACAAACAAATGGCTCTCCTTTATAGATAAATAGCTTATGCATAGATTTTTTAAATTGTCATTGCTGTTTATAGATGTTTTTAAGTACTATAAGTAATAATTCTCATTTATTGCTGATGGGATTGCAAAACGGCACAGCCACTTTGGAGGACAGTTTAACAGTTTCTTACAAAACTAAGCCTACTCTTGAGGTGGGGAGGGATAAATAAGAGTTTGGGATTAAAATATACATACTACTATATATAAAATAGATAACCAACAAAGACCTACTATATAGCACAGGGAACTATACTCAATGTCTTATAATAACCTATAAGGGAAAAAAATCTGGAAAAGAATATCTATCTATCTATCTATCTATCTATATATATATATCTGAATCACTTTGCTGTACACCTGAAACTAACACAACATAGTAACTCAACTATATTTCAATAAAAAATTTTTTTAAAAAGAAGGGAAAAAAACCTAAGTCTACTCTTAACCATGTGATCCAACAGTCACGCACCATGGTATTTCCCAAATTAGTTGAAAATCATGTCCACACAAAAACCTGTACACAAACATTTGCAGGTTTATTCATAATTGCCAAAATTTGGAAATAGCCAAGATGTTCTTCCATAGGTGAATAAATAAACAAAGCATGGCACATCCATATGATTGAATGTTGTTCAACCATAAAAAGAAATGAGCTCTCAAGCCATGAAAAGACAGAGGAACCTTAAATGCATATTGCTAAGTCAAAGAAGCCAGTCGGAAAAGACAATCTGCTAGATGATTCCAACTATGTGTCATCATGGAAAAGGCAAAACTATAGAGAAAATAAAAAGATGAGTGGTTGCCAGAGGTTATGGGGGAGGGAGAGATGAATAAATGTACACAGAGGATCTTTTAGGCTGTGAAACTATTCTGTATGATGCTGTAATGGTGGATACATGTAGTACCTTTGTCAAAATCCATGGAATGTACAAAGCAAAGAGTGAACCCACTATAGGCTTTAGTCAATAATAATGTGTCAATATTGACTCATCAATTGTAACAAATATACCATAGGAATGCAAGATATTAATAGTAGAGGAAACTGAGGGGACAGTAGATAGAGGTGGCGTATGGGAAATCTCTGTACTTTTTGCTCAAATTTTCTGTAAATGTAAAACTGGTCTTAAAAATTGTCTATTAATTTTTAGAGTCCTATAAAACTAGAAAAATGGGTTAAGAATTAGATTATTCAAATAAAAGTATCAATATAAGTGGCTGATAAACATAAAAATCTTGAATGTTATTAGTATTACAAATGATGCAAATACACACACACACACACAAAAAGTGCGGGGGAGAGTTCCCTGGTGGCCTAGTGGTTAGGATTCGGTGCTTTCACTGCGGAGGCCCGGGTTCGATCCCTAGTTGGAGAACTGAGATCTCTCAAGCTGCGTGGCACGGCCAAAAAGAAAAAAAAGAAAGATGCAAATACAAATGACTGTGAAATACCATTTCTCCTATTAACTTTTAAAAAGTATCTCAAGTACAATGAGAGCTGTACTTTTGTACATAGTTGGTAGAAATGAAAACTCATGACAGCCTTTCTGGAAAGCAATTTGGCAAGAATCTCAAACATGTTTATTTTCCTTGACTCAACCGTTCTACCCTAGGAATCTAAAAGTATGTGTGTGTAGTTTTATAATAATGAAAAATCAGAACAACAAAGAAATGATTAAATAAATTGTTGGACACTCATATGACA